>NC_090267.1:322062611-323262611 GCF_040414725.1 Anabrus simplex | reverse complement strand
CATCAAGCGTCGCGCCCCATGGAACGCCTGTATATTGATTATGTGGGACCCTTTCCCCAGTCAAAGGGTAATGCTAACAAGTTCATCTTTGTGTGCGTAGATGGCTTTACTAGATTTTCTTGGTTATTTCCGACTAAGCTGGCTACCGCTCAGTCCACCATTACTTGCCTAAATTCTATTTTTGCTTCTTTTGGTCCGTGCCAATACATTGTATCTGATAATGCTAAAGCTTTTACATCAAATCTGTTTCGTAAATTCTGTTTTGACTTGTCCATCTCTCATGTAACTACATCTGCTTATTACCCTCAACCATCTCTGGCTGAACGGGTTAACCGTAATCTCAGGTCCGCACTTATTGCCTATCATCATGAAGATCATTCTAGGTGGGACACGTCCCTGCATTGGTTAGCTTTTGCTTTGAATTCGGCGGTCCATGAATCACACAAATTTACTCCAGCTTCTTTGATGTTCAAGTTTGTTCCCAACTCGCCGCTCTCTAACCTCTGGTCTTTGAATGACATTCTACCCGAGACAATAGATCCGGATAACATTAAAGATCTTTGGAAGAAGCCTAAAGCCAATCTTAAAGTGTCTCATGAAAAGGTTAGGGAAAGGTATGATCGTGGACGGAGACCCACCACTTTGAAGGTAGGTGACCAGGTTATGGTCAAAAATTTTGTTCCCGCGGGCAAGCTTGCCCCCAGATTTCATGGGCCTTGTATCATTCTCGATTTTCTTACGCCGGTTACCTTATTGCTAAGTAATCCAGCCACCGAGAGGATATTTAGAGTTCACCTGTCCCAGGTGAAACCGGTGTAATTTCTGTGTTAACTTGCTTCATATTATTTTGAAAGGATATGAAGGTTATATTTTTTTGAGTTTCACTTTTAAGGCATTCTGCCCCTTCTGTAATATTTTGGTTTTAGATGTAAGCCTTGTGTAAAACCTGCCCCGACCCGTTAAACTGCCATCCTGTTCTTGCCACGGCCATTACCACGCTCCCGTCTCCTGCTCCACCTTACACTGTGGCTTCATAATAGTAAATGCCATGGATATCTACACGCCGCTGGCCCCTCAACCTCTCCACAAGCCTGTACCCTCAAAGAAGATGATAGTCCAACACAATTCTGCCGCCTAGCTTTAATGTTTCAGCGCCCCCGCAGCCGCGCAGCGCCGTGCAGCGACTGGGGAGGGGGATGGGCCCCCTCCTCTCCAGCGAGGACGACATGTGCACGTCGAGCCGGAGCTCTCCTCCCGGCCAAGGCTGATGTGCGGCGCACGACCTGCTACATGCCCGCAGCCTGTATCTGTTCACCGCGGGCGCGGCGTACTTCAACACCTCTGCTCCCCTCATAGTGCGGGCGAGCGGTATCTCAGGGTACTTGAGGGGTCCGAGCGGCCTCCGTTGGACGCAAGCTGCAACGGCCGGTCTGGCCATCCGACTCAATCTACATCAACTACATGGACAGTCACCATAAGCAATAACTACACTTGGGAATTCAACAACAATATTTGGTGGACATTGCAAAATTTTTCTTCACCTTTAAGTATTAAAAGTTTATCTTCAGAAATTCAAATTCTACAAACACAAAGACTTTCATTCACCTGCAACAACAACATTTTGAAACTGAATTAAGAAATCTTGTAAATGCTTTTGCTATCTATCTTCGTATCAACATCATTACTTGGATTTTGTTTCAAACTGATTTTATGTGTCACCCCTGGAGGAACTTTTGGGGGGGGGGGAGGTCTGTACCGGGCGGTACACCTCTACACCGTTTATTTAAAAGTTGCGCCAGTTGAAACTCCTCTTCTGGAGGAAGGTTGAACTTTATCTATTCTATTAATTCTCTACTTTCTCAGAAGATGTCACCACGTGGAAAATTTTGAGTTTTTGAACTGTGTCACTTTTGATGTGTTTTTGTTTCGCTTGAAGTAAGAAGTGTGAACTTTCTCTTCTAGAGGACACTACTGAAGATCAACAATAGTGCAACCTAGTGCGGAGTCAAAGAACTATTTTGTTGAAGAAATTTTTATTTCAAATGTTTGTTCTTTGCTAAATTTCTTTCTGTTATTGTTTAAGTTGGCTGTATACCCCTCTCTTTCCCCTTGTTTTGCATGTAGCCAATCCCGAATTTCTTAAATTAATTTCTATCCAATCAGATGTATCTTCCCCCAACTTGAATCGATTGCGGGGTCCTATCCAATAAAAACATTGTGGGCGGGTGTTTTCATTCCCCTAACGCCTAGAAACTTCCGCGAGAGTATTTAAACTGCTGATTTTGGGGTCTCCGGGCCACTTCTGTTCCATCTTTCAGTGTATTAAGTACATAGCAGGAGGCGGGAAGCGCCTCTTTCTTCTTCAGCCGTTCAACACCAGGTAATGGCCTATTAATAACTTCTTTTCTTGCTAGGTCGGCAGTTTTACACTCGCGGCGGGTTCGAAGCATTTCCATCATGTAACCTTCTCCTAAAAATGTAATTACTCTTTTCATCTTTTTCTTGTAAAGCTACATATTGGGATAGAGAGTGCTAACCCTCTCGAGCTCCCACTCACATTTGTTTTGAGGTGAACTTATTTTCTCAAACTATTCTTCGTTTATGTAATGTAAAGTGTTCTTCTCTAAGTCACCTCTGTAGTATGGGATTAGCCCTTGCGTTAGTGGCCCAGAGCCAGATTAGGTTTTAAAAACAAAGTGTATTAGGAGTGCAAGTTCGCCTCCTCTCAAATTGTTATTTTAGAGGTCATGTAATCAACCTTCTTTTCATGTAATAGACCTCAGTAGGTTGGGTATTTTACCCCTGTGAATACGTCCTTAGAGGACAGCTTGAAGGTAGAGTTTGGTGTGGCCTTGTGATAGGCTTACAATTTTGAGAGCGGATCGCTCTTTGAAATTTGTTTCTGTATGCCTCGTGCAGGCTTTATGTGTAATGTTTGGAGCCAGTGCTCCTGGGCATGAATGGGGCTTTCTGCCCCTTGGCTAAAATTTTTTTTTGGAGTAAGGCGGGGCTGATTGCCCAAGAGTTATGAAGTAAGGGCACTGAGCCCGAATCCAGTAATATTGTACCTACATTTTTGCTACTCTGTACCTGTTATGATTGTTATCTCTTGTTTTTGAAAAGAAAATATAACCTAGTTAAATTTTAAATTAATTTTCATTGCACGTTAAATTCGTAGCTTGAAACCCATTCACACCCGCACCTTCTTTCACCTCTACCTACCACGGATATCTCCGTAACAATATCAATTTGAGTATTGGATATTGGAATAATACTAGGCCACCCACGAAGCCGATGTCTTACAGTATATGTCATAAAGGGGTCCAGAAGAAGCGTTCTTATGTGAAGTGAGCGCGAGCGTCATTATGAGAAATCTCCAGAACCCATTAGAAGGAGTTATGTCCAAAGCGAAGCCTCTTGATGAAGCTTGGGGACGCGTTCCAGTTCCCGGCTAAACTTATTCTAGGAGGGAAGAATGAAATAAATTAATATCTTTGGGTACAGAAGAGTTGCATTGGATTTGAGACAAGAATTGCAACCTGTATTATATCTGCTTTATTTTGATAGGCATTAGGGCTGCATTAATTAATGCATTCGCTAAGTTGCGCTCATGATAATTAATGCGGGAAAATTTTCCCGGGCACGCTAAGATTGCACGCAGCCAAGTGGCGTGATGACGCTACCCGGAATTATAAATTAAGGCCGCCAGGGCATATCAGGGTCATTCGTAGACCGAGAGGCTGCGGGAACGTATCGTCATACTGCGTGTTGGTCCTGAGAACAACGCTTTATCTTCAAGCTACAACGACTACCTGTACTGCTATTTCTGCAAAGATGTAAGTAATCAACTTGAATATTCAGATGAATTGAAGATTTTACCTATGAGATTATGCTATGGGGAGATGAGGTACTGCTTATAAGAGACTAATGAACTAGGAGCTTCATATTTCTGTGAGGTCAAAGTATGACGGACGAAGGGCTAGTATTAATATTGGCTCAGGTTAGGAATTCTAAAACTATATGTTGTCCGTGTGATGGGGTGAGAGAACAGTGACGGAGAGTAGTAAAGAAACTCTTGTGTACCAGGTTAAAACTCTGAACGAGACTTGGTCAGTGTAACGTGTGAGACACGCTAGTAGTGAAGACAGGCATCAAGTTTGGACAGTCTGTAATATATGAATTTATTTTCAGTTACCCCAGCATCAAGTCAGAACGAGTGTTTGACAGCATCATTCCAAAGAAGCCACAACCAGGAGCTGAAGCCAACACAACAACGGGCATCGAGCCAGGAACATTGGGAGCACCTGACCAGCACAACATCGAAGAGGACACCTTCCGACTACAGAGGGAGCTGTACGAAGACGCCACACCAGCAAGAATGTCTCCAAATGGTCAACAGTATCTGATGCAAGCCCGGCAGTCTATCAGAATGTGGTAGATCCAGTGGTCCACAGGGATGGCCGCTCCGCTATGTCTTCTATTTTAAGGTCAGAGCTTTCCAATTCTGTTTCAAGCATGTCATTTAAATTTAGATAGGAATATGGGGGCCGTCAGTCAGCATATTTGTGTTAATAGGAGAGTTTCCCTTGTAATATAGAGCTAGGCCTCAAACTCGAACCCCGTACTTTAAGGTAGATGTTATTTGTAGAGTCCTTGTTAGCGAATTTATAGTTCATTTTGATTGCGTTATTTTGAAGTACATGTTTGTGTAAGGGTCTGATCGAACTCAGTTGGGCATAGGAGGTTAGTCTACAGATAGGTACTTTTATTAGATCACATTCAGGCATTTGTTTCTGCAGACGTAGAAGTGTATAATTATGACCAAGTCGTGACCAGTAATTCACCCAGATTCATTGATAGAGCGAGCGAGTCCAGGTATTAAGAGATGTGAGCCCATAAGAGGCAAAAGTAAGATTTGCAGTCGGCCTGAGAGAGCCCAACCATTGAGAGTTTATTGAATATATTTTGGAAATGCCAAGTATGGCAATGTGACGATCGCTTAATGATTAGTGTTTTGTAGCACCAGGATTTAGCCCATGAGAGGCATAAGTAAGATGAGCGAGATTGCTGAAGTATGGAGACAAGGGCAGATAGCCCAGGTATATTTAAATGAGGGCTTTAACAGCTGACTACGTGAAGTGTTCTTTGAAAGGCAAGACTTTAGCCTGTCTTCCCGTTTGAGCTCGTAAATTAGGGTACTGCCGCAAATGGAGGGGTGAGAATGGAGGTCATGGAGCTTGACGTCACAGGCGGATGTGTTGGTCGTCTGCAGTATTTCAAGTATGCCAGAAGGGGAAGAAACGACCTCCATGGTTTGAGAGCAGAGAGAGATTTGTTTTATGTCCGATTTGCTTTACGTAAGATTTTAACACTGGCCCATTTTATACTGACACCCTTGTATGTGTTGATTGGATCTTTGATATTGTTTGCATAGGTATCTTGGACACCTTACCTGTCATAGGACTAGGGTTCGTGACCGTGTCAGGTCATTGTAAATTTTGTGGTGATTTTGTTTGCACCGGGGTTCGACGGCGCGAGGCATTGTAAATTTTTAAGGGAATCATTGTTTTTGTGTCATTAAGCAGATATCCATCTTTCTAAACTTCGTGACTTACACTATGGTTACATGCTTGTTGCAGATTCACGTGTTTTTGTGAAGGCAGTGAAATGATAGTCATCGGCTCAGCGTCATTTTTCCATCTCATATTGAAATGATCTTTTATTTGTAAATAATTCAATTTTATGTAATAAATCCCTATTTGTTAAACTTGGAATGCAGCGGTGTTTTCTGTTAGATATTTATTTTAATTTTTTATTTAGTCGAATTCTTACCTGAGGAGGCACATGTCCTAGTGTTTTATCTTTATGTTGCCCCATTATACCCATGTTATCCTGAGAAGAGCGCTCTACCGGCTGATTGAAGAGGACAGTGTTCAGGTAAGACTATGTGCGCCAGCTCACGTCTGTGAGAGTTTGTTCACTACTGTACTCTGGGTTCGAGACCGGCCTTCGCCTGGACGGAACTTAATAGTGCAGTAGGGCACAATATAATAATGGCAGAATGTAATAGCAAGAGAACATTGCTTGAATTTTGTAAAATAACTGAAAATATGACAATAAGGACGGAAATGTTAGCAGAAAGGGAAATGAGATGAATAATTTTGTGGCTGATGGGAGTATACAAGAATAACGATGTAAGACAAAACAACGAGGAATGTCTTTGCATTTTATGCAATAAAGACATGGAAGTTGCTCACGTAAGAAAAGACTGCAAGGAAACAAGAAAGGTAAGAGAGAAGTATATAGATGGAAAGGATATATGTAAAATAGGAAATGAACATGAATTTTACACCATTGCTAAATTACTAAACAGTGAACGGAAAGCACCAGAAAAAGCAAAACTTTGTAATATTATAAGAAGAATGTGGGAAAATAAATTAAAAGGGGAAAGTAGAGATAATTCGTGTAGTTGGTAAGAAGAACATATATATGGAGGTATCCTAGACTCTATGGCGTTGTTAAAGTCTAGGCAGTACCTCAAATGTTAAATTTATATGACATATGTTGTAACTTTTTTAAAGTACATTATGTCGTAAACAATAACTGCATGTATTATACCACTATCATGATTACAATAAATGAATACTCTATTCCCAGTTGGAGGTCATCCGTGACTGGGAGAGAAGGGTATTTCATTCATTCATTCATTCATTCATTCATTCATTCATTCATTCATTCATTCATAGTTCTTCTCCCTGCCTACCTCTTGTTTGTCGCCTGCGATTAGCACATTAAGTTACTATGATATGATGACATATGCACTTAGAGAAGGGGGAAGCAAAGGCAAGTGGCGTTGTATTCAGGAAATAGTGCGTTCGAATCCCATTGTTGGGAGCCCTGAAAATGGTTTTCCGTGGTTTCCTATTTCCACATCGGGAAAATGCTGAGACGGCACCTTATTTAAAGCCACGGTAACTTCATTCCCACTCCTAGCCCTTTCCCGTCCCATCATTGCCATGAGACCTATCTGCGTCAGTGCAACATAAAGCAAAAAGTGACATAGTCACTGACCTCTCACCATAGTGGCCGTAGTTTGAATTTTACTTAAAAAACTGGATGTTCCGTGCCTATGATCACAATATCAACAGTCACGTAAAACTGTAAATTTGGTTCCCCACACTTTCTCCTTTTTATTAACCTGATATAGGTTAAATAATTGTCTTTTAGAGTCCGCATGGCATTTTTAAATCCAGAAATACAACTTTTGACACCATGATGTCACTACCTCTACAACTATCGAATGCTTATGTGGTATGTTAGTTGCACAGTAGATGCTAATGTGTCGTTATCCCCCGGTATCGTGCACGGATGCAGACCCCATCACATATGTGCATGTCTGTCTACCTGCAGTTTGGCCTCCTCCATTCCTCTATGGGAGATCTGCACACCATTTATTCGTCGTCGTGAATTGAAAACTGTATGTCAAATAGCTTGGTTTTAATAACAACTTCAATTCATGGATTAATAAAGAAGATGCACTTTAAAAGGGGTAATACATTTTTGTTCTAGAACCTTTCCTATCACCTATTGCTTAAACTTGTTCGTCAACATTATCACTACTAGTTAAGTTAGGAACTGAAGCTGAGTAGGCCTAACAAGAATAATCAAGCAACAACTGCATTATGTTTCAAAAACCGTACTTATTTTTGCACGTGTATATTTTTCATCAAATAAATCTGTTTAGCCCTAAAATTATCTTTGCTGTCTTCGTCTTCTAATGCCTCCACCCCGCAACATTTTCTCTTTCATTGCACCAGCAACAACAATCCCTTCTATCTTCTCAGCAACTGTGGCATTAGGTGATGTTACACGCCGCATAGCTTTACGAAGCAGATTTTCATCAGCTACATGTCTCAGCTCAGGTTTGGTTCCACATTACTAGCACGATAAGCACGATCATACTCATTGCAAGCAGCATCTAGCATATTAATACCAGGATCACCATGCGCCAAGTGAACATGGAGTCGAGTGCCAATGCCGCATTATAGGTAGTTAGGAAGATGAAGCTCAAAAGGAAGAAGATCAATTGATTTATTGACAAGCCCATGCCCAGCATTTTTCCAAACCACTCGTCGCTTCTGCGTCTGCTTTTCCGCTTTCTTCGCATCAATCATAAGTGTTCATGAGCGAAATAAACTCGTTAATTTTAGATCAGTGATAGAGTTTAACTAGTTGACACGTACGACACTGTCTCACTAAGAGTCTCTTAGATAAACTTACTTGTTGATGATGTTTGAAGCTCCGACAGAACAGGAGCATGCATCCGTGCACAAGGCACTTTCTCCCAGATCTTCTTTACAGCATTCGCAGCTACATTCACTATAAATGGCTTTGACAATGCCTTCAACTCTCCTTAAGCAAAAGTGTTTAGTTTCTTATTGCAAGAATTAACTCTTTACGATTGCCTTTTCAACAGCGTTACACTTAATATAAGACAAGAACGGCATGATGTCTTTACCAATGTTTCTTTCTCACTCATGAGTTTTAAACACTACAGTTTACATAGGTCAGTCACTTTCCCGCATGCATTGCAACACAACCAATCAAAGAGCATACGTACATGGCGTAAAGATAGAGTTATTATTTACAAACTATGTTCCTCCATCAGAGTTTGAAATGATGGACGTAATAATTCGTGCAGATCGATAACTTTACATCTTCATGGTAAGTACTCAGGCAACCATTCCTTCTTTTTACAACCCTTCACAAACAATATATCTGCTCCTGACAAAGACGAGTTCAAAGTAATTGGCACATAGTTATAAGTTATAAGGAATGCCTTTCTCTTGCCATTGCAGTCCTAAATTATCTTTAATCCATTGCGTCTGCAGTTTTTCTTCATCTGTTTGCAACAGAAAGGGAACGGTGGGCTAAATACTAAACCCACAACTTTTGGTGCCCGCAATACAGTGCAACCCAGCGCAGCTACTTCTTGAATGTTTTTTCCATTAACTTTAAAACCTTGCACATCAACTATCCATGTTCTTGTCCGATGAACTAAAATCCTGGCAACTTCTAGCACAGTATCTTGTCGACAAAGTAAATTATTCCTTCTCATGGCATATATAAAGATTTGAGTTTACAAAAGAGAGAACGAAAGAGCCTGTCAGCGAACAAGTCTATACATGCATAACCATATACACGTGATCACTGCGTAGCTGACCTTGGTATGACACCTGATCTGCCCGGCCATCTTGTTCTTCGCGTTAAACATAGCTGTAGATCAGGGCCTCTCAAACGCCCAAACTCTCACGCGTGCAGAGCGAGGTGCATAGGCTCTGTGCACTGTGCATCGGTACGCTTCGCCTCAACTCGGCTTGACTCGGATGGTGTAGTGTGCTGAGAGCGACGAAGCGTTTGGTGGTAGACGACGTGTTTATCAGTGAAATAGATAAGCGCACGACAACAACATAATGCAACCTGTTTCGAAGAAAGCAAAGACTTCCGAAAGTCCATTTCAATCGAACTGGGACCTTTTTTTTTTTTTTGTCTGTCGTGACGATAACGCCAAATGCTTAATCTGTGGGACGATAGGGACGATAATTACGTGCGTAAGAAAATCGTCTGCTGAAAGACACTACAACAGACTACATTCGGAAAATTATTGTGAAATCATAGGAAACGTCAGAGAGAAAGAATTAAGGAAGTTGAAACATCTTGAAGAAGAGCATTCTATATCCACAAATGAGGTTTGTTCCAGTACTGTAGCATTTTCATTTTGGTTACGGGTTCTGCATTTTTAAAAATTATGTTTACATTCCTCTCAAACATGTATGTGTATTTCTAATTCACTTTTTAATTTAACACTGGTAACCTTGTCCCATACAACTGAGTGTCTCCGCTCACCACACGTAAACATTTCGCAGTGGGGGAGAAACAGCAGTGAAGGTGAGGAACGCGGAGACAGGCCGAACGGGTGAGACAGGTGTGGGGAGAGAGAAGTGGGGGTCTGCACTCTGGTCAACCAAGCGAAGTCGTCTTTGCACCGTGCACAGTGCATGCACCACGCGCATGCACCCTGAGAGGCCCTGCTGTAGATGAAATTTTCGTGTGTGTGACCCTTAGTCCACAAACACACAGTACTTTCAGTACACAGTCTTCCGTTCCGTTGTCTCCAGCCCACCTACTCACTGGATTCTCCGATACCACAACAATAGCTCCTCGTTCAGACCTAGGAGGGACACTAGCGACAGCCAACATCTCTGTCGCCCTCAACCCAGCCAACGGAGCCCAACGCACTGAGTCTCACACTGACTTCAACGAACTAACCCCTAGTCAAGCAACAACTTTGAATCCACCACGGAGCTCAACTCTAACTGACTGTCCGCGGATAGGCTCCGTTTTTATAGCTTGCGTGACAGGAACTAGAATTTTTGTGAGGTGGCTAGAGGCAGAACATTCCCGCTGAATCTCCAAGAAACTCATAGGTAAGCCGACCGATGAGAACAATGTACGGAAAGGCCCCACCCCAAAAGCCAGTTGGTCGTCTAAGTCACTACCGAAAGGGGCTACTACGGGGTATCTTTGTATGAACATTGCAAAATTCCTTCGAATATATTTTCTGACAGACATATTATTCAATGTAACAGTCATAAGTCTATCGCATCCACCGCATGAGAACTAGAGATAGGAATTTTAATTGTAAAAATCACTTTGAAGCTTATTTTTCCTGCGTTGCTACAGCAACTAGCTAATTGGAGTCCTCTTCGGCCAAGATGTCATTAGTGGACTTGGCATTATTAAACGCATTGATATCATTATGAGTATTCTCTATTCGGATTGTTAATTAGTTCATTACGTGCCAACAGGCTCGTCATAAAGCAAGTAGACTGTTCCGTGAGAGCACAATTTAGATCCTCTATTTATCGATGTGTAGAAAATTAATATATACTACCGAGCGAGTTGGCAGTGCGGTCTGGGCACGAAGCTGTGAGCTCGCATTTGGGAGGTAGTCGGTTCGAACCCCACTGTCGGCAGCCCTGAAGATGGTTTTCAGTGGTCTTCCACTTTCACAGCAGGTAAATTATAGGGCTGTACCTTAATTAAGGCCACGCTACTTCCTTCTCATTTCTAGCCTTTTCTTATCCCATCATCACAATAAGACCTATCTGTGTCGGTGCGACGTAAAACAACTTGTATTTATTTGAATTCTATTAAATTTTTCTGGTGTATTTTGTTTACCTTGCAATGAGTCTTGTGTTGCCACTTGTGAAACTGTTATTTATTAATTCGAACGTAGACTACCAGGTAAACATTGTGAACTATGAAACTCTGTTGAGTTGTTACGTACGCTCGCGGACGTTCTCTGAAGAACATGTCATCAATTACTTCATTGTGGATAAAACCGTAGGTTGCATGATTTATGTTTCTGGTCCTGCATACTCCATTTGCTACTTTTGGTAACGTAATGGTAGTCTGGTGTCTAGGCCAAAGTGCGGTCGCCACATCTTAATTAACTAACAGATACTGCCGACATTTGCCTGCTGCCATTTCTTGATGGATACAGTACTTTTGTATCCAACTCTTGGCACAGGCCAGAGTAAAGTGTAGCTTCCACCGAAGTCCCAGTCTCATCCATGGCTGTGACAATATGGAAGCTGCTGGGGTATGGGTGGTGCTGAGTAATGACATTCAGAGCACGACTAGTGCATCTGAGTGTTATGAAAGGTGTTGCTCATAGGGTCAGTCGTGCTGCAATAGCACTTTCTGACCCAGTGAGGAAAGCAATGGCAAACTACCTCACTCCTCGTCTTGCCTAGTACGCCTCATTTTGGTGCTGCCATTGGTTTTTGGGTTTCCTTATAACCGCATAACCTTTGGTGGTGCTATTTGAGGATCCAACCAGCCTCTGGGCTGATGACCTAACAGACAGACACTGCCGACATGATAATAAGCTGTTGGGCTTTTGTCGTGTCAAGAAACGAGGTGAAATCCGTCACGTTTCGCAGAGAAATTAGCTCCGCTTCCTCATAAGGAAATCTCTTCTGTTCACGAGGAAGACCTGAGAATGAAAGTTTGAAATCAAATTCAAAATTCAAATAGTCACTAAACTTATCACACTCGAAGTCCAGTTCAATGATAATGGTTACAACGATGTACAGTTAATAATAATAATAATAATAATAATAATAATAATAATAATAATAATAATAATAATAATAATAATAATAATAATAATAATAATAATAATAATCATAATAATAATAATAACATTAATGTTATTGAATTAACGTCCCATTAACTATTTTTTCGGTTTTCGGAGACGCCGAGGTGCCGTAATTTTGTCCCATGGGAGTTCTTTTACCTGCCAGTAAATCTACCGACACGAGGCTAACGTATTTGAGCACCTTCAAATACCACCGGTCTGAGCCAGGATCGATCCTCCCACGTTGGCGTCAGATGGCAAGCGCCTCAACCGTCTGAGCCACTCAGACCGGCGATGTTCATTTCATAGAGCCCTGTATCCCAGAGGAACGAATCAACAAAACTTACAGAATGAAGAAGTGAATGGAACTACAAACCTTCCTTCCATGCACAGTACCACAGATCGAACTGCCGACGTCCTCCTCGAACACAATATAAAAACCGTGATTGGCACAGTCCAAATATTACTCACAGTTTAGATGAAAATGAGTACAAATTGTCCCCACTGTTACACAATGGGGTATACAAAATTCCCTGTACTTGTGGCAAGGTATACATTGGCCGAACATGCCGGTCCCTTGGTACTCGTATCAAGGAACACCAACGAAATATCTGTCTCAACCAGCCAGACAAGTCAGCAATAGCTGACTACACCCTATTATCGTCGGGTCATGATGTCGTGTACCAAGATGTTCGAGCTCTTATTCACACTAAACACCACAGGTCTAGGATTATACGGGATGGTTTGGAAATACTGTAAGTAAAATTCCTAACAATTTCAACAGAGGCACTGGCTATCAATTAAGTAATACGTTGTTCCCAGCCATTAAGGATTCACGTAGGTAGTTCTCTTCCCAGTCCTTTCATTATCGTTATTTTGTTTCGGTGCTTTCCAAATTCGTACTTCATCGTCAGACGGTTCGCTGGAGGCTACGTGTCATACTTTCACAACCTGTGTACACCTCTTAGTGTATTATTCTTACTTCTTTTCACGCTCGTGTCTAGAAATTCGTTGTTGTACGTAAATCTTCTCCCCTCTCCCCACTCTCCGCTCTCTTGGCTCAATATTTTCGTGTTTTCTGCTACACACTTTTCTTTCCATCTTCAGCTCTATTCTGTTCTATTTTGTCATTCTTTAGTTGCACTCGTTTTTTTAATTTCCTCTATCACTATTCCTCCCTGACTAGTCTGATGACCTTGGCGTTTTATTCGCAACGCACGTACGATGGAATAACAAACATCTTAACTGGAGCTAAGGTAGTGCCATCACCACCCATTCGGAAGGCTAGCGCACAGTGAGGCATCTGGTGGCGAACGAGAGTATCACTTACAATAGACGAACAGTAAAGCATTCTTAAATTGTGGACCAAAGATGGAAAAGGGTAAAAGTGCCAGAAACATGTTTACGAGTAAACGTCAATAATAGAGTTTCCGAGCACAATGGTACTTTCACCCTTCTCTATCAAAGCAGACCAGGAATTAGGCCTAATACAGCCTTTGAAGTGCAAGTATACTACATCTACTACATTTTATATAATTACATATAATTATATATAATTATATAATTACATAGCAATTACATAGCCCCACCAAACTCAGCTGGGCGCATTGGACTGTGGCTCTACATGTTGAACTTCCTACCAACTAAACTAATGACCTCAGGTACATGCACAAGTTACCACCATAATCGGCATGATTAGTACATCCCCTTATTAAAAAAAAACCACATTTTTCATATTTTGGCACTTTTACCATTTTCCATCTTTGGTCCTCAATTCAAACCGTTACTATAACAGAAGTCTTCCTCGTGAACAGATGAAATTTTCCTCTGAAAACGTGGAGCAAAGTTCTCTGAGAATCGTAAAGACTTTTACCTTGATTTTTTGACATGGCGAAAGTACAATAGCTTATTGTCATGTCTACAATAATAAGGGCCGTGAAAGCTTCAATCTAAATAATGTATACTGCCTTTATTCGCGTAATTTCCCTCGTTTTTTGAAGAGCACTCGCACAAAAGTTCATGAGAGAGGAGATATGCAAGTAGAAGAATAGTGTGGCAACTTCTGGAGTGAAAATGATAAAAATAGGTACAAGTTACTCTGCATTTATTTTCTCTTTACTGAACTCTTATACTCTACTTCATTCTTATAAGAATAGCTTACAATGATATATTTACACAGGGCTTAATAAATACATCCACAATATGCCTGTTTCTGCCAGGTAGCATCCTTGAAACTAGCCCTGCTAGACTACAGAAACATAAACTCTCATAATTTTTATTTTTATTGCTTGAGAACAAACAATATGTTTTCCCGATTCAGGGATTGCCTATTGAACACTATGAGTTCGTTATTTAAAATGACAGGGTTTAGAAAATCATTTAAAAGCTTTGTAGTTTAGGATCCAAATGAGCCTTTGAGAGCATTAAAACAAAGGCATTGTCCAGATGGAAGTCCTTGCTGAACTTTGCATAGAAGCCTGAGATCGGAGCTCTCACACCGACCATTATACCCTTGACCATAATGTTGTCAAGTTGATACTTTGACATGTAGTATTATAGATGAAGCATTTTTCGCTGTGCACTTCAGATGGTTGTTCTAGGTATGACTCTGTTCTTACGGTTGGGTCTATGACAGAACCTATTCTCGTCTCAGGATTGATGACTACCATATCGATACGCCTTATGCTGCCTATTTCCGAGATTCCATGGACTTCTTTGTGTACAAAGAAACCTTTTTCTCTTTTTTTTTTTGCTAGGGGCTTTACGTCGCACCGACACAGACAGGTCTTATGGCGACGATGGGATGGGAAAGGCCTAGGAATTGGAAGGAAGCGGCCGTGGCCTTAATTAAGGTGCAGCCCCAGCATTTGCCTGGTGTGAAAATGGGAAACCACGGAAAACCATCTTCAGGGCTGCCGATAGTGGGATTCGAACCTACTATCTCCCGGATGCAAGCTCACAGCCGCGCGCCTCTACGCGCACGGCCAACTCGCCCGGTCCTTTTTCTCTTAAAATGACAGAAATGGCAGATCTTATTTTATTGTGCCTCGAATTACGCAGTGATCGCCGTACGAGCACGAATATTTTTTCACGAATAGCTTACCCTTCATATAGGAATTTCAATGAGCATATATGATGGGGTATTTCCGTTCAGACAACTCTGTGCAGGACCACTGCCAGTCATCCTCGACTTTTGAAACACTGTAATCAAGTAGAGTAAAGCTCGTCCATCTGTATGTTTTAGGCCTACACGGCTAAGTAATTCGCGTTGCTGATGTTGAGTCAGTGGCGATTCGTGATTTTACGCTGGCAGTGCTGTACCGCCATCTCTTTTCCTTCCCCAGTTGGTCCAGTTTTCATTGACCAGCACCGCGATACTTTTAGATGAATAATAATAATAATAATAATAATAATAATAATAATAATAATAATAATAATAATAATAATAATAATAATAATAATAATAATAATAATAATGCATATTCGTGTCCTCATCCCGAGGTGGTGCAGCTCTTTTCAGGCACACCCCCAATGGAGCTGAGCTGCATGTACCAATTTAACCACATACCAGCCTTCCTGCCATTCTTAAATTTCTGGCAGTACCGGGAATCGAACCCAGGCCTCTGAGGACGGCAGCTAATAACACTAACCGTTACGCTACAGAGGCGGACATAATAATAATAATAATAATAATAATAATAATAATAATAATAATAATAATAATAATAATAATAATAATAATAATAATAATATTTCCAATGCAAATGCAAACTCGCGTCCCCATCCCGAGGCGGTGCAGCTCTTTTCAGGCACGCCCCCATTGGAGGTGTGCTGTATGTACCATTTCAACGACATTTCAGCCCTCCTGCCATTATTAATTTTCTGGTAGTACCAGGAATCGAACCCGGGCCCCCCGAGGACGGTAGATAATAGCAATTATCGTTACGCTACGGAGGGCATATAATAATAATAATAATAATAATAATAATAATAATAATAATAATAATAATAATAATAATAATAATAATAATAATAATAATAATAATAATACGCTACGTAGAGGCGTGCGGCTGTGAGCTTGCATCCGGGAGATAGTAGGTTCGAATCCCACTATCGGCAGCCCTGAAAATGGTTTTCCGTGGTTTCCCATTTTAACGCCAGGCAAATGCTGGGGCTGTACCTTAATTAAGGCCACGGCCGCTTCCTTCCAACTCCTAGGCCTTTCCTATCCCATCGTCGCCATAAGACCTATCTGTGTCGGTGCGACGTAAAGCCCCTAGCAAAAAAAATTTTAAAAAATAATACGCTACACTACAATGGCAGTTATGCACACACATTAATTAACAGGCTAACAGCTAATGCAATCCCGACTATTATGGCACTGCACGTTTCACCGATCACAATCACAATTGATAATAACAACATTCATGGAAACAAATAAACACTGCACTCCCGAATTTCTATCTCGTTGCTCAAATTTCAAAGCATGACAACGTATTTAACAAATTGACCACCCTACAAATAGTGCCGTCAAGTCAGGGTGATATTTTAAATCTTTATTTTAGTTTCTTTATAGAACTGAATTGTTTAACTGGTCAGTATAATGGAATTCATTGTTTTGTACAAAGTTTTGGAATTAATCTCTAACAAGAATTAATATAAGACGTGGGAGGGAAAAGCCTAGGTACATTTTAAAGTGGTTGGCAATGTTGCTGAGGGCTCCGCCGTTCAGCGTTTACACCCGCCTGCACTCTTCTTACCTCTGACAAGCCCATATCGTTCTTCCAGACTTCTACTTCACCCCGCACACTTTCAAACTTTTGGGACCTACTGAGGACTCTGCCGGACAGATCATACCCGTCTTCCTTCCCCTGTCAAGCCCACATCGTCCTTCCAGCCTCCTCCCGCACCCCGCACACTGGGGACCTACTCAGGGCTCTGCTGCCACAGTCCGAACACCTCACGATTAAAGAGAAAACACCGTGCTCGCTGGACAGCAGCCACGCTCTTAAAGCCTTTGCCATTTTCTTGAAAATAGAAAAGAAAAATGTTTACAGACGAAATAATAGAGATAACATTGTAGAACTGAATATCACACCACTAAGATCTACTTCGCTATATTTGTCCATCATTTTATGTAATCATTTATAGAGTGAAATAAACATTCAAAATACAAGAAATAGTGATAATTATAAAGTAATCACATATTCATTTATTTGGGACCGGTTTCGGCAATAGGGTATGCCATCATCAGCCTTGGAAGTAAGACAAAGACATTGGAAAAAGAGTGCATATCATTTCTTAAATTTAATATCAGTATTTTTTAAAATGTACGTGCTTGAAATGAATTACTTTACATATGTACAAAAGGGTTTTTAAAATCATTAAAATTGAATATAGAAAGGTGTACACCAAAATATTTGTACAGTTAAAATGACAAAAGTGGAATGAGTTTTTTTTTCACATTGTAAGAACAATATAGGTCGTTAACTACTTTGTAGTCATGGCTAAAATATAGTATGGCATCTGTGTTACAGGTTGTTATATCCTCAACAGTTCAGTAAACAAAAAGGTTTACGTGTCCGCAGGTCCTTACCTACTTTCCAGTTCTTGTGGTCTAAGTAAAATTTAGTTTTGTTTTGCTATTTGTTTTACGTCACACCGACACAGATATGTCTTATGCCGACGATGGGAGAGGAGAGGCTTGGGAATGGGAAGGGGCCGTGGCCTGGTGCGAAAATGAGAAACCACAGAAAACCATCTTCAGGTCTGCCGACAGTGGGGTTCGAACCCACTATCTCCAGGATGCGAGCTCACAGCTGCGCGCCCCTAACCACACGGCCAACTCATCCGGTTTAGTTTATCTATTTCAACATCTTGATTCAATTTTTAAATATTTATAATCAGTATACATATGTCGATGAGAGAGTTGCTACAACCAGTTATTCAAGTGAAGGAAGTTCCTGATAAATGTGTACTAATTAAACTTTATGAGGCATTCCACTTAGACTTAACAATGTGTGGATTTTTAGTAAAAATATATTATATAGCTTAAATCTAATGATATGACACTTGATCACAGGTTATTATATCCCTAAAAGTTCAGTAAGTAAAATGGGTAAGTTCAATATATGGCTCGGTTTTTACGTGACCGTAAATGGCAACTGAAGAATTGTAAGTTAATATAGAAGAACAGACGAGGTTTTTGAGAGAGTGGTGTTATCGAGTGGATCTTGTAAAACTCTGTGAGGTATCTCGAACCAAAGACGGAACCTCGAGGGCCAAGTTCCTCAGTTCCTCTCTTACTCTTCACAACTCACGCAAACCAAGCTATACAATGGACTTATCCTTTTTATTTACTGAACTTTTGTTGATATAATAACCTGTGACACAGATGCCATACTATATTTTAGCCATATAAAACATTTATTTAAACTTCACACATTGCTATATCCAAGTTGAATATATTAGAAAGGAATTAGTGAACATCTACGAGGAACTTTAAGTAAATAAATGTGTTTATTTTACAATCTGTTTTACGTCGCACGGACACAGATAGGTTTTATGGCGACGATGGGAGAGGAAAGGTACAGGAGTTGGAAGGAAGTGGCCGTGGCATTAATTAAGGTACAGCTCCAGCATTTGCCTGGTGTGAAAATAGGAAAACCGAGCTCGGTAGCTGCAGTCGCTTAAGTGCGGCCAGTATCCAGTAATCGGGAGATAGTGGGTTCGAACCACACTGTCGGCAGCCCTGAAGATGGTTTTCCGTGGTTTACCATTTTCACACGAGACAAATGCTGCGGCTTTCCTGTTCCATCGTCGCCATAAGACCTATCGGTGACGATGGGACAGGAGCGGGCTAGGAGCGGGAAGGAAGCGGCCGTGGCCTTAATTAAGGTACAACCCCAGCAATTGCCTGGTGTGAAAATGGGAAAACCGAGCTCGATAGCTGCAGTCGCTTAAGTGCGGCCAGTATCCAGTAATCGGGAGATAGTGGGTTCGAACCACACTGTCGGCAGCTCTGAAGATGGTTTTCCGTGGTTTACCATTTTCACACGAGACAAATGCTGGGGCTGTACCTTAATTAAGGCCATGGCCGCTTCCTTCCCATTCCCAGGCCTTTCCTGTTCCATCGTCGCCATAAGACCTATCGGTGACGACGGGACAGGAGCGGGCTAGGAGCGGGAAGGAAGCGGCCGTGGCCTTAATTAAGGTACAGCCCCAGCATTTACGTGGTGTAAAAATGGGAAATCACGGAAAACCATCTTCAGGGCTGCCGACAGTGGGGTTTGAACACACTATCTGCCGAATACTGGATTCTGGCCGCACTTAAACAACTGCACCTATCAAGCTCGGTAATATAATCTGTTTATGATGTTAAATACTATATTCTTTCCATATAAGTAAGACCTCTTCTTATCTCTTAGCTATGTGGTCTTGTCCACGCAAATCTAAGAGCGTTGCAGTGTCACGTAACCGGAGGGGGAAGACAATTAACTCTGAGTGCAGCGATCATATTTCCAGTGACACTTGTTTCCTCTTCATGCCCATTAACGTGAGGAAATATTGATTCAATCTTGCTTACAATGCGAAAGCAGTGAACAGGAGTAAATCATCATGGTGTGAAACATGAGCATATCGCATCAGTGGGCCGTAAGTACTTGTCAAATTGGCCACAGTTACGTGAAATGAAAACGTATACTTTTTCTTAAGCACGCTTCAGATGTTACATATTAGATGGTGAATTACTGAGTTTCTACTCCTCCAACACACGTATCATTTGGTAGATTGCTGCGTTTACTCTGCTCCAACACCCTTATCATATTCCTTTGGTAGGTTCAACAGGTATAGCCTATTCGGAAAGTCTAGATGGAAAGATAACAAAAGCCTCAGAAAAGTCACTTTATGCTCTTCCTATAATTTGTTACTATGACCTTAAATACTCGTTGTATAAAAATATAAACTTTTCTAAACGTACATACTGTACTCAGATTGATTTCCTCTCTTCAATTCCAGATCAAATTGCCAATATAGTCCTAGTGTCATACCAGTAACTACCTTTATTTAGCTAATGGTTTTAACGTCACACTGAAAGACGCAGGGTTTCGGTAATGGTGGTAAGAAAGAGTACAGGAATTAGGAAGTCGCGCCCATGGACTTTATTAAAATATACCCCTACATTTGCTTAGTGTAAACCATTTTGTGTTGACAGTAGATTTCGAAGCGATCATCATTCGAACGTAAGCTTACAGCTACTTGACCTGTATATTAATAAGTTAGAGACAAATCAGCGTACCCTATGTACGACACTTTCACACCGTTCAACACAAGGACTGACTGCATAAATAATGACGGTACTAGCATCACTCATATCTCCGCCAGTTTCATTTGTCAAAGACTAAGGTGAGACTGAAGCAGATCTATGAAAGCAACAGACTTGTTCTAGCCCATACCAGAACTTACAGAACAATAGCAATGCAAACATTATATTGCCAAAGATTTGGCCGCTTGGGTTTGGGCCACGTAGCTTTGAGCTTGCATTCGGGAAATGATGGGTTTGAATTCCTCCGTTGGCAGCCTATGGTTTCCCATCTTCAAACCGAAAAATGCTGGTCCATGCGGCTTGCTTTCCAGTCCTAACCCTTTCCGTTCTCATCGTCGCCATAAGACCTGTCTGTGACGGTGCAACGCGATACAGGTAGCAAAATGCACTATATCTATCTATCTATCTATCTATCTATCTATCTATCTATCTATCTATCTATCTATCTATCCATCTCTTTGCCAACCCATCTTTATACAATAATTTTTACCTTAAAAGGAATTTTCTTATGCTCAGAGGTACTTGCAGTACACTCCTGGTACAGTCAATAGCAAATGCTACTTTTATCGGCTGTCTAAGTTTCGTCTTCGGCAATATGAAAGTGGTAGAGGCATAAATGACCCTGATAACACAATTCCGTATGAGGCGTTTTTCTACAAGTTGCTTTACGTCCCACCGACACCGATAGGTCTTATGGCGACGACGGGACAGGAAAGAGCTAGGAGCGGGAAAGAAACGGCCGTGGTCTGAAGCAAGGTATAGCCCCAGTATTTGCCTGGTGGGAAAATAGGAAACCAAGGAAAACCATCTTCAGAGCTGCCAGCAGTGGGGTTCGAACACGCTATCTCCCGGATATTGGATACTGGCCGCACTTAAGCGACTGCAGTTATCAAACTCGGTACCGTATGAAGCTAGTCGTAGGTAATCAGTTTAGTAGACCAGTATGTAAACAAAACATCTACTGGCTCGGTGGGTAAGTTAATAGGGAAGTACTTCACGTCTCATCCTCGTAGAGGTCACCTATACAGTCTCCTGGGGATTTCTATGGCACTTTTGTTGGAGCTACTGGACACCCATCGGCTTTCGGTATAATGTCAAAAACTGCGATCGTGAGGTGTCATTCATTAATATTAAGCCGTTTGGAAGTGACCACATCTGAAGCGAATACGAATTTCGGAAACGTTACAAACTAAGATTTACTTTAAACAATTAGATGACATAAATTCATTTTCTATCCTACGCCTGCGTTAACTAGGATCTCAACACATCTTCCACTCTCCCGACGACAAGTTAACTCGGATATCAAACGGTGCGCTCTATCCCAGTCCCGAGTTTAGTCTGACTCTCCAGGTTTGCTGTACAACACTATTCGATATCATGCTCAGTGAAGATGACAGACGATTCGATATAAAGCAGTATCGTATTTTTATGGCATTCCTGTGCATTGTACCTTGCTTCGTCGGCAGTGCAACATGGCTGAGAACAGATGTAAAGAAAACATGACGGAGGATGGTGTTTTAGATATTTTAACGAATGGCATTGTTAAGATTTTATTTTATCCAGTAACATCTCAAATACTTATGAATACAAACAATTTATTAGCCTACTTCAACCACTGTCAAAAAATCCAAAATAAAACTTGAGATTTGGCACGCACAAGAATAAATAAATTTGGAAATGAAGAGGGTAAAAATATAAATTTTCTGCCACAATTTCGTACGATTTTCAAAATAGGAGGCAAAACTACTTTTTATGGCATTCAGATCAAACATATTTTGCCAGAAAAGCTTCTCAGTTGAAACAAATGTTTGTAGAGTAGTAACATGATACAATTTAACTTGAGTAGACAGTATTTAATTTATATCACAGGAAATATTGTATTACATTAATTTTGTGTTTGTAAGTCTCCCCAATAACAGTGTTGTATGTCTCTTTGTAAACTGACATGTAATTACCACGGACATTGCTCATTTGTACCATTCATTACGTTACATTGAACGTTATCATTAATGCCTTACCTTTATGACAAACGCTAGAGTTCTCGCTTATCTCCATTTCTGATATAGATATAGAATTGTCGGAAGGGGAGAGACAATGTTTAGAATTAGAGACAACCAGACTAAAAACGAACTGAACCAACTTTTGTGTACCTAGTATGAAATATAAACCACGTATGAAGTAGGAATTCCAAGTGTGCAGACACAATTTTATTTATTTGGATGTTATTATTTCGTCTCATACTATATAATGTGATTTAAAATACCAGCGTCTTACAGTTCGAATAGCATTATAGGGACATTAAACTTTGGAATGAAATATTACTTCTTCTGTTCAATGTACTTCGCAGTAACAGACCTGAATCACATTTCAGGCAACTAATTGTGTCTAGCAGGCAATGCATGTAGTACTGTTGTTTTAATTGAATAATGTCCCTCCAGTTGCTATAAGTAGATTTTAAGAGACGCCAAGGAGTCAAAATTTTGTTCCACACACGTTTCTTTCACGTATCGTAAGCCAACGAAACGAATTCTTTAAGTAATAGGAAATAAAAGAACTGGTATCTAGAAATCATACAGACGTAAGTAAAAATGAATGATACCCTGAGCTTCTTTCTTTTTTTTGCTAGGGGCTTTACGTCGCACCGACACAGATAGGTCTTGTGGCGACGATGGGATAGGAAAGGCCTAGGAGTTGGAAGGAAGCGGCCGTGGCCTTAATTAAGGTACAGCCCCAGCATTTTCCTGGTGTGAAAATTGGAAACCACGGAAAAACCATTCTCAGGGCTACCGATAGTGGGAATCGAACCTACTATCTCCCGGATGCAAGTTCACAGCCGCGCGCCTCTGCGTGCACGGCCAACTCGCCCGGTACCCTGAGCTTCGCCACCAGAAGTAGTTATTTCCATTTATGAAAATAGGAATGTGATAAATAGTGTAGATTAGAGACACACGATATCTGTTTTATATAAGAGATGGATTTGATGTCAGCATGATTTTCTTTTTGTTTCGCTGAGACAAACGGTGCACGCTTTGATTTTATTGAAGGAGTGAATTACCAAGCTCGGACCGGAAGGATGTGCTCAGGCTGATGAAATACTGTTTCTTTCTGAACCTGTCCTGGGCGATGCCCGAAGACGCAGAAACCGAGCTCGATAGCTGCAGTCGCTTAAGTGCGACCAGTATCCAGTATTCGGGAGATAGTAGGTTCGAATCCCACTGTTGGCAGCCCTGAAGATGGTTTTCCGTAGTTTCCCATTTTCACACCAGGCAAATGTTGGGGCTGTACCTTAATTAAGACCACGGCCGCTTCCTTCCCACTCGTCGCCATAAGACCTATCTGTGTCGATGCGACGTAAAGCAAAAAAAAAAAAAAAAGAAGACGCAGAAAACAATATAATGAGCCCACAACCCAGGTCCATAATTTTGAAGACATTCTCTCATGAACATCAGATATAAAAGATTCAAGACTTATACCTGTCTGAGTGACTCCGACGATACAGCGTTGGTCGTGTGCTCGATTCCAGCTCAGTCATGTGGTATTTGAAGGTACATAAGTACGCCAATCGCATGTTGGCAGATATACCGGCACGTGGAATAACTACTACGGGACAAAACACCAGCACCTCAGAGTCTCTGATTAGGATAAAGTTGGATAGTGAAAAATAAAACTTATGATACTATAACAGAGTGTATTCGTCACTGACGGACCAATGGCTGGAGATGTCACGGAATTCTTTTTGTACCCATCGTCATTTTTAAGTCACTGTTAACGGAGTAGGGCTCGAAATTTATGTCCTAAAGGAGTACAAAATATCCAAGCAAAAACTATCTAAAAATGACCTAAAAAGGGTAAAATATGACTTAAGCATTTTAGGGGTGGGTAGCAAGTATTAGATTATTGCTAACATAAACGTGCCAAAAAGTGATAAGCGATAATACAGCAGATACATTTAATCATGCGAACTGACAGAGCTACAGTAGGTAGGCCTACGTTTGAACTTTATACATTCATTCAGTAGCATAGCACTGAGGCAGAGTTCTCACTCTGTTTTCCTAAAAAACAAAAACGCATTATCAGCATGCATTCTGGTAATTAAACTTGTGCCCTCATCCCTAGGTGGTGCAGCTATTTTCTGCTGAACGTGCCATTTTAACCACATACCAGTCCTCCTGCTATTTTTAAATCTCTCAACACTACCGGAAATCGAACCGCGGCCTGCGAGGAAGGCAGCTAATAGTGCTAACCTTTGTAAACATGCTACCTATCTGTTTCGAGTAAAGAAAGAAAATATATCTACTACAATATTTGGAAATCCTGTGTTTGAAACTCGACGCAAATAACATGAACCTTGTTAAAAATGACGCCTCAGTTTAAACAAAATTGCTCAAAATGTAACCAAATAATATGACCTGATATCAATAAAATGATAAAAATGTGACTTAAATGATTAAAAGGGCCGATGAATGCACTGATATGCAATGTAAAATTGCTCTAAACGGGATCAGGGACCTATCATTCACAGTTATTTTTTCAGATTTCGGTTAAAACGGGTTCAGGAAAGAAATATGAATTTTCCTTAACATTAGAACCTTAGTAATGAGTTTAGTTAACATTTTCGTCAATTAGTTTCTAAAGGCCTCTTTACACACTGACGGTATGTTAGTGGCCAATCTATTTCGGCTGGCGGGTGCTCTGGAACACGTAGAAAGGTAGTTTCCTGGAGAAACATTAGAGTTACAAAGAAAATGTTTAATATTCACTGGCGGAAACATTCAAACACCAAGAAGGGGTCCTGCTAGATTAACGAACGTTGATAGGGGGTTTGTACATCTGAGAGGTGGCGTTGATTCAAATTTCCCGCAAATCGTATTAGCGTGGCGCTAGTAGTTGACCCATGACGTTCCACATCAGGTTTGTTTAAATACGAGCTGTACTGTGCGAGAGCGTTAGTTACTTGTGAGATTTTACGGAGTAACTGAGCGTGGGTCAAGCATGCCTTTACGACGACGAAGAGGCCAGTATCATCAGCTCACTGCAGTTGAACGAGGCAGTATAATAGGGCTACGTGAAGGAGGAATGTCTACACTGTACATGCGTCCTGGCAGCAGTGGTCACGAAGAAGAGGTCCCCGTGGTACCACCGAGAGGGAGGACCGCCGTATTCGGCGTATTGCTGTGGTGCAGCGGACTGCGTCTCCAGCAGCAATTTGAAGGGCAGTTCGTATCACAGTGACACAACGAACTGTTCGAAATCGGTTACTTGAAGGACAGCGCCGAGCCAGACGCCCTGCGGCGTGCATTCCACTTACCCCAAACCACCGCCGTCTGGCACTTCAGTGCTGTCAAGCGAAAGCTCGTTGGAGGATGGAGTGGAAGTCCGTTATGTTTTTCTATGAAAGCCGGTTCTGCATTCATGCCAGTGATGGCCGTGTGTTGGTTAGAAGGAGGCCAGGTGAGTGCGTGCATTTCACCTGTCTGCGGCGTTGACACACTGGACCTACACCGGGAGTTCTGGTCTAGGGAGCAATTTCCTATGACAGCAGGAGCACTCTCACGGTTATCCCACGCGTCCTGACTGCAAATGTGTATGTCCGTCTGGTGATTCGACGTCTTGTACTGCCATTCATGAACAGCATTCCCGGGGGTGATTTCCAACAGGATACTGCACGCCTCCATGCCACTCTAGTAACGCAACCTGCTGTACAGAGTGTCGACACGTTGCCTTGGCCTGCCCGATGCGGGATCTGTCCCCGATCGAGCACGTATGGGTGAGACAATATTAAATTGTGTGAGCCGCCCCTTTATAAACATTTTGAACTGGCCTTGCGCCCTAGAATATCTGTGTCAATTGGCTGCTCTGCAAAATACCGTTTTAACCTAATGTATCCCGCGCGGCATTGTTCTGGCTCCATGAGGTTGCGCATAACTGCGCATGCGCCGGCCTACTACCAGAGAGTCTTGCTTCTTCCTCGCGTCTGACACGAAAGCCAGTCCGCTTGGGTCAGCCATGACGCACGCTTGTGTGTTTGAGTGCTACGCCATGGAGAGGTGGATTTCCAGAAAACCCCCGTAGTTACGGCATTAACGGGGATTTTCCCCAGGTGAACTAGTTGGTGACCTCCTGCCATTTCTTCTGATCATGTTTTTGGATCTATATTTCGTCTGGATACTCGCTAACAAGGTCTGATGCCGGTCGTGTGACTGGATTCTTCGTCAACAATGGCCAGGTTTAAATTCCTCTCATTTCTTCACCACCTAAGGTATGTACCAGTGTTTGAATCATTTTAAACGTCGTCCAGAAGAGGATTTTGATATTTTCGAAGATTTCAGGAAAAAAATAATAATAATAATAATAATAATAATAATAATAATAATAATAATAATAATAATAAATATTTGGACTTCGTCGTTAAATTAATACCTATTTGCGTGTGTGGTATCAAAATCTGAAAAACAGTTTCGGCAACTAATCACAGTAATGTGGAAGGTTCACAGTGAACTGAATTGGGATTTTTAGTTTAAAATTTTACTGAGTTCCTTTTGGCACTTTTAAATTGTAACCTTCTTTGTGAACCAAGGTACAGTCTCCAAGGTAGAGAGCTTTACCTTCTTCGGCTTTCTGTTTGCTTTCCTGTGTTTTGTTTTCTAATTCGTTTGGTATGTTTTCTTCTCCCCTCCCCCTTCTGGGGTTTTGGGTGAATTAAAATTTTCTCTCTAGCCTGTTTTCCTCCTTGTTATTTGGAGGCGTTGCTTTTGTTTTGGTGGTGACCTTGGCAACGTTTGGTGTGTATTGTTGTCGGGTTTTAATGTTGTCTGGCGTATGGAGCCTGTGTGCATCTAGAAGTATATATTTCTGAGTTGAGTGTATCGTTCTCTGTTTTAAAGTTTATTTATTAATTTTGACCACCCTTTAAAGTTGGGTTACTATTTTCTTCCCCCGGGTGGTGTGTATTTTTACGTAAAATTCTAAATGTCTTGGAAACTGTCCTTGGTGGAAACTGAACGTTTTTAATTTTGGTAATTATGAGAAGCGGCCGCGTTGAAGATCCATTTTATTGAATAATTGTTAACTGAGTATGTTTTTTTATTAATTAACTATCCGTGATCGATCACATTATATTTCAAGGTAGTATTTATGTAAGGAAGTCAATTGGTTTTCCGTTGTTTTCTGATCACATTTTATTAGGTACGGAGGTCATCCTTTTCCTTTCTTTGTTGTTTTCATAAAATTTTCAATTTATTATCTGTTAAAGAGTATTTATTTACCATTAATTGTTAATTAATAATGAATTAATTTTTCTTTTAAACCATACCTGGGTATATTCTTATTTATTTTATTTATTGTTAATTACTTTCTCCACCTTTCAACTTTACGTTGACCTTATTTACATTTTGGCTTTACGTCTTAAAATAAACATAGGTTTTATCAACTTAATGATTTGGTTTGTTATCTACTATTTGCCCTTCCATTAAAATTCTTTAACTTCATTGAAGTGTTGGTTTTCATTCGCCACGTTCGGTGGAGCACTGCCACCGATTTTCTTGTGCATTAACTTCCACGGCCTTAAGTCGTCTTCCTCCGCTGCTTCCGGTAAGTTATTTCTATGGTTTCTTGTTTTTTATTGTGCTTGAACCTTTGTTGTCCTTCTTCTTGTGCCCATCATTCTCCCTCGTGTTCGCTATAACTCCCATTTTTGGGCGGACACGCTAGCAACCTTCTCACCAGGGTCTCTATCTATCTCTCTCTCTCTCTCCCTCTCTTCCTCTCTCTTCTTCTCTCACCCTGGTGGGTAAGGTTATTCACCTCATCATCCCTAGGTCGTACCGGGGTCCTAGAGGGTGGTGAGCGGTGAGATGGGACATCATTGAATGACAACTCCAGCGTCATCCACAATCGGCACGATCTGTCCCTGTATTGACCAACCAAGTGCAACAGGCATGGAACTCCATCCCACAAGCTGACAGCCGGCACCTGTACGACACAATGCAAGCACGTTTGCATGCCTGTACTCAACAGTCAGGTGATTATACCGGTTATAAATGGACCAGCACGGCGTATTTGCGATGGCTTTTCTTGCGCGGATATTAACCTGTATTCTTGTACCTATAATCAATTAAATATGTTAACTCGACAAATATATTGCCAAAATTTTCGTTGTTTCATGGTGTTTGGATACTTTTCCTCCGGTGTATTTTCTGTGGAAAACTACATTTTAAACATGCATGGCGACTAACCTTTTGTTCATTAGTTTGCGGGTAAAACATAGCTGCTCGATTAAATTGTATGTCACATTCAATTTTACAAAGTATACATTTATTATTCACCTATTCAATACCTAACAAAAATTTGTAAATACCTACACATTTATGGTCGTCATTTTGAAGTGAATGTGTGAAATATAAGCAGACCAGATTTAAAGTAATTTTGATGTGACTGAGCGAGACAGCAGACACCAACTCATTTTAAGCTGCTGCACAACTCTACGCAATCAAATTAGTGTAAATAACATATTTTCAAGTTCATATTTCTGAAGAGAACAAAAGTCAGGTGGCTGTTTCCCCTGAGAATGTTGTTGCAAAATATTATGAAGTTCCGTTCACTGGTTTAGAGATGATTTCGTTTACTGAAGGCCATACACACAGACAAACGTCATATTATGTTTATAGGCCGTATTAGATGTCTAAGATCACGAATCGCAATTGCTCTTCCCCAAAAGGTTATAATTGTTATGTAGGGTGGTCAGGAACAACGTGAATCAGGTATACCACCGTTAGAGGGTTCGTCATGCTGATAAATAATTTGAAAGAAATAATTCGATATCTCGCACTGTCGTCATTCTATCAGTTGTTGAAGTATGTATGCTTCTGTCAACTACAGGGTGTGGACGCAGCTTTATTTATTGCAAAATATGTCATCAAGGCTGGCGATGTGGAACTCCAACCCTGGATCTACCATTTACTGAAATTGCTCGATGTGACATCTCCATGCTCTTGCTTTCCGACACGTAGAATAATTCCTGTAACACAGGACTCGGCGTAGTTTGAAGTCTTCAGTATATCAATATTGAAGGTAGGTACGTTAAACAACAATAGAGCCAACTAGCAGGGACAAGAAGGGCTTTGGACATTACTCTTTTGGTCAAGGAGGAACCGAAGCCTGGGTACCTCTGCCTCCCCACGCCAACGTGGGAAGGAGGGAGTGAAAGCAAAATATAAATAACATGTGCATGTGGTAAATATACTCGTAGTATGCCGAGCTGAGTGCTTTATATGACAGAGCACTTAATTTCTGTGCTTAAGGTGGTGAGTTCGATCCCAGCTCAATCCAATGATATTTCAAGATTGTGAAATACGTCGGTTCTGCTGATCATCAGTGAATGCGAAAGCAAAGAATGGTGGGATTTCTTCAGATAAAATGTATCCTTACTTATCGCTGACGTCATGGTCCGTAAGATCATGTAATATTTGATTAATTGCCAAACTGAAAAGTAATGTGCTACACCACAATTAATTTCTATAGGTGTGGATTTCATAACATCTGCTTCTACTTGAATACTGTGCTGCAAAAAGGAAAGCTATAGTAAGTTTACGTAAATTGTCTGGAATGAAAAGACTGCTGTACAGCCCGTCTGATGTGCTGATGTCCAATCGAATCAAACGCTTTCGATATGTCTAGAAAAATGACGCAACAATCTTCCGGTAGCGCTTTGCATCTTGAAGGCTACCATTGACAAGAGAGGCGTTAATATGGGCTCCAGGTAGTTCCATAAAACCGCGTTGAGATGGATTTAAAGTGAGGTGTGCTCGTAGCTGAGCGTCTAATACACGTTCTATGATTCTCCTGACCACCGAATATATGGTGATAAGTCTCCATTCCTTGACGTCGTTTGTGTATCAATATCGTTCGTCCCCTTTTGAGCTGTGAAAGTACATAAGAGAATTGCAGCATTGCGTTAATGAGCAACGTAAAAAGTCTAGTGGCTTTAAGATGTCCTAAAACACGAACTATTATACGATCGGGGCTAGGTGACGTGAAACATTTATGCCGTGAAGCGCCTTATACACAGTGGCTCAAAAAGGATTGGTCTGCCCATAGCTGTGGTACGAACGGAATGGTATAGTACAGATAATGGAGCATATAATGGAATTACACGTATGTGGATATGTAGGACAGTCAAGTACATCAGTAGGTCGAATATGGAGGCAAGGAGATTCACGCTGTTTGCAAACGGACCACCAATACAACGGCGTGCGTCATTACACGCCAAACAAGTATTGGTCTATTAAACAACATCATCGTGACATCATGCTGTCTGCCGCAACTCGAGCTCATTGTGTCTGTGCTGACACGTTGGAAGGTAATATTCAGCACTGTTTCTGTATTCAGCTAGCAATGGGAAGGAAAATGAAAGAAACAATCGTGGAAGATAGGAGAATTGTAGTGCGACTATTCGAGAAGGTAAATAATTGGAAGAGCTGTTACAACTGTTAACAATATTGTGTACAGGTACAAAAAAAACAAAGAAAATAGAAAATAGACCGAGAAGTGGCCACCCCTCAAAGTAATCAGTACAAGACAAACGGCATATTGTTCGCAAAATGACCCAAAATCCTCAGCTAAGTGGGCCGAAGATATCAGCTGCGTTACAGCAAGATGTAGGAGTGCAAGTGTCATCTAAGCCCATCCGAAATGTGCTACCAGAAAGAGGACATGAAGGCAGAACAGCCCGTAGAAAGCCGTATATCAGTAAGGCTAACAGGAAGAGGCGACTTGCTTACTCTAAAGGGTACAGAAATGACAGCTATGAGGATTGGAAAACAGTCGTTTTTACCGATGAGGGTAAATTTACCCTCTTCAGGTCAGACAGACGAGTGACTGTGTGGAGGAAGACGCATTCTGAACTTGAAGGGAAGAACCTGACAGCCACTGTGAAACATGGAGGTGGTTCCCTGATGGCGCGGGGTTGAATGAGTGCGAATGGTGTAGGTGTATTAGCCTTTACTGAAGGGGCGATGGATCACAAAACATACATTAACATCCTCAAGACACATCTTCCATCAAGTGAACAAAAATTGGGACTCTTAGCAAAGTAGACGTTTAAGCAAGATAACGACCCCAAACACACAGCCCTGAACACTAAGCTATGGTTGTTATATAATACAACGCATGTCGGGAGATTGTGGTGGCGTGAATTTGTGGATTTGGAGCATAACTTGAGAAAATATGCAATATCACACAAAGCTGACCTGAGATAATCCTTACTGACCGAATGGAATACAATACCAAAGGAAATTGTGGAAACCTTGGTACGATCGATGCCAAATAGGTTACCTGAGATTATAAAGAGGAAAGGAGGATCCAACAAGTTCATGAAAGATTAAGAAACTGTGTTATGTTAATTCAGACCAGTACTTTTTTGGTGGCAAGTGAAAATGGTTGTTTTAAATGATGGTGTTTTAGTTATATAGATATGGAGTAATTATGTTTTTCTTAAAATGTACATGCTACACAAGATGATAAATAATAAAGGATTCTAGTATATGCCAGTTTTGATCACCATTCCCTTCGATTCCTCGTTCTCACATGTAGCATATCTCGACAGACCAATACTTTTTTGAGCCACTGTATGTCATTTTCACTAATGATAATATCAGCTGGTAAGTCAGTACTTATTGTATCTGGGAAAGGGGTGGCGTTGTTTTCGATATCCAATGCCTTTTCAAAATGTTCTGTTATTCTTGGCATTGGAATTCTGCAAGGCTGACGATTGTTCATTTTTTCCAGAACTTGACTGACAACTTTTCGTCTTTGGTTATAAAACTGGTATTGAGCTGCCTCTTAATCATAACGTTCTCGATTTTTTCTCGTTGTCTCTTAGACTTTCGTTTTGGATTATTAGATGTTTTATGATGGTATTTACGATTACTTTCCAGCTTTCTAGCTTTAAAGTATTTGACTGCAGGATGTTGAAGACTAGACAATTCAGTTACTTGGTCAGCGAAAAATTCAATCTCACGAATACCTGTATCACGAAACGATCCCTACAGATTCCAAATATCGTGAAATTCATAATAAACCCCAAGGGAAGAAAATGAACACATATTTTTATAACTCTATTGAATATGAGGTCAGACAGACCATCAAATGTAAATGTTCCAGGCCTAGAAGTTTTATGATTCTGAAGAGAGTCACTGAAGTCACAGCAACAGAGTGAACTTACGATCGATTGTTCGCAAGTATTCCAACCAAACTCAATTCGGCGAAACGGAAATTCGTGAAGTCTGAGTTTGGAAAACGAACAGGAACGAAGCGTGATCCCCGGTCATTTCCCCGATTCCATGTTCCCAAGTGGCAAATTTCCCGAAACCCGATCTCACAAATACTCATATCACGTAACAAATTTACAGAGCGAATTGGGCGTGCATTTAGGGTCACGCAGCTGTGAGCTTGCATTCGGGAGATAATGGATTCGAACCCACTGTCGCCAGTCCTGAAGAAGGTTTTCCAAGGTTTCCTTATTTTCACACCAGGCAAATCCTGGGGCTGTACCTTTATTAAGGCCACGGCGGCTTCCTTCCCACTCCTAGCCTTTCCTAGCCCATCGTCGCCATAAGACCTATCTATGTCGATGCAACATAAAGTAACTTGTAAAAAGAACAGATACATGTACCGATGTCAAATATTACAAAACTGATAATGGAGGCAAAGGAAGAAAATAAAACACATCTTAGTTGCCAGTATGTATTTGTTTCACTCAATTTAATATTTAGTCTATAAAATTACCTTCAGGGCTGTCGATGTTGGGGTTCGAACCCACCGTCTCCCGAATGCAAGCATACGGAACCAAATGGCTCGGTGAATATTTCTTTAAAACAAAGCAACTTTCAGAATTTGACAGCTAAATTTTTATTATCACCCACAGATTCAATAATTATTTGACAATTAATTAGAACAGCTATCCATCTGTAATATATATTGAACCCCATTATACGGAAAAAGCCAGCCTGTAATAATCTGCGCTAATCCAAGTGTGCACGTCACGTTTGACTGACACGGCCGTTGTATGCAATTAGTGTTTGACATGAAAGCCATTCCGCACCAAAATTAGCGTTATCCATTACCAGCACGGCGCAGTGATGTCCCTGTGGACTACTTGCAGATCAGCAGGGTCACGTGCTTGATGTCGTCAGGATAGATGGACAGACAGACACCTGCTTGTTAGGTCCATAACAGCTCACAAGCTGTGTAAACCCATTAGACCACACTTAAGGGAAGTGTAAACCTGTTAGTCGCGCCTTAACGTCGTTGTGTCCTATCTCCAGCTGGCTCGAGCGTAAATCTTGTTAGCTCGTTATACTAGACTTCACCAGCTTGATACTTAACCCGGAGGCTACAAGTGGCTGGTTCTTAACCCTCCATAGGTACTTCAAGGGCTTCAATAGTTTCTTCACCTGGTTCATCCCACAAAGAGGCGTTCCTCCAGGCGCGCATTGAGAATTCCACAGTGAGAGCTCGTGGGTGGAATAGTTAATCAATATTAATTTAATGACGACCATCGCAATTTTACGAGTTGTTACAGTTCTACAATTGAAGCCTGGTTTATTTGTTTATAGTGATAGCCATAAATAAAAACTTACTCCATGGGTTACTGGTAGAGGAATCGTATTTTTGAAGGGCGAAAAAATTTAAGTTCCGTACTTTGAAGTCGTGAAGTAAAAGATCTCTGGTAAAGTATACGGTATTAATCCAAAAAAAAAAAAAATGAATTGAAACTTAGGAATAGCCCGCCCAAAAGAGTTCCAGTTTCTTTGTCACCCAAAAAGACAAAGTTACCTCTGTACAGGCCATGACGGCCCTTGGAGGAGTGGAAGGTAAAGGCTTCCACCATTGTTAACCGTGGCACGTGGTGGGGTAGAGTGGTTAGCTCTACGTCCGGCCACCTTTGCACCCAGGAATTAACCTGGTACTCATTTTTGGTGTAGGCTGAGTGAACCTCAGGGCCATATGCACCTCCGGAAGTGGAAATCTCGTTTCTTAACTTTTACGACTTCCTGACGGGGAATCGAACCCATATCCTTCCGGGCAAACCGAGCACGCCATTACCGTCTCGGCCAGGCAGCCCCTTTCTTTGTCATCCACAAGAGCAAAACGAAACTTTTAAATTGGCTCAGAGACATCGTAAATAGTGCCAAATCAAAAAGGACGGACGGGGTAACCGAGACCTCACGAATTTATTCTCCTTTTCCTTCTATTTTCTTCTTCCTCTTCTCATCATTCATGATATTCTCCCAAATGGTGTTAGTACTAGATGTGGATTTGACTCATTTTATGACTGGATGACTTTCCTGACGCCAACTCATCTTTTTCTCTTCAATCTGTCTTACGTCGCACCGTCCTATGGAGACGATGAGACAGGAAGGGGGTAGGAGTGAGAAGGAAGCGGCCGTGGCCTTAATTAAGGCACAACCCCAGTATTTGCCTGGTGTGACAATGGAAAGCCGTTGAAAACCATCTTCAGGTTTGCCGACAGTAGGGTTAGAACTCACTATCTCCCAAATACTAAATATTGGCCGCACTGAAGTGACTGGTCCCTAGGCATTAATAATACCTTTTTTACTATTTGTTTTACGTCATACCGACACAGTCAGGTCCTCTGGCGACGATGAGATAAGAAAAGGCTGGGACTGGAAAGGACTCGACCGTCGCCTTAATTAAGACCTGTCTTAAGAATTAAAAACCACTTTCAGAGCTGATGAAAGTGAAGATCGAACCCACTATCTTCCAAATGCAAGCTAACAGCTACGTAACCAAAGCCGCGTAACGATCTCGCTCAGCAGCATTAATCAGCGAGTATCTACACACACACACACACACACACACACACACACACACACACACACACACACACACACACACACACACACACACACACACACACACACACACACAATAAATAAATAAATAAATAAATAAATAAATAAATAAATAAATAAATAAATAAATACATGCATACATACATACATTATACATACATTATCATTACAGACTGTTATGCCTTTCAGCGTTCAGTCTGCAAGCCTCTGTGAATTTACTAAACGTCGCCACAATCCTCGATTTGCAACTAGTGTTGTGGCCTCATTTAGTTCTATACCTCTTATCTTTAAATCGTTAGAAACTGAGAAACTTGGTCTACCTCTACTTCTCTTACCCTCCATAACAGTCCATTATTCTCCTAGGTAACCTATCCTCCTCCATTCGCCACACATGACCACACCACCGAAACTGGTTTATGCGTACAGCTTCATCCATCGAATTCATTCCTAAATTAGCCTTTATCTCCTCATTCCGAGTACCCTCCTGCCATTGTTCCCACCTGTTTATACCAGCAATCATTCCCGCTACTTTCATGTCTGTTACTTCTAACTTATGAATAAGATATCTTGAGTCCACCCAGCTTTCGCTCCCGTAAAGCAAAGTTGGTCTGGAAACAGACCGATTTAAAGATAGTTTCGTCTGGAAGCTGATTTCCTTCTTCAGAATACTGTTGATCGCAACTGCGAACTCAATGCATCAGCTTTACGACACCTTGATTCAATCTCACTATATTACCATCCTGGGAGAACACACAACCTAAACACTTGAAATTATCGACCTATTTTAGCTTAGTATCACCAATCTGACATTCAATTCTGTTGAATTTCTTACCTACTGACATCAATTTAGTCTTCGAGAGGCTAATTTTCATACCATACTCATTACACCTATTTTTAAGTTCCAAGATATTAGACTGCAGGCGTTCGGCACAATCTGCCATTAACACCAAGTCGTCAGCATAGGCCAGACTGCTTACTACATTTCCACCTAACTCAATCCCTCCCTGCCATTTTATACCTTACACCAGATGATCCATGTATACTACGAACAGCAAATATGAAAGATTACAGCCTTGCCTAACCCCTATAAGTACCCTGAACCAAGAACTCATTCTACCATCACCGGGCGAGTTGGCCGTGCGCGTAGAGGCGCGCGGCTGTGAGCTTGCATCCGGGAGATAGTAGGTTCGAATCCCACTACCGGCAGCCCTGAAGATGGTTTTCCGTGGTTTCCCATTTTCACACCAGGCAAAGGGCTGTACCTTAATTAAGGCCACGGTCACTTCCTTCCAACTCCTAGGCCTGTCCTATCCCATCGTCGCCATAAGACCTATCTGTGTCGGTGCGACGTAAACCCCTAGCAAAAAAACAAAACAAAAAAAAACACATTCTACCATCAATTCTTACTGAAGCCCAATTGTCAACATAAATGCCTTTGATTGATTTTAATAATCTACCTTTAATTCTATAGTCCCCCAATATAGCGAACATCTTTTCCCTCGGTACCCTGTCATATGCTTTCTCTAGAACTACGAAACATAAACACAACTGCCTATTCCTCTAGTAGCATTTTTCAATTACCTGGCGCATACTGAAAATCTGATCCTGACAGCCTCTCTGTGGTCTGAAACCACACTGGTTTTCATCCAACTTCCTCTCAACGAATGATCGCATTCTACCTTCCAAGATGCCAGTGAATACTTTGCCTGGTATACTAATTAATGAGATACCTCGATAGTTGTTGCAATCCTTCCTGTTCCCTTGCTTATAGATATGTGCAATTACTGCTTTTGTCCAATCTGAAGGTACCTTACCAACACTCCATGCTAATCTTACTACTCTATGAAGCCATTTCATCCCTGTCTTCCCACTATACTTCACCATTTCAGGTCTAATTTCACCTATTCCTGCTGCTTTATGACAATGGAGTTTATTTACCATCCTTTCCACTTCCTCAAGCATAATATCACCAACATCGTTTTCCTTTCTCTCCATGAGCTTGGCTGTTTGCAACACCACCAGGATGATTTCCTTTTACAGTGAGAAGATGTTCAAAATATTCCCTCCACCTCTCCAGTGATTCCCTGGGTTCTATTATGAGTTCACCCGAATTACTCAAAACACTGTTCATTTCCTTTTTCCCTCCCTTCCTAAGATTCTTTATTACAGTCGAGAAAGGTTTCCCTGCTGCTTGACCTAGCCTTTCCATGTTATTACCAAAATCTTCCCACGACTTCTTTTTGGATTCAACAACTATTTGTTTCGCTCTGTTTCTTTCATCTACGTACAAATCCCTGTCTGCCTCGGCCCTTGTTTGGAGCCATTTCTGATAGGCCTTCTTTTTACGTTTACAAGCTGCTCTCACTTCATCATTCCACCATGATGTTCGCCTTTTCCCATCTTTACACACAGTTGTTTCTAGGATTTTCCTTGCTGTTTCTACTACAGCATCCCTGTATGCCGCCCACTCAATTTCTATATCCTGAACCTGCTTACTGTCTACTGTTCGAAACTTCTCACTAATCATACAGATCAGATAGTGGTCTGTATCATCGAAAAATTCCCCGGAAAACTCGTACATTCCTAACAGATTTCCTGAATTCGAAGTCTGTTAAGATATAGTCTATTATGGATCTGGTACCCCTAACCTCCCACGTGTAGCACTGAATAGCCTTATGCTTGAAGAATGTATTCGTAACTGCTAAATCCATACTAGCACAGAAGTCCAGCAAACGCTTCCAATTCCCATTAGCTTCCATATCTTCCCCACATTTACCAATCACCCTTTCGTATCCTTCAGTTCTATTCCCAACTCTCGAATTGAAATCGCCCATTAGCACTATTCTATCCTTGCTGTTGACCCTGACCACGATGTCACTCAATGCTTCATAAAACTTGTCAACTTCATCCTCATCTGCACCCTCACATGGTGAATACCCGGAGACAATTCTTGTCCTAATTCCTCCCACTGACAAATCTACCCATATCATTCGCTCATTTACGTGCCTAACAGAAACTATGTTACGTGCAATGGTATTCCTGATAAAGAGCCCTACCCCAGACTCTGCCCTTCCCTTTCTAACACCCGTCAAGTACACTTTATAATCTCCTATCTCTTCCTCGTTATCTCCCCTTACCCGAATATCAATTACTCCTAGCACATCCAGATGCATCCTCTTTGCTGACTCAACCAGTTCTACTTTCTTTCTTTCATAAGCCCCATTAATATTGATAGCTCCCATCGAATTCCATTTCGTTCGCCAAGTTCTTTCCAAGGAGTCCCTCGCCTGTCAAATGGGAGTGGGACTCTGTTACTTCCATAGGTCCGAGGCTTGCTTAAAAAGTTCTGAGCTCGGTAAATTCATGAAGCAGGATGCTACCCTACTTACACATAGTCCAAGTGAGGATCTCTCCTCTAACGGGTTATGGAGCACCGGTGAATTGTATAGTCCTAGCCGCCTGAGCACAAGGAGGTCCATGACTCAGAATATGTCCGAGATGCCCACTCCCATTCCATAGCAACTGGTATCCTGACTCTCAGGACCACTTACTAGGCCACTCAGCCGTTGCCCATGGTTCACGAACAACTAGGACGTGACTACAGTAACCCACAAAATAAATAATTTAATAAATAAATAAATAAATAAATAAATAAATAAATAAATAAATAAATAAATAAATAAATAAATAAATAAATAAATAAATAAATAAATAAATAAATATTCGTCCGGCTCCTTGGCTGAATGGTCAGCGTAGTGGCCTTCGATTCGGGGGCACCGGCTTCCATTTTCGACACGGTCGCGGATTTTAACTTCATCTGGTTAATTTCACCGGCTTGTGGGATGGGTATTGGTTTTCGTCGTATAAGTTCAATTCATAGTCACTTCATAATTAACTAGAGGTCTTGTGCTGCTCCGCATTCCCTCCTCCCCCCCACCCATGGAACTACATCCCTTGAAGTTTCTTGCCTACCAAGCGTCAGCACGACGAATCATCTCGGCCGTTATTCTTGGCTTTGTAGACCGGGGCTGCCATCTCAACATCAGATAGCTCCTCAATTCTAATCACGTAGGCTGAGTGGACCTCGAACCGGCCCTCAGGTCCAGGTAAAAATTACTGACCCGGCCGGGAATCGAACCCGGGCCTCCGGGTAATAGGCCGCATGCTATCCCTACACCACGGGGCCGTTCCGTTATAAACAGATCAGATATAAAATTGCTCCATACATGGACGGGTACTATTTTGAATGCTAAATTTTTGGATTTGTATTACCTGTATTATGTTGACTGTTAATTTACGAATTGTTTGCATTTTTTTATATCGCACCGACGCAGATATGTCTTATGGTGACGATGGGATCAGAAAGGGCTAGGAGTGGGAATAAAGCGGCCATAGCCTTAATTACGATACAGCCCCAACCTTTGCCTGGTGCTAAAATAGAAAACCATGGAAAACCACCTTTAGAGCTGGTGGGGTTTGAACCCACTATCCCCCGAATGCAAGCTAACAGCTACGTGATCCAAACCGCGCAGCTGTAGAGTTATTATTATTATTATTATTATTATTATTATTATTATTATTATTATTGTTTAGAGCTTTAGAGTTGTTGTTTAGAGCTTTAGATTTATTGTTGTTGTTGTTGTTTAGAGCTCTTGAGTTGTTGTTATTTAGAGCTTTAGAGTTATTTTTGTTTTTGTAGTTTAGGGCTTTAGAGTTTTTGTTGTTGTTGTTGTTGTTTAGAGCTTTAGAGTTATTGTTGTTCTTCTTTAGAGATTTAGAGTTATTGTTGTTGTTGTTATTTAGAGCTTTAGAGTTATTGTTGTTTAGAGATTTTGAGTTATTGTTGTTGTTGTTGTTTAGAGCTTTAGAGTTATTATTGTTGTTGTTTAGAGCTTTAGAGTTATTGTTGTTCTTGTTTAGAGATTTAGAGTTATTGTTGTTGTTATTTAGAGCTTTAGAGTTATTGTTGTTGTTTAGAGATTTTGAGTTATTGTTGTTGTTGTTTAGAGCTTAGAGTTATTATTGTTGTTGTTTAGAGCTTTAGAGTTATTGTTGTTGTTATTTAGAGCTTTAGAGTTATTGTTGTTCTTCTTTAGAGATTTAGAGTTATTGTTGTTGTTGTTGTTTAGAGCTTTAGAGTTATTCTTGCTGTTATTTAGAGCTTTAGAGTTATTGTTGTTGTTTAGAGATTTTGAGTTATTGTTGTTGTTGTTGTTTAGAGCTTAGAGTTATTATTGTTGTTGTTTAGAGCTTTAGAGGTATTGTTCTTGATCTTGTTTAGAGCTTTAGAGTTATTGTTGTTGTTGTTATTTAAAGCTTTAGAGTTATTGTTGTTGTTTAGAGCTTTGGATTTATTGTTGTTGTTTAGAGCTTTGGATTTATTGTTGTTGTTTAGAGCTTTAGATTTATTGTTGTTGTTTAGAGCTTTAGAGTTATTGCTGTTATTTAGAGCTTTAGAGTTATTGCTGTTGTTTAGAGCTTTAGAGTTATTGTTGTTGTTTAGAGCTTTAGAGTTATTGTTGTTGTTGTTTAGAGCTTTAGAGTTATTGTTGGTGTTGTTTAGAGATTTAGAGTTGTTATTGTTTAGAGCTTTAGAGTTACTGTTGTTGTTGTTTAGAGCTTTAGAGTTGTTGATATTGTTGTTGTTTAGAGCTTTAGAGTTATTGTTGGGTGTTTGATTTAAAGTTTTAGTTTTATATTGTTTTGTTTCACGTGGAGCCTGTCCTTGTGGCAGCGCAGACTGTCTGCAAAATAATTGATCCTTTAAAATAATAAAAATGTTATCAAGAACTACAAAAATGCTGTTGAGGATTTTTTCCAATGAAACTTGGTATGAAACTCTACACCAAAAAAAGTGAAAATAGCAAGCCTAACTGTGAAATCCTAGATGTAAAGGTAGGGAAATGCGAATTACTGAAACTTGACAGCAAATGATTTTCTTTAGTAAATAACGTGTCCGCATAATTGTACTTCTTTTCCCTCAATCTTAAGTGATATCGATGAAAGTAAACTTATATTTAAAAATACATCTTCACGTGTACATTTAAAGTTGGCTACTGTACTTTATAGTAATTGATAATGGCACTTCATGCTACTGAAGTCGGCGTTTTGTGTTCTTTCTTTTAAATATATTTTACGCTGTTATGATAGATGTTGGAAAACGTTCATGATTTTCTGTTTTTTAGTTTTTGGGGTGACGTGGGTCGAATATGTGTTCGTGATTTACATATTTTTTAAAAGTAAAATAATATCATTTAGTAGTTTTTTACTTTGTAATCGCAGTTAACGTTGAATTCAATAGTTCTTCTGTACTGAAAATATTGTAAACATTATCAGCGTTACTAATTTTATCTAGAACTTACGTCCATCGCTTTACTTTAGCCTCACAGCGGACAGCAAATCTACGCCAAAGGCAATGGATTCTGCATTGCGGTCCGCTATATTGTAATTAGCCTTATACTGTCCTGTCTGTTTGTACGTAGACTTTTTCTCTTAGCAGTATGTAAGTTATTAGGAACGGCCTGCCATCTGTTGAATAGTTTTTGAAGCTGGGAAAGGTTAGAGAATCGAAGAGTAGCAGAGAATAGTATTCACCGTGATAAGTGGAAGTGTATACTCTCTGGCTTGACATTGCTGCATGCAATGATATTACTAAGGATGGAAATCACAAACATCAGAATATTAATGCTAACTACATCATGTATTGCGGGTTAGGGTAAGCCCTCGCCTGTAAACAGTGGAGTGATCATTAAATGATTTGATTTTATGATCACTCAAAGTAAGCTGAACTTAGGGACCTATCAATGTCCACTGATTCATCGCCAGGTAATTTCGGAGAGAATGAAATAAAACTGAAGCAAATTTTTCCAATAGAATGGACGGACGAATTTATCAAATCTGTTTTTAGTAAACTCTTGTTATGTATAGATAATAAGAAAATATAAAACTGTAGTTGGCTGCATGTTTGACAAGTTCCAAGGCCAAAATATTTGATAACAAATATTAGTACTTTCTAAACGGGATCTCACAGCTTAGACCGAAGTATGTAGTCCACTGTTCTCTATGAGATTTACGATTATCTAAAACATCCAGCCCCAAAACCCGAGAAATAAAGCGGGTATGGCTAAATTTCTGGCCTGACGGAGAATTGAACCCTGGAACTAGAGAGCCGGTCACTGAGAATACATGATTATTATTACAAGTATTAATGTTATTGTTATCCGACTCCGTGGATGAATGTTCAGCGTAGAGGCCTCCGGTTCAGAGGGTCCAGGGTTCGATTCCAGGCCGGGTTGGGGATTTTAATCGCGTCTGATTAATTCCTCTATCTCGTGGACTGGGTATTTGTGTTTGTGCCAACACTTTCCTCTTCATATTTAGACAACATAACTACACTAACAACCACCACAGTAACATACAATAGTGATTATATCCCCGCCATATAGGGTTGACGTCAGGAAGAGCATCCGAGCGTAAAACAGGTACAAATTCACATATGTGTGACACAGTTTGCACCCGCGACCCCACAAGTGTGAGAAAAGTGGTAAAAGAAGAAGATTAATGTTGTTATTACAACGAAAAGTTTAACAAGACTAAGAGTAACAATAATTTCGTCTTTTTTCAGCCTCATAGTCCAACGTTTTTGTGAGGTCATTGGAGCATTTAGGCTCAATTTAGGACTTGGAGGCTGGGGGATGCGGAAAAGTGTCCAGATCAGGCGCTCTTCCGCCGCCAGGCGGTGATCAAACTCAAAAATCCACTAGAAGTCGCTGAGATTTGGGAAATTCGGTTTGAGAGCATTAAAATGTGCGCTGCATAATAATACTAAGGAAAGCCATCTCCGTACAGGCCATGAAGGCATTCGGAGGAGTGAAAGTTAAGGTTTTCGCGTTTCTTGATGATAATAATGATGCTTGCTGTTTACTATTTTTGCTTTACGTCGCACCGACACAGATAGGTCTTATGGCGACGATGTGGGAGGAAAGGCCTAGGAGTAGGAAGGAAGCAGCCGTGGCCTTAATTAAGGTACAGCCCCAGCATTTGCCTGGTGTGAAAATGGGAAACCACGGAAAACCATCTTCGAGGCTGCCGAAGGTGGGGTTCGGTCCCACTATCTCACGGATGCGCTTGTTATTTAAAGGGGTCTATCATCTAGGTCATCGGCCCCTAATGGTACGAAATGAGACGAAATGAAATGACAAATTAAAAGTCCAATATCCTCCACTGACCAGAATTCAAAACGTGAAGACGAAAAATGAATGGATGGATATGAATTTTAAACAATCAGTGGATCCGACCCGCAATGTCTCGCGTTCACAGAAACTGACGTGAAGTAATAGTATTACTGACCAAGGGACTGCGTCTATAAGATAATACTGAATCGATTATGCTTTTAGTCTAATGGGGTCCAAAATCCAAGTTATCGGCACCTCATAATGCTACTTATCGCTATGAAATTAGAACGATGGTATTTGTCATGTTGCGGTACTAATCAAAAGTAGCGTAGACTCGCGGCATTCCATACAGTATGGTACTACTTACAGGTATTGAAATTCACACGTGGAATACAGTCCTCTGGTGTTCAGCACATTGCGGCGCCATTTACAGGCAACGCAAACCTATGGTGTTCATCACATACGTGTACTAACCGCAGGGACCCGCACTATTCCGTGGTGTTCCTCATAGAGTGGGTACTAAACATAGGCAAGCCAGAACCATGGTGTCGCTCCTAAAGTGGTACTAATCACAGGTACTGTAGGAGCCGGCAACGCACTCTGTTGCTACTAATCACAAACCTACTGTATTTGGTACCTAACATAGTGGTACTAGGCACAAGTAAAAGCGACAAATGGTGTTCCCCGCATGGTGGTACTAATCACAAGTAGTTTCATGGTTCTAATATAATCATCCCTTGGGCGCCCCTTTTAGTCGCCTCTTACGACAGGCAGGGGATACCGTGGGTGTATTATTCGTCTGCGTTCCCCACCCAGGGGGGTTGTGTGTTTGGTCCGCGAGAGGTAATTTATTTCCCTCAAGTCCGGCGGCAAGCCGGTTAGGACCCCCTATCCCCCAATTGAGACGCGCCACGTGGGAGTATCATCTCTCCCCCTGCTACGCCAACGTAGTAGGTTCGTGGTCGCGTTTCTTAACCTCAGCACTAAGTGGGATAGAGTGGTTAGTTCTATGCACGGCTGCTTTTGCTCCCAGGTACTCATTTTTGATCAAGGGTAAAAAAACGTTAACGCCGTGTGTCTGTCCAGAAGTGAAGATACCGTTTCTTGAATTCTCCGACTTCCTCTAGGGGAATTGAATATACGTCCTTCCGGATAAACCCAGCATGCCTTAATGACCTCGGCCAGTGAGATTATACTAATAATATAAATACTGTTTGGCATTCGCTGATGATGTAGTGGCACTCACCAGCGATATAGCAACAGCTAAGAGGAGGACTGACGAAGTCCAGATGATAGCAAAGAAGACTGCGTTCATGGCCAACATTAAAGAGGCCCCTCAGTTGTTGAAGTTAGGAGCCGAAAAACTAAGGAGAGTTAAGACCTTTAAGTATATGGGAGAAACATTGCAAGAGAATGGGTCGGGAAAGCTATAGGAGCGGGCGAGGAAAATGGAAATCGCTTTTAAACTGACAAAGAACAACTACAACAAAAAGGCTCTATCTTTTGGGGCTAAACTGTGGCATCTAGACGCTGTTGTTAAAATTGAGTGCCGGTATGCAGCAGAAACATTGGATAAAAACGGAAAAGGTGGACTTGAAGACATCCGGAAGAAAGAAAAATGCTGAGAAAAATTGTATTCACAAATGTAAAAAAAAAAGGGATAAAAGGGTCAAATATAGTGAAGAATTGTATCAGAGAACGGAAGAAGTGGTTGTACTGACGAGGAAAGAAGGCTACAGTTCTGTGGGCGCTTGTTAAGGGAAGACGACAACAGACTAATGAAGAGAATCTTGTAGTTCATCAGGAAGAGGAAGACAGAGCTGAAATTGTTTCGAGAAGTGAGGTTGGTAATGGCCATCAGTTTGATCTCTCTGTAGCTATCTCCGCCGACTTACACGAGAGAAGGTCCAAATATCTAACTATATAACCACCTATTTCTAAAATGTAAATTTTCCTTCGGCTAATGTAAAATTTCATAAATCTTAAAACTGTAAATCGAGGATAGAGAGTGCGTTACCCTCTCGAGTTCCCCTTCAATTTAATTTGAGGTGACTATGATTTTGTAACCTTTTCTCTCTTGGTAAAGTGTTAAAATTAACTTTCACTCTAGCCACCTCCTTAGCTTGGGATTAGCCCCTGTACCAATTAAGGTTTTTATATTAAAGTTTCTGGGAGCGCAAGTGTACGCCTCCATTCAATTTGTGTTTCGGGCCATTAATGTAACCTGTTCTTTTTCCACAAACGCCCAGTAGGTTGGGTACTAGATACCCCTGTGTACTAAATTTTGTTAAATGGAAATTGTACCTAGACAGGCCAGAGATTGTAAGATTTTGACGTAATGTTGCCTTGAGTAAGCTGTAAGAAATTTGTTAAAGTTGGAGAGCATGTAGCTCTTTTCTGTGTTTTCTGAATTCAACTGCAATATTGAGGTGCGCCTCTGGAAGGATGTAAAGTTGTTGGAGCAATGTGCTCTTAAATTGGAATATTCCGGTTCTTGTCTAAAAATTGAGATTTTGCAAAGTTTTGTAAACTGGATCCGGTATCTCAGAATTTGTAAACTAAGGGCTTGAAGCCCCAAATCTGTAAAATTCCCTAAACTTGGGTTTTCCTATTCTCTTTTCAAGATTGCTGTTTGTACCTGTTACTTGATTTTTTTCACCAAGTGAAAAATTTGTTAAGTTTGTGATTTAAAAAGAAATATAATCTATGTTAAAATTTTTAAATTAATTTTTGAAATCGTAGTTAGACCCATTCCACCCAGCACATTCACTCACCTCTTTGTGCTCCACAGATATCTACGTAATAATAATAATATTAATAATAATAATAATAATAATAATAATAATAATAATAATAATAATAATAATAATTGTACCGGGCGGTACACCTCTACGACGCAAGTTCAAATCTTGCGCCAATTGAAACTTCTCTACTGTAGAAACCCGGAACTTTAACAACTGAACTAACTCTACTGGTTATCAGAAGATGTCACTGTGTGTTTTTGAATTGCTTCTGTTTTTCATTGATCAAGAAGTGTGGACGTTCTCTAACAGATGTCTCTACCAAAAACTATGGTAATACACTCTGGTGCAATGGAATGAACTCTCTTGAAGAAATTTTGTATTCATAAGTTTTGTCTTTACTCAATTTTCTTCTGTGGTTTGTGGGTTGGCAATATTAATCCTTTCCTTCCGCCTATTTTGAATTAAGCCAATCAATAATTTCTGTAATTAATTTTCCTCCAATCATTGCTTTCTTCTTCGAATTTCCATGTGTAACTTTTGTCAACCAATAAAAATTGAGTGGGTGTGTCTACTCATTCCTGAAAGGTCTCGAATTTTTCACGAGGGTATAAAAACTGCTGATTTTCTTGTCTCCGGGCCACTTCAGTAACATCTAGCTTAGTGTGTGGATATGTAGCAGGGGGCGGGAAGCGCCTCTTTCTTCGGGCAACAGATCTCCAACAAGGTAATGGCCTTTTAACATCTTTATTTCGTGCTAGCTCAGCAGTTTAACTCTCGGGGAGGGTTCGAAACTTTTAATATGTAAACCATTAAACATGTAAACCCTTTTCCTGGTAAACTTCAGTTTTCTTGAACTTTAATTCGGGGATAGAGAGTGCTTTACCCTCTCGAGCTCCCCTTCATTTGAAATGGAGGTGACTACGTTTTAGCGACCGTTTCTTTTCTTCCCTAATGTATTAGTTTTCTCATGTGAGTCACCTCCCTAGCTTGGGATTAGACCCTGTATTATCGGTCTAGCGCCACATAGGTTTTAAAAAACTTTAGTGTAGGAGTGCAAGTACTCGCCTCCTTTCAATTTTGTATTTTGGGCCATTTATTTAACCCGTTTGGTTTTCCTTCCTGAGAAGGCCCAGTAGATTGGGTACGAGGTACCCCTGTGCCATTATAAGTGTGCCTTGAGGGCAGTTAGTGTAAAGTCAGTTTATGGCCTCTTAAATAGGCTTGAAAAATTGAGAGCGGGTCAGCTCTTTCTTGTGTGTGAATGGTGCCTCTGGGAGGCTTGAGGTTAAAAGTTGGGAGCAAGTGCTCCATGCAATTAGGGTTTTTTTGCCCCTTTGGTAATTTGTGGTTGTGAGCTGAGAGCTCAGAAATTATACTTGGGGCTCGAAGTCCAGATCTTGTAATAATCCCCTACTCTTGTGATTTCTTTGTACCTGATTTTGGCTTGTTGTTGACTTGTTACTTGTTGAGATTTGAAAGTCTATATGAAAATTGTTAAGTTCTGAAAATATAACCTTTATGAAAATTTTCGGACTTGTAGCTAGACACATTCCAGCCCGCACCTTCTTTCACCTCTGACTTCCACGGATAACTCCGTAATAATAATAATAATAATAATAATAATAATAATAATAATAATAATAATAATAATATCAGCACAACGTCCTCTCTAACTGTACAACAGATGGCAGCGTTTTGAATTTATCACGCAAAAAATTCATGATCAGGATGAAAAGCTGCGTAGTTGGCATTGGTAACGTTTTGATTCTTTCAAATGCCATTGACGCGCCATCAAACGAAAGTTGAATTTTTTTTTTTTTTTGCTAGTTGCTTAACGACGCACTGACACAGATAGGTCTTATGGGGACGATAGGAAAGGAAAGGCCCAGGAATGGGAAGAAAGCGACCGTGGCTTTAATTAAGGTACAGCCCCAGCATTTGTCTGGTGTGAAAATGGGAAACCACGGAAAACCATCTTCAGGGCTGCAGACAGTGGGGTTCGAACCCACTATCTCCCGGATGCGAGCTCACAGGTGCGCGCTCCTAACCGCACGGCCAACTCGCCCGTTAGGTTGATTGTTATTGTAAGTTGATAAGTTGAATGAGCCCGGTGACATGTAACTCTTTCCTAAATTTCTCGATTTACGGACGGGATTGAACCGACGTTCTCCAGGATGAACCAAGGCCCCCTTTTCATATTCGCTATTCTAGTTTTTCCTTCAAAATCGCAGGGAAATACTGCCGGAATATCTTATACCAATGTGCACGGAATATTCATCTTTCCTCAAATATTGCATTTCGGCTGCATGTACTATGCCGTACACCACAGTAACACAGGTTGTGGGTAAGCCTGAAACCTTACCAGTAATCATTTGTTAATTTTGTGCTGTATTCAATGCAGTATAATTTTCAGTGGTGGGCGTTTGAAGATCCTATTAGCAAAAGCCACACTTTCATACCACTTACGTGATCGCTTGCCTACGACACGCACCGCGGTCGTCAATCTAATTAAAGCTGAGACCACATCACCGCCATCTGGCTTAGCCAGCTTCCGCCTGACAACGAATTTTACTCAAAGTTTTCCTCTTTACTTATTTCATAAATTAGATTTCCAGCAGTCGCCAATTAGTGGCAAGCTGGGAAGAGTCGTACCATCAGTTACACTACTGGTAAAAGTAAATTCGTCTCCTCTGCCTGAGGTGACGCAGTTCCTTTCGGGCACACCGGCAATAGAGGTAAAATAAACTTGTGTCCTTCTCCTGAGGTGAAGCTCTTTTGAGCTCCTTTGGAGGTGACATGCATGTACCATTTTAACAATAAACCAGTCCTCCTGCCATTCTTAAATATCTGGCAGTACCGGGAATCAACCCCCCCCCCCCCCCGAGGAAGGCATCTAATAGCACGAAGAGTTACGCTACAGAGGTAGACCGAAATGGAGGTGAGGAGCATTTACAGTCGCTCAAAGAAAATAATGAACGGATTATAATGTATAACTTCCTCATTTTAGAAAGAGTTTTAGCTATAGGTATAATTTTTGCTGTGAGTAATTCGCAGCGTTTATATCTACGCCACGGTCGCTTCCTTCCCTCTTCCTTGTCTATCGCTTCTAATCTTCGTATGCGCCCCCCCCGCCACAAGCAGCTGTTCATGAGGCAGTAAAGGTGGGATTCCTTGCTGAGTCCGAGGGAAAAGCGAACCATGGGGGGGTAAACGGATTAAGAAAGAAAGAAAGAAAGAAAGAAGGAAGGAAAGAAAGAAAGAAAGAAAAAGAAAGAAAGAAAGAAAAAAAAGAAAGAAGCTATGCAACTGTGCCGAATACTATCTGACAAACTGTCTTCATTCTCCTATAATTATGACAAATTATGTCAATAATTTCAATACCATCAAACTTTATAGTTACCAGATGGTATATATGTCTAAAATGATAACATGCGACTACGACGCAAATCTCTTTATTATTCTCCATTATCACGTCCTCTTCTGACACTCTCCGTCCTAAATGAATTAAAGAGCAAATGCATAGAATGTTTTCTTTTGGTGGAGATGATAATGATTGCTGTTTTAGGGTAAAATGAATAACACGGTGAGACTTTTGTGACATTACTCACAAGAGGTAGAGTTTTGAATAAAGAAAAAAGATCGGTCAGGAAATGTAAAACTATGAAACTGTCCACAGACATCGCAAAACTGGTATGTTCGGATCTACGGAGAATCTACTGTAAATTGAGCGATGAAAAGTGTGTAGGGATGGCGAAATAAACATTGTGTCAGTAGTAAATAGAAACAATGATAACCTTAGCTGAGGTGCCAGAACTTGTACACAAGCCTCACTTACTTGTTTGTCTTTGACCAGACCCATTTCAGTGAAGCTTGCTAGGAGGATTAACTAAGACATCAAAAACTTAATGATAATATTTATTCTACCTTGAAATAATATTTACTTAACATATTACAGAGCGAGTTGGCGGTGCGGTTAGGGGGGCGCAACTATGAGCTTGCATCCGGGAGATAGCCCTGAAGATGGTTTTCCGTGCTTTCCCATTTTCACACCAGGAAAATGCCGGAGCTGTACCTTAATTAAGCTTGCCCCATGGTGTAGGATTAGCGTACCTGCCTCTTACCCGGAGGCTCCGGGTTCGATTCCCGGCCGAGTCAGGGATTTTCACCTGGACCTGAGGGCTGATTCGAGATCCACTCAACCTACGTGATTAGAATTGAGGAGCTATCTGAGGGTGAGATAGCGGCCCCGGTCTAGAAAGCCAAGAATAACGGCCGAGAGGATTTGTCGTGCTGACCACACGACACCTCGTAATCTGCAGGCCTTGAGGCTGAGCAGCGGTTGCTTGGTAGGCCATGGCCTTCAAGGGCTGTAGTGCCATGGGGTTTGGGGGTTTGTGGGTTTGGTTTGGTACCTTAATTAAGGCAATGGTCGCTTCATTCCCACTCCTAGCCCTTTCCTATCTCATTGTCGCCGTAAGACCTGTCTGTGTCGGTGGGACGTAAAAGAAAATTGTAAAAAATAAATGAAGGAGAAGAAAATATTACAGAGAGCGCTATTCTAGTCGTGCTGCCAAAATCTAATTTTTCGTACAGATTATTATATGTAACTTTAAAACAGAACTATGTTTATGTTCACAAGGTCGTTCCATGTCTCCGAGCCGCGCAGTTATTGTCCAGCAATTAATTACAATACTTCCGTTGGTTTTGCGGCAAAATGGTTATTACCACGAAATGTAGTATTTCTTCATTGAACATTCTCCCAAGTTCTATTGAAATCTATCTGATCCAACCCAAGCAGTTTCTTGTTAGTGAACCCTGGAGGGAGACTGAAATACGAACGCATTGCGAGATAATCAAATGTCAGTGCTTAAATTACTACACTCTAGCCAAATCTAGCGAAATAATAACACACATATTGGTTTGGGGGTTAGTTTAATGTATCTCTGCCAGTGGATCTGATTTTGACTTCCAGGGGACCAAAAGAAACCAGCCTCGAGAAGACAACTAAGAGGCAAAGTGGTTTCAAAATTCATCCCGGATATTTTGGCCTTGGATTCTCGTATCAGCTACAGTATAACGTCACTACGCCTAGCGTCGTTATTTCTCAGTATTACGAATTATTTAGTTGCATTACGCACTTTTGGACATTTTGCCTCTCTATTTATGTATTTAATATGCTTTGTGGCATCATTCAGATAATTTCTTTTCTTAATATTTGAGCAAGAGGTTTTAGCTCACAATACAAATACATAGATAGGAAGAGAAACGCACATCTCATGGAGAGTGCTGTATTAACATTAATCTGCTTGAAATTCTGAAAGAAGGAAAGTCATTACAGTAGAGGTAGGCCCGGCCAGAGCAGAGAATAAATAGGATTTTAAAATAGTCTCATGTTGAGCTCGGGAGTGAGGAGGCGGCTAGGCGATCGATGTCAGCCAGCAACAGGTAGCTCAAGACTTCCCTTGGAGCATACCTCTCATCCGTACAAGCGACTCAATTACCTCATAGAGCTTCAGTATTCAATTGAAATGGCCGGAACTGAAAGGAATTAAGTCAACAGTTGAATATTTCTTATTCCAACTTGTAAGTAGGAAATAAAGTAATTTTAATGTTATGATACGAGCTGTGTTTTATAAGTAAGGGCCGTTTGAAAATAACTGCACTACGAAAGACAATTTTTCAAGCACCACACTTATTTTCAGATTGTATATACTTTGCTCTATTTATCAACATATCCCCCAAGTTTGTTTGAACACTTATCATTCCTTACAACTAAGTTTTGAATACCCTCTTCATAGAAACTTGCCACCTGCTCCGATAACCAAGAGTTTTAGATCTTGATCTTGCGCTGGGACGGAGTCTGTTTGGCCTTCACCTTTACAGGCGAATGTGTGTGTGTGTCTCTCCATTGCATACTCTGTTGCTTCGATTCGGGCGTGATATGCGAAACCAATGTTTTGTTTCCCGTTACGATCAGATTCAACATGTCGTCACCTTCTTCGGCATAATCAGTCATAAACGTCATCGAACACTCCATTTTTTTCATCAGGTATAATTAACGCTCCAGGAATAATGAGATATTCCACAAACCACTACCTTCTGGTCCACGAAAGTACAAGAGACAATACTTACACATCACGAAACTAATAAAGGCAAACACAGACACTGATGATACTCGTGACTTTCGCACCTAACTATAAAATCCTCCAGCAAGCTCTGACAAAGTATGGAAGCAAATAGCAAAAGGTAGGCCGGCCAATCCTTGCTTACACCGAGTTCGAATTGAGCAACATTCTTGCCCACGAGGAAGGTTTGGGTATGGGTCAGTTAATCTCCAAGCGAGTCTCCACATCATAACATTTACAAGTTTATGAATAACTTAGTAGTCCGCCTCTGTGGTGTAGTGGTTAGCGTGATTAGCTGCCACCCCCGGAGGCCCGGGTTCCATTCCCGGCTCTGCCACGAAATTTGAAAAGTGGTATGAGGGCTGGAACGGGGTCCACTCAGCCTCGGGAGGTCAACTGAGTAGAGGTGGGTTCGATTCCCATCTCAGCCATCCTGGAAGTGGTTTTCCGTGGTTTCCCACTTCTCCTCCAGGCGAATGCCGGGATGGTACCTAACATAAGGCCACGGCCGCTTCCTTCCCTCTTCCTTGCCTATCCCTTCCAATCTTCCCATCCCTCCACAAGGCCCCTGTTCAGCATAGCAGGTGAGGCCGCCTGGGCGAGGTACTGGTCATTCTCCCCAGTTGTATCCCCGACCAAGAGTCTGAAGCTCCAGGACACTGCCCTTGAGGCGGTAGAGGTGGGATCCCTCGCTGTGTCCGAGGGAAAAAGCCGACCCTGGAGGGTAAACAGATGATGATGATGATGAATAACTGAACAGAGGGATATTATGACACACATTTTAGAATTAATAGTTCGGACTCTGTGTAGTGATAGACAAAACACTATATCAAAACAATAATTTATTGAAAATGAGCTGGTTCACCTCTTTTCTGAATTGCTCATCGAAAACAGTTAGAAGCTACGATAAATTTGCGTACCTCTTGAGACGAACCCGCGGATCCCTAGTGGTGCGCGTACCACACTTTGAACACCACTAGTCTATAATATGGCCTACACAACACCAAGTACGTATTGAACCCATCACTTTGAGTCATAAGGAGCCACAGTCCTAGATTCATTACATGTCTCACCATACGTTATTCTAGCGCGGCAGGTCGTGGGGAGTTCTAGTTGCATTTTTAAAATTTCTGACCAGGAGACGACACGTGGGGAACAGGTGGGATGATCCTCATTCTCACGCTACAGAAATTACATCACCCACATGTGCAGAATATGCAGGGATACAAAGTCATTTGGCGCGGAATTATTTTTGTTAAAAGTCCATTTTAAAAAGAATTGGCGACGAGACGGCTGTAGTAAACGTCAGGAAATTGTAAGTGAAACAATTTGGTTGTTAGTGGTAAAGACTTTAGACCGCTAAATAGCCAAAGAAGAAAAATTGTCGAAAAGACGCGCCTGTTTGTTTAAACTCTGCTAAATCGATCAAAATATAGTGCCTAGCGTATGAGTTAATTTAACGACTCAAGTTTGTTAAGAGAAACCCTAAATGCTTGTCATTAGCACCGCTACTAAACTAAAAAATTACGTGTTGTTCAGCATCAGCCATAATTACATTTTATGTGAGGTCAGTAAACTTTTTATGTGGATGGCATGGGGGTGGGAGAAAAACTTATTAAAACCACGCCGCACCATTTGCAATTGCCCCATTGTGTCCAGTGAATTTGAGTTGACTCCACGTCATTCAGAATAACATTGCAACCTTGTTGGGAAGACTAAGTCTCCAAAAGGGAAGATAGTTTTGGCCAAAGGTGGCTACGTAACGTCATTTCCAATTGGAGATAGGTTAGAAAGCAACTCAACGGTATTCCAAAGTGTTGAACCGTCATTTAGATTTAAAGCCAGGCAACAAACGGTCATTATAATGACGAAATCCTGCAGTTGAATGAGAAAATATCATTGTTTTACTTTATTGCGTGTGCGGATCGGTGATTTGACGAACGTGTTCGGTTCGCAAGGAAGAAAACGTATGAAGGGCATTTATATTTTTATGTCGTTATTTTCAAATGAATGATGTAAAATAAAAATAAAAGGAATAATATGTTCTGTAAAGGCCCTATATGTCGAGATGGCTAGGTAAGAGATTGCGAGAGGCTGGTGAGCCTGTCACGATGCAGGGCGACGCACGACTTACAGGTATGTAAGCTACCCTTTGTAAAGTTCATTTGTTTATTTCATTATGTCACGATTTCATTTGTGTATCTGTGACGCACTGTGGTCACTCCTTTTATTTCGTGGAAAAGTCAGAGGAATACGACGAAAGGTCATTTTGTTTCTTGGATAAACGTTAGAGCCGCGAAAGCAGCGTGTGAAATATTGTACAATAGTAGATTTAATGGCTGTAAAACGAATGCAATGTCTAGAGCAGAGTATCATTTCCGTACGTTTATTTCCTATGTTTGTTGTTTGCCCAAGTTAAGATATTAATTTATCACGAAATTCTGTTCAGTTTAAAGATGCGATTCTTGTAAGTGTAATCCGTGGTTTACCATTTAGAGCGTTTGCGTAGTAATGATGGAATGCCCGCTTCCGCTTTAACGGAAAGCACACCGTCATGTGTTCGGAGCTGTAAAATTTATCAAGGGAAAGTACGAGGTGAAACTGGTGTGTGATTTGTGGAAGGGAAGTGTAATTCCAACAATCTATTAAAATCTGTGTAGAATTGATGAGAGGAAAATAACCGTAACATTTGGTAAGTCAAGTTGTGAGTTTCGGTTTTTAAATATTTGTTGTCAAACTCTGATATGCGAGGATAGATTGTTAATTTGTCAGATTGTTTTATGTAACAACATAGTGGATCGCGTAAGAGAGATATTCCATATTATTGTCGTGTAGAGCATTTGAGGTAGCAAGTGGTTCAAGTCTTTCAGACTTAGGAGGAAATGTCGCTCAGGTTGTTGAAATCCCGTAGTGTTAAGAGATTTTGTGCCTGGATTTTTCATTGTAGGGAACCCGAGGATTAATTTTGTCAAGGGAAAGTACGACGTGAAACTTGTGTGGTACGGGAATAGGGTTATTCCATAGTCAGGTTCCCACATGAAGCCGTAGGGCTGTGACGGATAGGAACATTTCAAGTGACGTTTTAAATTAAAACTTTTCACGTATTCTGTGTTGATTAAATATTGCATTTAACGCGAGTTGTCAACGAGGCGAGATTTCATTTTGATACAGTTCGAAACAACATATGTGTTTATATATATAACTAGGAGGGTCTTCTTTCCAGGTAGTAAGAAAGAGTCATTGTTTGTAATGGCGAGGTAGGGAGGCAGTGACTTGTGCTATAGGTTTTCAAGATTTTATAGTGGAATATAGTAATGCTTGGTTGAAAATGATGCAATTATTTCAAACTGCAAGTACTCTTGTTTAAACTGACGTAAAACATTTCAATTGTAGCTTAATTAAGTGCTGTAAAACAGTTTTTAAACTGTAGGGAGATTCAGTGCAATCTATAACAGTGTTTACAAAGTTGCTAGTAACATAGTAACATGGGCTAGTAACGGCCGAGAGGATTCGTCATGCTGACCACTCGACACCTCGTAATCTGCAGGCCTTTAACGAACGACCATCGCGCCACCTCCGCAGAACCATCCTGGGCGCTCGACGGGCTATTGTGAGTCAGATCACCGACCAGTTGAATGTTGGGAGTCAGGAACCCATTTCTACCAGGACTGTAAGTAGGCAACTGCACCCCATAGGCGTCTCCAGCCGACGACCAGCTCGTGACCCTTTGCTGACGCCTCGACACAGAGCTCAACGACGTGCATGGACCCTAGAACATTGGACCATGGAACAGTGGCGGCGTGTGGTATGGTCCGATGAATCCCGGTTCCAGCTGTATCGAGCTGATGGGCGCGTGAGTGTGGCGTATGCTCCATGAAGCTATGGATCCTGCTTTTCAACAAGGATGTGTCCAGGCCGGAGGTGGCTCAGTTCTGGTCTGGGCGGTGTTGTCATGGTCGCAATTAGGCCTCATTGCCAGGCTCCAGGGAGCGCTGATAGGTGTACGTTAAGTGGATATTCTTTCAGACTATCTGCATCACTTTCTGGCAATAGAGTGCCCTGACGGAGAGGCCATGTTTCAACAGGACAATGCGCCATGTCACCGCTCTGTGGTGGCACGCAAGTGGTTGGAGGAGCACTCCAGTGAAGTTAAGACCATTAATTGGCCCTCCAGAGCCCCCGATCTTAATCCAATAGAGCATTTATGTGATGCTGTCGATGCTTGTGTACGCCCCGCGCCAACTACGTAAGACAAACTGTGGTTAGCAGTGTAAGATGCGTGGGTCCAGATCCATCCACAACGATTTCAACTCCATATAGAGTCGATGCCTCGTCGTATTGCTGCCGTTTTGGGGGCTCGTGGAGGAGCAACTCGTTATTAACATCATACTCAGTGTATTCCTAAGACTTTTGGCCACTCAGTGTATCAGTGATACTATGCATGGAATTATAAAATGTCATTAGATCAGTCTCGGTGAAGTATTTCTGAAATTCTTTCCACACATTGAATCATAAAACAGAATAGACGATTGGGTGGCAAACCCTTTCAAATAAACATTGTTTTACGGGAAGTGGTTTCGAGTTGGTAAAATTCATCATGAACAAACTGTTTGTTACAAAGCATTTATGTTGTCCTCCTACCAGAGATGTATTTCTCTTTGCTATTTGTTTTACATCGTGTAACGTTCCAGACGTCACGGTGTAATTATGTTAATTTTATTATGTCTAATTAATTCAGAAATGGTATATTTGACGTCATGATATTTATTTTCGTACGTAATTTTATTATAATTCATGTTTGATCATTTGCTCACTAGCACTTCATTACTTTGTAAATACGACTTTTAAACGAGGGCTGAATATCCTTATACTAATTTAGATTCTTGCGACATTCGTTTAAATTTAACTTGCAATAGATTTTCCTCTATCTTGCCACATCATCGAGGAAGAAGAAGCGACAAATTTAGACATCAATTCTTGGGAAAAGCCGGCATGTGTCCAGGCGTTGTAACCGCAGCTACGGTGTTCCGAGCTGAGCGATTCAAACTGATTACCGCCTACATTTTCAAACGAGCGTCCCGTTGCCATGGATATTGAGTGAAATGGCTAATGGAAGAACAGTTGATAGCATCATTGGGACCCATCATTTTCGATATCAGGAGTAGGGAGAGACATGTCACCTGATTGGACCACGTGTTTGACCTGTAATTAGAGCCAGTAAAGCTTACTTAAGGGCGTGTTGGAGCTCGTATTTCGCTTTAGGTCTGATGACTTGTCTTATGGTTGATGTACCATAGTGGACTAGTTTATAGTTTATTACTTCTTCAGTCTTCACTTCGTTACCACGACTTGGTACTTAGGAATTCTTGAATGATGGGTGTATAGCCACTCTCATCAGGAAGTACGAATAGCTCGACTACTGGACCGGTTTGTACCAGTCTAAAACAATAGGTAGCATTAAATCAGCTAGAAATGACACTACGGTACACATTTTCAGTAAAGTTTGAAGGATTGTTAATTCAGTGTCCTCTCCGCATAACCCAAGAGGGTTTTTCTAACAGAGATTCAGGGCTCATCTCCAATATATGGGATAGAGCATAAGAGGGAGTGGTAGTTTCGAAGCCATCATCCAATTAGTGGTTGGTGCACTTAGCAAGGCAGGAATGGTACTTGGCGGCAGACGAAGATATCTCAAAGACGACCGGCAATGTTCCAACTACAAGGACGGAGGCGTTCCAAGGACCAGCAGAACAAGACCACATGGTGAGCAAGCGAGTTAACAATATTGCAAGTTTACGCGAGCTAGAGTTATTCGTTTTTTGTTAAATTCATTTCCTATTTTAAATTCAGTTCTTGTAAAACCGTCGTCATTTTTATTTAGTGTAATAAATGTTATTTTCTTGGTTCATTTTAATCAGTCTGCCGTAATTAGCCTTTTGATTTCTAATTTTCCTGCTTAATGATTAGTACACTGTCATCCCTGATGAGAGTCCGTTCGAACTTTCTTATAAATTTTTGTTTTTAAGTCATCAACTTAAAGACTGGCGCCCTTAGCTTGGATAGTTGCATTTCGCGTTCAATTGTTCTCCAAAAGGGGCAAGTCACAATCGCACTGACACAAACAGGTTTTAAGGCGACGATGGGATAGGATAGGGCTAGGACTGGAAAGGAACTGACCATCTCTTTAATTAAGACACAGCCAAAATATTTGAAAATTTTCCTGGTGTTAAAAAGCAAGACCATTGAAAACCGTATTCAATCCGGCCGACAGCGGGGTTCGAACCCAACATCTCCCGAATGCAAGCTTATAGCTATGTGATCCAAACCGCATGGACAACTAGATATGTTTCATAGAAAACCTTAAATAATATCATGGTCATTTGGACCCACACCAAACATTTACGTTATGAAAGTCTACCCCAATTCTAATCCACTCCCATACTCGTGTCACCGAAAGTCTTCGATACAGCGGTGTTAAATGACTAGAAAATCTCTATTCTAGGTGCGGAAAGAGCATTTTTATGCTCAGTCTAACACTGCCTAAACCATTATAAATTGAGAACAGCTGAGACAACTTTCTTTTTTATTTATTTATTTATTTGATTTTTTGTTCAACAGGCATTTCTGCGCACTTACAGAACATTCCCATTTCTTATTTCTAATTTTATAAATAATTTACAATACAAATTAAAATATAAACCTAATATTATACTTATGAACTATGGACAGTGTTAAGTGTGTGTTTCAATTTATTATTTTAATTCCTCCTAAAATATACATTATTAATCTAAATTAATCTAAGGACTAAATTATTCATGGTACACAATAATGCTACTCTATTTACTTTATGTCTTCTCTCTGTGCGAGTTCCCTTCTGATTGACCTTAACAAGATACTCTCGTCATGAAATATGTCCACGTTTGGCATTTTATTAATTAACTGACATATTCTGTTTAATGGCGAATTCATATGGTGATTTGTGTTTGACCTTTTAACAAAGAAAGTTAAATTATTTCTATTGCTTCCAAACGGTGCATATAAATTTATTTGGTGGAGTGACTCTCGGTTATCTGCTTTACCTTTGAGAATTCTATGTAGGTATTTTACGCAGGTTAATGTTCTCCTTGTATGCAACCAATCTATCCCAAAATTTGTTAGTAAGTCACTATATGCCACACATTTTGCACTAGTTTTAGAGATACAGAAATACAGATATCTTAGAAATTTAGCTTGAGAATTTTCTATTTCTTTTATACGTTTGATACATGATGGATTCCAGACTATAGAGGCATATTCTATTACTGTTCTAACTAGTGAATTTATACCTGAATTATCGCTTTGATATTTTTGAATTTATTTGTGTTTCTCATTAGAAATCCTAGACCTTATTTACGGCGTTATTTATGTGTATATTGAACTGAAGTTTACTATCAAATATCACTCCTAAATCCTTCTTTTCTTCAACTCGTTTTAGGTTGATACCGTTCATTTCATAAGAATGGATTTTTTGTTGTCGTTTTCTAGTAAAGGTCATTGATTCACATCTGCGAACCATGTGACCTTGCCGCGGTGGGGAGGCTTGCGTGTCCCAATGATGCAGATAGTCGAGCCGCAGGTGCAACCATACCGGATGGGTATCTGTTGAGAGACCAGACTAACGAATGGTTCATCGAAAGGGGGGTAGCAGCCTTTCGGTAGTTGCAAGGGCGGCAGTCTAGATGATTGACTGATACGGCCTTGTAATAATACTCAACATGGCTTAGCTGTGTTGATACTGCTACACGGCTGAAAGCAACGGGAAACTACAGCCGTAACCACCTCCCGAGGACATGCAGCTCGCTCTGTATGAATGATGTACTGATGATGGCTTCCTCCCGGGTAAAATATTCCGGAGGTAAACTAGTCCCCCATTCGGATCTCCGGGTGGGGACTACACGAGAGGGGGCGATCATCAGGAAGATGGATACTGACATTCTGCGAGTCGGAGCGTGGAATGTTAGAAGTTTGAATCGTTGTGGTAGGTTAGAGAATCTGAAAAGGGAGATGGATAGGCTAAAGTTAGATGTAGTTGGTATACGTGAAGTACGTTGGCAGGAAGAACAGGATTTTTGGTCAGGCGATTACCGAATTATCAACACGAAATCAAACAGGGGTAATGCAGGAGTTGGTTTAATAATGAATAAGAAAATAGGGCAGCGGATAAGCTACTACGACCAGCATAGTGAAAGAATTATTGTCGCCAAGATAGACACCAAACCAATGCCCACCACAATAGTGCAGGTCTATATGCCTACTAGTTCAGCGGATGATGAAGAAATTGAAAGAATATATGAGGAGATAGAAGATTTAATACAATATGTCAAAGGTGACGAGAATCTAATTGTGATGGGAGACTGGAACGCAGTGGTAGGCCAAGGAAGAGAAGGTAGCACAGTAGGAGAATTTGGATTGGGACAAAGGAACGAAAGAGGAAGTCGGCTGGTTGAATTCTGCACTGACCATAATTTAGTCCTCGCCAATACTTGGTTCAAACACCACAAACGACGGCTGTATACGTGGACGAGACCTGGAGACACTGGAAGGTATCAAATAGACTTCATTATGATTAGGCAGAGATTCAGAAACCAGGTGTTGGATTGCAAAACTTTCCCAGGAGCAGACGTGGACTCTGACCACAACTTGTTGGTCATGAAATGCCATCTGAAATTGAAGAAATTGAAGAAAGGAAAGAATGCAAAAAGATGGGATCTAGACAAGTTGAAAGAAAAGAGTGTGATGGATTGTTTCAAGGAACATGTTGCACAAGGACTAAATGAAAAGGCCGAAGGAAACACAGTAGAGGAAGAGTGGAGAGTCATGAAAAATGAAGTCAGTAGGGCTGCTGAAGAAATGTTAGGAAGGAAGAAAAGATCAACTAAGAATCAGTGGATAACTCAGGAGATACTAGACCTGATTGATGAACGACGAAAATACAAGAATGCTAGAAATGAAGAGGGCAGAAAAGAATACAGGCGATTAAAGAATGAAGTGGATAGAAAGTGCAAGGTAGCTAAGGAAGAATGGCTGAAGGAGAAGTGCAAGGATGTCGAAGGCTGTATGGTCCTGGGAAAGGTAGATGCTGCATACAGGAAAATCAAGGAAACCTTTGGAGAAAGGAAATCTAGGTGCATGAATATTAAGAGCTCAGATGGAAAGCCACTTCTAGGGAAAGAAGACAAAGCAGAAAGATGGCAGGAGCATATCCAACAGTTGTATCAAGGTAACGATGTAGATAATTTCGTTTTGGAACATGAAGAGGCTGTTGATGCTGATGGAATGGGAGACCCAATTTTGAGGTCAGAGTTTGACAGAGCTGTGAGTGACCTAAATAGGAACAAGGCACCTGGAATTGATGATATTCCCGCTGAATTACTGACTGCCTTAGGAGAAACCAGCATGGTAAGGTTATTTCATTTAGTGTGCAAGATGTATGAGACAGGAGAAGTCCCATCCGATTTTCAGCAGAATGTTGTTATACCTATTCCCAAGAAAGCCGGTGCTGACAGGTGTGAAAACTACCGCACTATTAGTTTAGTATCTCATGCCTGCAAAATTTTAACACGTATTATTTACAGAAGAATGGAAAAACAAGTTGAAGCTGAGTTGGGAGAAGATCAATTTGGCTTCAGAAGAAATGTAGGAACACGTGAAGCAATCCTGACTTTGCGTCTGATCTTAGAGGATCGAATCAAGAAGGACAAGCCCACGTACATGGCATTCGTAGATCTAGAAAAGGCATTCGATAATGTTGATTGGACCAAGCTGTTTATGATTCTGAAGATGATAGGGATCAGATACCGAGAACGAAGAATTATCTACAACCTGTATAAAAATCAGTCTGCAGTGATAAGAATCGAGGGCTTTGAAAAAGAAGCAGCAATCCAGAAAGGAGTGAGGCAAGGCTGCAGTTTGTCCCCTCTCCTTTTCAATGTTTACATAGAACAGGCAGTAAAGGAAATCAAAGAGAAATTTGGAAAGGGAATCACAGTCCAAGGAGAGGAAATCAAAACCTTGAGATTTGCCGATGATATTGTTATTTTATCTGAGACTGCAGAAGATCTCGAGAAGTTGCTGAATGGTATGGATGAAGTCTTAGGTAAGGAGTACAAGATGAAAATAAATAAGTCCAAAACAAAAGTAATGGAGTGCAGTCGAACGAAGGCAGGTGATGTAGGGAATATTAGATTAGGAAACGAAGTCTTAAAGGAAGTAGATGAATATTGTTATTTGGGTAGTAAAATAACCAACGATGGCAGAAGTAAGGAGGACATAAAATGCAGACTAGCACAATCAAGGAAGAGCTTTCTTAAGAAAAGAAATTTGCTCACTTCAAACATTGATATCGGAATTAGAAAGATGTTTTTGAAGACTTTTGTGTGGAGCGTGGCATTGTATGGAAGTGAAACATGGACGATAACTAGCTCAGAAAGAAAGAGAATAGAAGCTTTTGAAATGTGGTGTTACAGAAGAATGCTGAAGGTGAGATGGATAGATCGAATCACGAATGAAGAGATACTGAATCGAATTGGTGAGAGGAGATCGATTTGGCTAAATTTGACGAGAAGAAGAGATAGAATGATAGGACACATCTTAAGACACCCAGGACTTGTTCAGTTGGTTTTTGAAGGAAGTGTAGGTGGCAAGAACGGTAGGGGTAGACCAAGGTATGAATATGACAAACAGATTAGAGCAGATGTAGGATGCAATAGCTACGTAGAAATGAAAAGGTTAGCACAGGATAGGGTGGCATGGAGGGCTGCATCAAACCAGTCTATGGACTGATGACTCAAACAACAACAACAACAACAACATTGAATTGAAAGGAATTGTGTTTTCCCCATTCAACCAGTCTTGATGTAATTTTTCGCTTTGTTTGAACTAATCTGCCTGTAAATTTTCATGTCATCGGCATATAACTGAAATTTATAATTCTTCAACACAGAGCCAATATCTTTAACAAACGGAATGAACAACAGTGGACCTAATTTTGAAACGCTGCCTAAACCGTTAAAGCTATACACAAACCATATAGATAAGGACTGCAGAGCATAAAAACGTACAACAAATAGTCTTGGGTACCACATACAGTATCTGTCATTAAGAGTTCGACCAGAATTACAGTTTTTACCTTTGTTTACGGTAGAAATCCTGAGTTTGGTACGAGCAGAGATTTCTATAACTCGAGTTCCACTGGGCAGATATTTATCAGGTTTTCGATGTTCCTTAGAACATCTTACGCGGAAGGTTTCCACACACTAGATGTTGAACTGTGATGATATAAAACTGAGTGGTAATAATGTCTACGAAACAACTCGAAGATAGTGACGGCATGCGAAAAATTTCTCATCTTAGACTGCCTAAACTGTTCAAGATATCCTCAAACTAAACGTATAGAATGTCAGAACATAATAAGGTTTACAAGAAGTCCGGAGGGCCGCACTCACAATAACAGCTTTTATATTTGAGAGTAGAAACCCTTTGCTAGGTAGTATATAGGAAGAGTATTCCTAAGACCCGGCTAAACGCTGCTTAAACTTTAAGATGTCCTCAGACATTCTTCTTCTTACGCTTCAATCTCCCCCCCCCCCCGACATTTCCGCGGGGTTGCAAGTGCAAGCTGTGTCACATATGAGGAATTGGTCCGGTTTTGTGGACGGATGCTCTTCCTAACGTCAACCTTATGTGGAGGGATGTATTCTGTAGTGGTTGGTAGTGTAACGTGTTGTGTGTGCATAAGGAGAAGTGTGTTGAGACAAACACAAACACCCGGCCTCCGAGTCAGAAGAATTAAACAGATGCGATTAAAATTTCCGACCTAGCGAGAATCAAACCCGGGACCCACTGAACTGAAGGCCTCGACAGCGACCATTCAGTTAAGGAGTCGGACATGTGTGGAAGAATGATTTAGTATTAATTGTTCTGTGAGAGACTGTATGACACCACGCGTGTAGAAGGAAGCTCTTAACTTAACTGCTAGGTCTATATGTTTCCCAGCCTTCGCCCATGTGAACCATATCAGTTTACAAATAACCTTTTTAAAATAATGATAGGTGTAGAATAATTCGACGGCCACTAGTAGTAACATTGTATCTCAGAACTCTATGTTTAGAGATATGGCACTTTTAATGTTCGTTAATTTCTCACAAACCAGGGAAACTACTTAGTGTTCTTTTTGCAATTTAGTGTTGGTGTGGAACGCAAAGACAACATTATATATATAAATTTAGATTTATCATGTGTATTTATTACAGAATTACATGAGATACAATAATCAGATTCTGAATGATTTAAAATATGAACATTGTATGTTGAGTTACAATAATAATACTTGTAAAATATACAAGACTTTGATGATTATTATGTATGTTTCATTGTTCACTGTGTTTCAACATATGCAACATTATTTATTTATTCTTCTCTAACATATATTTTAAATTATTTAATATTCAATACTTATTTGGATTCAATGTTTTAAGGCCTAACCCAAAAGAGATAAATAGATTTAAACGGGAAACGCGATGAAATTGCACGTAATTATGTCCACCTGTGTGGTGTAGTGATTAGCGTGAGTATCCGCCACCCCAGAGACCTGGGTTCCATTCCCGACTCTGTCACGAAAGTAGAAAGTACGGCGCTCGCGAGCCGACTCTTTTATATATATATATATATATATATATATATATATATATATATATATATATATATATATTGTACGATATTGTTTACATTTCGACACTTGTATATAATTTTACCAATTCACAATCACTGACAAGTTTACGCAACGTAAGCAATGTTGTATATACATGGTGTAAGAATAAGGTACAGATAAAAATTCAGGACACATTCCACACACGGAGAAGAAGAAAAGATGCTATCTGGACATGGGTCTGAAAAAAGCTTTATTTCAAGGTTAAAACTCATTTTCTACAACTCTACATAGCATGTTAATCATGGGAAACACACAGGAACAGAACATACCAGTATACGAAATGAAATTTTCAAAATGTCCTCCGTTAGCATCAATACATGCATCGCAGGGACAGAGAGCATTTGAAGTTTTCACGAGCTGTAGGTGTTCGAGTAACCCTGGCGGTATAGAAAAATCTCCTCTTGAATGGTCTTAAAGCTGACACCTAAAAGTTCCAAAAGTACATTTATTTACTTCCTATAATCATCCATAATTTTGTACACATTGCATAATAGAATCGGTCATTGTGAAGAGGCACTGAGGCAATATTTTTTTGTATCGAGATCATTTAAAAAACCTTTCTCTTTGCATAGTTGTATATATATCACTCTCCTACGTAAACATTACAACCGGGCGAGTTGGCCGCGAGCTGGCCGTGCCGATAGGGGCGCGCACCATGAGCTTGCACTCGGGAGATAGTGGGTTCGAACTCCAATGTCGGCAGCCCTGAATATGGTTTTCCGAGGTTTCCCATTTTCATTCCAGGAAAATGCTGGGACTGTACCTTAATTAAGGCTACGGCCGCTTCATTCCCACTCCTAAGCCTTTCCTGTCCCATCGTCGCCATAAGACCTATCTGTGTTGGTGCGACGTAAAGCAAATTATATATATATTGTACCAGGAAATGATTATGGGGCCAGAGCATGAGAAGGATCTCAGGTAGTGTTCGGTTTCTTATTGGAGCAGGTACAGAGATGGATAGTATCGCAGGGCGAATAATAGATGGTAGAATCTTTTTGACAATATTTATTAAAAATATTCATGAAAATCACCCTGCAGTTGAAACTTCAAACTCAAATTTCCAGGCAATATTTTCAAAAATGGAAAATAAAATATCGATGATGTATTCTGAGACATCCAATGGATTAAAATGTCCAAAATAAATATCACTTTCTTAGAGATCGTAAACACACGAGAGTTCATCTAATATGGATTCAAATACCAAAACACTTTGCACCTTGAATTTCATTAAGTCCATCACTCGTGATGCAAGCCTACAGTTTTTCGAATATTTTTGAACATAATATTAACACACACTTTCAGGAGTAAGTTGATAGTTCAAAAAAAAAATATTTGATCACTTGCTGCATACTCCTACAGTTCATCTAAGTTGAAAAATAAAATAGAGCACTTGCAAACCCTAGAGTTCTTCTACGTGAAATTATTTCAAGTTATAAAATATTTGAGAAAGGAATTTACAGTTCAAGAACAACATATAAAGCCTTCTTGAATTATTATGAATAGCAAGCTGAAATTTATGCAAAGCACTTTTCTGTTGTTGGAGCACTGAGTGCTTTGTTAAAAGTCAGTTTTGGAATTGCTCACTCAAAATATGAGAAGATCACCTGGAATCTGCTTATAAGTGTTGGTGTTGTGCTGTCCTACGGCTTGGTGGCTGGAACTTTCTGCAGCGTGCAGCCAAGGCTCGAGCTCAATGAAGATACCACGTTAATATTCCTCGTCGACGTCCCTCGATGGGTACCATGATAGAAGAAACCACGTTAATTCCACGCTGCAAGCGACGTCCGATGCAGCAGAATCTCACAACACTTTGCCAAGATTTCCGGTGGTCTTTTAGAAATAATGTCGGAACAGGGAAAGTTCAACTGACACTATAGAGCTCTCAATTATCATTAAGAGTAGTATTAAACACCGACACAAGTCTCAAAGCACAGTTCGTATTCTCACGTTTTGTTTTACGGTGTTGAATACGTGACTTAGAATATCACAGTGTACGCTACAGTATGATTTGTAAGTCAGCTTAATGAAGTGAGCACTTACAATCGTTTTCAAGACGGAAAACACAGTTTTCACACACACACACACACACACACACACACACACACACACACACACACACACACACACACACACAGTTTACAGAATTAGGATTTAACACTGTCACAGTTCATAATAGTTACTGATTATGTCTGAGGTTCGACCGTAGAATAATCATCACAGCCCATAAAACACTTGAAGAAATGCCATTAACAACAGTCTCTACAACAGTCTCTGGAATAATACTGTTCATAGATTAAGAAGATTTTATGACTGAATTTACATAACATGAGTCCGTACGACTTACTATTGCCATTAAAAGTTCTTAATGTTCAGTTAGCTTCTCGTAGTAGTGATCGAAATTTCGAGAGAATACACGAAAAAAGTAGTCACATTTAGCCTTGTTATTGGTTGAATGTTTGGTGGAATAGTTTCTCACACAGTTCACAATTGTACTGGTGTAGGAGAAATGTATCTCAGAATCATTAAAATGGTCACAAATTAGAAGTTTAGTTTATCACACGCAATGTCTTAGAATACTGTCACAGTTCATAATAAAGTTCAGAATTACGTGAAAAATAATGACAAAGTCCACAATATCGTTTACTGATAAATTAAATACTTGGCACTTCAATTCACAATTTCTATTGTAACTTCACTAGGTTAACACATTCCTAAATATTATGTAACGACTGTTTAGTCGGGGAAAATTTTAGAACATTTCCTTCGTCACGACGCGGCAGAAACATTACTTGCGACGTCTTCGCACAATTTCAAAGTGTTCAAGTGTGACTTGTACGTCCTCGCGGATCGCGACGGAGCATACTGTCCTTCTGTCATAATCGCAGAACACACTGGCTATAACTTCAGTTCGTTGACCTATTTATACCTGGCTGCGAACAGCGCTCGGAATCAGGTGATGAAGGGGTGATAACACTTCCAAACTTTAACTTGTCATATTTTGGAAACCACTGGACGGATTGATCTCAAATTTGCAGGGATGTAATTTCAGAATATGGGCTACAATTTAGTGTTGGTCTCATGTTAACTGATCCAGGCGTTAAAAAGTTCAAAAATGGTTTCCGGATAATTCTGAGGGGAGGGAAGCTACAGGAGTGCTGACGTCACTTGACCTTGCTTCACTCATGCGATCTCCCTACGCAGTGCAGTGAGAACGAGAGCCTTCTCTCGCACAGCTGTTCGTACATCGCAACTTAGCCGTTCGCTCATGAATAAAGATTTATAACTCGTATGTGCCAGGGCCTATGCCTTCCTGGTACAATATATATATAAAGTAAACATTGCTCTGTCTGTCTGTTAAGTCATCAGCCCAGAGGCTCGTTGGATCCTCAAATAGCACCAACAAAGTTTATGCGTTAATAAGGAAACCACAAAAACCAATGGCAGCACCAAAATGAGGCGTACTAGGCAAGATGAGGAGTGAGGTAGTTTGCTATTGCTTTCCTCACTGGGTCAGAAAGTGCTATTGCAGCACGACTGACCCTATGAGCAACACCTTTCATAACACTCAGATGCACTAGTCGTGCTCTGAGTGTCATTACTCAGCACCATCCATACCCCAGCAGCTTCGATATTGTCACAGCCATGGATGAGACTGGGACTTCGGTGGAAGCTACACTTTACTCTGGCCTGTGCCAAGAGATGGATACAAAAGTACTGTATCCATCAGGAAATGGCAGCAGGCAAAAACATTGCTCAACGTAATACTATTCTAGAACCGTGAATTTCATTGTCCTTGTCCTTCTTGAAACAGAAAAGATCTATTTAACAATCAATCATACGTTTAAAAATTTCAATGTTAATATTTTACCACAAATGAAGACATTTATTGTTGCAATTAATACATATTACGGTAGTTTCAATTCAAGTCCATACAATAATTAACATATTATAAAGTCGAAGGCAATAATATTGTAAGTTACTTAGTTCTCTTCAACACTGAATATTGAAATCCGCTGCTGGTTTTACCATTAAAGAAAGGGTAGTATTCTTTCCTGATAAGATGACTAAATACGCCTTTCATCATAAAATTAATAACAATCAAAATTTCATTTTCGCCAAAAATTGATTTAATGCTTTTTAACAATGTCCGATTCATCAGACTATTTCATTGTTCGGGGACGGAAATCTAGTAGCATGCGTAATGCAAAGGAATTATTAAAGAGATAAGTAAGTATGTAAAAAATGCTAGACCCAGCTTTACACACCTTGGTTACCATCAACATCTACGTATCTTGTGTACCCGTGAAGGTCTTTATTGGATGTTTAGTGAGGAGTTAATCTAGAAGCATGTTTGTCCAGAAGCTGAGGCGCTACCATTACAAGGATAACACTCCACCGTTATTTGTTCTGATGAGCAAAACGCTGTGTGCCTATCTGTGAGGCGGTACGTGACCAGCATTTAACACTGTTCAACTCTCCTCGGGGGACATGGCAGAGAGAGCTACTTAGTGGATGATAGTAACTGCAGCAGACAGCTCTCGACCAGGGATATGAGTGGCAATATTTCCTGGGGCGCGAACGTGGGCTAAGACCTTCCTTGCGAGAACGATGGACCAAGAATGTTGAAAATTGTGCACTCTGCCACCAAAATACAGACATATTTTATACTTTTTACCACGTATATTCTTATTTATGTATTTACTAGCTGGGAAAGGCTTTCACATAATGTAACTGAAATGGATATACATTTAGAGCATGCTATGTAGATGTTGAATCGGGGGAACAGCTGGGGGTCATTGAGGACCCTCTGATGGATTGACTCCTAACGCCGGCCAGAATTCTATCCAGCGCCTCAATGTCTGTTTCGTTGATGAAGATTCATGAGTACCATTTTGAACATTATTCTTTCATATACGGCGACCGCTACTTCACATACCTCCATAGCCTGAAAAAATATGTTTTTCAAAGCTAGAAGGCTCTGTGTCATAACATTTTTCTGACAATTCAGTCCTAATGATCATTTCGATGCTGGTTATTGTCTTATCCTCGAGCCGTAACAGTACAGTCAAACCAAGTATCTGCCACTCAACTGACGATATAAGATAAAGAGTCTGTCCAAACATTTGTCCGTTGGTTAGTAAGTGGATAAGAAATTTCAGTTTTAAATGAAATACGTGTGATATAATGCCATGACGATCATTGCGTCACTGGCCATTTTACACAGAACTTCTTCCCACCTTGAGTTCACTGTAATTGTAATCGAAAGGCCACTTATGTGTATTTACGCATATAATTTATTGAGTTTATTCATCTATACTAGGTCAATCAGCATCCCCTATCAATACTGTTTTATGCAAACCGCACTTTTACATATGTCCTAAAAGCATTCGTTGTTCCGGATAACATAGTAAAACGGATAGGCTATCCTTGCATTTACGGCCTACACAAAGTAGGAAGCCGTTATGCGATAATATTATTAAATTATAGAAAGCACGAGTGCGCTCTCCAAATGTCTGTAAAACACCAAGTGGTCATTTTTAAAACTATCAGATTAGCTGTAATCTACTCGCATTGTGCCGCGGTACAGTAGAGCGTAGATAGTACCTAAGAGCAAGTTGAACACTGCGGTGCGCCAGTCTTACACTGATAGGTTTGATTCTGGGGCAGGGTTACTGTTTCATTTACTTAGTTTTTACCATCTTTTAATGAAAATGAAATGTCGTATGGCTTTTAGTGCCGGGATATCCCAGGACGCGTTCGGCTCGCCAGGTGCAGGTCTTTCTATTCGACTCCTGTAGGCGACCTGCGCGTCGTGATGAGGATGAAATGATGATGAAGACAACACATACACCCAGCCCCCATGCCATTGGAATTCACCAATTAAGGTTAAAATCCCCGACCCGGCCGGGAATCGAACCCGGAACCCTCTGAACCGAAGGCCAGTACGCTGACCGTTCAGCCAACGAGTCGGACACCATCTTTTAATGAACGTAAAATATCCTCTTTTATGCACATATTCAGTGAATGAAAATGTATGCGGCCCTAAAAAGGGCCGATATGACATCAGTGGTCGGAAGAAGACCGGATAGGTAGTGCGTTGAAGCAAGCTGCACTAACAATGGTTAGTTACATTACCAGGTGCTCGAAACGATAACGTCTCATTCAGGTGGTTACGGACGGCTGACGTCCAATGTTGTGGAGCTCCATCCTGTTGCATCTACATCGTTAAACGGTTTCCAAATGGCACGTCCTCCAGTAGAAGTGGGAGTTCATGGCGCCCGGATGTTCAGGTTGCGTGCGCCTATTAAAAGGCCCTAAAAGAAATATTGTTTGATAAGGTGATCACCCAAGATGATACACTGTACAGTATATTCACTCCCCATTGCACTTGATAGGCTGCCTGTTGCACCCAGTAGGGATTGTCGGCATTTTGTGGCATTTGACGGTAGCATTATTCTGGAATCGTGATTCGTCCGAGAACATCATTTTCCAGATTTCCTAACAGCCACTGACAGAAATTTATTCCAGCTTCAAAATTCCGCGTGAGGAGCTACTGGCTTACCTGTAAATGGTAGGGGTGATACTTATGCGCATGCGGTATTCGTAGTACGCAAGCTTGGATGATGTTCAGCTGTTGCGCAATTGTCCGTGTACTAGTACTGTATGTGGGTTATTTTATTGTGAGCCAAATACGTCAGCCTCGTGTCGTTAGATTTACTGGCACGTAAAAGAACTCCCGCGGGACTAAATTTTGGCACCACGGCGTCTCCGAAAACCGTAAAAGTAGTTAGTGGGACGTAAAGCCAATAACAATATTATATTGTGAGATGTGTGCAGAACGGCCTCCTCATTCTCACGAGACGTTACGGTCCTCTCTCGGATAGCTGGTATCGCCTGATGTACCCTTGCTGTTCGTAAACGTCCTTGACAATTGCGAAAAGTCTTTGCAGTCGGATGTCACATGTCAGATACCTTTCCTGATACAGATGTAGTGCCTGCAGCGACTTCTCTCTTGCTTCGCGGTAGATACGGAACATATCAACTTATTCGTCAGTGGAATACATGGCGTATGACTGAAGTGATTTCGTTCTGAGCGTATAGCAGTGCGGCGTGCACAGTGCACAAAAACAATAATGGCAGCTTTCGCTGCTTGCGTCTGACACACACTGGCCTGTGTTTAAGCATCGAAACTCTAAATCAAAGAAAAAAGATGCTCGATGAAAGATTCGAACTATCAATACTACGGTCCGTTAATTAGTAGACTAGCATTTTAACACATGTGCTGCGTCACAACTGCGAGCCAGATTTATATATGATTGCCTTAGAGCACGGTAAGTTACTCTTCCATTTCCCTGTTTCATACGCTCTCCACGTCTCTGTATCATAGTTTTAAGCGTTAATTTCACATTTTGCTGTGCCCCGTCATTTGGCACAACATCTTAACATAGTTGTTTGGTAGAATGACGTACGATAAATGAATGAAATGGTGTTATATTTTTCGAACGGCGGGAACGATAATATTGTTTAGAATCGTTTGCAGGATGTCCTTACACTCCATTACTGTAGCACCATACGATTCACTAACAGAGAAATATCAATCTCATGACGACCTTAAACGTTTGTTGGGCTGCAGAACAAAATATTGGTAGAGGCAGCTGAGTCACCGGTATATCGAGGTCCTCCGAAGGAACTGCCTGAAAAGAAAGCTCTCTTGTTTTGACTAAGAATATCTTTAAGGTCAGGGTAGTTCTCTGCTCGTTTGATGAGTTTCTTTAATGGACTAACCTTTGGTCTCCATCTTCGCAAAACTTTCTACTGAGAATTGATCATATTGTTGACGAAATAATTGCAGTAGTTCATCTTGCCATGCTTTATCATAATCCGATAAAATTAGAAAAAGGATATTTTATTTACACGAGTCCTTCGTTTTACATAAAGCCTTGTTTGTCACAATTCATCCACGCCAGAAACACGACTACCTTGTTTGTTGTTGGCTGGTTATAGTAGGCTCAGTGTAATCGTCCAGCATGACTCCTAGTTATTTCACCTGTTTCACATGCGGGAAGCTAGTGATTTGGAATGTGCTGTTGTAGGATCACACAGACTGATGTAAACGACCAGAGTGTCTGCAGTAGAGAAATTTGATATTCGGGAGTATTTTGTCTGCAGGAATAGCCCATTCCGTCTAATTCGTGCTTTCATTTGAGATCCAGTTTTGGCTGCTGAATGTAATCGATGAGAACAAATATACTTCCCTGCCTTTCGATTCATAGAATCATATAACATCTAGCTTCAGTTGAGGTTGATTTTAGTTTTCTAACAATTTTAAGTCTTGCTCTGCCTATTTATAAACGCCTGTGATCTTTGTCAGTGGTCTCCCATCTGTGTTACTCATATAGTCGTCTTTCCTCTTCCTGATGAGCATTCTTCATTTTGTTTAATGACGTATAGGTCGTTCTATAGACCCCTGCAAATAAAACTCAGCGGTTTGAATTTTGCTTTTAAGTGAAACGAGTTTTAATTGGAAATGTATGAGAGTGTTAATCGCAATACATGGATTCATTATTTCCTTCACAATCTCTGATTTCGCTGGTTAGGCCGTATAACATACTGTTAAATGGAATTTATTTACAGTCTGTGGTTGGGTTTTGATACTTTAATTTATTTATTTATTTATTTATGGAGGTTTAAATTCAATTGACTAGCGAATTTTTAAGAAGTGCTGATAACTAATATCGTCACGGTTATGTCTTGGAACATTCAAAGTTATTCAGTTTTTTTTTGCTAGGGGCTTTACGTCGCGCCGACACAGATAGGTCTTATGGCGACGATGGGACAGGAAAGGCCTAGGAGTTGGAAGGAAGCGGCCGTGGCCTTAATTAAGGTACAGCCCCAGCATTTGCCTGGTGTGAAAATGGGGAACCACGGAAAACCATCTTCAGCGCTGCCGATAGTGGGATTCGAACCTACTGTCTCCCGGATGCAAGCTCACAGCCGCGCGCCTCTACGCGCACGGCCAACTCGCCCGGTGGTATTCAGGTTTATCAACAAGTTTGGTGCTTATTTGCTGCTAATGCAAGTGAAGTGGACTAGAGTGAGACCAACGCCTGAGGCATATAACGAAAATACAGTATGTGGTCAAAAGCCCACAGGAAAGGAAACACAGTAAAAATGAAGATTTACAATATGAAGAGAATAAGAAAGAAATGAAATCGTAAGGAAGCAGGTATACATCACAGTATGACAGAATGACAGAAAGTAACGAATGCTGAATAGATATGAGATGCATGTACCTTTTCAACCAAATTAAAAACCTCTTGTTAATCTCAAATCTCTGGTAGAACCAGGAGTTGAATCCTTGCCATTGCCTTCGAGGACTAATGGTAATAGCGTTAACCGTTACGCTATCGAGGTGGACGAAAATTAAGTGAACAGGGAACACTAGACGAAAGGTATAGTCCTCTCCGTGTAAGGACGTGCCCTAAGTGTGCAACCTTACCCTTTCTCCCCTATAATATTAAGGTATTGATTTATAGTTACTTTTCTTGCTGTTGGGTATTTTGCAGGTCTTTTTCAGTGTCGGTAACCATACAGTTTAGGGACCCTACTTGCCGATACGACGTCTTACCGTTACCGTTAATCTGGCACGTTGGCAACGTTCAATCACTGTCCTAGCGTGAATTGCGTGTTGCCACCGCATTGCCGTTAAAGTCACTAGTGATACATTTGCGAGAATATTTAAAGCATATTTTCTTTTTCTGTGGGGTTGTAAATCTATTTGGCTAATACCAGGTAAGTAGAATTGTGGCATGTTCGGATAATGCATTTAATGACATAGTTTGTGTGAAATGATGAAAGTGCTCAAATACGCCAGTCTCATGTCTAGATCTACCGGTACATGAAATACGAGTAACTCTTGCGGGACGAAATTTTGGCAGTAGAACATATAACATTATTATTTTCAAATCCGCAGTGAACTTGAAAGCTGACCTAATTTCCGTTTACGGAGCTTGGCCCGTTAGGATTCCTATATGTTTCCTGATAAGCTTGAAGATATAACCAGCCTGCAGGCTGAAAATATGCCCAATCTCTCTCCTTACTGGTTACCGGTACTGAAGAGAGAAGGAACTGTTCGCGCAAAAGAAAGGTAAGTCACTGGATGTCTGGAACTTTCGAAAATCACACTGCAAAGACTTATTAAATAAATTGCATCGTTTAACACGCCCCTCTTTTCAAGAATATGGTTAAAGTACGCCTACTGTATATCAAAAAAAGACAGATATATGTAACATTAATTTGAGTGTGAAAGTGTGTTTATTTCCTTAATTCCTCATTGAGCGTGGAAATCGACTTAATTATGAATATCTTGATTTATTTTAACTTTCATCATTTACTAGGGTAGGGAAACATTCATTATCGGTGTTTACATTGAGGTTAGTTTGTTATGGTTATGTCTGGTGATTTTAATATGTAACCAGGCAGGTTGGCAGCAGTGATCAGCCATTACAAAAAAGAGAAAAGAAGAGCATCGGGCGGCGATATTTACTTTCTGGGGTATTGCCTTACGTGGCGATTACTATAATACATTAACGTGAGAAGATGGAAACGCAAAGTGAGCGGGAGCTAATAGAGGTAAAAGCAGTTAAAAATGAGAAACCCGGATGAAAGGCGTTAAGAAATGGATAGATGAAAACAGTGAATTAATAAATGATGTTAGCAAAACAGGGTACAATGTATGTGAAAGAAAAATTACGAAATTTAAAAGAAAAATTAAGGAAGAAATTTAGTGAATAGCTGAAGAAAAACAGGAAGATTAAAGAAGGACGTAAATTCAAAGATAAAACAAAATAATGAGAGAAAGATAGAGAGAAACAGATCGGGGAAATAAGAAAGATAGAAATCAATATTGAACACATTTTGGAAGGAATGAGACAATTGAAAACAAGAAAGGAAGGAATGAATGAAGGAAGCGAAGAAGAAAGGAATGAAATCTTCAAGGAAGCGGGTATAAATCAGAGTATGGTAGAAATTAACGAATGCTGATATGAAGGAAAATAGAAATAGGACAAACGAAGAGCGGTATATTCCATCATTTCAGATGAAAAGAAGCGTTTGATATTCAGGTCCACAAGCCGGTTTTTGTCGGTTAGCAGTCCACCCGCTGCTAGAAGAGAATTGTTTGGTTGCGTGGTAACTGATCTTAAAGTGACGGCATAAGCATGTTTAAGCCTGTTTATGTATTTACCTCATGGGAGTATGTTTGCATTCAGCGTCCAGACTTATTTGTGTTGAGCTTCTTATAGCGCACATTGGAATGTACATGTGTTCAGAAAATCTAGCAAATATATAAGTCCAGCATTACGCGAAAATCCGCTTATATTGGAGACTGTTTATTCACTCCTAAGTCTTAACATCCGTGTACAATGAAACACGTAAATAATGGCGTGTGGCCTCGTGCAGGTCTTTCAAGTTGGCGCCGTATAAGCGATATCCGCGAATATAAATGATGAATTCTAATGATGAAGACGGCACGCACACCCAGCCTCTGAGCCATCAAAATTAACCAATGAAGGTTAGAATCCCAGACCCGGCCGGGAATAGAACCCGGGAACCCCTGGATAAAAGGCCGGCACACTAACCATTTAACCATGAATCCGGACATAAAACACATTCCACCTTCATCACACACACATCAAGGAAGGTTTTGTATCACCTACTTTCTGAATATGTCATGGTATTAACTCTACAATCATCATCATCATCATCATCATCATCATCATCATCATCATCATCACAGGCTGTGAAGTATAACGATGCCCTCCGAGTGTTTCAATGTTGCCAATTACGGATTCTTAAATGGCTAAAGGGACCAATTCTAGAACGACAAGCTTTGACGCAATGCTGACACATCAAATCTACCACAGATTCTTGTCGTTGAAGAACATGGCGAATTTCTCTCATTTTCTGCATGCACGATATCTCCTTTATTGGATTTATGCCTTAGTTGTTGTTGCACATACTGTTCTGGACCAAATAATACATCTTCCCAGCTGTCGTTTATTTGGCATTTCATATCACTCGTAGAGAGCGTCCTTGAGTCGTCTTTTTTGCTGTCCACTTTACCTGTTGCTTACCAATGGGCAAAGAAGTGAATGGCCTTTCGCGAAAATAACGTAGGTTTCTTAGTATGCGTTTTGCTGTCCAATACCTACACCTAATACGCGATAATACGTCACTTTGTAAGAATTCATTGAGGTATCCTTCTCAGAAAATTTTTTTGTTCGGAATGTTCTTTACGAGCATAGATTCAAAAATAAAGAGGTAGCACCAGTGTATCTAACATTAGGTAGAATTCACGTTGGGAGGCTAGAGGCATTGCCATGAAAGTGGGTACAAAATCTTCTCAATCTTTGAAAATTAAAGAATAGAGTGAATAACTGACGTTTACAATTCGGCTTTCAGTCATGGAAGCATACAGCATAACAACCAATAACATTTATACAGGGTGGTTGTAAACATGGTGAATCGGGAATATGATCATTAGAGTATTGATCAGCCTGATGAATAATTTAAAAATAATTCGACACCTCGCACCGTTGTCATTTTATTAGCTACTGAAGTTAACCAATCAAATCGTTTCGCGGGCCAATTCAAATTTTCCCGTCAAATTTAGTTAAAACTCAGCCACAGATCGCCCGAGATCTGCCTCTCCGTTAGAATAAAACTGAAGTTGAAACTGACATACAGGCAGCCTAAATGGAGTCAAATAGACATTCCTGCGCACAGCAGCCGAGGCCGTATGATTATTATTCCATTTTACGAATGGAACCACAGTGACATGACTTTTCACTTAGAAATACCCACAAACATTGGCCGGAATGGGAGCCACGACCACCGCGGTGAGAAGCCAGTAACCTCGTCACTCGGCTATCACGTCCTTCAATTGTTGAAACATTGTTAGAAGAATTAAAAGTAGAAGACATTTCTATTCATACAATGTCAACAGACATTCAGGTAAAACAACGCAAACATTCAAACTGAGCCTCTCCCACTAGCAATATACTTCACTTCATTTTGGTAATGACGCATACATTTTTCCAGAGCTATCGCATCAAAATGTTGTACTTCCTTTTAAAACAATAATCACCAACGATCTTTCCATTCCTTTCATTCGTTTGACAGGATGCTTTACTGTACAGTCTCCTTGTTGGTCTGTGTATCATGCTTTGATCTACGGCTCATTTCATTCTCTTCTTCCCTGCGTGTCCATTTTATCTCATAATCCGTCTCTACCTGCAGTGCTTCTTGTAACATGTCCTGGTTTTAATATCCAAACTCGCTGTGGGGTTATGATACGAGCTTCTAAAGCCTTGTCTCTACGTCGACAAACTTTATCGATCATCTATCTAATTCTGAAGTAATTTATCAGGCCTTAACATAGGTGAAATTTAGAAGATCACCATACTTCATAAGTAAATAATAATAAAATAATAATAATAATAATAATACTAATAATAATAATAATAATAATAATGTACAGATTACGCATATATGTATGTCCAACCTGTAATATAAATTAATATGAATAGTAACTGAAATAAAATAAATTAATAAAAATAATTAATCGAAAAATCCGTAGTATGGGCGCCAGAATTCACCAAAATGGATCCTTCAAATTTTAATAAAGCACAATAATTCTCACTCCCAGGGCGTATATATAAAGCTGCGTACTAACACATCTGCTTCAGGCCTTACCTAACCTTCTGAAAACGACTAAATAGGTAGGAACTGCACGTAGGTTCATCAATAATTCCATTGATTATAAAATAACGAACTATATCCTGAGTACAATCCGTGCATGAACACCTCATCAACACACCAAAATATACATAAAATACACTCACAAAATACTGCTGGAAGACTCCATATTTACAACAAAAACAGTGGGAAACCAAAAGCGAGGACCAAGCTACAATTTCCATTCAGTCCGATGAACAATGCACATATATATATATATATATATATAATAAGAGTTTTGTCTGTACATTGCTCAAAATTTGAAAAGAATGGTATTTCTGTATCGGTCATGTCCATAGTAACAAGAAAATGTACTTTTTACTTTTCCGTAATTTCTGTCCGTCTGTCTATCTGTCTGTCTGTCTGTATGTATGTACGTACACGCATCACGAGAAAACGGCTGAAGAGAATTTAATGAAAATCGGTATGTAAAGTCGGGGGATGAGCCGCTACAATCTAGGCTAAAATCATTTCATTTACGCTGAGTCAAATGGTAGTTTAGGGGAAGGCCTTAAATTTAATTATCGAATATTTATACACTGACTGACAGAGCAAATGCAACACCAAGAAGGAGTGGTCAGAACTTTATGCCAATTGCAGGGTAGACTGACGTCACTGAGGTATGCTCATGATGTGAAATGCGCCGCTGTGCTGCGCACGTAGCGAACGATAAATGGGACACGGCGTTGGCGAATGGCCCACTTCGTACCGTGATTTCTCTGCCGACAGTCATTGTAGAACGTGTTGTCGTGTGCCACAGGACACGTGTATAGCTAAGAATGCCAGGCCGCCGTCAACAGAGGCATTTCCAGCAGACAGACGACTTTACGAGGGGTATGGTGATCGGGCTAAGAAGGGCAGGTTGGTCGCTTCGTCAAATCGCAGCGATACCCATAGGGATGTGTCCACGGTGCAGCGCCTGTGGCGAAGATGGTTGGAGCAGAGACATGTGGCACGTGCGAGGGGTCCAGGCGCAGCCCGAGTGACGTCAGCACGCGAGGATCGGCGCATCCGCCGCCAAGCGGTGGCAGCCCCGCACGCCACGTCAACCGCCATTCTTCAGCATGTGCAAGACACCCTGGCTGTTCCAATATCGACCAGAACAATTTCCCGTCGATTGGTTGAAGGAGGCCTGCACTCCCGGCGTCCGCTCAGAAGACTACCATTGACACCACAGCATAGACGTGCACGCCTGGCATGGTGCCGGGCTAGAGCGACTTGGATGAGGGAATGGCGGAACGTCGTGTTCTCCGATGAGTCACGCTTCTGTTCTGTCAGTAATAGTCACCACAGACGAGTGTGGCGTCGGCGTGGAGAAAGGTCAAATCCGGCAGTAACTGTGGAGCGCCCTACCGCTAGACAACGCGGCATCATGGTTTGGGGCGCTATTGCGTATGATTCCACGTCACCTCTAGTGCGTATTCAAGGCACGTTAAATGCCCACCGCTACGTGCAGCATGTGCTGCGGCCGGTGGCACTCCCATACCTTCAGGGGCTGCCCAATGCTCTGTTTCAGCAGGATAATGCCCGCCCACACACCGCTCGCATCTCCCAACAGGCTCTACGAGGTGTACAGATGCTTCCGTGGCCAGCGTACTCTCCGGATCTCTCACCAATCGAACACGTGTGGGATCTCATTGGACGCCGTTTGCAAACTCTGCCCCAGCCTCGTACGGACGACCAACTGTGGCAAATGGTTGACAGAGAATGGAGAACCATCCCTCAGGACACCATCCGCACTCTTATTGACTCTGTACCTCGACGTGTTTCAGCGTGCATCGCCGCTCGCGGTGGTCCTACATCCTACTGAGTCGATGCCGTGCGCATTGTGTAACCTGCATATCGGTTTGAAATAAACATCAATTATTCGTCCGTGCCGTCTCTGTTTTTTCCCCAACTTTCATCCCTTTCGAACCACTCCTTCTTGGTGTTGCATTTGCTCTGTCAGTCAGTGTATTATTAGCAGTCCTATCGATAAATACTATAAATTTAATTTTTAAATACCAGTACCTATGTTATTGGTGCTATCGAAAAGTACGGTACTACATAACAAATTTTATAGACAATACAGTTTCCGATCATTTATGTTTCATTCAGTTTTACTGTACCGACTATGATAAGAGTGGTATTTCAGGAGGCCTACAATATCCAAAGCGCATAACACTGATCAACAATAATTTTACATTGACCATTGTTTGTTGTGATGTTCTTCGTGCCGCTCAACTCGGATAGATGGAATTACTACTGCGTACCGAGTATAACAGCCTGACTGAACATTGGCGGGAAATAGCTAGGGAGCTGGAAAACTTTCTTCTTTAGCATGCCACTCCTCTGGTTCATACATTTTCTGATACTGCAGGTACGTAACACACTGGTCCATCATAGCATCGAGCTATACAATCCCTACTCTGAGGCACTGATTGGAATGAGTAGTGTGCATATTTAATGGAATAATGACAGAGGAGTGTTCATGGCAGTCTGAGACCTGGTTGTTCCAACTCTGGAACTTTGGACTGTTAGATCGGCACCGTAGTACTGTTCGTTGAAAGTGAGAAAGTGTGCGGTTTTTCATTTGATCGAGTATTTTATATAATACCATTGCTTTCAATCGCTACATTCCTACTGATGTTTTTGTAATGACCTATGTTGAATTCAGTTAGGAAAACCACCAAGTCAGTCTTTCTGAGAATCCCGTAGCGAAGGACGGGTACATCAGCTAGTATGTATATAAATACCCTTCACTGTCTCTGTTTATCAACACAACTTGCATATTCTCATAATTGGCACTTGTATCACACAGATACTGTGTTCACTGACTCTAACACTTGGTTTAAAGATACATTCACTCGAGCAACAACGCTTGTTGTTCCAGAACATAAATTATGGAAAGTCTGAAATACAGCACCACATAGCTCTCACCAATATATAAGACACCAAGCCGCCACATGTGATAAAATACCAAATGCCTAAGCACTCCACAGTTTGTAGGTCAGTACCACACATCACATTCCACAAAATTTCACGTCAACCACGTTCCACAAATGTTTTAAATCAACTATATCTCACAAAAGTTAATCTACTCTCACGTTCCACCAAAGGTTCAAGCCCTCTAAAGTTGTTAAGTCAAGTCCTGTTCACCGTTTTCTCACACGCCTAAATAGACCTAAGCTTCCCCTTCTCTTACATGGTACGTCTTTACTGATCCTGTCCAACCTATCACGAGTGGAAGATCCTCTTTCCATACCAAGACCACGCTCCGAACCTCTTTCGGGTCCTAAGACAATAACAACAAGGCCACTTCACCGGACTCTGAGCTATCCACATGATTCACACAAACTTTCCGAGTTGTAAATAGCACTGTTTTCCCATCCGCTTGTACAAAGTAAATTACTCATATCACATATGAGGAGCTTCCAGCTAGCAGAAGTACCCGTTCTTCGTACGGGTTATCTGAAACTGGCTTTAGATACTCATACTATCGGTGTGACTGACTTCATTAGATATTTATATCACTGGTGTATTTCCTTTAGTACGTAGACATTATTTGTCATGTTTGGAATTATAGTGTATCTTCTTCTTGTTTTCTTCATGGGGGCGTCTAAATATTAGTTCCTTATTAGAGTCGACCTCTAAGATCTTTTGCTACCATGTTTTTCTTTCATTCCCACCTAAATATATAATTATGCTCCCTTCACAAAGCTGCAGGTTTAGTGTAAGTATACTTCCGCCACAAATGTAAATATTATTGAATGTATTTGTTTGATCCGACATTTCGTAACTATTATAAATGATCAAAGAAATACGCGATGCATAAAAGAAACTACTATAATTATCGAGAATTATGATTCTCAGGACTGTCACTCATGTCGCACATCATATAATTAATCTGAGTATAAATGCTGAGAATTTTTTTCAAGTCATAGGTGCACCATCTTGACAATTGTGTACAGTACATAGGTTGTTTTCATGGTTACAATGATTGTAAAAGTGGGCCAAAATATCGGCACTAATAAAATCAGTGATCCTACTACTCCATGATTTGATAGAAAATACTTTAAACTATAGGTAACAGACTCCGCAAAATGCTGAAACCTAAGCCAGTACGTAAAAACGGAGGCCTGTCGGCAACCGCTGGTCGCTGTACTACGGAGATCTCCGGGGCTATTATTTTTATACTTCACTCCCTTTCCATGAGCGTCTTACACAACAGTTTCTTTTTTCCAGATAGTAAGTCATATGTGTATCAATTTTGGTTGGCAGCTATGCCCAAACGTACATGCTTAATCTCGCTGCTGTAGAATCCTGGAGCTGACGTTGCCATGGTTACGGCCGTTCGTTTCTTTATCCGATTCCTAGAGCAGGGGTAGTGTGGTTCCAATATCTCCATAACGGTTGGTTTTAGGGCCTTAAGAAGTAGTTTTCGGGCCCAAAGGGTTTACCGAGATTTGTTCTTTGCGTCAAGGGGCTTAAAATGAGCTTTGTCTCGTTCTTGTACGACAAATTCGATTTCGCCTATATTAGCTTATTTTAATATTTTTATATCACCCCCTCCCCCCGTCGCCGCCCCTCGAATTGTTTTGAAAATAAAGTACAGCCCATGTTACTCACTGGCAATGTAGCTTTATATAGGTGAAATGATTTTTAAAATCGGTTCGGTAGTTTCTGAGACTATCCGTTACAAACATATATACAAAATTTTCCTCTTTATAAGATTAGTATAAAAGTATAGATTGCATCCCTACACATACGGTTGCCGTCAGGAAGGGCATCCAGCCGTAAACAGGGTCAAATCCACATGTGCGACACAGTTCGCACCCGCAACCCCACAGGTGTGGCTAAAGCGATAGAAGAAGAAGAATAAGAAGACCCTCATTTTAAAAATTCACCCGCTCTTTTATTCTTTTCATCCCCTTAAGTGGATTTTCCAAAAAGAGTGTGTTAATTTTTAAAGGAGATTTCAGGTACCAATTTTAAAGTCTGTAACATCTTCATTTTTTTGAGATATATGTATCCTCATATAAATAATTCAACTCCTTCCTCACTTCTTTCACCCCCCCCCCTCCAAGTGGATTTTTTAAAAACGAATATTTGTGTTCTTTTATTTTTAAAGGGGATTCCAAATATTAGTTTTCATGTCTGTAACATGTTAGGTTTTTGTGATATATTGCGGATAATTTCGCTGCTGTAGAATCCTGGAACTGACGTTGCCATGGTTACGGCAGTTCATTACTTTATCCGATTCCTAGAGCGGGGGTAGTGTGCTGCCAATATCTCTGTAACGGTTGGTTTTAGGGCCTTAAGACATGATTTTCGGGCCCATAGGGCTTACCGAGTTTTCATTGCGTCAAGAGGATTAAATTGAGCTTTGTCTCGTCCTTATACGACAAATTCGATATTTTGCCTATATTAACCTATTATTTTTATATCCCCCCCGTCCCCCCCCACCTCGAATTGTTTTGAAAATAAAATATAACCCATGTTACTCACTCGCAATGTAGCTTTCTATAGGTAAAGTAATTTTTAAAATCGGTTCAGTAATTTTTGAGTCTATTCGTTACAAACAAACACATTTTTTTCTCTTTATAATATTAGTATAGATATAGATAAATATACAAATGGAATAATGATAATAATAATAATAATAATAATAATAATAATAATAATAATAATAATAATAATAATAATAATAATAATAATAATAATACGAACATTGACAATAATATCTCTTACTACTGAATACAGTGCGAGGGTGTGATCTATGTACTGTCCGTTCCTCTACGGGGTCGGGTATGAAGTGAGGTGAATCTTCGTAGCGAGTTTTTTTTACCGAATGCCCTTCCTGGCGTCAACCTCATCAGAGGTGTTAGTGAGATGAAATGAATGACACCGAGCTCGATAGCTGTAGTCGCTTAAGTGCGGCCAGAATACAGTATTCGGGAGTTAGTGGGTTCGAATCCCACTGTCGGCAGCCCTAAAGATGGTTTTCCGTGGTTTCCCATTTTCATACCAGACAAATGCTGGGGCTGTGCTTTAATTAAGGCCACGGCTGCTTCCTTCCCACTCCTAGCCCTTTCCTGTCCCATTGTCGCCATAAGACCTGTGTCGGTGCGTCGTAAAACAAATTAAAAAAGAAAATAAATAAATGACGTGGTATATAATAGTAGGAAGGGAATGCCGGCACATAGCCTTCTCCTGTCGAACAGCACCAAGGGGGTCTGCTCAAGGCTTAACGAACAAGTGGAAACAACGGACGAGTCACCATCAACAGCGTCATATATCCTCACTCCATATGAGCACTGCGGAGAGGTTTGAAATTGAATCCAGGCTTTTGGCACGCTATTTAGTGATTAGAAATTATATAATAATAATAATAATAATAATAATAATAATAATAATAATAATAATAATAATAATAATAATAATAATAATAATAATAATAATAATAATAATAATAATAATAATAATAATAATACAGGCATGTCCATTTGACGCCATTTAGGCTGCCTGCATGTATAATTTCGAGTTCAGTTTTATTTTACCAGATGGCAGAGAAGCGGATCTTGGGCGGTCTCTGGCTGAGTTTTAATCAGGTTTGTTGGAAGGCACTATATGTGTTAGTATACAAGACGAAATACTACGACTTAGAGAGTCTTGGAGCCGGCCCCGTGGTGTAGGGGTAGCGTGCCTGCCTCTCGCCCGGAGGCCCCGGGTTCGATTCCCGGCCAGGTCAGGGTTTTTTCTGTCGACATGAGGGCTGGTTCGAGGTCCACTCAGCCTACGTGATTAGAATTGAGGAGCTATCTGACGGTGATATGGTGGCCCCAGTCTCGAAAGCCCAGAATAATGGCCGGGCCGAGAGGATGCGTCGTGCTGACCACACGGCCCTCGTAATCTGCAGGCCTTCGGGCTGAGAAGCGGTCGCTGGGCAGGACAAAGCCCTTTCAAGGGCGTTAAGTGCGGTGGGGTTTGGTTTTGGTTTGGTTTGGAGAGTCTTTGAAGAACACTTCAAGCGTCCGTAGGAATCAGCATTGTATGTCGTACGTTATGTCTGACCATTCAGTTGAAATTTACTCTGTTTGATAAGTTTTTGTCTACGTTAGAACCATATCATTGAACTCATCTCGGTTCATACCCGTACTTAAGATCACGGAGTTGAGAGGGGCTTGTAGGTAACATATTAATAAATCATAGTTCACTAGTAGTTAGGTGTCACAATATCCTATTTTCCGTCCTTTAAAAATACAACTTCGTCCGCCATGTTTGAACGCGTCGTCTGGTGAGTTGGATGAAAATATTCTACCACTGATCCACAGAAGGATTTACTTTTTCTGCGTGATCGTAAGTCAACACATGCATTTGATTTAAGGAATTACTATGCAGAAAATCGTTCTAATGAAATAAAATGCTAGCAATTTGCATACTGCACATGCTACGAGATCGCACAGACGAGCCTATGATAATGAAAATCCACAGCCTGTTTACAGTCATTCGACTTGTTACGGGGTTACCCGTGGACCAGCAGAGGTGAAAAAAGGTGCCAGTGTGAATGGGTCTAACTACTATGGAATGAATGAAGCCCCCATCTAGCGGCGAGTGTAGAACTGTGCCGGCTGTCGAAGCCTGTCGCATTCCTCTGGGGCAATGATTAATGACTGACAGATGAAATGAAGTGATATTGGAGAGAGTTGCTGGAATGAAATATGAGAGGGAAACTCGTAGTACCCGGCGAAAAACCTGCCCCGTGTCCGCTTGGTCGAATACAAATCTCACATGGAGTGACCGGGATTTGAACCACGGAATCCAGCGGTGAGAGGCCAGCGGACTGCTGCGAGAGCCACAACATATTTAAGAAATGAAACACAGCTAATACAACTGAACCCACCCAACAGAAATACTTACATTAGGTTCTTTTGCTATTTGCTTTACGTCCCACCGACACAGATAGGTCTTATGACGACGATGGGATAGGAAAGGGCTAGGAATGGGGAGAAATTGACGTGGCCCTAATTAAGGTACAGCCCCAGCATTTGCCTGGCGTGAAAATGGAAAACCACGGCAAAACATCTTCAGGGATGCCAACAGTGGGGTTCGAATCCACTAACTTCCGGATGCAATCTCACAGCTGTGCGAGCCTGACCGCACGACCAACTTGCCCGGTCATTAGGTTCTTAAAGTGAAATTCTTATTCACTTGTAAGTAATCAATAAGAAACTCATTCACAATGACAAACGCTTCGTTAATCAGAAAAAAAGTGTATTATCAAGGGAAATGATCGCCTACTGGAACTGCGAAAGCTGTCAAGAGGGACATCCTACTAGTGCTCGTGTGAGCAAAACGTCAACTAAGAGCTGTTCGCATGAGAGTGGAGGCAAATGGCAAGGCGTTATAAGCATAGCAGACGGCGATGTGCAATTTATTCACTTTTAATTGTTCCAGGCGTACATTTTCGTATGAATTGCTTCACATCTTTTTTTCCAGCACGACCCTCTTAACAAACACTGTCATATTATGTAGCCCATATATTGACCAAAGGTTCCAGGTGTATACTTGCCAAATTTTAGCACGGTCCGTCAAGTAATTTTTACGTGAAAGAAACCGAGATAAAGAGACAAAGGATAAAGCATGTGCCAAAACACAACAAAATATTTTTTTCTCAAAAAACATTAGAGATACGAAGAAATAAAAATATTTTTTCTGGAAAATTTAATTTCAGTAAAATCTGGCGCTCTTCATTGTTCAATAGGACTAACTGTTTAGGGAGCGTATTCAATTTTAAGGAAGCGAAGCGTATGTTTTCCTCCGACTTGCTTCACCTATTCTTTGGCTACGTGGCCCACCTAAAAGACAGCGTGAGAGTAAGTAGTCTGTGTGTTAATCAAAGGTACCAGCTATAAGAATGTAATATAATTTACTGCATATATTCTTACGCATACTTCAACAGAATCTTACAATTGCAACAAACTTTTGAATGAATTGAATGAATTAATGCCTGCATGAATTGCATGAATGCATGATTTCGTGATTGTGTTCGGGCATGAATGAACGAACAAACACTCGTCTCACCCAGTCACGGATAGCCACCAACTGGGGAGAGAGCATTCATGAATGAATGGACTGAGTTCTTGTAAAAATATCCTCTCTCCTGGTCAGGGATAATTAACAACTTGGAAGAGAGTTTCATGAATGAATTGAATGAGTTTAATAACTGATTGAATTGGTGCGTAAATGATTTCATAAATGAATCGTGTTCACGCATGAATAAGTGAATAAACACTAATCTCACCCAGTACGGATTATCGGCCACAATCTTGTCTAGTAATGCGAAAACCTTTAATGTGTTACCGCGACGTTAAACCACTGGTAAGGAATACAAGAAAACGTTAGTCGAGAGGCATAGCCTGCCCATTCTGCACCATTGCCTGACTGTCTTGCCAGGTGTTTTTCAGTTCGTGTGAGCCATCTTGAAAATAAAAGTAATAAATAATTTCTTAAATACAAGTACCATATGCCACCTTCCTGGTAATTCGGGCTGGTGACCTTCGATGTTAGGCCCCTTTAAACAACAAGCATCATCAACGAGCATCACCTTCCTGGTTAGTATTATACAGTGTGTCACGAAGTATTTTCGCAGTAGTTCCACGCTGAAGAGAGCGCTAATAACAACAGTCATATTGGTGGCAGAAATTAGTACTTGAAACAAGCTAAAACGTTATTTGAATTGCGTCGTTCGCATTCAGCCGAGAGATAAGCGGATAAATTATCTCGAAAGAGAAGTTATCTAAATTCACGGAACGATCGAAAGAGATCGACTCTATTATTCGCGCTCGTGATGTGGCAACCCACACACCGATTTTCTGTGAAGTTTAAGAGTTTACCTACATAGCCGGGTAGTTGAAACCATGCCAAATCCGTAAAAAAGAAAAAAACCGGCAACCTCTTCGTGTGATCAGTTTGTATTAATTCTTGACGAGATAAATTTATAGGGGTAGAATTAGAATTCTTTCGTTAAAGCATTATTTACTGTCGGATTTTTGAAGGGCGGAAAAAAGTCCATTCGACACTCCATGTCGTACGATGTCGGCATGTAAAAGATCTCTGGTGACACATTTGGTATTTACCCGACAAAATTAATTAAATCTCAGCCATAGACGCCCAAGAGAGATCCGGTTTACTCTGTCTGCCATCTAGCGGACCTAGAGTAAAACGAAACGTCGAAATTGACGAGCAGACAGCCAGATGGCGTCATATCGAAATGTCTGCAAACAGTAGCTGAGGCCATACGATTATTATTATTATTATTATTATTATTATTATTATTATTATTATTATTATTATTATTATCATTTACTGTCCACTTTGGGATTCTTGACTACTGTAATAACATGCGCGTTGATTTTATAATCAATTTTTGCGTCCCATAAAATGCAGACCTTCTTTGTACGCCAAAATTGAACAAGTCAAATCAAATTTATGTATTAAATAACGTAGAGCGTCGCGATTTGGTTATACAGAATAAGGAAAATGTGCACGAAATTTTGGAAACTGATCACCTTCGCGATAAACGTCTTCAGCCAAAACCGTAATCTCTCTTCAATAATGACCATTATCAGTTATCACCACTATTCTGTAGATCGTCACTAGTATTTTGTCTAAATGCATACACACACTGCGCTGTTTACTAACCTATCAAGACTACCTACTCCTCACACACCCTTTGGCTTTGCCATTTGAAGTACCACGGACATACTACGACAGAAATATACAGAGTCTTTCATTCAAAGTGGGGCCGGTCGGCCGGCGCAGCGCAGCGGGTGAATGGGCGAGCTGAAGATCAGACGAGCACATGGCAACTCGCTGAGCTTGGGGCCGGGAGAGCGCCTGTATGAATCGCATGTAAATAGCAAGAAGGCATAATAACGCATAATCAAAGTAAAATAATTTCTCACCTTGTCATAGAAAATCTTGAAAATGTCCTCCACCTGCATTTACACATTTCTGGCTTCATCTAAGGAAATCTTCATTCAGCCAGGCTGATTGGTACAGACGGTTGAGGCGCTGGCCTTCTGACCCCAACTCGGCAGGTTCGATCCTGGCTCAGTCCGGTGGTATTTGAAGGTGCTCAAATACGCCAGCCTCGTGTCGGTAGATTTACTGGCATGTAAAAGAACTCCTGCGGGACTAAATTCCGGCACCTGGGCGTCTTCGAAAACCGTAAAAGTAGTCAGTGGGACGTAAAGTAAATGATATTATTATTATTATTATTATTATTATTATTATTATTATTATTATTATTATTATTATTATTATTGCCGGCCCCGTTGTGTAGGGGTAGCGTGCCCTTCTCTTACCCAGAGACCCGGGGTTCGATTCCCGGCCAGGTCAGGGATTTTTACCTGGACCTGAGGGCTGGTTCGAGATCCACTTAGCCTACATGATTAGAACTGAGGAGCTATCTGACGGTGAGATAGCGGCCCCGGTCTAGAAAGCCAAGAATAATGGTCGAGAGGATTAGTTGTGCTGACCACACGACACCTCGTAACCTGCAGGCCTTCGGGCTGAGCCGTGGTCGCTTGGTAGGCCAAGGCCCTTCAAGGCCTTTAGTGCCATGGAGTCTGGTTTATTATTATTATTATTATTATTATTATTATTATTATTATTATTATTATTATTATTAATATTCGGCATGTACGAGTGTTTATACTAGCTTCTATCTGGAACCGTAGGCACATATTATGTGCATTTGTTCATTTGAATAATATGTAAAATACATTTAGATTTTCAGTATTAAATCTTCTTCTTTTTCTTCTTGTTAATCTGTTTACCCTCCAGGGTTGTTTTTTCCCTCGGAATCTGTGAGGGATCCCACCTCTACCGCCTCAAGGGCACCGTCCTGGAGCCTGAGACTTTGGGTCGGGAGGTACAACTGGGGGAAGGCCAGTACCTCTCCCAGGCGGCCTCACCTGCTATGCTGAACAGGGGCCTTGTGGGGGCATGAGAAGATTGGAAGGGAAAGGCAAGGAAGAGGTTAGGAAGCGGCTGTGGCCTTAAGTTAGGTACCTCCGCTACATTTTCCTGGAGGAGAATTGGGAAACCACGGAAAATCACTTCGAGGAAGGCTGAGGTGGAAAGCGAACCCCGCTCCTTTTACTCAGTCCACCTCCCGAGGCTGAGTGGACCCCGTTTCAGCCCTCGTACCACTTTTCAAATTTCATGGCAGAGCCGGAAATCGAATCCGGTCCTTCGGGCGTGGCAGGTAATCACACTAATCACTACACCACAGAGGTGGACTCAGAATTAAATAATTGCCGAATTAGTTCACTCCGGGATATGGACGTTGTAGCTCTAATATTGTATTCCAGAGATAGTAGATTCGGATTTCACAGTTGGCAGTCCTGATAACTGCTTAATTTTTAGATTTTTCACATCAGACAAATGCTGAGGTTGTACGCTGTTAAAGGACGCAGATTCTAACCTTCAGCTCTTACCTTTTCCCATCCCACAGTCAGTGTCTTCTTCTTCTTCTTCTTCTCCTAAGCGTTTATCCTACTGGTGTAGGGTCCGGATGATGGATTAAGGAACGCCATTTCCCGCCATCGAAAACATCTTTACGGTGTAGGAGGAGTGCATTTATGTCTGCGTTAATGGCATTCTACCTTCGCAGTTTTGGCTTTCCAATTGGTCGAGTTCCGCTGACTTTAAGGCGGTAGTCCGTATTGGCGATGGTGTGAGGTTCTGCGTGCAAGATGTGGCCATACCATTGGAGACGTCTCTGAGGCATTTTTTATTTATTGGGGCGATGCCAATCTTCCTACAAACAGAGTCGTTTGTAATGTGGTCAAGGCGAGAGATTCCCATCGACCAACGCAACAAACGCAATGCCATAACGTGAAGTTGGTGTTGTACTCGTCTCGTACTGGCGAGCAGTCAGCTACATAAGAGTGAGTATTCGGTATTCTATTGTCAATGAGCAATCCAGTTACCTCCCTACGTTAATATCGTAACAAACAAAAAAAAAAAAAAAAACACAAGCTTTTGCGAATGGTTAACATACAGTATTTGCAATAGTTTTCTTGACTTACAGGCATCTTCTTCTTTTTAATAGTTTAAGAGAACTGCCATTTGCTTTACGTCCCACTAACTACTTTTACGAATTTCGGAGATGCCAAGGTTCTGGAACTTTATCCCGCGGGAGTACTTTTACGTGCCAGTAAATCTTCAGACACGAGGCTGGCGTATTTGAGCACCTTCAATACTACCTAACTGAGCCAGGATCAAACCTGTTAAGTTGGGGTCAGAAGATCTGCGCCTCAACCGTCTGAGCCATTCAGCCTGGCCTTCTTCTTATTTGTCTTATCTCACTCAGGTGCGGTGGGCTTTTCTGGTAACTCTCTTCCAGTAACTTTGATCTTGTACTGTATTTTCATCAGCGTTGGTATTATTCAGGTCTTTTCTGATCCTGATGCAGGTTTCTCCAACTTAATTTAGGTCTGTCCAGAACTGGCTGGTCTTCCACTACCTGCCTCCCCAGTCTGCGCACCACATAATCTTCTGGTCTTCGCTGAAGGTAACCGAACCATATCAGTCGATTCTCTCTCAGTTTCTCAGAGATATTTGTTACTCTCATAGGCTGGCGAATGATGTCATTGGAAAATTTTCTAGTCTGGTTGCTCCAAGGCGAATGGCGTGATTGGGTATTTTGTCTAGCCGGCTTACTCCACAGGTCAATCGGAGCATTACCATCTGAGTTACCATATATAATGGATAGACGTCCAACCGTTTTTTTTGGTTTTGTCCATCATGTTTTGTCACATAGAAGACCGGCAGTTGCCTGTCGCTTCACCAAACCACTGTTGACCCGATTGTTAGCATCTCTGTCGGTGTGTCTATTATTCTGTAACACTGATCCAAGATATTTGAAGGTACTGGATTTTTTTACCTTCTCAGTCCCATTTTTATAAACAATCCTGGCCATCAGGATCACTCATGGAGAAATTACAGTGGAGATACTCCGTTTTAGAACTCCTTACCTTGAGCCCATTTCGTTCTAATACACCTTGTCAAGTGTTCAGCCTCTGCTGTAGTGTCTCAAAGCTTTCACCCACATGCATATGAGGCACGCCGACTTAGGGTAATTATTCGGGGGGTGGGGTGGTATGGTTAACATGAACACAGGCATGCGAAATGAGGAACAACTATCAATGTAAACATTCCTGTATAATAACAATATTCACAAACAAACAGAACAATAATAGAGCTTGTTTCTCAAATACATAACAAGTATTGTATTCGGAGTTTTGAATAATATTCAAAAGCGAACAGAAAAATAGAACTTGCTTCATAAATACGTATTTTGAAGGAATGTTTTATGTATGAAGCTATAAAAAATAACCACAAGTAAAAAAAAATAGAAACTGCTTCATAAATACATTTTCTTCCATTACTGTATATTATGAATTTCATGATACGAAATTTGAAATGCTCTGCTGTACCACCTGAACAGCCCCCATTGGTAAATATAGTTCTTTGAAGGAATTCCCACTTTCTAATCTCATTTCCTGATTAAAAAGGTATCTAAAACCTTCTCCAGATTTAACGCCTTAGCAGCCTCCGAATACTAGCAAACTCCGCGTTTTTATTGGTGGTAAAATGGTACTCTGCCCTCCTGAGACCATTCTTGGGGGTAGAAAATGCCTTGCCACCCCCCCCCCCCGCCGAAGTTCGCGCCACTGCACTACACCGTCTGTAAACAGCATGCTCCACGGGGTTACATCCTGAATGTCCGTGAAGATGACGGAGAGGCATGGGCTGAGAGCTGACCCCTTGATGCAGCCCACCTTAACTGCAAATTCTTCTGTAGTTCTGCATGAGCTTCTCATAATCGTCTGGCTTCTGGGGTACTTATCATGAATCGATTTCATGTACTGATAAGGGACCCTTTACTCTTCCAGTGCCACCCAGAGAAGATCACGTGGCATTCGATCATAGGCCTTCTCAAGATCTGTGACGACCATATGGAATTCCTTCCTTTGCTATTTCTCCATTAACATCCTGAGAGTGGAGATGTCGCCAGTTTTGGTTCTTCCAGGCACGAACACGAACTAAATTTTTGTTATTTGTGTTTCTTCCCTCCGTCTCCCGTCAATAACCCTCTTCCAGAGTTTCAAGCCATGGCTCAAAAGCCTCTCTAATTTTCACAATCCTGAGCAAGGCCCCTTTGTTTTTATATATCTGTACTAGCTGTAGTGCCCGGCGTTGCCCGGATAGTTTTTGAATGCTTACTTTTAATATTTGTATTACCAGTTAGTTAAGTGTGAAGTACATTTTTATATAATCCCTTTTTGACATGTTGATTGATATTTTACGATCTACGATCGTATTATGTAATTTGAGAGCTATTTAGATGCGTTTGACTTCAAGTTTTAGATTATTTAATTTTAGAGTTTATGGGAGCTCGAATTACTGGGTAGTATTTGAACCTGTAAAAATTATAAGTGATAAATCTATGCAATAACCTGCCCCTCTACAGATATGACGTACAGGATTTAAACTGTCGTTGAGTCTGTCACCAGTCAGCATTATGACTCCAAAAGCAGTGCATTGAACACTAATCTGGGTTATTTTAGACTATTTACTTTTAAGCCCATTTCAGGCCTCCGTTTCAATGTAGGCTAAACGTGGACTTAAAATTCATCTCAGCGATACATAAACAATATATTCGACATTAATGTAGACTATTTTTTACCGTATGTGATGTTTCATCACCGTACTATTCTTTTATTTCAGATGGTAAGTCATATGTGTACCAAAATTCGTTGAGAGCTGTCCTGGAACATACCCACATATATTCATAATCTGGGTCTTATTTACATTCATTTTCACCTCTTCTCAACCTCCAACCTGATTGCGGATGACGTATGACTTAGCGACATCCAGAGTACCACAGTTCAATTCAGTGACCTCGTAAAAGTGGATTTGCCGTTAACATAAGCCATTTCACCCTCTCGTCTAGTAGTGCCAGGGATGCTTTTACTCCCAACAGTATTTTTTCAAATGGTAAGTCATACGTGTACCAAGTTTCGATGAGAGCTAATCTGGAACATACCCACATATATCCTTAATCTGGGTCAATAATACATTTATTTTCATCCCTTCTCATCCCCATGCCGATGGGGGCTGAATATGGACTGCCACGGCATCTGGAATATCATTATTCACCTCAGCGATCCCGAAAACTATGGGTTTCTGGTCAATATGCAATCAATTTGGGATGACTCCAATTTTATAGGTTATCAAGTGGTCATCCATTTTACGGGAAAAGGTATTCAGAAACGCAAGGTCGTATGATTGGGATGTTTGAAGAATCTGCTCTCCTTCTTCATTATTTGTAGCACATACAAACCCTATATGTATCCTTTCGAAGCCGAACCTTTGTTGACCTACGTGAGCATTCTGATATCCTGGTACCAACAGGTCCTCATTTGGTGGAATATTGTGTAGGACAACATCAAACATCGTCCAGAACTCTTCTTTGATTTGCAGATCTCTACCAGCTTGTTATGGATGCTCAGTAATAATGTTCAAAGCTTCATTACTTAACCATGATTTTGACGGTCAAGATTCTGTCACACACTCTCTCCACTTCTACAAGTTGTTCTTTAAATTTTTATCTAGCACAATCCCAATATTATTCAACCTATTCTGTGTTTCCCATATATACATGCCTATAGCAATTACCTATGTTCTTTGATCTTGAATCTGCCCACTTAGTCTCCTGAACGCATGCAATATTGAGTTTCCTTTTTGATAGGGTCACGGATTGCTCATAGCTCTTCTCTACTACGGTTCCAATCTTCCAAGTGGAAATTCTAATATTCTGAACTTGCTTCATTAGCCCATGCGTTCAGAGTCGTTCTCACGTCGCTTCCAGGGTACGCCCTAGACTTTTCAATAAAACCTTTGAAGTGCTATCCATATTTCTGATGTGGCAAGAATATTTTTATAGCCGACTGCCTGCCTGACGCCAAGCCAGACTAATCCCCTTGACCTGGACGCTCCGTTGGCTCCAATCGTGGAAGCTCATCCGGCGCCCGTCCTACGACTGACACTGGCAACCAGCAGAAATCCTGTAGACCTGCACTCCGATCATTTCGAAGAAGCTCCATAAGACATGAAGTTTTGTAGCATTTCCTCCTCAAAGGTTTCATTAAATCTCCTAACGGAGAACTACTTCATCCGTAGCCATTGCTTCCCTATCAGGATGTCAGATTTGGTAAAAGTGGCCACCCGACACTCGGCCAGACAGTCGCAGATAGTACCGTCTGTCTACTGACACATACGGTAGAAGGACTGCTCCTGACTTGAACTTACAGTAAACTAGCTAATGTACCCGTGCTTCGCTACGGAAGTCTATATTGTATGCGGATTTATAGGCAAATTTCTGTACACGTTGTGAGTACAATTTTAATAAACACCGTGGGGAGGGCCCCATACGTTGTTTCTCATGTAAAGTCTGGGTTGGGGAGTTTTGCTCATAATAGCAGGCCCCGTTTCCTTCTGCCTATAACAGTCCAGTTTGGGAGTTTTGATTATAGCGGTAGACCCCCTCCCCTGCCTACTGTAATTAATATTCGAATTGGGGAATTTTCACTATAATACAGTAGCAGGCCCACTTGCCTACTGCCAGTAATAATGGAGTTGGGGAGATTTCATTATATGGCGGGTCCCCTTTCCTACTTCCAGTCACATTTCAGTTGGGGAGTTTTAATTATAATGGCAGACCCCTTCCCTACTGCCAGTCAAATTTGCGTTGTGGTGTTTTCATTAAAATGGGAATTTCCATTGCCTAATGCCACTCACAAGCCAGCAGGGCAAACGAACGCCATATTTTAATTATCTCTATCTTTGGTACGGAAATCACACGTCAAAACACTCCGCAAATAATGAAACAAACCACATCCAAAGAAGGAAAAATGTGAAGATAATAAACATCACGCTACAGAGTTGTGCCCTTGGGCATCACCAAACGTAGAGAATGACACGGCCGGGAATAAACATAGGAACAGTGCTTAAATAAGTGATTACGCCTTTAGGAGTTAAACCGAAATCCCATCCCCAAGGGTTCTTATTCAAAGTAAAATGTAAGCTACTTTGTCTTCTATTAATCTGACGATAAACAAACATCCAAAATGTCGGCTCTTTGTCTAATTGTAAAGTGCTGAAATCACTGATTATGGCTTTAGAGTTTAAACCCGTCCTTGCTGTCCCTATAAGGGGTTATTGTTGAAATTTACGCGTACATAGTTCTGCTAAGAAACTTAAGAAAAATAAACGTTAAATAAATAGGGTATAAAGCCTCCTTCCAGCAACGATGTTGTCAACGTGATCATATGTATTTCATCAGTGGTAGAGGTTACTTTTCCTCATAGACACTGTGCATGTACAATGGTACACCAAGGAATCAAATTAACATTGAAATATCCGCAGGACCTCCAAATCCACGCCAGGACGGCTTGCTACACCTCCTAGTTGGTTGTCAATCGTCTATCACTCAGGTGTCCTTTCAATGGAGGGATTTCTAGAGTGGATGATCTGGTACCTCCCAGCGGGTAGCGTCGTAAGCCATGCAGCAGCACGACACTCACGTGTAGCGACCTCGGTCTCTTGTGACGAATTGCTGCTGCAATGTAGTGCAATCATAGGTAGCATTCATCGTCTACTCCTGGGCACACACACTTGTTTCCCCACAGGACCAGAGTCGAAATCTTCCTCGCTGATGCCGTAGTTTTGAACTTCTTGAGTGGTGAGAAAGAGGCGTTTTTCCATGTCCTGAATGCTTGCTTCATCTGCAGTGTCACATGATGCACCCACGTTTCACCTTCTGCAACAGTTCAGTGCGGGAACGTAACACCTTTCTCATAAGGCCGTTTCAAGTGCAGAGGGGAGTTTTACCCTAGTGGTTTTGTGCACGTCTGTGCGTTGCTACGGTACTCAGCTTGAACACTTCCTTCTGCTGTAGCTCAATTGCACGTTCTCAGTGTTAGGCACCGTGCCTACGGAGATGTTCAGCTCATAGACAATATCATGAAATCGAATGCCCTCACTGCCTGCATGAATCAGGCTTCAATACGTCACACGTTGTCATCTGTTGCGGATGTCTTTGACGGTCCCGGACGATACTTATTCTGCATGTATGTCCTGCCATTATCGATGGTAGTGCACAACATCCACCGGTTTCCATACCATTAAGTTTGTGCCGTATATCTCGACGGGTTACCGATAAAGTACTGTTAGTGCGGTGCCTTTTTATCCCAAAATACGGATCACACTGTGCATTCGCACGTTTGTTCATTTTTATGTACGCGCAGCTATAGTGCAACTAATGTGGTATGGGATGTCTAACAGAATACTCCAGAGAACGGCCATGCACCACAGCTGTCATCCACCTGCTTCTGCGTGGTGGAACATTTGAACATTAGAACTAATATTATACCATGAAGAGCCTCCGTGGCTCAGGCGGCAGTGCGGCGGCCTCTCACCGCTGGATACCGTGGTTCAAATCCTGGCCACTCCATGTGAGATTTGTGCTGGACAAAGCGGAGGCGGGACAGGTTTTTCTCCGGGTACTCCGGTTTTCCCTATCATCTTTAATTCCAGTAACACTCTCCAACATCATTTCATTTCATCTGTCAGTCGTTAATCATTGCCTCAGGGGAGTGCGACAGGCCTCGGCAGCCGGCAAAATTACTATCCTCGCTGCAAGTTGGGGCTTCATTCATTCCATCTCTGACCCGGCTATTGACTGCAAAACAAGTTGTAGGTTTTCATTTTTCATTACAACATGAGGGGACTCCTTACATTATTTACTGAACTGTTCACGTCTATGACATATAATCTATTTAATAAATAGTGTCCATAGGTCCTTATGGTAATATTATAATTCAAAATATTATTAGTAACATTTTAATTTAATGTAGGCTTATTTAAGAAACCATTACGTTATTATTAGTTTCATTATGTTATATTCCATTCGTTCATCTATTTTTATTAATATTTTAATTTTATAAAGTTAGTGAAAGAAAATCTTTTTTTTTGGGTAGTTGTTTTACGTTACACCGACACAGATAGGTCTTACGGCGACGATGGGACAGGAAAGGGCTAGGAGTGGGAAGGAAGCGGCCGTGGCCTTAATTAAGGTACAGCCCCAGCATTTGCCTGGTGTGAAAATGGGAAACCACGGAAAACCATTTTCAGGGCTGCCGACAGTGGGGTTCGAACCTACTATCTCCCGAATACTGGATACTGGCCGCACTTAAGCGACTGCAGCTATCGAGCTCGGTACAAAGAAAATCACTCTGATACTCCCTTTTGTTATATGCTCCAAGTAAATGACAACAATACGTCCCACTATTATTCGTCTTGCAACTCGGAGTTTCCTAAAACCGCAAAAGTAGTTAGTGAGGCATAAAACCATTATTATTCCTCTTAAGAAGCAGATCAGTATGAAACGAGCAGTATCGCACATGCCATTAGCCCATGAGTGCATGATGTACTACCGTAGACATCGTCTCTAGATTTTTAGAGACGCAAGCGTGCTAGAATTGCGTCGCGTAGAAGCTTCGTTAACGTGCTTATAAATATATTGTTGAAGGTGTCATCCTCATTTGCCAAACGTCTGCGCCGAGAATCGGTAATTTGGCCTCGTTCATAGAAGGAAAGTACCTCAATCAACTATGCAACGCTTCTGGGTGGTTGAATACTGTTATTATGAACTGAAATTGTATAACCCATTCATCTAGAACAGAGATGTGTAAAACGTAGCTCTGAGAACAGGAGCACCTGGCTCGTAGATGTCCACTATACCTTGACTCACACAATCGCCCCTCTGATGCTTGTTTGTTACCTCAGAGTGGGTTTTCCTTCATGAAACTTACGAAGCCTAGGCTGAGTAAAAGTTTCTATTGATACAAATGTTAATACTTCGGTTCGTGTACAGTGGTCAAACTCCCTGACTGTAGAGATTAATATCAACGAAAAGAAAATCGAAAAAATACGATCGAGTGCTATTTACTCCAGAGTGATCATTAGTTGTCATTAATGCAACCTAAGTGTTACATGTCAGAAGCCGGTAAAATATATAGGCCTTATCCAGTTATATTTTTTGAGGTACGCTTTGTATTAGTTGAGGAAAAGGTATTTCGACAACGGAAATAATACATATTAGACATTAGCGCTTTATAGGTATAAACGGGAAGCTTTGGAAGTCGCTGAGGTCAAGTCAGTGTCAATAGTAACACTAAATAAACACACATAAATAAAAACGTTAATTTAACATGCATAAAATGCCGAACATTGTTATGATAATGTACCTGTCGGCAACACCTTTAATTTAGAGAAAGAATTTACGTAAATCGGTTCAATACAAACCGCAGACGGACTGCGCAAAAGGATAGACTTTTGTTTGAGATATACAGTATAGATTTGCATCATCTACAATTACAGAAAATAAGAAAGATCAATAATAAAATGGAACTAAAAAGAACGTTATAGGCTGCACCAGTTTCAGCCTCTAGGGTTATGTGAGACGTTTCTCGTGTATTGTGATTTAAAATTATAAACAAGTTGAAATTTCAATACTGTTTTATTTATTCACTAGTAAAACGACCCGCTTCTCTGGGCTTCATTTCTTACACCCGTGCAGTTTTCTATATATGACACAGAAGACGTGCATTAAAAGACCACTCTTTTCCTGTTTCTTCTTTTATTTTTATTCCTTTTTGGTGTACGTAAATATCTTACATTTTAAGTCTTTCAAAAAATACATTATTATACACTACAATTGATATCTTGTTGTATGCCGCATGCAAAACAGATTTTCTGCTTCTCCGACACGGGAGAAAGTAACGTAGAGCTGACCATGTGTGAAACAAGAATCCTTCTTATTCACTCCGCAATAGTGGAACGTTGACCCTGAGCCTTACTGATAGTCATACTATAAGCCAATCTCACCGGAAATCACAGTCACTGCTTAACTTGTGGAAGAAAAAACAAAACAATCCTCACCCCCTACTCAGCTAAACGAATGAAATCCAGAGACCCTTCTTGGCGTACTGCAATGAATCTTTAGGACACATTCTTTAATATATTGGACACCTGGAAAGAACAATGGCAACATAAATTCTCGTTACCACATCATCACGTCATTAATATCCCCTGGCAGTGCTCAGATGGACTTTTCCCTCCCAGACGGTAGTGGAGGACGCTAAACCGAATTAGGACCGGCTAAGGTAGATGTGGAGCCACTCTCTTCAAATGGGGATGGAAGGCATCACCGCAATGTGAGGAGCAGACAGTGGATCACATTGCATTTGAGTGTCCTTTGCATGCTTATAGAGGCTCTATAGAGGACTTACACTGTCTCTCAAGTGAAGCTATTTTCTGGCTCTCAAATTTTGATATGGAAATTTAATTATGAACTTGAGATGGTTGTTGTACATATCTTATAGAATATTGTATTCATCATACGCTAAATTATGAATAACTGAAAATTGTAATCGTTTGAAACAAAATGACAAATCAATTGAAGTGAAAGGAATTCTAGGTATGTAAACCGATTTTTCGTTTTCTTTGCCGGCTAGGATTGCTGCCTCAATGATATTGTTAAGGAGCTGTTTCAGTCAGTATCTGCTTTATATTCAAGAATTATAGTAAATACTCACAGATGAACACAAGCAGCAAACTGTTATGGTTCTGAAATCACCATACTCCTGCCAGATGAATCAACGATGATATATAAAACCAAGGAGTACACATCACAGCCTTCTAGTTTACATTCTCACTCCAATCCTTCCAGTACTCTCTCACTCATTTTAATGCATTCAATAATGAAGTCAGCCATTTTCAAGCCCCACATTTTCCACACCACCAGAGCTACCGACACGCAACCACTATAGTGCATGATTGGACACTTGAGGCTACTATCACACACAAACACCAATGGTCTGCGATGGGTAGTTGTGGCTAAAATATGAAATATACGAACATACACGTCAATTTTGATATATAGTTGGCCACTCTCAATCCCCATGTGTGCTACACCACCACATCTACATACGCACAACCACCATAGTGTGCCGGGCTGAGTGGCTCAGACGGTTAAGGCGCTGGCCGTCTAACCCCAACTTGGCAGGTTCGATCCTGGCTCAGTCCGGTGGTATTTGAAGGTGCTCAAATACGACAGCCTCGTGTCGGTAGATTTACTGGCACGTAAAAGAACTCCTGCGGGATTAAATTCCGGCACCTCGGCGTCTTCGAAGACCGTAAAAGTAGTTAGTGGGACGTAAAGCAAATGACATTATTATTACCACCATGGTGTACGATGGGAGACTCGAGCCATCACACGCAAACACTAGTGGTCTGGTGTGAGTAGTTTTGGCTGCAGGGTGAAATATACGGGCACATACGTCAATTTCATTTGCACACTTTTTATTAATTATGAAAATGTTATTGAGTAATGGTGAATGATGTGAGAAGTAAGAGACGTAACTTTGTAAGTTTTTAATATTTTTAATTTGCCTATCGAACACTTTGTTCATCATTGGCAGCCCGAAGTTGATTGTGTAATAAATCATATTTCTCCGTACACTAGAGATTGGTTTGGTGTTTTTTGTTTTTACAAGACGCCAGCATTGCAGGCTCAAAATTGCGACGCTTCCGTAGCCGGCTAAAGATTAACTTCGTTTTTTAATTTGTTGTACGTCGCACCGACAGATAGGTCTTATGACGAAGATGGGATAGGAGTGAGAAGGAAGACGCGTTGGTCATAATTAAGGCACATCCTCGGCATTTGCCTGGTATATAAACGAGAAACCTAGGAAAAGTACCTTCGGACTTTTGTTCTTGTTCGATCCCTTCTTGGGGCTGGTATCTTCACGCATACTCTTTATTTAGCCTTCTATAAGCTTATTAGTTGTATATTTTAACATTTTTATGATGTATACCAAAATTCGTCAAGATTCCATTGCAAAACTTCCAATATTGACTTTATTTAATTTTTTCTGCTGTATTCCAAAATATATCGTCGAGGCAATCTGCACACCATGCAGTAAATTACATTCGACTGCCAAAAACATACCTTAATTTTTCTGAAGTCATACCCATTAGGAAAACTACCATAGTCACGTCTTGTGCATTCGTCCTTCTACTTTAATGCAATATATGAATTATTCTCGTGCAAGTGCAAGTGAAATTTGCTCAGTGTAGCTGTATCTTGTGCTTCGTGAATAAATAAATAAATAAATAAATAAATAAATAAATAAAATAAATAAATAAATAAATAAATAAATAAATAAATAAATAAATAAATAAATAAATAAATAAATAAATAAATAAATAAATAAATAAAATAATACTATATGATCTATGGTACTGCCAGAAATAAAACATGTAACACCCTCAAGGACTGTATTCGGTGGCACCTGGGTACAATATGTGCCTACTGATGGAATGTTGTGTTAGTGATACTTTTGTCATGGACATCGGCGACCAGATGGCGCTCAGGAGGCCTGTGCGTGCGCACTCTGTTTTGAATCTTCAGGCATTAACTGTGCTGAGGTTAGAGGTGAACCATGTTTGCAACATTCATTCTAGGGTACAACCATGCCCCGCCGGCGAGTACGTGCTTCTGTTGAACAGGGTCGCATTGTGGGCCTGCGGGAAGCTGGATGGACGTATCGATGGATTGTTGCACATGTTGGGCACACTGTATGGGTGGTGTGTCGCTGCTTTCAGCAGTAGGCTCCGAACGTCCGCGCACGTCAAGATCGACGCATTGAGCGAATAGCGGTGACCGAAAAGCCAGGAACGAAATCCGGTCACATGTTGAACCTGTTGTGTCAACAAGGAGCATTGGAAACCGCCTGCTTGGAGCAGCATTACGATCACGTGTGCCTTTGGCCAAGCTACCACCAAGCACGTTTACTCAGGTGTCATGAAAGAGTCGGCTGGAGAGAGGAATGGCGCTCTGTTGTTTTCTGTGACGAGAGTAGGTTCTGTCTGTGTGAAAATGATAGACGTACACGCGTACGGCGTAGACTTACTGAGCAGTCTATTCCAGAGTGCATTCGCTCACGATGACCAGGTTCCACCCCAGGCTGCCATCACGGTCTCACAGTTGGTGTTTCCGCCACTGCCCGCTACATTGCACAGGTTGTTGTCCCCGTGCCACTGCCATCTCTTCGACAAGGAGGTAATTTGATTTTTCAGAAGGACAATGCACGTCCATATACAGCTGCTGTGACGCAATGTGCTCTCCGTGGTGTGCAACAACAACGGCCCTGGCCAGCAAGATCACCGGATCTCTCGCCAATTGAACACGTATGGGACATGGTGAAGCGGGTACTTACGCGTTCTCCAGAGCCTGCAAGGACCATTGTCAAATTGCATCAAAAGGTGCAAGATGCTTGGGACAGTCTATCGCAGGATGCCATTCGGCACCTTTATGTTCGTTTGTATGCGCGAATACACGTCTGCATTGCCACCAGAGGAGGGAACACTGTGTATTGATGCGACTGCTTGGTCACCATTTACTGTGACATGTGTGTTTCATTTGGTCTGAATTTGTAATCATATACTCCTGCAATGACGAACTACCTGTCATATCGCTTGTAATAAAATGAGGATGTTGCATGATTTTTTAGGCAGAACCAAACCAAACCAAACCAAACCAAACCCCATGGCACTACAGCCCTTGAAGGTCCTTGGCCTACCAAGCGACCGCTGCTCAGCCCCAATGCCTGCAGATTACGAGGTGTCGTGTGGTCAGCACGACGAATCCTCTCGGCCGTCATTCTTGGCTTTCTAGACCGGGGCCGCTATCTCACCGTCAAATAGCTCCTCAATTCTAATCACGTAGACTGAGTGGACCTCGAACCAGCCCTCAGGTCCAGGTAAAAATCCCTGACCTGGCCGGGAATGGAACCCGGGGCCTCCGGGTAAGAGGCAGGCATGCTACCCCTACACCACGGGGCAGTATAAGTTGAATTGTTTCATGAGAAGTTTTACATAGGTTTTCCAAATGTGAGCCCCTTCCTCCAAACTCTATTTCACGTCAAAAGTTGCTGTTCCATTCTGGTCTCATGCTCAGTGGAATCTGTCATTGTACACTCACGTTTTATTCACATAATCCTCTCTGAGAATTGAGACTGTCACTACAGGGCGTTGGAAATATCTGGGGAAAATAAACAATCCTTTGATAAGCTCTGATAATACTTTTCCTGAACTTTTCTATGTTATTTGAACGGAAATCTGACGTGTCACTGTTCGGGACAGTTGAAATCTGAAGTGCGTTGGTCAGTAAGTAATATGGATAAAAGGATGACGTACACACAGAGAGAAGAATGGGACCCATTGGTGGCTCGGGACTCACAGGATCGATAGCGTACGAGCAGGCTTAAGAAGAATGGGAGACGAGACGCAGGCTGGAGCAAGCTGGAGGAACATCTAGCTATCTTTGTGACATCACCGAATATTAGAACAGTTTTGAGAAATCATGAGGAGTAGTGACTAAATTCACATTCGATCACAGTTGCACCACATCAATTATATGGATACTATTTGATGGGAGATGAAGGGACATGACAAGAAATAATCAGATAAAAGGAGGCGTCATATAATTCTTATCATTATATAAGTTCCATTGCGAAAATTATGTTCCAACATATGACCATAAATGCATGTTCATTAACAGTACTCCTAACGGAGACGGTCAATAAAACATCCAATTTTGTAATATAAATACATGATCCAATATAATACTAACACTAATAATAATAAAATGAATAATAATAATACTCATTGAAAGTGTGTTCGAATGGAAAACGTAATAAATTGCCTTGAGAAGTAGCACAGGAAACATTCCTAAAATGATCTGTGTACAGAAGATAAATGTACTGATTTTCTCAGTGAAATTTTTCGTCTTCCTGAATGAAAATTGAACCCATAATCTTCCAGGTGACCTCTCATACGGTTTCAGTACAGCACCACCTTATGATGATGATGATGATGATGATGATGATGATGACAATAACGATTATGGTGATTATTATTATTGTTTTTATTATTTAATTTTGAGTCTACAGTTCATAAATTGTTTTGATGTCTCGGTCCTTGCTTAGCTCTCCTGTACTACCCCAACAATCTCAACGTAAATGTTGCATCTTACATGCACCGTGCTCTAAGCTGTTTTTCACCGAACAAGGGAACTACGCGGTTTTCGTCACGTAGCCATCAGCTTGTATTCGGGTGACAGTGGGTTCGAACTCCATTTTCGGAAGCGCTGAAGATAGTTTTACGCAGCTTCCCATTTTACACCACACAGATGATGGGGTGGTACCTTAAAAAGAGGCTACGGTCGCTTCCTTCCCATTTCTAGCTCTTTCCCATCCTTACATCGCCGGAAACCTTCTATGTGTCAGTGCTACATTAAACAAGTAGCAAAAATAAAGAGCAATTGCATGTTGGAGGATTTCAATTCGTGAACTGAAAAAAAGAACTGAAAAATATCAGTGATGGGTATATGTGGGATAGATGTGAAAGCAAGTAGGAATTTAGAGAGTGTACTGGACTTACGCTCTAGTATGGGATTAACAGATGCGAATTCATTCTTCATCATTAGGCTATTCACTGTTATACATGGGAGGGTAAAGGCATTAGATTCATAATAAACTACACTATATCATCATTGCGTTTGAATTCAGGAAATATACAACGAATATACGGGTAGTAATACAGGCCACTACCTGATCTGCAGCGATAAAGTATGTCTAGGCAAAGGATAGAGTAAACCGAGGCTGCCTGCAGAAGAATGAGGGTAGAAAAACTCCAGAACGAAGAAATTAAACAGATGTAAATGGATAGTATGAGAGAAAATTTTCATAGCTTTGGCTGTCAGATGTTTCAGGATAGAGAAAGAATTATTTATCAGAAAGAAGGAGGTGTCACATAATTCTTGTTGTTGTTTGAGTCATCAGTCCATAGACTGGTTTGATGCAGAACTCCATGCCACCCTATCCTGTGCTAAACTTTTTATTTCTACGTAACTATAGCATCCTACATCTGCTTTAATCCGCTTTTCATATTCATACCTTGGTCTACCCCTACCGTTCTTACCACCTACATTTCCTTCAAAAAACAACTGAACAAGTCCTGGGTGTCTTAACATGTGTCCTATCATTCTATCTATTCTTCTCATCAAATTTAGCCAAATCGATCTACTCTCGCCAATTCGATTCAGTATCTCTTCATTCGCGATTCGATCTATCCATCTCACCTTCAGCATTCTTTTGTAACACCACATTTCTAAAGCTTCTATTCTCTTTCTTTCTGAGCTAGTTATCGTCCATGTTTCACTTCCATACAATGCCTCGTTCCACACGAAAGTCTTCAGAAACATCTTTCTAATTCCTATATCAATGTTTGAAGTGAGCAAATTTCTTTTCCTAAGAAAGCTCTTCCTTGCTTATGCTAATCTGCATTTTATCTCCTCCTTACTTCTGCCATCGTTAGTTGTTTCACTACCCAAGTAACAATATTCATCTACTTCATTTAAGACTTCATTTTCTAATTTAATATTTCCTGCATCACCTGCCTTCGATCGACTGCACTCTATTACTTTTGTTTTGGACTTATTTATTTTCATCTTGTACTCCTTACCCAAGACTTCGTCCATACCATTCAGCAGCTTCTCGAGATCTTCTGCAGTCTCAGATAAAATAACAATATCACCGGCAAATCTCAAGGTTGTGATTTCCTCTCCTTGGATTATGATTCCCTTTCCGTAAATCTTATCATTATATTATATTATATTATATTATATTATATTATATTATATTATATTATATTATATTATATTATATTATATTATATTATATAGCTGCCTCTGTGGATCCGTGGTAGAGTGTCGGCCTCCGGATCCCAAGATAGCGGGTTCAAACCCGGCAGAGGTAGTCGGATTTTTGAAGGGCGGAAAAAAGTCCATTCGACACTCCATGTCGTACGATGTCGGCATGTAAAAGAACTCTGGTGATACATTTGGTATTTACCCGACAAAATTAATTAAATCTCAGCCATAGACGCCCAAGAGAGATCCGGTTTACTCTAGGTCCGCTAGATGGCAGACAGAGTAAACCGGAACGTCGAAATTGACGAGCAGACAGCCAGATGGCGTCAAATCGAAATGTCTGCAAACGGTAGCTGAGGCCATACGATTATTATTATTATTATTATTATATTATATTATATTATATTATATTATATTATATTATATTATATTATATTATATTATATTATATTATATTATATTATATTATATTATATTATATTATATTATATTATATTATATAAGTTTCATTGCAAAAATTATGTTCCAACATACGACCATAAATGCATGTTCATTAACAGTACTCCTAACGGAGACAGCCAATAAAGAACATCCAATTTGGTAAATTCAATACATGATCCAAATTAATATTAATACTACCATGGTGATCATGGTTATGATGATGATGGTGAATCATGATGTTGTAGAAACATAAAGGGCATGCTCAGGAGCAGTGGTATGTAAAGCTGGGAAAAAGTGAGTATCTTGTTGAAATGATTAAGATTGTGAGAGTAAAATGGCTCCAAAAGATAACGGATGTGCATAGTGAAAGAAACAGAGTGAAACAAATAATTGTAGAATAAAACAAATAATCGGAAGATTTTGTTATAACCGAGGAAAGGCTTGGCCAAGCTGCAAGGAAACCTTTATGGACTGTAATAAAGACTATTAGAAAGGGAGAGAAAAGGGTAAATGAATAGTATTTTGGGTGAATAAAATGAGCTCAGTGATTAACTGGAGAAATGGAAGGAATATATTGGAAACCTTTACGTAAAAGGAAACCTTTATGTAAGTCGCGAACAATCGAGTTGATGGGAAAGAGAACAAAGATGGCAGTGAAATTATGCTTGTGATATTGATAACAATGGTAAATAAACTACATTGTCTTGAAGCGGTAGAGGTAGATGAAATTAGGCCTGAAATGGTGAAAGAAAAGAGCTAATTCAGGGATCAAGTGGCTTCGTAGAGTTTGAACAAAAGCAGTATTTGTACCTACCTATAACCAAGGGAACAACTACCGGGATATTTCATTGATCAGGGTACCAGGCAAAGTGTTTACTGGCATTTTGGAAAAGAGGGCGACCACTGGTGGATAGTAAGTTGGATGAGAACCAGTCTGGTTTCGGACCACAGAGGAGCAGTCAGGACCAGATTTTCAATATACGTCAAGTAATTAAGGTGATATGTACGGAATTACATAGTACCAAGGGAAAAAGGGTTATCTGTACTTAAGGATCATTAAATTAAGGGCAGGTTATTACAGGCAACCAAACATGTCCATGTTGACAATCGTGCCGCAGTGAGAATTGGTAAGTTCTTGATTCAAATTAGTTACAGGGAATAGACAAGGCTGCAGTCTTTGAATTTTGTTTTTTGAAGTGTAAATGGATCATTTACGGAGGTAATCAGTTAGGTAGAAATGAAGAAAGCTTTTTCGCCTATGCTGACGACTTGGTCTTAATGGCAGCCTGCGCTAAAATACCGCATTCAAATATCTTGCAGACTGAAAAGAGGTTCAGCGAGTATGATAAGGAAATTAGCATTTCCAAAACTGAAGTGATGCCAGTTGGGAAGGAACCTAAGGGGACTTTAGGGAATACGAAATTGGAATAGCTGGATCATATCAAGCACCGATATTCACGATTTGAACTGCTTTGAGATGGTGGTATTCTAAGTGAAACAGAATCAAGGTGCATCAAAGGTAATGAAGTGGGCTCGCAGTTGCGATCACAAGCAGAAAGAAGTGAATTCTCGGGAAAAGCTGCTTTTACATCGCTCTGTTTGCAAACAATTTTACAGGAGTGATTGTTTGTTTGGCTCAGGATATCTTATTCATAACTTAGATGTAGCAGACATGAAAGCAGCAAGAATTATTGCTGTTATAAGCAGATGGAAGCAATTGGAGGAGGAATTGAGCATCTGCCTGTGCCTGCCCTTTCTCGTAGGTTTTGGAGAGCACTAGTCAAAGACTATTTCTGTGAGTGGAAGAGGAGACAGATCACATTTTAGGGAAAACGGAGAACAGTCAAACAAAGTCAGGAAATGCAGGAAGTATTAGATTAGAAAATGAAGTCTTAAATAAAGTAGCACAAGCAAAGAAAGCCTTTCTTAAGAAAAGAAATGTCCTCTCCTCGGACATTGATATAGGAATTGGAAAGACATTTTGAAGACTCTCGTCTTGAGCGTGGCATTGTATGGAAGTGAAACATAGACGATAACTAGCTCAGAAAGGAAGAGAATGGAATATTTTGAAATGTGGTGTTACGGAAGATTGCTGAAGGTGAGATGGGTTGAACGAAACACGAATTAAGAGATACTGAATCGAACTGGTGAGAGAATGATTTTGCGAAATTTATCATGAAGAAGGGATAGAATGATAGGACACACCTTAACACACCCAGGACTTGTACAGTTGGTTTTTGAGCGAAGTGTAGGTGGTAAGAACGGTAGGGACAGACCAAGGTATGAATATGACAAGCAGATTAGAGTAGATAATAGGATGTAGTAGTTATGTAGAAATGAAAATATTAGTACAGGATACGGTGGCATGGAGAGCTACGTCAAGCCAGTCTATGGACTGATGACAAACAATAACAACAATTCGAAACGAGGAGATTGGAGCTAAGTCAGGAATAAGCTCCTAATGTATGAAACCGTACGCATAAAATGACTTCGGTGGTGGTGTCATGGGAGGCGAATTGAGGAGGACAGGTTACTTAGGAAAATGATAGACTCGGTCATGGAGGGTAGGAGAAGCAAAGGAAGACCAAATTTAGACTCACTTTCTGATGATTTGATGATGATAGTCGTGGAACTAAATAGACAACACAGCTACTCGCAAGTAGAGGGTTTTGTAGGCGCGTAGTTAATTCACAGAGGACTGCAGACTGAACGTAGTAGGACAAAACAGCACGACACTTAACAGCTTTTCTTTCTGTTAAAAACTCTTGGTAAAAATATATAACACTATAACATACCTGTCAAAACCTACACACTATTAAAGAATGGCGTTTCATTCTACAAGAACATCATCAGGTTCTCTTACATTACTTTAAATCATGCACACATATTTACAGTATTAAGCTAGGCAATGATTATGAACTGGTGATATTTTGTACAAATACAAACAAATAATGAAAGTAGTAGTCCTCCGCTGCCACTTTAATTACTTATTGACATTATTTTTTCTGTACTTATCTTAGTTTCTATCATCCGTTACCTTCATCACCTGCGTTTGGACTGCAGCCAGTTTCTTACCTCTGGTCTTGGACTTTGTAGATAATTAGGGGGATGATGCTAAATTTTGTAGGCACTACAGTACGCCTCTTTCTAGGATAGGGTTGTGGAACTAAGGGGATGAGGAGATTCCTGTGCGCATGGACCCTGTACTTTGGAGAGGGGAGGCATCATCTTACAATGAATTTTTTTGATTAAGGAGTAAATGTATGTTAATGATTTTCATGATATAAAAGTATAGATTTGAATTAAAGAGTATCTTCCGAGACATTACTCTCAGTGATAAACAATAACCTACTAAAACGCCTCGACTGGCGAAGACGCTGCGAGAATTTACTTCAAACAAGAATATCCTAACCCACATTCCAAATATTTAAGTCAGAGTAACCTCCTGTAGAATTCATTAAGAGCCAATGCGAAACGTGTCAAATATGATATTTGGCGATAACTCCGATCCGTGTGGAAGGGAGGGGATGTGGGTATGAGTTGAATGTTGCGGGCATTGATTCTGTCAATTCGAGAGAGGAGTGAAAGTGTTGCTTCTTCATCCCATATTTTTTTTTTTTTTGTGAATTATATATTAAACGTAGGTTAATGATTTTGATGAAATGAATTATGGAAGTGAATTAGCAAGTAAGTGTTAAGATCTTACTTTTAGTGATAAATAATAACATAATAAAACGTCCGGATTGGCGAAGACGCTGATTAAATTTACTTCAGATAAGAATATCCTAAACCACATTCCAGATATTTTAAGTCAGAGTAACCTCCTGTGGGATTCATTAAGAGCCGATGCAAAACGTGTGAAACAGAGTATTTGGCGATAATTCTGTTCCGTGTATAGGGAAGGGGATGTGGGTATGAAGTGAATGTTGCGGGCATTGATGCTGTCCATTCGAGAGGGGCGCGAAAATGCTGCTTCTTCATCTCATAGTTATTTTTTGTGAATTTGATAGTAAATGTAGGATGATTTTGATGAAATGAAGTATGGAAGTGAATTAGAAAGTAATTGTTAAGACCTTAATTTTAATGATAAGTAATAACCTACTATGGTTCATGTTTGTGGGTTACTGTAGTCATGTCCTAGTTCGTGAACCATGGGCAACGGCTGAGTGGCCTAGTAAGTGGTCCTGAGAGTCGGGATACCAGTTGCTATGGAATGGAAGTGCGCATCTCGGACATATTTTGAGTACTCGCCCTCCTTGTGCTCAGGCGGCTAGGACTAGGCTATAAAATTCACCGGTGGCCCATAACCCGTTAGAGGAGAGATCCTCACTTGGACTATGTGCAAGTAGGGTAGCATCCTGCTTCATGAATTTACCGAGCTCAGAACATTTTAAGCAAGCCTCGGACCTATGGGAGTAATGGAGTCCCACTCCCATTTAACAGGCGAGGGACTCCTTGGAAACAACTTGGCGAACCAAATGGAATTCGATGGGGAGCTATCAATATTAATGGGGCTTATGGAAGAAAGAAGCTAGAACTGGCTGAGTCAGAAAAGATGATGCATCTGGATGTGCTAGGAGTAAGTGATATTCGGGTAAGGGGAGATAATGAGGAAGAGATAGGAGATTATAAAGTGTACCTGACGGGTGTTAGAAAGGGAAGGGCAGAGTCTGGGGTAGGGCTCTTTATCAGGAATACCATTGCACGCAACATAGTTTCTGTTAGGCACGTAAATGAGCGAATGATGTGGGTAGATTTGTCAGTTGGAGGAATTAGGACAAGAATTGTGTCCGCGTATTCACCATGTGAGGGTGCAGATGAGGATGAAGTTGACAAGTTTTATGAAGCATTGAGTGACATCGTGGTCAGGGTCGACAGCAAGGATAGAATAGTGCTAATGGGCGATTTCAATGCGAGAGTTGGGAATAGAACTGAAAGATACGAAAGGGTGATTGGTAAATGTGGGGAAGATATGGAAGCTAATGGGAATGGGAAGCGTTTGCTGGACTTCTGTGCTAGTATGGGTTTAGCTGTTACGAATACATTCTTCAAGCATAAGGCTATTCATCACTGCACATGGGAGGCTAGGGATACCAGATCCATAATAGACTATATCTTAACAGACTTTGAATTCAGAAAATCTGTTAGGAATGTACGAGTTTTTCACGGATTTTTCGATGATACAGATCACTATCTGATCTGTAGTGAACTATGTATCTCTAAGCGTAGGGTAGAGAAAGTGAAATCTGTCTGAAAACGAATAAGGGTAGAAAATCTCCAGGACGAGGAAATTAGACAGAAGTACATGGATATGATTAGTGAGAAGTTTCAGGTTCAGGATATACAAAGTGAATGGGTGGCATACAGGGATGCTGTAATAGAAACAGCAAGGGAATGCCTAGGAACAACTGTGTGTAAAGATGGGAAAAGGCGAACATCTTGGTGGAATGATGAAGTGAGAGCAGCTCGTAAAAGTAAAAAGAAGGCTTATCAGAAGTGGCTCCAAACAAGGGCCGAGGCAGACAGGGATTTGTACGTAGATGAAAGAAACAGAGCGAAACAAATAGTTGTTGAATCCAAAAAAAAATCATGGGAAAATTTTGGTAATAGCCTGGAAAGGCTAGGTCAAGCAGCAGGGAAACCTTTATGGACAGTGAAAAAGAATCTTAGGAAGGGAGGGAAAAAGGAAATGAACAGTGTTTTGAGTAATTCAGGTGAACTCATAATAGATCCCAGGGAATCACTGGAGAGGTGGAGGGAATATTTTGAACATCTTCTCAATGTAAAAGGAAATCATCCTGGTGGTGTTGCAAACAGCCAAGATCATGGGGAGGAGGAAAATTATGTTGGTGAAATTATGCTTGAGGAAGTGGAAAGGACGATAAATAAACTCCATTGTCATAAGGCAGCAGGAATAGATGAAATTAGACCTGAAATGGTGAAGTATAGTGGGAAGGCAGGGATGAAATGGCTTCATAGAGTAGTAAAATTAGCGTGGAGTGTTGGTAAGGCACCTTTAGATTGGACAAAAGCAGTAATTGCACCTATCTATAAGCAAGGGAACAGGAAGGATTGCAACAACTATCGAGGTATCTCGTTGATTAGTATACCAGGCAAAGTATTCACTGGCATCTTGGAAGGGAGGGTGCGATCAGTCGTTGAGAGAAAGTTTGGATGAAAACCAGTGTGGTTTCAGACCACAGAGAGGCTGTCAGGATCAGATTTTCAGTATGCGCCAGGTAACTGAAAAATGCTACGAGAGGAATAGGCAGTTGTGTTTATGTTTCGTAGATCTAGAGAAAGCATATGACAGGGTACCGGGGGAGGAGATGTTCACTATACTGGGGGACTATGGAATTATAGGTAGATTATTAAAATCAATCAAAGGCATTTAAGTTGACAATTGGGCTTCAGTGAGAATTGATGGTAGAATGAGTTCTTGGTTCAGGGTACTTACAGGGGTTAGACAAGGCTGTAATCTTTCACCTTTGCTGTTCGTAGTTTACATGGATCATCTGCTGAAAGGTATAAAATGGCAGGGAGGGATTCAGTAGGTGGAAATGTAGTAAGCAGTTTGGCCTATGCTGACGACTTGGTATTAATGCCAGATTGTGCCGAAAGCCTGCAGTCTAATATCTTGGACCTTGAAAATAGGTGCAATGAGTATGGTATGAAAATTAGCCCCTCAAACACTAAATTGATGTCAGTAGGAAAGAAATTCAACAGAACTGAATGTCAGATTGGTGATACAAAGCTAGAACTGGTCGATAATTTCAAGTATTTAGGTTGTGTGTTCTCCCAGGATGATTATATACTGTAGTAAGTGAGATTGAATCAAGGTGTAGTAAAGCTAATGCAGTGAGCTCGCAGATGCGATCAGCAGTATTCTGCAAGAAGGAAGTCAGCTCCCAGACGAAACTATCTTTACATCGGTTTGTTTTCAGACCAACTTTGCTTTACTGGAGCGAAAGCTGGGTGGTCTCAGGATATCTTATTCATAAGTTAGAAGTAACAGACATGAAAGTAGCAAGAATGATTGCTGGTACACACAGGTGGGAACAATGGCAGGAAGATACTCGAAATGAGGAGATAAAGTCTAATTTAGGAATGAACTCGATGGATGGAGCTGTACGCATAAACTGGCGTCGGTGGTGGTGTCATGTGAGACGAATGGAGGAGGATAGGTTACCTAGGAGAATAATGGACTCTGTTATGGGGGTTAAGAGAAGTAGAGGGAGACCAAGACGACGATGGTTAGACTCGATTTCTAGCGATTTAAAGATAAGAGGTATAGAACTAAATGAGGCCACAACACTAGTTGCAAATCGAGGATTGTGGCGACGTTTAGTAAATTCTCAGAGGCTTGCAGACTGAACGCTGAAAGGCATAGCAGTCTATAATGATAATGTATGTAATGTATGCATGTATGTATAATGACCTACTAAAACGTCTCGACTGGCGAAGACACTGCCTAAATTCATAGAATTTACTACCACATTCCAAACATTTCAGAGTAACCTCCTGTAATTTCATCAGGTATGTTACTGAGTTAGATATGTTCTAACTAGTTTTCGACAGATTGAAAAACTTTTGAAGTCGAAACTGAAAATTATGGCTTCCTTCTTAACAGCATAGCACCGAGCGACTGGACCGTGCAATTAGAGGCGCGCGGCTATGAGTTTGCATCCAGGAGGTAGTGGGTTCGAATCCCACTTTCGGCAGCCCTGGAGATGGTTTTCCGTGTTTTCCCATTTTCACACCAGTAAAATGCTGGAGCTGTAGCTTAATTAAGGCCACGGCTGCTTCTTTCCCACTCCTAGGCCTTCCCTACCCCATCGTCACCATAAGACCTGTCTGTGTCGGTGCGACGCAAAAAAAATAAAATACTACTGACAATCAAATGTATACCATAAGTTTTAAGTGAAACTGTATGCTTCGTAAATGTTCCAACTCTAGGTAATGAAACTTCCCTTTGCCTTTGTAAGCCCACAATTAATCCGTAACCTTCGTTTCTCTTTGTGTGAATTGTACCTTTTCAAGCTCAGAAGTGGTTTGTCATTCTACCCGTAATTTCTGCTTCAGCTGTACTCCCTCACACAAAAGTCTCTTTCCTCTATTTATTAACGTCAAAACTTCTATTTGTAAAGTCGTAGCCATTGTTCTGGTACACAATGGAGGCGCGAAAAGTCCATACTGCAAAAGTTACTTAAACTTTTCACGGCGTCGCAGCCTGGTTGTAGTTATCGCCCCGTCTATCACCAGACAGGCATGACGTTATCCGACTGGATTAGTGGCGGAAGACAGAAACGGGGTCGAACAAAAGTCTACCTTCCCTGCAAGTTAATATTATCGACTTTTAGCCAACCAACGTACTTTAAAGAGATGAATAGAGCTTATTTTCTTGACTAGGAATAGGGCTGTTCGAAAGACATTCTACTTCAAATTTCCTGAAGGAACTAAGAAATATGAAAATTAATTAAAAAGGCTTCGAAGTTTTCTCAGTTTCGTAACTTTTACAAATCTGATGCCTATATTATTAATAATAATAATAATAATAATAATAATAATAATGATAATAATAATAATAATAATAATCGTACAGAGTGAGTTAGCCGTGCAGTTGTGGTCGCGCAGCTGTGAGCCTTGCATTCGGGAGCTAGTGGGTTCGAACCCTACTGTCGGCAGCCCTGAAGACTGTTTTTCTGTGATTTCCCTTTTCACCCCAGCTTCTAGCGCTTTCCTATCTATGCCAGTGCGACGTAAAGCAAGCTGTAAAATGATAATAATAATAATAATATTAACAATAATAATAATAATAATAATAATAATAATAATCGTATGGATACTCTCTGACTGCTTAACTGAAAGGTCAGTATCGTGGCCTTTGGTTCCTATGCACCTGAGTTCGATATCCCAGTGGGACGAGGATGTTAAGCCGCGTCTGTTTAATTCCTCTGACTCGAGGACTGGATATTTGTGTTCGTCTAACTATACATCTCTTCACTTACACATAACACAACAAACTACCAACCAGTAAAGAAACATGCAATAATGAACACATCCCGTCACATACGGTGGCATCAGGATGGACATCCGTTCGTAAGACAGGTCTTAATCCACATGTGGTGCCGACGTGAAGTATCTGGGAAAACGTCAGGAAAGAAAGATAAAAGACGTACGGCTACAGGGTTGTGGACCTTCCGAAGCAGTGCCTGCCTAACTATATCGACGTTCCGATTATGCTGCTGCTCAGTGGAACCCTTCGGAATGGTTACAATAGATGAGCCACCAGAGAAATTTATCATTTTAACAAGGATGACATGGAGAGAAAGAAGTTTCTGCCGTCCTTCAGAAACAGACTACCTTGGCCTGCATCGAACCTATGAAGTTGGAATTCCACCGGCGCATTTTAAACTCTTCGTTATACTGTTGTACAACACTCATTGAAAAAAATATATCATTCAATACAAAACTTTTCAGTCTTAAAGTTCAAGTTCTGGTTCAATTTTGAAGAAACTTCATGCGAGAAGAAAAATTCTAATCAATTATTTACTTCTTTGATTATTCAGTGATGTTTGTATTATCAGCCATAACATTTACTGGATCATAGAGTCCCCATCTCTTTCCCCAAAATCAATACTTCCAGTTCTAATTACGCTATAGTCATTTAAAATGCCAATTATTTCTAATAGGTTTGTTAAATAATGGCCTAGGTTTTTGTAATGGTCGTAAAATCCACAGTTGCTAAAACCAGATATGCTGAAATTCGACCGTCACTGCTGAATTAATTTCAGGGCCCTGATCTAATCCTCTTTCTGCCCCTAGCGTGTTCTCAGAGGTGCAGGGCCCGCCCCGAATCTTGAAGTGCCACATTGTCCGATGAACCGTGTCTACCGAAATCAGGTCCATGGCTTGCAGGTCCTCACTGGTAGCTTCCTGCCACGCCTGCTTCGGTCTCCCGCGAGTTAATTGATCTTTTATTGTAAGGTGATGAGCGGTATGTAACCCTCTGATGACATGACCGTATCAGCGAATCAGGTCTTCTCTAATCTCTGCTGTAATACTGGTAGTACACGGCATTGTTGTTGGATCATGAAATCTGTGACGTGGTTGAGCACAATGTGGGAGCAAATATACAGTATAATCGAGCGTGGTAGTCAAGAGTTATGGTTGGGATTTCTCCAATGTGGCTATGGTTTGAATCCCGGTCAGTGGATGTATAATTTTGGAAACGAAAAATAATAGCCTGTGGTATGAATTCTGTTTAAATATGGACGTCATTCGCTATCAGCTCAAGATATTAACAGTCACGCTAACCTATCTTTGAATTTATACATGAATCTGAACGGCAAAGGTAAGGAGAAGCCATCTTTGGGTTTAAACATTAATTGGCAAATATTGTTCCTTTGTCTTAGAAGTGAAGCTTCCACGGTGTGAAGAATTATTTAATTTATTTTCCGGGTTGAACCGTGTTGTACTTGTACGCATATCATGTACAGTTTGCCGACGTTTCGAATACATTGCAGTATTCATTGTCAAGGCGACTGAAATACCCCTACTCGATCCGAGGTAATCAGTCTCCCAGGCAGAGTTACACTACTAGAGTGGCCTTGATCTTGGCCTTTTATATCCTAGCCTATCTGGCTGGCGTAAGCCCTGGCTGTCTCGCGAGGCTTCTGGAAAGTTTATGTCACAGCCAGGTAGCGGGGGCCCGCGCTACCTGGCTGTGACATAAACTTTCCAGAAGCCTCGCGAGACAGCCAGGGCTTACGCCAGCCAGATAGGCTAGGATATAAAAGGCCAAGATCAAGGCCACTCTAGTAGTGTAACTCTGCCTGGGAGACTGATTACCTCGGATCGAGTAGGGGTATTTCAGTCGCCTTGACAATGAATACTGCAATGTATTCGAAACGTCGGCAAACTGTACGTGATATGCGTACAAGTACAACACGGTTCAACCCGGAAAATAAATTAAATAATTGTTCCTTTGTTATCACAAAATACTGCTAGGATACACAAATGATTAAAGCGAAAATACTGAAACTCACTGACACATCACAGAAAGATATTTAATTATCATATCTCTGACTATAAAAGACAAAGCAATCGGGAGCACGGACAAACAGTCGATAATAAACATACACACACAATTCTCTGACCACTGAGTCTTCGTGGTCGAATGGAATATCACCTATTAGAATGCGGCTTCGTTATTGAAAAGGGGCACCAGAAGGTAGATCGTAGAATAATGACATGGAAGTCTCCCTCTAGTTGTAAATCCGCTTTTAACATTTTAATGTTTTCGAACATGTATTTATATTATATTAATATTTTCTGATGAATACCTTTAAAGACTAGTAGTGACCTGTCACAGCAATAGCTGCGAACAACCCGATGATAAAGGAAGCGTGAGAAAAGTAACAGAAAATATATTGAGCTCAGGAAGATAATTTACTTGTCTTTAAACTTACACTTCCGTTGTGACAATAAATATGGAATTTTGAATGTTGGCGATTGCCCTAACATAGTCTTCTTGTGCCTACTTTTACAGTCATGAGTCACTTTAATAAAGTAGGCTACAGTTCACTGTAAATGACTGCATTGACTGTCATATTCATTGACTGATTTTAGTATTTCATTGTAAATTATGTTTTTCTTCTGTGAAATACTCTTCAGTTTCCGGGAACTGACTTTGATATGGTATAGTTATAATTTTAATTTTGACATCTCTAGCAGCTTTAACTCTACTAAATGCCACATATAACTGACCATGGCTGAAAACGCCACGCTTCTTTTATCATCAGGTTGTTCGCAGCTATTGCTGTGACAGGTCACTACTAGTCTTTAAAGGTATTCATCAGAAAACGCTTTCTTAACGGTTATAGCGAAAGAAAGACGTAACGGGAATTCTCTACCTTTGATTTTGAAAAGTAGGTTACTATCAGTAGACACCAAACCAATCCTACGTAGATAAATTACCTGATTCTTGGAACCACTTGTAATGACTGTTAATTTTATAATTTTGTCATATATCGCTTATTAAATCAACATGGAGTGACACCTTTCGTTCTGGTGATTTGATTTCACAGAGTCATCTATCGGACTAACGTAGAATGATCTGCATGGACAACATTCACAGAGCCCAGTATCGGGTTGGCACAGAAAGATCAGCGGAAACAACTTTCATAGAGCTCTCTACCGCCTAATACAGTTTACTTCAATTCAATGACCTAAGCATTATATTATTCGTCTTTTGCGTCACACGTTCAAACTATATATATATAGCCTAATGCTGTCGAAGAGAAAATATAAAGATCCAATTAGGGGTTAACGATACCAACCGATAGCCAATAGAAGCGATTTTTTTCCTTTTTGATGTCTTTGATGTGATTTGTCCTTTAACGCTGGTAATGGTGTGAAGATAAAGACTCAAGAGTACGAGAAAAAACTCCTGAAATTGTATCAAATACTAGCAAAAGTATCCGTGCTCCGCTACGGTATTAGACATTGTATATGGATTTCTACGTAAATAGCTGTACACGCAGTGAGCAAGGTATATTAAGTTGCATGTCTCTTAGCGTTTTCCGAGAAAAACTACTGGGAGGACTCCAAACGTTGATTGCGATGAAGATGCGCGTTGGGAAGTTTGGATGGGAATGGCAGGCCACGTTTCCTACCGCTGTTTACACTCGGCAGACTCACTTGCCTACTGCCATTCACAACGGAAATGTGGAGTTTTCATTATAAAGACAGGCCCCGTTTACGAAGGTCAGTCAGAATCGAGTTGGGAGGTTTTGAATATGATTGAGAAATGCAGCTCTGTCTAAAGCTAAAAATGAAGTGGATGTTTTGGAAAACTGAAATATTCCTCACTAAACTGCGACAACATGAGTTAAGGATTTAAGAAAGTGCTAAGAGAGGAAACATTTAGGCGCAGGGATTTTTAGATAGGAAAATGCCTTTGATGTTACTACTTAAGTCTAAAGAGGCAAGGTAGTGGCAAGAAATAAAAGGAGAGAACGGAAGTAGAAGACAAATACCGTAAACTTTATAGCAAATGCCATAAAACACCTTAAGATGCGAAATAATGCCCTAAAGATCGCAGTACTGTTGAAATATGAACAGCCTGCATTAGTGCTGTTGGAAGAGGATTGTAACTCCCAACGGTATTCCGTAAATATCCCGCAGAATGCCAGCTTGACGCCTCCCTCAACTTCTACCCTACGCGCAACCACGAGTTTACAGTAATAATGACGAAAATGGCACTATGTTACTTCCCTGCTGGCAAGCAACCAGAGACGTTGCCATGGTAACCTGTAGGTTCGTTGTGAGACTCAATGCAGAGCATGATACCCACAGAAGGTAGTAATTTTCTCCCTTATTTGAAGAGTAACCGAAATTATGTACATAACAAAAGTTGTTTTAAATGAAGAGAAGTTCCATGTACGGTCTTCGGGTGTTTCAAAAAATCAATAGTATAAGGGAAAATTGAAAAATCTTTTCTGGTTTTTGTATAAACCCCAGTCTATTCAGGGATTTTTAAATTATATGCACATCTACAGCTGCCCCTGGATGAGTATAATCTAAATATGAAGTTTGGTCGAGATCTGTCGAGTCGTTTCGTCATGATGGTGGAACAGCCGGACAGACAAACAAACAGACAGACACGAAAGCTAAAAGCCACTGTTACGGTCTTGAGTTGACCTAAAAGGGATATACCGGGTGAGTTCGCCATGCGGTTAGGAGCGCGCAGCTGTGAACTTACATCCGGGAGATAGTGAGTTCGAATTCCACTGTCGGCAGCACTGAATATGGTTTTAAGTGGTTTCGCATTTTCACACCAGGCAAATGCAAGGGCTGTACCTCAATTAGGCCACGGCCGCTTCCTTCCCACTCCTAGCCCTTTCCTATCCCATCGTCGCCGTAAGACATATCTGTGTCGGTGCGACGTAAAGAAACTACCAAAAAATAGTGATATATATCTGACAAATTGACAAAATAAATGAAATTACCGATAGCGGACCCGCTAAATCTTCATTTATATAGATTGGCTGCCACACACGTTGGCAGCGAGAATGATTTGGAGAATAAAAGGAATAATAAGAGGAAAGGAGGCAACTATAGCACGTACTAGGATTAAAATGTTTCCAGAATTTGTTAAGAACACTAACATAAAACGTCCTACATTCATTTAGACGTACAGTAGTTACTTTCCACAGTAACACACTTCTGCCAATCCTTGTAAATTGTTTAGAAGCATTGTTGGAAATCATTTTCTGAAACTACTCTCAGAGCTTTCCTCAAATCTGCAGTGACTTTTACAGTGCTCGGAATAGTTGCCCCTTAAAATGGGATTTTATCCGCAGAAAGAGGAAGATGCCAGATAGTGAAAGATCTGAAGTGTATGAGGAATCCTCCAAGGCCATCACGTTGCGGCTGGAAGCATTTTTCATTTTTAAGAAGACTGACCGATGTGCAGGTGCGTTGTCATACAAAAGAAACCAGATCTTTTCTGTCATTTTCTCAATCAATTCCTTCTCGCTGTGTCTTTGAGACGATGAAAGATTTCTACGCATATTTCTTTGTTTACGGTACGTTCTGACTTTAGGCATCGGCTCCTACAAATAGGACCAAGTTTCATCCCCAGCGATAGGTTTTTAAAGAAATCACAAACTTGGTCAGCCATTTTAGACAGGTTCCCTGAAACAGTCCAGTTTCTCTTTGTTCAGCAGCCAACAATGCTGCGACCAACATTTTGTTTCTTGATGCTCCTTGAACTAAAATTTCAAATTCTGCTCATAACTCTCCAATAGTCTTTCGCCCCAAAATATTGACCTCCATAACGATATTCTGCCTGGAGGAGTAATTTTAGTTGATTATTTACAATAGACTAATAGAATCTGTATATGGCCACATGGCTACGTTAAAATCATTATTACCAACCTGTGTTTGTGGCGTCCAATACATCTATAACTTCGTTCTGATATTGACTCCCACGGTAAGTGTCCGTGTGTCCGAGAAAGATGCGCACGAGACTAGAATTCAAAGCACTGCAGGAGGTTGGTAAGACGCCGGGCTGTATCAATCCTTGGTAAGGTGGAACTCCTTCTCATCCTAACAGTTGACATGCCTCTTGAAACAGCATTCAGAACTCCTGTCGACAATAGGAATTCATGAACTATACAAATAACGTTCTTTGTATCAAAGTTCTAGACCAGGCGGTGCGACACCTCAGGTACAGTATTAATTTACAAGCAGACCCTCCCGCTTACAGTTTTATAAATCTGGCGCTACACATTCCCTACTGGCCTTTCGTCGCCAAAGTGTAAAACTGGAAGGACTTGTCAAATGCCAAGCGTATTTACGTTTGCCGAAATTCAGTACTGGACTACTGATCTGCGGAATGAGACGACTCTTGAAAATGCTGTCACAGTTTCAGGCGAAACGTTCGGAGCTACGATGAAGCTATTTGATCCCTGTGTTCCCAATATATTTAATCATTTGAGGTCTGATTTAATCTATTCTTGGTACATTCAAGCAAATGCCGGGATGGTACCTAACTTAAGGCCACGGCCGCTTCCTTCCCTCTTCCTTGTCGATCCCTTCCAAACTTCCCATCCCCCCGCAAGGCCCTTGTTCAGCATAGCAGGTGAGGCCGCCTGGGCGAGGTACTGATCATCCTCCCAGCTGCAAATGGAGAATTTACTGTTGCGTCGTAAGTGTGCTAACGCAGTGTTCACAATAAAATGCGTAACAAATAGAGCAGAGCGGACAGAAAAAAGCAAGGGTGGACATTACACATACTGATAGATCTCGTATAGACGAAACGAACGTCACTTCGAGGTACATACTGTCACGTCGCCGTGCCCAGTTATGATAATATTTTAACGCAAGCACCGGGTTCCAATTTCACCATAAAATGGCAAATGGGCACACTGCTCGCGATTGCTCTATCTAACCTTCAAATCGGTTTGTGTATACTCCTGGAACTTCCTTCCCTTTCTCAAGTCACTTATTATAATTTTGAAAGTTTTTATTGTTTTGAAGGTATTGTAGATAGATAGATAGATAGATAGATAGATAGATAGATAGATTTATTAACCACTAACAGGCTATTCCCTATTACAGAGAGCGTACTACGCCCATAAACTATTTCCTACAGCTAACTTATTATTGACTTATTATTTACATGTAATTACATATTATTTACAATCACAAACTATAATGTAAAAAAATTAACATCCTACAATGCTACATCGAGATCTATTATTTTGCCACATGTAATACTGCCTTTCTAATCGTCTTTATATCAGAACAGAAGCAATCCACAGATTTCCCAACACTGTTCATTCTTTCCTCTTCCTCGAGTGTAATTACTAGAGCCCGGATATTTATGCAGTAATAGGTTAGAATGCAAACTTACTGAAGCGAGTAACAAGTAGAGTACCTAGCTCGATAGCTGCAGTCGCTTAAGTGCGGCCAGTACCCAGTATTCGGGAGATAGTAGGTTCGAACCCCACTGTCGGCAGCCCTGAAAATGGTTTTCCGTGGTTTCCCATTTTCATACCAGGCAAATGCTGGGGCTGTACCTTAATTAAGGCCACGGCCGCTTCCTTCCCACTCCTAGCCCTTTTCTGTCCCATCGTCGCCGTAAGACCTATCTGTGTCGGTGCGACGCAAAAAAAAAAAAAAAAAAAAAAAAAAACAAGTGGAGTCTACCCGCACGACGGTAGTGCTATGAGGTTTGGTTAAACATTAGGGGTTCCGCCCATTGCAACCCCCTAGGATTTATGTTACTCCGTAAATTCTAGGCGTTCTATGGGCCGTCATTTTTCTTCTCCCAATGAACTTCGATTTTTCACAACAACAAAAAATGTGGAATCTTCCAAATCTCCGATTTTGGCGAAGAACTGATAATTTATTGATATTGTAATAAAGTACAGTTATTTCGTGTGATTTTAATATGCTAATGTCTCCAGTAGCCACTTTATAAAGGCATTGTCTCAGTCCAGCGAAGCAGTTGAGTCATTTCATGCCCCAGGTGGCTTTATGTTCGCACCACTGGAGCTGCAAAGGACTTCCTCAGATAGATTCTAATGCAAAATCAATGGTTCGGTAAATCACGTTCATGAGACGTGATTGACACCTGATTATTGATATCTGATTACTGACGTACAGCTTGGCTTCACTTAAGTCTAATTATTTATAAGAAACTTCAGCGGAGAGTAGTAGTTTAGTCCCGTCAACAATATGAGAAGTAATGAGACACCAAATTCAGATGTGAATATTAAGTTGCAGGTCTCGTACAGACTTGCTCGAAGAAGAAATGGAAAATCATGCACTTTCCTAAGGCTAATATGATTGACACATAGTTTTCATAAGACGATACTTCAGTAGTGGACTAATGATCAGCGGAGAGAGACGAGCCGGGCTCCATGGACGAAGATGTGTGCAGACAATGTGGTGCTGTGTGGGCTGAATTATGAAATAAAATAAAAGCCAACCTGGAAAGATGGAGGCAAGCACTAGAGTATAGAGTTATACATATCGTTAAGACCAAAACACAATAAAAGTACAACTAAACTGCTCGCCCAGTATTTGTTTACATTGACTTAGGACAAAATACCGATACGATGTGAGAAAGAGCAATTACCGGATGTTTGTGCCTAGAAGTCAATTCATAACACTAATAAGCAACATTTGTGAATTGTTTTTATTTCATCTTTTGTAAATATTGTAGGCATTAAAGATCCGTAAGTTTTAACTACCCATACTGACTCATTCATTTTCACTCTATCAACAAAATCGGTTCGTAATTCTGGATTAACACGTGCAGGTAGCAACCATTCCATATGGTACAACTTCCCTTATTCAGCCTTTGGATATATACAGTGAGTTTTTCTCATCGGTTGGCCGGCGGTCACGCCCAGCTCATCTGACTCCCGTTGACTCATCACTTCCCGCTACACAGCGCAGCGACAGCACGGGAATGCCCGCACTTCACAGTTCAGGTCCGTGCTTATAACGTGTATTAAGTGCTGATGTATCGCTCCAACTGTTTTCGAGTTGTGAAGTGTTACTTCGGGGTATAATTCTCATAATGCCTCTACATGTGTACACGGTAGAACAAAGGATATTTATGTTCGATAATTATGTAAAAACAGAGTCTTGCATGGAAGTCGTTAGGCGATTTGTAACACAATTTCCAAGTGTACACCCTCCATATAGAGAGACCGTGCAGAAACTCGTAAGCAAATTGAGAGGAACCGGTTCTTTACTCGATGAAAATCGACCGAGCTCGATAGCTGCAGTCGCTTAAGTGCGGACAGTAACCAGTATTCGGGAGATAGTGGGTTCGAACCCCACTGTTGGCAGCCCTGAAGATAGTTTTTCGTGGTTTCCCATTTTCACACCAGGCAAATGCTGGCGCTGTACCTTAATTAAGGCCACGGCCGCTTCTTTCCCACTCCTAGCTTTTAATGCCCCATCGTCGCCATAAGACCTATCTGTGTCGGTGTGACGTAAAGCAAATAGTAAAAGATAAAAATCGAAATATTAAAAAACGTGTTCTTAACGAGGAAAAAGTAAACGAAATCGTAGAAAGATTAAAACATTCGCCAACAAAATGCCTAAGACGGCTTGGGGGTTTCTAAGAGCTCAGCATGGCGGGCAACGAATATGTCCAAATTGAAGCCGTAACAAAAATAAGGTATATTCAAGAAACCCTCACATGTTGGACGAACTGAAAGAACATATCCGGAGAGAAATAGCCTCCATTACGGAAGACAAACTTAGGTGTGATAATCGGAGTTTCCTAAGACGATGCCAGAAATGTGTGGATGCAGGAGGAGAACATTTCAAACATCTCCTGTCATAAGGAATGGGCTCATTAACCTAATTACTAATTTTATTTTTAATTTTAATTATCATCTGATGTCATGCACGGATAAAGCGAGCGAAGTGCTGTCCTTTTTTCTATGCGACAGAGCGGGGAGTGATGAGTCAATGGGAGGCAGATGATATGGGCACGCCTGCCAGCCAACCGATCAGAGAAACTAATTGTACTTTACGTCAACGGAAAAGCTTCTCGAGCGAATTTTAATCAACAACATTGGAATTGTCCTCCAGAGCCATAACACTATCGGACGGTTGCCCAGTTGTAGTTCCTCTTAAAACAATAATTACCACCACCACCACTATCATGAACCTCCATAACTTAATTCATAATCAATTCAGTGCCCCCATATCTAACAACATGATTAAGCATGTCTGGGAGAAAGTTGAATGGGATGCCTTTGATGCTCTTGACAATGTTTTCTGAGATACTGAAGGTTGGATTTGCTCAACTCCCAACTGCACAAATTCGTACAATGCGCTTATTGTCGTTTACATCTGTGCTTAACAGATTTTTACATCAAGACCCACAAACATGTTTAAATAAATGTAAGAGCAGCTAAAATTAGTAGAAAATAATTATTTATAGCTGAGTTTCCTGTCGCACTCATGATTATACCAATATCTAACTCGACTAATAAATATGTCTAATTACCGCTATGGAAAGCTGAAACTGGTACAATAACCACTGATTACAGCTGAACTTTCCATTGTATTTGATTTTACATAGTTATCAGTCAGGCAATGTGCAAATATTCCTTGTCAGGGTTTGGCAAGTACTGTACTTGTTTGTGACTCACCGAGAACCGAACGCGTGGAGCTGGCTTAAGCTGTGGTGTCACCTCTAGTCAGCAAACCTCTCCGTACTATCTTCTCCGAAGGGTGACATGGCAAGTTGAAAATTCACATGTACTACCTTGCAAAATTCTTCCGTTATAGATCGCTTTCAACTTCCTAATAAAGAACTTACCCCTACCGTGAAAATGATGTAGCCTTTTCCCTCCCAAGATCCACTAACCATTCTGCTATGAAGGTAATATACACTGACGGGCATAAGTGTTCACACAGCAGTAGAGACATTTGAGATATGCAATATTGGCAATAGTAATGGCTTTTTTAAATATATTTAAAATAAATATATTTCGCTTGTAACTGTATGTTTAGTTAGAGAATACACAAAATTCAAAGAACTGTTTTGTTAAAAAATAAAGTAAAGATAGTCTTCTAGTCTTTTTATAGGTGGACACAAATGTTCCCACAACAACTTAAATTGCACGTTTGTCAGCATATGTATACGGTTTAATAACGTGTATGCATTCCCTTGTTGCGAATAACACTTCTTAATCTGTTGGGCATTGAACCTACTCATTTTCTTGTGACTTCTTCACCAATAATATTCCATTCTTGCAGAAGCAATTCTTTCAGCTGGGTTTTGCTGGATATGTGGTGCTTTCTGATTTGTCGTTCAAGTTCATCCCATGTTCAATAGGATTAAGGTCGGGGGACTGGGGAGGGCTTTTCAGGATATGAGGTGTATTATAAACAATCCACTAACGAACATTATTAGCAGTATGGTTCAGGTCGTTGTCCTGCTGAAGGTAGTAATCAACCTGTAGACCCAGTTTTTTTGGGTACTATGTCGTATTTTTTTTCAAAATGTTCAAATAAACATACTTGTCCATTGTCCCATCTATAAACACTAGGTCCTCAACAGATGAAGCCGCCATGCACCCCCAAACTGTAAACTGTATCCCGGTGGTTGACTGTTTCAAACTCTGTATTAATTTTCCTCCACACCGACATTCTTTCTTCATGATGAAAAATGTTTAACTTTTTCATCTGAAAAAAAGAACTTGTTTCCAGAAGTCGTATCCCTTCATTATGTACTCTTCTGGGACTTAGGGCATGGTGTCCAGCTCTATGAAGAGTTACACGAATGGTCTTAGAATGTATCTACTTACCATGGGATTCCTGAAGTTCTACTGCAATTTCGGAAGATGTTGTTTTCTGAGTCTTTTGCACTGTCCTAATTACCGTCTTCTCTTCTCTCTGAGTGAGCTTGTCGCGACATCAACTTCTCTCTTTATTTATCAATGTTTTGGAAGTTTTGTACTTCTTAATGATACTGCACACTGTGTATCTGCTTCGTTTAATGATTTGTGCAATTTCGGCGCACGATTTGCCTTCTTCATGCAGAGATACTATTATTTTTATTTGTTTAATTGTAATTTACTTCCTAATTTTCCCCATTCCATCCTGAATCACCAGTACCCACTTCTGATGTAAACAAGGCTGTAACTGTGTTCGCTCCTCAGTGTTCAAGTCAGAACTGATGTGTACTGCTCTGTTTTCTGGATAGCTTTCATTGGTGTATGTAGACTTCTGTCCAGGCATATCACCATTGCCCGGCCTTATTTTCCTCATCTCTTCATGCATGCCTGAGATTTTAATGTACGTATTTTAGCGTATGTATGCATAATGTATCGTTTCAATACATAAAGGATCGAACAACGCACGCAGTTTGCTACCGTGCCTATTTTATACTGACTAATGGGTCAGTGGGCCTCTGTGGGAACGATTATGTCCGTATGTGTACGTGTTACCCGTACGGTTACTTGCTTACAAGGTACTCCATTATACAAATAGTTATATGGCTATACCAAATGCAGCTGTGTAGCTCACCGCGTGATCACGAGAATGATCAAAGTACAAATAAATATAAAAGGACAACAATTTGTAGTAGATAAACAGTTCAGATAGACCAAACAGATTCTAAATCACATCACATGCCAGAACACTATTTCTTTAGTTAGTTGGTTACTTCAAAACAGAGAGTCATTATCGGGCCGGCTAGTGACAAGTACGATGAAAAATGTTTGATGTACATTAACATTCAAGCTATAACATAGTCTGATGAACTTGTTTTGTCTATACTCTCTCTTAATTAATCACCAGGGGGCCTCGTTGCATGCGTTCCACACTATAGCTTGTGTCATCTACCGCTGGTCGTTACGACACGGAAGACAGACCGTATATGCCAGCTGGAAAATATCTCATCAGTAATGGTGTGTTACCGAAACCCTATCTTGAAATTTAACGTAATGTATGATTGAATTCAAGAATAATGAAAAAATCTCACGTAGTTCTAATCCAACAGACTACGTGGGATAAAATACAAATGGCTCACAAATATGTGACGTGAAAGGACTGGACATATTCGTAAATTCTTAAGACGTAGAATTTCATGATTTTCGGGATATTAGATCGTACGGTGCCTATAACATTCTCACGCGTTTCGAACGTGTGACCAGGATCGTCTTCAGGAAATAACAAAGATTTTAGTGCCAAGTGTTCCTACACAGTAACTAGACTGAAGGTAAAGAGAGAACGTGTTAGAAATATATTTAATTCCAGGGCCTCCAGAGTCGAGAAGAAAGTTGTTGACGAGTTAACTATGGAGGGTAACCATAATCTACTCAGTATAACGAGTGATTCAACCGCCCCTTGAAATGTAGTTTTATGCAACGTAACTAAGCTGCGACATGGTTATAAGGCATGTAGTGATGTCCTTTGACCATGTAACTGTCTTAATGTGTCGTACCTCATGACCGGGTGTAACGCAGAGGGAATCAATGCATAAAGCTAGATAACTTCTTTTTCTTGTTTATCTATTTACCCTCCAGGGTCGGTTTTTCCCTCGGACTCAGTGAGGGATTCCACCTCTATCGCTTCAAGGGCAGTGTCCTGGAGCTTCAGACTCTGGGTCGGTAGATACAACTGGGGAGGATGACCAGTACCTCGCCCAGGCTGCCTCATCTGCTATTTTGAACAGGGGCCTGCGGGAGGATGGGAAGATGGGAAGGGATAGACAAAGAAGAGGGAAGGAAGCGGCCGAGGCCTCAAGTTAGGTACCATCCCGGCATTTGCCTGGAAGAGAAGTGGGAAACCACGGAGAACCACTTCCAGGGGCGGCTGGATTACACGGTATACCTACATAACATACCGTATTTCAATATTATATTTTAATTCGGAAATTATAAGCAAGTGACTCACAAAGGGGAGAGACAAGAAATATTAGCCACGATTAGTTTATTCGTCATAGCGACAGAATACCGGATATAACGTGAGAGAATGGAAGTAGGAGAAATTCCTTTCTGTGTCCTGGGAAAGTGAACAGCCTCGGTTATTAATGGACGTATATTCTGATAAAACCTTTTGGAGAGTTCTTCGTAGTAGACGATATGTAATTGGTCCCTTTCAACAGGAGATGTGTGGAATGTGAAGTAATTCATACGCGAGTGTTTCAATACGGGAGTTATATTAATATTTTTAGTGTTTTTATTTCTTAATACGCATTTGAAATGTTCATTCTTTACTTCTTATCCACATTAATTTCCCCCAAGAATGAGACTTTTGTCTCAAGGCGTTGTCAAATTATACAACCCTTCTCCAATTAGCCCCATAAGCAGTGCCCCTCCATTGGCTTAGACATCAGGATCAGTTTTGAAATGCCGCCTTTGAATTTAGTCAGAAATAGAGTAATCATTCATATTTTGTACAGACGTCAGCGAACCACTATACACTATAAAATCAACGAGTTACTCCTGGCTGTCAACTGGATGCTCTTTATCTTTACACACTTGCTCCAGAACATGACCTCCTGCATGATGAGTACTCCTACTGGCGCGAGTCTTCTTTGTGTGCGTCGCTCGTGTGTACAGAAGTGAGGATTCGTACGCATAGGGAAGAGGTGGCACTAGTTAAGGATGTGTATGCTATTACGACACTATTTTTATAGAGGAGAAAACTTGAATATTTAGTGACCTGCGTTCTACATTATTTGTTCCACCCACCCCTTGCGATCTACTGTAGTTTTATGCAAAGGGCCGTATTTTATATAATTCTTGAAAACATCGGTCCCTCTATCTAAATCAGGGTAATATATCGAAATAAACAGGTATGGGAATCATTGGTGCCTCGAATGAAGCCGTTCATCCAGCACAGAAACTAAGAACACAACAGGAGGTGCACACGCACACCAGAAACAGGTATTGTACTGGCTGGGAACTGCCTGCTGTATGTCAAGTCTTGCAATAGCTCACTTGACAGAGGCGCGGTGGGAGATGTAATAGTGGAGAATGCTGGAGGTTAGTTTATTTTGGTACCAAATGCCTGGGATGTGGCAAGTCTGCATATTTAAGAGTTTCCGCAGAATGATTTGTTTATTTGACCCTGGAAAGGGCTGTTAGTATCGTGACATATGGTATGTAGTTTGGTTGGACGAAGATGAAAAGTTGATGGTCTGAGGCTAGGACACAGACAATTACGTAGCTATGCCAATAACATCATGTGATGGCAGGTAGGTATGAACTTTTTCCAATAATCGTAAACATTTGAAAGGGGGAATAACAAAATACTCTTCAGGTATGTGGTGATTTCATATTCACAAGTGTTAACTGACAATAAATTTTCCTGCATAATGCCACCGTACCAGTATTAGTTACCTGTCAATTTTGCTGCGTCCGAAGAAGTCGTAATCTGAAATAAAACATGTATAAACACCTTTCCTATACTACTCCTTGTAGGTATTGAAGTACAACTTGTAATTTCACCAAAGATGCATGCAACAATGACAGTCTTATTATAACAATTCGTGATCCACACTATCATTGCTTCTGAAGAAGAGATATGACACTCTTCACAGTGGGGATTGCCTAGAATATTTTCACTGTATTAGGCGAGTGTTGCTTGATCAAAATTGTGTAATGTGGTTATCAATGAATTAATGTGTTCAAATTAATGGACTCGATAAGGAAGCAAAACAGATCAAGAGCAAGGCAACTTGAACTATCATACCAACTGACTAATGACACCTAAATTAAGAAGAATCTCTTAAGGAAAACTAAATCAAACCCTACAACAATGACAATTATTAGACCAACGTTAATTTACAATGACAAATTCAGAAAATCATAATCACCCTGGAATTAATTGTGAAATTTATGCTCTTAATTGGTAACTTAGCATTCATTATATTAAAATCACTGAATGTAGGATAACTGTAAGCCTGTACATGGATGTCTTAACTGTTGTCGTCACAATTTTATTTATTTTGTTAGAATACAATTTTATCTTTTTATATATTTCATTTATTTACTCTGTGAATAAATAATATACAAAATATGAGTTTTATTTCGTAGACTTAGCTATAGTTAGGACCCTTCTTGCACTTGTGAAATTGACGTGCGGATGTAACTGTAAGCCCGAGAAGAGAGGACCTAGTTCGTAAGTATAGAAGACCGCCGAGGTAACATCTACGAAGCACATCTCATAAAGTAAGTATTCAAACGGTTGCAATACATTTTTCCGAACTTCTTGGGTCAACGCTTGTTCTCTTCCGACTCCGGCAGTGTGTGGCCTGGGTTGATTAGAAGTCGTTCTTTTTCACGCCTTCCGTGGCCCTTCCATTTTCTCCTGACTAAGCGTTAACAGAGGAAGATCGCCAGGTTGTACTTGCTCTTAAAACTACCGCCAAAGGGAGGCCACGGCAAAGTTGTGAATGCTTTCATTCCTTTCTGGAGGCAGCTCGCAATACTCCACACATCAGTACAAGGGCGATGCATTTTTATGTAACTTCTGTCATTTATAAAGAGAAATATTTTATACCTAGAATCATTTGTGAGGCGATAGAAATTGCTAAACAACCGAATAATTTTAAGAAAGGTGACAGCTATATATTGAGTAGATCATGGCTACCCTCCATAGTTACTTCTTCAACACCTTTCTCCTTGACTCTGGAGGTCCTGGAATGAACTGCATTTCTAACAGTGTCTTTATCTTGAGTCTGGTCACTATGGAGTTACATTTCTCAATAACATCTTTGTTATTGCTCTGAAGACGATTCTGGTCGTAGGTTCGAAACGCGTCAGAATATTATAAATATTACACGACCTAATATCCCACACATAATGTATTATAATTTGTAAATTCTTTTGGTTTGTGTTCACGATGATCATGCTTTTTGACAGTGGTCGCACTAACACATCTACGGTTTTAATAATAATAATAATAATAATAATAATAATAATAATAATAATAATAATAATAATAATAATAATAATAATAATAATAATAATAATAATAATAATAATAATAATAATTGTTGTTTAAAGGAGCCTAACATCTAGGTCATCAGCCCTCTAAGGTTTTCAGCGATGCAAGGGATACATCAGAGCATGCGAGATTCGATGCTAAAAGAGAGCATTTTGAACATATCATGTAAAGAAGAGTTTCATGTGATGTCCTGGTACGTTCTGTTCCCGTGTGTTTCCCGTGATTACTGTATTAAGAATAGTTGTAGAAACTGAATTATGACATGTAAATAAAGCATTAAAGGACCCATGTGTATACAACATATTTTCTTCTTCTACGTGTGAGGAATGTACCGTATCCTCAAAGTTTAGCCGTATTTCAATGGGTCGGAATAGTTTTCGGTTAATCAATGTATGAAACACAAGATTTTTTCAAAGTTTTCAGGAGATAAATTTCGTCGACGATTGGAAAGCACACATGGATGTAGCTGACAGTAATGTCTCCTCGAGGATTGGGCGTTTTCCCACTGAGGATCTCGATACCATTAGATAAACTCGAATAAACTGGATTTTTTTGAAGGATTGCTTCGAATTTTTCACGATGTACTCACCTACTGTTCCGTGAAGAACATTAAATTTATCTCTTGCGTCACAGATGATGCCAATTGATAGATCCGACTAGTGTTGTTTATGCTTTCACTTATCCAATCGAAGGTGCAGTCAATAAATATACTTAACATAAAATTTCAGAATTATTCTGTAATATTCATTCCAAATACTTCCCTGATATTACAGTTTAAAAGATATAATTCTATTTGCTATTTGCTTTACGTCGCACCGACACAGATAGGTCTTATGGCGACGGTAGGATAGGAAAGGCCGAGGAATGGGAAGAAAGCGGCCGTGGCCTTAATTAAGGTACAGCCCCAGCATTTGCCTGGTGTGAAAATGGGAAACCACGGAAAACCATCTTCAGGGCTGCCGACTGTGGGATTCGAACCCACAATCTCCCGATTACTGGATACTGGCCGCATTTAAGCGACTACAGCTATCGAGCTCGGTAAGATATAATTCACCATACAAGATGACAAATTAAACTAATTTTGGTATGAATGTCAATTTTTATGTAAATCTTATCTTAAATATGTAGAATTGTGTGAAATATATAAACGTAATAGTAATAATAATCCACACATTATATAATGATGATCGCATGACGATTTGTGGTGACCTCATCAGTAGTGCTGACAATGATTCGACGTTTCTCATCCAGAGACGGAACATGATGTTTCCTTTCAGCGGTGCTTTCAGCAGCTATACCAACGTTGGCAAACGTTAAAGTTGAATAAAATGACCTAACTAGCGTAATTCGTCCATATTTTGAGTATTCAGACGGACACTTAGTAAAAATACTTAGTACAGTCATTATGTTCTGAGACTGACCGCATGATGGCGCCGTGGTGCACTATAGCGCATAGGTGGCGCCGTGCAATGCTACCATGTCAGTTAGTCTCTTGTCCCTGCAAGAGACAGTTGAGTGCATGTACTGAAAGCAGACGTACGGTCGTTGTTGTGACGGTGATTTTAATGCGCCAGTCAAACCTCTTGACATGTCACAGTTTGAGCAACGGGCAAACATCAAGTTCTACTAGAAATTAGGCAAAACTGGTGCCGAAACTTTTGCAGGAGATTTACGGTGAGGACGCATTGAGTCGCAGTGTTGTGTTTATGTGGCACCGACGTTTTGTGCAAAGACGGTACAGTTTGGAAGATGATGTGCGTACTGGTCGGCTACAAACAGTTCGAACGAAACGCAAGATCCAAGATGTTGCAACTTTGGTGCGTGCTAACCGCTCCCAATCGGTAGACGACCTCGCAGCAGCAATAGGGCTCAGCCATGGTACTTGCCACAAAATTCTGACGGATGACCTCAACATGTCTTGTGTTACCCAGCACAGTGTGCCACGAATCCTGTCTCAAGACCAACGTGGTGATCGCATAAAGATTTGTGGTGACCTCATCTCAGTAGTGCTGACGATGATTCGACGTTTCTCATCCAGAGACGGAACATGATGATTCCTTTCAGCGGTGCTTCCAGCAGCTATACCAACGTTGGCAAACGTGCATAACGGCCAACTTCGACTATTTTGAGGGTGGAAGTGGTTCTGTGTAGGTGAACAACGCCGTGTAATGCGGCATCGTGTGCAACACACAGAGTCGTTTGGGTGCCTGTCCTCCAGGCGTCAAGTCTCAGAACCTAATGAGTGCACAGTACTAAGTATGTAATTACATAAAAATCCTATCAATAATAATAATAATAATAATAATAATAATAATAATAATAATAATAATAATAATAATAATAATAATAATAATAATAATCACATTAATGGTTTCACATGCCACTAACAGCTTTAAAGGTTCGGTTCGCTGAGGTACGAGAATTTTGTTCAATGAGAGTTCTCTGAATGACACGAGGCTGACGTCTTTGGGGACCTTCAAATACCACCATACTGAACCAGGATCGAACACGCCAATCTGGGTTCAGAAGCCCAGTGCTTCTACCGACTATCGGGCTGCATGGCTAAATGGTTAGTGATCTGGTCTTTGGTTACAGGAGTCCCGGGTTCGATTCCCGGAGGGTCGGAAGTTGTAACTATTATTAATTTATTTGGCACGGGGACTGAGTGTGTGTGTCGACACCATCATTTAATCCATTCCACAACGTGCAGGTCGCCTACGAGCCTACAAAGCCAACTGGTCTGTATTAAATCTTAGTTCTATATTATTTTTCTTGAGCTGTTATATGCCTATCTTTCTCTTAGTAAACTTTATACGAAGAATCGTTGAATATCATATTTCTCTATTTTCTCTCTTAACTCACTAAAGACCGGGCGAGTTGGCCGTGCGGTTAGGACCACGCTTTCATCCGGGAGATAGTGGGTTCGAACCCCACTGTCGGCAGTCCTGAAGATGATTTTCCGTGGTTTCCTGTTTCTACACCATGCAAATGCTGGGGTTGTACCTTAATTAAGGCCACGGCCGCTTCCTTCCCACTCGCAGGTCTTCCCTATCCCATCGTCGCCATAAGACCTATCTGTCTCGGTGCGACATAAAGCAAATTGTAAAATAAAAAACTCACTAAAGATTCGCTTCAAACCTTTCTTTGAGAGTGGAAGTGGTTCTGTGTAGGTGAACGCCGTGTAATGCGGCATCGTGTGCAACACACAGAGTCGTTTGGGTGCCTGTCCACCAGGCGTCAAGTCTCAGAACCTAATGAGTGCACAGTACTAAGTATGTCCGGCTCCATGGCTAAATGGTTAGCGTGCTGGCCTTTGCTCACAGGTGTCCCGAGTTCGATTCCCGGCAGGGTCGGGAATTTTAACCATTATTGGTTAATTTCCCTGGCATGGGAGCTGGGTGCATGTGTTGTCTTCATCATCACTTCATCCTCATCATGACGCGCAGGTCGCCTACGGTGGTCAAATCAAAAGACCTGCACCTGGCGAGCCGAACCCGTCCTGGGATCTCCCGGCACTAAAAGCCATACGCCATTTCATTTCATTTGCCTTGTTAGTCACTAAATAAGTCCTTTTGCTTTTCTTCTATTTTTTTGTATTCAGTCTCACCCAAAGTGTGTTTTCCTCTGGATTAGGAATAGTGATAAATATGTTTTTATACATTGTAACAGATCATCTATTTTTGTCTATCTGTCATGACGTAATAGTTACTGAATAATTATATTAGTTTCTTGAACTCGCTTTTCCAATTTATAATACCTACGCCACTTAACGAATAATATAAAAATAGTTACCCTAGAGCCAAAATACAGACTAGTCACTTTAATTAAGTTCATATTTATCAATAAAGTGCGGTATAGTCGGCTCATAGTCATTTATATGGACGTATTCTTCCTTTCAGGGATGAGTAGATCAGATGGTACAGCGCTGGCCTGAAACTAAGTTGGCGGGTTCAATCTCAGTTCAGTCCGGTGGTAATTTTTTTTTTTTTTTTGCTAGTTGCTTTACGTCGCACCGACACAGATAGGTCTTACGGCGACGATGGGACAGGAAAGGGCTAGGAGTGGGAAGGAAACGGCCGTGGCCTTAATTAAGGTACAGCCCCAGCATTTTCCTGGTGTGAAAATGGGAAACAACGGAAAACCATCTTCAGGGCTGCCAACAGTGGGGTTCGAACTTACTATCTCCCGAATGCTGGATACTGGCCGCACTTAAGCGACTGCAGCTATCGAGCTCGGTCCGGTGGTATTTGAAGGTGCAAAAATGTTCAAGCATTGTATCGATAGAATGACTAATAATGTAAAAGAACTCATGCGGGACATAATTTCGGTACCTTGGAGCCTAGGACATCTTAAAATTAGTTAGTAGAACATGAAACCATATAAATTATTACTTCAGAAATTAACTTCACGCAAGGATATCCTAATTCTATTTCATTGATTGTTAATATCGAAGTATTCAACAATTTTAGGCCTTTCAATAGTGAAACCACCAGCGATTTTCCCCATTATAGCAGTGAGCTTATCAGTTTGTTATCTTTACCTCTCCAAAACGCTGTCGTTTCCTTCTTGGAACTTAATTTTTGATATAAAGCCAAAGGTAGGCATTTATACAAGTGGAGGTGCGTGCAGTATATATCCTAGTACACTGTCATTGCATTGTCCGAGAAAGGAGGATTGAATAAGTGTCTCTGTGGTACTGTAACAGTAAATGTTTCTGTACCAATGTTCCCAGTACAGTACATTAGCCACCAGCGTCTTGGAAAGACATGGCAATCGAACACCCCCACAGGGGGTGAAATTCTGATAATTTCATGATTGAATTGTTTCAAGAGCTTGAATATTACATTATTATTATTATTATTATTATTATTATTATTATCATCATCATCATCATCATCATCATCATTATTATTATTATTATTATTATTATTATTATTATTATTATTATCTTTACATCGGTCTGGTTTCAGACCAACTTCGCTTTCCGGGAGCGAAAGCTGGGTGTACTGAGGATATCTTATTGTTAAGTTGAAAGTGACAGACATGAAAGTAGCGAGAATGATTGCTGGTACAGACAGGTGGGAACAATGGCAGGACGGTACTCGGAATGAGGAGATAAAGGCTAAGTCTTGTAGGCTTCTCGCTAGTTTATATTTTTGTCGCCATGTGACGAAGGATTTGGGAATTGTTCCCCTCGCGCCAAAGAAAAGTCCAGTCACCGTAATGTTTTAAGGTTATACGACTCGAAGAAGAAAGGGATGGTTGGATTATAGATATCCTTTTTCTCATTGTCTACGTCAGTCGGCTGAGAGGCTGAAGATTCAAAGCGTACTGTGGGATCAATAATTTCTGCTTCGTTCCCCCGTCTGTCAATCGCTATAATATCAATCCTGCGAGTGCTGCCTCCTTCGGCAAGGCAGTGGACTTCTTCGTACACTTCTGGATTTTTGAGACGAAGAGCATTAGCAATCAGGTTTCTGATGATGTTATGGCGTTTGATCCTAAGCAGTTCTCCTTGAGGGCAACTCCCCAGCACATGTGGTAAGGTTTCATACTCACTGCAGTGTCTGCAGTGGCCTGTGCTGGTAGAACGTCCCGGCAATGTACGTACTGGTGCAACCATCGCGGTCATCTTCAACATCTCCCGCCATTCCGAACAAGTTAAACCATCTCTTCTGGTAACCCAAGAATTAGCAGCAGGAACTTGAGCAAATAACTCAACACCTCTTCCTTTTTGTGGATATGCACACCAAGCTTCAAATTCGCGTGTTCTAAGTATATCGCGCAGTTGTCTAACAGTTTTCGTTGATGTCTCTTCATAGAGTTGAAGTTCAGATAGGCAGTGAGTTTTTATTGCTGTGAAATTTCGAACAGCATTTACGTGCGAATCATTCACAGCTTCTAGCTCAAGATTGATGTTCAGCTGTTGAAGGTACGCTTCCCAAGTAGCGCGCATTAGTGCTAACCCTTTATATTTGTGGCTCGAATAGATCATACTTGTCGGTGTGTCACTGGAAAGTTGTAGAATTTCTTTAAGTGCGCTTCTGATCATGTTGTCGGCTTTTAACCGACTTGATTTGGGAATTTTCTCAACCGAAACAGTCTGGAAGGGGTATATCAGTGTAGGGCCAATAAACTGATTTATTACAGTCAATTTTTGATGCGATTGGAGTGAGTCCTGGTAATCTGATCTAAGTTAGCTTTCAATTTTTCAAGTACCTGATGTTCATTGAAAGTTGCCCCTAAATATTTTATTTCTTCACTATCATTTATACTTCTAATTTTTCCAGAGACCGTCACGATATCATCATAATGAAGTTTACCATTTTGTATAATAATGGCATTAGATTTGTCTGCATTTATATGCAAACCTATTTCTTGAAGCAGATTTATGACAGAAGTGACTAGGATTGAAGCTTCTGCTTGGTCTTTAGCTATGATTACCAGATCGTCGGCAAAGCATAGTACAGAGTTAGGACTCAATTAAGAACCATACATTTCTGATACTTTGATGTCTGTGAGTTTATCAAGGATGTGGTTTATACCCCAGTTAAATAAGAAAGGTGAAATGGGATCTCCTTGCATCACTCCACATTTGATATCTTATCTGTATGACCACGATCTGTTTGAACTTGTGTGTGTTTTCTGTGAGAAGGTTGACTAGTAACTTCTTAATGGATCTGCGTAGTATAGAGTTCTCTATTGTCGCCTTTAAGTGATTGTGTCCAATACTATCGAACGCTTTGCTGATATCGAAGAATACTACGCAGCCTGAAATCTTTTTCATTACAACTGCTCGTAAAATGCCATCAACAATATTCACGTTAATGAAAGAGCCAGGGGTCATGACAAAACCTCTTTGGAACTGGTTCAAAGGTATGTATTCCCTTACAAGTTTATCAAGGATCTTACTTAATATGCGCCGAATAATGGAGCAAATACTAATCGGTCTCCATTTGGACAGATCATTCTCTTCACCGCCTTTATGTATAAGAACTGTCCTCGCTGCCTTAAGAACCTCAGGAATGAACCCACTTTCAAATATTCTTCTGATGATATGGGCTAAAATATTAGCAGCAAGTGGATCATAAACAGATTTCAATAAAACCTTATCCGGACCTGGGCTAGTGTCAATTGCTATGCACCTGATAATAGAGAAAACTAACTCTTGAGATACTGAAATTGTATCATCTAAGGTTTCATTCGTGTAATCAATATAGGAGTCTCTCATGCAATCATTAGGAGTTACAAATCTGTTCCTAAAATATCCTTCAACAACATCTTTCTCTAGTTTCAAATTATTAGTTCTTTTGCCACTTAAAATTTTTCTAATTGCTTTCCTCCTTTGGTAAAAGTATTCATATTGAGTCAGTTCATACTCGAATTTAGCCTTCCGACGTTCACGATCATTCTTAGAGGATCTCTGTGGGTTACTGGAGGTTGTATACTGTTGGTTGTTATTTTTGTAAGTGCCATGTTTACGAGCTTCAATACATCTAGTAACTGGACTCTTTGGACCTGGCAGTAGAACTGTAGCTGTGGCAAGGAAGTTTACAAAATTAGTGACTTGTTCATTGAATTCAGCATCACTCAATTCATGCTGAAAAATACCTAGCCATTTACTCAGTTCGTCGTGATAAGGTTTATTTTTTCGCTCTCTTTGATCAGAGGTTATTTCCAACTTCGTTGACTGACCATATTTACTAGAAATAGGAATAGGATCTGAAGGTGGAATTTTAGACTGGCTAGGTGTAGTCATAGATGGATTCAACAAGGAGGCTCTGTATTGCTCTGGGTGTGATTTACTTATATATATATATCTTAAGGCCTTTATACATTTACCCGCAAAATTGGCATTGTGTTTTGTTATCAGTGGTACTATTATTGGTGTCATTTGCAGCCATAGTACAGGATGTATAACCTCGATAATATAGTTACAGATTATATTTGTCAATGATGATAATTTATTAGGCCCATAGACATTATTACTATGAAACTGTAGAATATATCAGAAAGTAGGGATGTGTAAATTATTTCGTCTTGTAAATGCAAACCATGAATTGAAGGTATTATAGTGGGATATTTAAAGGGCGTTAAAGATGGCAAGAAGAGAGAAACAAAAATATTGAGAACATTATTATGGATTATCTCTTGTATTTAATAATTCTTAAATCTGCATTTACGTTTCGTTGTCAGTAGTTTTTTAAATGCCATTTTTTAATATTTCGAATATAATTTTGATTTTCTGTCTTTGTAACATTGTCCTAGTTCCAGGCTCTATAGCATTCACTCCAGTTGGCATTCTAACTTCATGAATATGAATATCTATATATATTTGTATGGATGCGTGTACACTGCTGAGGTTAATCGTTATGATCAGCACCATATGGCTGGAATAACGATCATTATCTCGTAAATACTGCATACGCCCTAATAAAAAATTTGTGGAGAGAGGGACGATAGCATGATGTCCTCCATTCTGCAGTACAATCATAGAAGAGTTATTTGATTAAAATAAAATTAGCTGGATCATTTTAGCTTGTCACAAAGGTGTCCTAATGTAGTATCTCCAATTCAACAGGGAGGAAAATTTCACTAAATTCACACCCTAGGCAGCGATGGCAAACCTTTACCTACTAGCGTGTCAGTTAAGATCTTGCTTATTACTCTTTACCGTCTAATGTGCCATCGGTTATTTTTCTTGAAAAACATCATGAATCTCCTCATTTGACTTCAATTATGTATTACATTGCATGAAAATTCATTCCACTGTATCTTTCATAATTTTGTTTTTCATTATAAGTCAGAATGGTTAAGGCATTCGTCTTTCCCATAACTACATATGGTTGTGAAAGCTGGACCATAAAGATGTGAGATAGGAACATATAGATGCATTTGAGCTTTAATGTTGGAGAAGGGTATTGCTCGTCCCTTGGACAGCCAATAATACAAATGCATGGGTTAGTCAAAAGATCGAACCAAATACATTAAGAGACGCTCTGATTCATTGGAAAAGACTATTACAGTATGCTTGGGAAGGTGGAGGGGTCCCTGAGACGGCGGCGGCGAGCATTGAGATAGATGGATAGACTCCATTAAATCCAACATGATCATGGAACTGATGGATCTGAGATATGTTTGAAAACCGAAACATCTGGAGGCAGGCCCTCCATGCAGTTGCCAGGAATTGACGTCGAATTGATGGCACTTGATCATCCTCATGCGATTTTAATAATAAGGCATATTTTTGATTTAACCTAATAACATCTGTAAAAAATATGCCCATAGAATTAATTGAGACATCTTTATCAAAGCGTAATGTTAAAATATGCTATGTTGCAAGATTTTCGACCTATTTAATACGTGTTAAAAACATTAAAATATGTGGTATGTTGTTTGACGTGGCACGGAAGTCGCGTTCGCGTGTCACAGGTTCGCCATCCCTGCCCTAGGAGGTTATGAATCCACCATAGGGGTGAGCTGCATGAGCCACTGTACTAGAGTGTTGCCTGTGGGTGTACGTGAACTTATACGAGTTAGTATTGGGAAGAAATAGGCGGTGGCCTTCAGAATAGTACCATCGCGGCATTTACCGGGAGATGAAATGAATAACCACGGAAAAACGTTTCGTGGATGGCTGACGGTGGATTCGAACCAACCTGTCTCCGGAATACAGAGGTAGCAGCCATAATTGGCCGTGCAGCAACGCACAGAGCTTACCTATTCGGTAGCACTAATGCATGCCGTAACCTAAATCTTTGGCATTACACAGTAGTTCTGGAAGAAGTTCAATGCCACACCAAATTCTTCGATCTATATGCAGTGATCCCCAGTGGCTGGGGGCGGTAGAATAACGTCCACGATATCTCCTATCTGTCGTAAGAGGTAACTAGAAGGAACCCCAGAAGCTCGCAACTTGGGAGCGTGGATTCGTGACCAGGGTTGGCTTTTCCCTCGGACTCAGCGAAGGATCCCACTTCTACCGCCTCAAGGGCAATGCCATGGAGCATGAGACTTTGGGTCAGGGATAAAACTGAGAAGGAGAACCAGTACCTCGCCCAGGCAGCCTCACCTGCTATGCTGAACAGGGGCCTTGTGGGGGACGGGGTGGATGGGAAGATCGGAAGGAATGGACAAGGAAGTAAGAAGGAAACGGTCGTGGTCTTAAGTTAGGTACCATTCCGGCATTTGCCTGGAGGAGAAGCGGGAAACCACGGAAAGCCACTTCGAGGATGGATGAGGTGGGAATCAAACTCGTCTCCACTTACTTGTGCCAGGCTGCTACATCTACCGTACTTGATCTCCTTTCGACCACTCATGTTCATTTCCGGCCCCGATGGTATTAGGTCGCGAGGCGTAGGGAGTCTTTCAGTTTCGTGGCCCTTGTCTTACTTTGGCAGATACCTTTATATTTCGAAGTGTTGGATCCCTTTCAGTCTTTCCCCTGATTGGTGTTAATAGAGGATGGTTGCCGAGTTGTACTTCATCTTTAAACAATGATCACCACCTATATGCATTTTAACTCAGGAAAAGGTTTACGCGGTAATTCTCCGAAAAATAATATATATATGGAGAAATACAATATGTACAATGAATTAACACAACTAAATCTCTCCTCTTTGAATTAATAGAGCTTATAGGTACGAACGGGAAGGTTGGGAACTCGTTGTTCGTCACTTAATTTAGACTCAAAATACGTTAAAGTCAAGGGTGGCGCTAGTGTACGTCCTCAAATCGAAGACTTTTTGAAGCAGCAGTCAGTCTCCTCTTGAAATAACTGTTCTCCTTCTGAGTCAGGATTGTGATGATTGATGATGATGGAAATTATTATTATTATTATTATTATTATTATTATTATTATTATTATTATTATTATTATTATTTCTACAGGGATTGTGGCCATCGTGTTCCTGCGTGTCTATCACAACGTTGTCGATAAGCAGTGCATTTTATTGTTGTTATTATTATTATTATTATTATTATTATTATTATTATTATTATTATTATTAATTTTGTTTAATATGTAAATACTTATACATTTTGAAGGAAAAACTGTTCATTAGAATAATTTGCCGGTATATCACTGTTCCAAACTTCAAAACATATTTCTTTCATGTTTTCCTACTTAATCCGTTTACCCACCAGTGCTGGCTTTTCCCTCAGACTCAGCGAAGGATCCCACCTCTACCGCCTCAAGGGCAATGTTATGGAGCATGAGACTTTGGGTCAGGGATAAAAATGGGAAGGAGAACCAGTACCTCGCCCAGGCAGCCTCACCTGCTATGCTGAACAGGGGCCTTGTGGGGGGCGGGGTGGATGGGAAGATCGGAAGGAATGGACAAGGAAGTGAGGAGGAAACGGTCGTGGTCTTAAGTTAGGTACCATTCCGGCATTTGCCTGGAGGAGAAGCGGGAAACGACGGAAAGCCACTTCGAGGATGGATGAGGTGGGAATCAAACTCGTCTCTACTCAGTTTGAAATTGGAATGGCGTAATGGCTTTTAGTGCCGGGAGTGTCCGAGGACAAGTTCGGCTCGCCAGATGCAGGTCTTTCGATTTGACCCCCGTAGGCGACCTGCGCGTCGTGATGAGGATGAAATGATGATGAAGACGACACATACACCCAGCCCCGAGCCAGCCAATTATGGTCAAAATTCCCGACCCCGTCGGGAATCGAACCCGGGACCCCTGTGACCAAAGGCCAGCACGCTAAACATTTAGCCATGGAGCCGGACTCTACTCAGTTGACCTCTCGAGACTAAGTAAACCCCGTTCAAGTCCTCGTACCCCTTTTCAAATTTTAGTGGCAGAGCCATGAATCGAACGCGGGCCTCCGTGGGTGGTAGCTAATCACACTAACCACTATACCACAGAGGTGGGCTCAAAAATAAATAACAACAGAATAAATCGAAGAACTGTACCGTTCTATTCCTTCCGGAGATGTGTTTATTGTTTTGTCCGACTCGTTGGCTGAACGGTCAGCGTACTGGCCTTCGGTTCAGAGGGTCCCGGGTTCGATTCCCGGCCGGGTCGGGGATTTTAACCTTAATTGGTTAATTCCTACGGTACGGGGGCTGGGTGTATGTGTTGTCTTCATCATCATTTCATCCTCATCACGACGCGCAGGTCGCCTACGGGAGTCAAATAGAAAGGCCTGCACCTGGCGAGCCGAACCCGTCCTGGGATATCCCGGCACTAAAAGCCATACAACATTTCATTTATTGTTTTGCATCGTACTTCGTGCAGCGAATGCCTAAAATTACTAGGAATACAGGAACAAATAAATGGCTTGAATTTTGTACTAGAAAAGAACAAAAATAAGCCTGTTAAACCGACACAGCTGTGTGTTTGTGTGGGTGACTGTCTGGCAGCAAATCCCTGCAGCCATTGTCGGCCTTATCGTCTGGCACTGCGGCAGAAGCGCCATCTATCAGGATTTAGTCCCACCACACCTGACACACACCACCACTATGAGTTATTCATGGTCTCTTCACGAAAAAATATTTTACAGTTCGTACGTGAACTAGAATGTGTGATGCTTTTACCTCTAAAGAAGGAATGTTGCCATCAGTTTCACATTACGCTAGATTCAGATACTTTTAACTATAGATCAATCTCAGGAACAAGCAGTTCCGTAAAATAGTAGTCTACAAACTTTAACGCATTTAATGTGGTTCTCCGACATTAGGATACAATTGTACTACAATTGATTACTTCAGTGGGTGGTAGCATGTACATAATTAACTCACACAACTGAAAATACTCCCTTAAATGTTAAAGCCGAAGAGACATTTTGACGGTTTTCACTTTTTGACATGCAGGGTTGAGATTTTGAAAAAAAAAATCTAAATAGATTATCAGTTCTTTATTCCACAGCTGTGTGGTTATATTTTGAGTCCCAGCATAGTTTCAATCATCAATCAATGACCGCTTTATCTGCATTTAGAGCAGTCGCCCAGGTGGCAGATTCCCTCCCGGTCTTTTATCCAGTCTTTTCTTAAATAACTGCAAAGAATTAGGAAATTTATTAAACATCTTCCATGGTTTCTTTCAAATCCCTAACTCCTCTTCCTAGAAACGAATATTTGCCCCAGTTTTTCCTCTTCATTTCCAACTTTATCTTCATACTGTGACCTTTATACTTTTAAAAACACCACTCAAACGTATTCGTCTACTAATGTCATTCAACGCCACATCTCCACTGACAGCTCGGAACATACCATTTATAATAATGTTATTTACTTTACGTCCCACTAACTACTTTTACGGTCTTCGGAGACGCCGAGGTGCCGGAATTTAGTCCCGCAGGAGTTCTTTTACGTGCCAGTAAATCTACCGACACGAGGCTGTCGTATTTGAGCACCTTCAAATACCACCGGACTGAGCCAGGATCGAACCTGCCAAGTTGGGATTAGAAGGCCAGCGCCTTAACCGTCTGAGCCACTGAGCCCGGCGGAACATACCATTTAATCCAACAGTTTGTCACCTCTCTCCCAAGTCTTGCAACTCCAAACTTTGAAACATTTTCGTACTGCTAATACTTTGCCGAAAATCACCCAGAAAAAATCGAGCTGAAGCTGGATTAAGTCTTTAAAATTCGGTGAAATTTTGAGAAAAGACCGGAGAAGTAAGGTAGGCTTCATGTGTGTGTTTGATTATATTAATTTATCATAATTGGTTTCTAAAAGTTAGGTTCAGGTGAACAAAATATATAATTAGTTTGTGACATTTACGTTCTAGTTAATGACAAGTGAATGATCCGTAATGGAGGAGAAGCAGCTATGTAACTACACGTTCACTACCTACTTAATGAATAATTCGTATTGCTTTAAAATGATTAAGTACGTGCTAATTCTTAACATACATACACGCACAAGGTATCTCAGAATTTCTGGCATATATTTCAGAATAGGCAACCACAGGACGCCATTAAGGCTGGGTAAAGCAGCAACTGATTTAATAATCGTAAACGCCTACTGAGCACGTGCTACAGAATTCATACATTGCCTTTTTACAAACTGGTTTTATTTATTTTAAATATACTCAATGGACAGGTGCTCTATGATTATAATATTATATTTGTTTCCTCCCATCATTGTTTCTCCATCTAACTGTATTATTATTATTATTATTATTATTATTATTATTATTATTATTATTATTATTATTATTATTATTATTATTATTACCCTTAACATCAACAGAAATAACAACGGCCGTCTGCGACGACGGCGTTAGCAACGGATGACGAATTGTTAAATGCATCATTTAACTTATCTCTACAGCTGTACTTAGTGTAGGAAGTGGTAACGCTATGGACTCCATTCAACAGATCTTGGGTTACATTTCCGAGCTGTGTAGGTTTTAATAACAGAATATTTCTAGAAGTTCCCAGAAACGTGACATGCGCCTTATTTGAAGCACAAGAAATCTGAAAAATAGTAGAAAATACACGGCGCAAATCATAGAAGGCCTGACGTGGTAGTGAACTGCGAATCATGAGCCTCTGAACTGATACAAGTGGTGAAACCATCAGGGGTGAATAACTCAAAAGGAGAACAGATGTTTCAAATGGCGACTGACTTATGCTTCATCAGTCTTTAATTTGAGAACAGTACACTAGCGCCGCCTGTTGCTCTAACTTATTTTGAAAGGTTAATTTTGAACAATTAGCAACGTAGAGTGACTTAGTGAGTCGTGCTGAAAGTAGCGTTACCAGTTCCTGTGTAATACGAGCAAGGATCTCAGACAGATTCTCAAACGTGGAGGTCCTTAAACATTTGAGTGAAATCGTATGTATTGGGACTATGTGTAAGTTCTGATAGCATCGAATTTAACAAATATTTACACAGCATGCCCACAATAACTTTTAGGAGAACTACTAAGCATGGAATAACTAAGTCTAGCGTCCATGTGGCAGATCACGGACCCTTTGGAAACAGAGAAAGGCAGATGCTGAACTTAGGAGGTTCTATATAAATTTGACGTAGGCAATATCTGTAGTTTCGGAAACGTCTCTGGACCGGTGAGCGATATAAATGCACAAAAGTTTAAAATCTAAACCATTTCTAGACAACACGAGTGATGGCACTGCTCAATATTTCATTCTAAAGAAGACGGACCAATGTTGTTATCAATATGAATCTGCTTTCGGTATGACGTCACTGGGTGATGTAATAGCGTCGCCATTTTGAGGTACTGAAATATCTGTGCTGCGCAGCTAACGACATTATTGTAGTTGTGGACTTCGGTGTGAGGCGTCATTTGATTCGTCTCGGAGAGCTCTAAGAATATACGCCCACAAAAATAAAAAGTGAACTTATTGGAAAGTTATAGTGCGAAGATTTTTTTCTTTCGGGAACTGTCGCATCATATGGACTATAAATGATCCAAAACGCATTCAAGGGAAACGATGGATTGTCAGAATTTCGAACAGTGCAAAATCACCAGATCACCAGTACCGAGTGTTAAGAGGCCTTTTGGAAGCGCGTCATAGTTACGGCGACTGAGCGTCAGGAGGCGAGTTCCGCGCTATTGAAGCCCCAACCGCCGGGCTGAGTGGTTCAGACTGTTGAGGCGCTGGCCTTCTGACCCCAGCTTGGCAGGTTCGATCCTGGCTCAGTCGGGTGGTATTTGAAGGTGCTCAAATACGTCAGCCTCGTGTCGGTAGATTTACTAGCACGTAAAAGAACTGCTGCGGGACTAAATTCCGGCACCTCGGCGTCTCCGAAGACCGAAAAAGTAGTTACTGGGACGTGAAGCCAATACCATTATTAAAAAAAGTCCCAACTGAACTTCTGAACTTCCACGCTCTAAGCATCATGACAACGCATTTCAATCTGCATCATCTACACATCGTACCGAACGAGTTGGCTACTTGGTTCGAGCAACGCACCTGCCATCTTGCATTCGGGAGATAGTGGGATCGAACTCCACTGTAGGCAGCCCTGAAGATGGTTTTCTGTGGTTTCACATTTTTATACCAGGAAAATGCGCGGGCTGTTGGTACCTTAATTAAGGCCATGGTCGTTTCCTTACCAGTCCAAGACTTGTCTTACCCCATCGTAGCCATACGATCTGTCTGTGTGGAGTACGACGTAGAAGTACAGCATTAGCAAAGAAAGGAAAGCTCATTGTGGTACAAATATAGATTTAAATTTCTCCCGTAATACTGGCGTTTATCTATTATCATATGTTTGTTACTTCTCATATCACTGACAGTATGTACAGTGACATTGTCTTGAATATGGTAATTTTGTTTAGAATTAAGAAATAACATTTCAAACCATACTAACTCAATACATTACTTCGACAATACCCATCATGTGACATGTATTCCACATCAAAGTTTGTGCCCATGATCTCTACACATCCCCGTTAGATTTTTTATGCTCTTGTCTTTGTTATTAGCAGAGAGCGGGTTTCCACGCAGTAATAAGTTAGATTTCAGCTAGTCAAAGATATTTTCTAGCCCGCACGTAATTTCCGAAATAGTAGGAGTTTTTAAAGCGCCGTGCGCCTAATGTTTATGCAACCCTTTAATCAGGAACATTGAGTGACCTAAAAGAAGCTTCCTATTCGTTGAAATCTAAGCTATTGCTGCTTACAAATCCGCTCCCTAGTTATCTGCGTTGTCGATAGACTCGCATCTCCCATGCTTTCGGATGAGTGATCACATCGTGTTCCGGACTTTATGAACACTTAAATACCAAATACCTATGTTCGAAACCCATTCACGCAATATTCCATCAGCAGTTGAAAGGGTTTAAAACGCATAGCACTGAAGCAAAGTGGTATTCTTACTCCAGGGACATAGGATTATATCAATCCTATCCCCGTGTACAGGTGTATGTGTTTAACTGTGAAAAGCTGCGGTATATTTAATGGACTGCGAGAAACAGATGCTTTTTTATGGTGGAGTCTCATTTACTGCCCTGTGGTCAGTAAAGGAAGTAGGGACTTTTGCGGAGTGCAATAGTAAACGTAAATAGAATCATTTTGTGTTCTTTGGGTTCAATGCATACACTCTTGTTTCTTCTTAATCCCTCGGAAGACTTCTATGAGCGAGCTCGATAGCTGCAGTCACTTAATTGCAGCCAGTATCCAGTATTCGAGAGATAGTGGGTTTGAACCCCTCTGTCGGCAGCCCTGAGGATGGTTTTCCGTGGTTTCCCATTTTAACACCAGGCAAATGCTGGGGCTGTACCTTAATTAACGCCACGGCCGTTTCCTTCCCACTCCTAGGCCTTTCCTATACCATCGTCGCCATAAGACATCTGTGTCGGTGCGACGTAAACAATTAGAAAAAAAACAAGTCTTCTATGTCCTTTCCTCGTTTCCTTCCGTGAAAGGTGACTGCCTGCCTGTCTGTTGAAGGACTGTCTCCTGGCAAAGTGATCAATTTGGCAAAGTATAAGAAATATCACTGAAGTGGTGTTTCGTGGATTGAGAACAACACACTTGCGTTTTCGGCAATGAAAAGTAAGCATTAATTTCATGAATTGGGAAGTAGAGAATCCTCCAGAAAGCTTCAGAAGTGCTGATATACTTACAAGTCGGATATTTCAGAACTTCGTCGTGATCATATTGCAAAGTAAAGGAAGCTTACACACTACCCTTATTTACTTATTTGCAGGTATACTTGATAGAATTCGCACTACTGTAATGCTCAACACTGATATAGGTTTGAAAGGCTTTGAAAGAACGGGAGAATATGGCACAACTCATCTATTGTCTATATCAGTGGTCTGTCCATTTAAGGCAATGCGAGTGGTGAAGCCTAAATCGTACCATTGAGTAGGTGGATTATAAATATGCAGTTTGGTTGAAATATGTTCAGTAGTCTTCCAGTTATGAGAAATCATCATTAAGCGCACTTGTGTTTGGACTATGTCCGCTTGGACTTGAGGTATGAAACTTTCTGTTAATACTATCTCCCTTAATAATCCTGCTATCGTAAAAGTGTACGCAATAAAAAGATTTGAGAAACTGATCACCATTATGGTTAATAGATTCCCAACAAGCTTGACCATGGATGTGTTGTGGGAGAATAAAATCACTGTTTCGGTTTTTCTGTAAACTCCCAGTCATTTCAGGGATTTTGTAACGGTATGAGCCCTAAAAACTAGTTTCGCTGAAGTGTTTTCTTCGTATGAAATGTAAAAATATGCCCAATAGTTTTCCACTTATAAATAATAACTTCAACCCGCACCCGCTGCTGGGCTATGTCCGCTAGGACTTAGATTGTAAAACGCTTCGTTAATAATATCTCTCGTATTTGTCCTCCTATAAAATGTACTTACGGAAAAAGCTTTTAAATATAGGCTATTTCAATTAAGGTTGATCATGGATATGTTGTGGGAGAATAAAGTCACTGTTTTGATCTTCGTATAAACCCCCAGTCCGATCAGGAATTTTGTAACTGTATGAACCCCAAAACCAGTCTCTGGATAGGCGGATTCTAAACATGGATAATGGTTGAAATATGTCATGCACTTTTTCAGTTATAAGAACTCAAACAAACAGACAAACAGAAAGACACAAAATCTATAAAAATATCTGTAGATGTCATTTTTACACTTGAAACGGATAACTATAAGAAAATTTCGCCAAAGTAATCAATGTACAGACACAGGGTTGTTAATATTTTATAAGTATAGGTAATAATTGCGATAAATCAGTCTTCATTAGTTATACGCAATTAGCTCACATGCAAACAAAAACAGTCTATATGATACATAGGCCTATCCACCTATATTACTGTGCTTATCTAGTATTTATGGTGGTTGCAGAAGTGTGCTCGTGATGTCTTCCAGGTTTCTGGTAATATTTATGTGCGATGACCACAAAATACTCTTCGACATCAAACCCACTGTGCGTATTTCTTTCTTTCAGTACATTCCAGTTTATAAGCATGAATTTCATACCCCGTAAAATATTTAGTACATAAAATTTTCTATTGCATGTAAATATTTTAAGAATAGGTAAGTGCCATGGGAGTGTTCTGAAGCGATTGAAGCTTTTTATTAATAATTTTTTATATGGACTTGTCTTCTGTGATTGTGGTGATCACAATTTTATGCCGTGAAATTTATGCGTGAATTAGTTATAAGAAACCTAGTATTGTTAACTGTGAAGCATTTTAAGATGGAATTTTGCATTTCAATATAGTTCTAAGTCGCTATAGTTCCATTAGTCTTTAAGAGTGGTCAGAATATTTCAAGTTAATTTCTTCTAATGCTTCACAAGTAATGTAGATATTACTCCTCCTTGTAGTATTAAGGCCGCTGACCAGATGATGGCGAAATGTGACAGGGGTTCGATACATGATGTAATTAGTACGCGAGTGTTTTGGTGTTAGTTAAAGTACCTGGTGACATAGAGTCTTCTAACTGAATGAGCAATGTGGTTTGAGATAATCGTGTGTGAGAGAGGGAAGTACGATTCGTATGCCGGTGTTGAAAATGACAGACCGGAAATATGAAAGGAATAAGATGAATATTATAATTATAGTGAGGCTGAAAGAAGTCGGGTCGTTGATAAAATGATATTTAATAATAATAATAATAATAATAATAATAATAATAATAATAATAATAATAATAATAATGGGCACCTAGACAAGGCAAATGATGTGCGAGGGGAATTTCCGCACAGGGGCTGGAAACGAAAGTGAAAGTTGTTTTGCCGGTTGACGAAGCAGCCGACTGCTCAGTGACATATTTACGACCCCTTTTGTACGAAAGAACGTTGAGCCCAGAGACAGGGTTCGTTTGGGTGTCAAGTGCTTGCAACATTCATACGATAAGTTCGCTCCATCTCGACACTGTATTAATAGCCACATGCAATTTATAGATCACCGCCAGCGTTATAGACTCGATGTTAATGAGACGAGGTGATTCCACCCATTTTTTCTTTACTAAATGAGATCGAAGGTAGCGTTTCAGACGTGTACCCCGTAGTCCGTAGAACATGAGTTCGATTCCATGTAGATTGACGATCATTGATCAATACCAGGAGATCTGAAATCGTCGCAGCTTCTATATGCATTATTGTGTGTGATGTGTATATATTGTTGTCATGATGTCAATGACTGTTCTTATCTCTATGTTACTTTTATGTGCTTGTATTATTCGATGGTGTTATGGTGTCTTACAGGAATCCAACGTTGCTTGGGTCCGTCTTGTGATATATTCGTGTAAGTCATCCTGGATAAACATGCTTATGCGACATTGTAGTAATTCATTAAGGTAGTTAGGTAAAATCTAATATGAAAATACGGTGATAAGATTTTCATGAATATAGGAATGGGCGTAACAGTATTTCATTAGATGCCTCAGTACCATGAGAGACACCAATGATTGTGTCGTTTCGCGAGAGGTGCCATACAAAATTAATATTTCATCGTTTGTTTGTTGTAAAATAGTGTAAGAGATACCAGCGGGTATCGGTACTATAGAAAAGGGACGCCTTTATTGAAAGAAAAATGTAAGTTCTTATGTGCGTGGGTACAAGGTGATTTAGAAGTGTCAAATGAGAGTCAGATGTATAACAGATTGACGTGAACATGGAGGCATTCGCCAGATAATCAGTTTACCATGTATGTTTATATGGAATTGTTTCATGTATTTCTTTCTACCCTTGTGACTCTATCAGTTAATTAAAATTTTATGTTTAATTGGGAACAAAAATCTTCTCATATAGTAGCTAGCGTATTCCTCTCATGTTGTAGAACACCCTACTTTCAATATATTTAAATTAGTTCCTATTTTAGTCGAACAGACCATTGACACGTATGCTCTTGAGTTTAGCCGTGGAGACAATGAAAGTAGGGAGGATGGGACTTCGACGCCCGGGATCGATTGCCGAAGTTCTCATTCAACAGATTTCCATTCAAATATTTATTTGCGAAACTTAGTTATTTTACTGGTTCCCTGTGGAGCTCGAGACACGTGCAGTATCAGGAATCGTACAGTTCGAGCAAAAATGGCAGTTGAGCCCATAAAGGAAAACATGTGGGTGACTCCTTTATGCTGGTATGGTCAGGCATTGTGTAATGACAAGCAATCAGATACCAAGACAGCCTCGTGCCGCAACCCAGATGGATATCGCTCCCGTGGACGACCAATGGCTTAATTTACTACAAGAAGACATGCGATACATCAATGTATCTCTTCATGATGCCTTTGATCTATAGAAGTGACTATTGGCAAGCAAGATAGCAGGCGGTGCGGCACTAAGAAGAAGAAGAAGAAGAAGAAGAAGAAGAAGAAGAATATGTCTACGTGATATTAAGCAAAATTAATTAGGGGTTTGAGGCCTAGCATTATTATTATTATTATTATTATTATTATTATTATTATTATTATTATTATTATTATTCCCAAATAGGAGACACCATTAATTCATTATCCACGATAGGAATTTCGCTGTTTGCAAAATTCGTTGGTGAAAGAAGGTATCCTCAGTTGTAGTTGTCCCCTGGTATTTTGCACACATCTTCTAGGAAACAATCCATAATAACAATTTCCTTCACGTTATCCGGTGTTCACACCAATGTAATGTATCTCATTTAAAGCTATCATAAATGTTATCCCGTCCTGTCCTTCTCTGTCCTCTATCGTGAGCATGTTGACGGATTATTCATATTAATTTAATTTCACTGGGAGTGACTATCCGAGGTGGTATAGCGTGCTCAAAATTTTTCCATTTCTAGAGGAGTACATGACCCTAGGTTCACTCTGCCTATACCAAAAATGTGCAGCATAATCGTTCCTGGAGTCTAGGTGGCTGGACGTAAACATAACCATTCTATCCCACTTAGCACAGAGGTTACAATTACCTTTCTTCTTCATAATTTGCTTCATGTCGCACCGACATATTTAGGTATTATAGCGACGATGGCATAGGAAGGGAAGGAAGCAGCCGGGACCTTAGTTAAGGTACAGCCCCAGCATTTGCCTGGTGTGAAAGCGGTAAACCACGGAAAATCATCTTCAGGTTTGTCGACAATAGGTTTCGAAACCACTACATCCCGAATGCAACCTGCCAGTTACGCGAACGACTCGCTCGGTGAGGTCACAGCTGGTGGAAGCCACAGCCTTCTACTTTTCCCAAGGCGCTTCGTAGTTTGGCTTTGAAAAATTAATTTCACATGTCTGAGGGATTTAGGCTTTACCACTGCAGACCTCTTTAGTATGTTGAGCTAATTAAAATCCGTCGTCATACCTGGCGTCGCCAAATCCACCACAGATGTAGAATAACAGTGGAAAATGAGAGGCACTTCTTGTACTGTGGCATGCATATTGTGCTTGCTTGAAATTATTGTTATTAATTTGGAACATAATAGAATAGCTGGAAGAGTGTAACAGTGTATGTAGGTCTTAAAAATTAGAATAACCCAACAGCATTGAACATATCCTGAGAGTCAGAAAATGAGTTAGCTATGAAAGTGGTAAACTAATGTAGGTGTACTGTGTTTGTAAATGGGAGGGTGAGAGAGAGAGAGGTTTGTAATTTCTGACAATACACATTAGCCTGCATGAGGAGATAAGCGTTGTATATTAAACACTCAAAACTACAGCCCAGTCTATAACTACACACGACTAACTCTCCTTGATCTGGGTCATGGCTCTCCAGCGGAAAAAATGTAGTGTTAGACACAGGACAAACTATCTTCAGGGCTTCCAACGGTGGGATACAATACCATATTTTTAAAGTGCAAGCTTACAGCTAAATGACGCGTACCCAGTATCTCACTCGCTCGGTGCCTTAATAAAATAATATCAACACTCGCATTTGTGGTCCACAGCTTCTATGATCCTCCACCGTGTTTAACTCTTGGGTATCGATTAATTGGCTCCTCGTTTAATTTCATCCAAGCATAAATCTTTCCATCTGATCTAAGCGTATTGTAGTTTACATTTAAATGAAAACTGTAGTCGACCAGAAGTCATTTTTAAACTGTGTTCCTTATCGAAGATAAATCACCTCTTCCCCTTTACTTTGTATTTCATCAATACTTGATACCCCGGGAGAATACTTCGAAACGTTTCTGGATGAGCTTTCGTTAATGATCTTCAGCTATCATGGGAAATTTTTGATCCCTAACTGCTGTATTTTCCCGTTTAATTCTCATTCTTGGACGATAAATTTGTTCCACTATTTTCAGAGCTCGGTGTCCGTTCAGTTCTTTGTAGAAAGCATTATGCAGTCGGATGAGAGGTGTTCAAATTTTATCACTTTCTCGGTAATCATTTTCTATTCTTACAATGAACAATCAGAAACTATCCTCCTTCTTTGAACAGGTGTCATTTTACATGATCCACGATAACTGAAATATGCCTGTACTTGTTTAGTCTCCAATGAATGTTAAATCAGAAACGTGTTTGTCCATCGAGGAATATATGGGTTCAATTCTGACATACGCTATCATTGCATCGAAAATTAAGGCAATATATGTGTAAATTTAGGGATGAGCTAATTAAACTTTAAATGCATGTTAAAGCATATATACAGACTGACAGAGCAAATGCAACACCAAGAAGGAGTGGTCAGAACTTTGTGCCAATTGCAAGGTAGACTGACGTCACTGAGGTATGCTCATGATGTTAAATGCGCCGCTGTGCTGCGCACGTAGCGAACGATAAATGGGACACGGCGTTGGCGAATGGCCCACTTCGTACCGTGATTTCTCAGCCGACAGTCATTGTAGAACGTGTTGTCGTGTGCCACAGGAGACGTGTATAGCTAAGAATGCCAGGCAGCCGTCAACGGAGGCATTTCCAGCAGACAGACGACTTTACGAGGGGTATGGTGATCGGGCTGAGAAGGGCAGGTTGGTCGCTTCGTCAAATCGCAGCCGATACCCATAGGGATGTGTCCACGGTGCAGCGCCTGTGTCGAAGATGGTTGGCGCAGGGACATGTGGCACGTGCGAGGGGACCAGGCGCAGCCCGAGTGACGTCAGTACGCGAGGATCGGCGCATCCGCCGCCATGCGGTGGCCGCCCCGCACGCCACGTCAACCGCCATTCTTCAGCATGTGCAAGACACCCTGGCTGTTCCAATATCGACCAGAACAATTTCCGGTCGATTGGTTGAAGGAGGCCTGCACTCCCGGCGTCCGCTCAGAAGACTACCATTGACTCCACAGCATAGACGTGCACGCCTGGCATGGTGCCGGGCTAGAGCGACTTGGATGAGGGAATGGCGGAACGTCGTGCTCTCCGATGAGTCACGCTTCTGTTCTGTCAGTGATAGTCACCGCAGACGAGTGTGGCGTCGGCGTGGAGAAAGATCAAATCCGGCAGTAACTGTGGAGCGCCCTACCGCTAGACAACGCGGCATCATGGTTTGGGGCGCTATTGCGTATGATTCCACGTCACCTCTAGTGCGTATTCAAGGCACGTTAAATGCCCACCGCTACGTGCAGCATGTGCTGCGGCCGGTGGCACTCCCGTACCTTCAGGGGCTGCCCAATGCTCTGTTTCAGCAGGATAATGCCCCCCCACACACTGCTCGCATCTCCCAACAGGCTCTACGAGGTGTACAGATGCTTCCGTGGCCAGCGTACTCTCCGGATCTCTCACCAATCGAACACGTGTGGGATATCATTGGACGCCGTTTGCAAACTCTGCCCCAGCCTCGTACGGACGACCAACTGTGGCAAATGGTTGACAGAGAATGGAGAACCATCCCTCAGGACACCATCCGCACTCTTATTGACTCTGTACCTCGACGTGTTTCAGCGTGCATCGCCGCTCGCGGTGGTCGTACATCCTACTGAGTCGATGCCGTGCGCATTGTGTAACCTGCATATCGGTTTGAAATAAACATCAATTATTCGTCCGTGCCGTCCCTGTTTTTTCCCCAACTTTCATCCCTTTCGAACCACTCCTTCATGGTGTTGCATTTGCTCTGTCAGTCAGTGTATGCAACAAGGGTTCAAAAAATATTTGGGAGCCTCAGGAGGGAATTTTATTAACTAAGTTTGAGCTTTCCATGTGCTCCATAATATCAACGGAATTAGTTTTACATTGGCATCTCAGTGATTGGCTGCACCTTTGATTTATAATGGTATTTCATGATGGATGTGAATAGATTGCATTATGCTTCAATAATTGGAAGTGCCGGCCCCATGGTGCAGGGGTAGCGTACCTGCCTCTTACCCGGAGGACTCGGGTTCGATTCTCGGCCAGGTCATGGATTTTTATCTGGACCTGAGGACTAGTTCGAGGTCCACTCGGCCTACGTGATTAGAACTGAGGAGCTATCTGACGGTGAGATAGCGGAACCGGTCTAGAAAGCCAAGAATAACGGCCGAGATGATTCGTCGTGCTGACCACACGACACCTCATAATCTGCAGGCCTTCGGGCTGAAAAGCGGTCGCTTGGTAAGTCAAGGCCCTTCCAGAGCTTTAGTGCCATGGGGTTTGGTTTGGTTCAATAACTGGAAGTTGGGAATTCATTTTAACTCACTAAGAAGTTGAAGACTCAAGTGGTCACTGGCCCAAGTGGAATACCACACGAAACCATTGCAAGTTTACTGGATACAGTGGGTTTGCATCAGTTTCTTGCACAAAATATAAAGTTCTTCTTTGTTTCAACAAAGACAAGAACATCCATACAGGTTTCCATCAGTAGCCTAGAGTGATCACTGGCATTTTGGCAATGATGATACAGTGCTCCTAAAATGAGAGACACACTGAGAAATCTAGAAGCAGAGAGATAGGGCTGAGTCACGGGTTCATCTACAGTTTTCTCAGTCAATGATCTCACACTATTGAAACAAATAATTTGTAGCAAATAATAAGTGAACAGAAAACGAAAGAACACATGTCTTTTTCCAATTCTTATTTTTTAAGTAACAGTTTCCAATTCTCCCCGGGTCGGAATATGAATCAAGGAAGTCGACTGTTACCTGTTTCTATACCACTCTTTTCCAGCTTTTAATATTTCTCCAACCTTCCCTCCTCTCCTCTCTGTACTATCCTCCATCGCATTCTCACCTTCAGTCGGGACCTTCCCTGCGGTCTCTTTCCTGTTTGTCTCTCCAAAATTAATTTCTTCGGAACTGGATTTCCTCCCATTTGCATCATGTGTCCATACCATTTCAGATCACTTGTTTTATCCTGTCCGGTACGTTCGCAACTTCAATCCTCTTTCCAATCTCTTCATTTCTGATTCTATTAATTTCATGTCTTCCCTGTAAGGAATTTCATCTCAGCCACCTGAACGTTTCTTTCATGTCATTTTGTTGTTGTCTCTCTGCGTTCCTATGGCTCAGTACTCCACTACGAAGATTTTCTTCCTCCCTTTTGGTGTCTACACTATCAACATACTTTTGTACAAACCTTTTATCGTTTGCACATTTGTTTTGTCTGTTTGCTTTTTCTCAGCAAATCCCAAACCAGCTGTCTTAGAACATCGTCAAAAAAAGTCTACTCGATGTCTGTAGATGTGTTCCACGAATGTTTCCCAAAAATCCATATTTTCTCCATCATGTAATTTTGGGTGAAGATCAGATACAAATGTTGCTCTGTCTCTCCTAAATTAATATTGTTCTTCCATTTTATTTTCCAATTTCATACTCAGTCTTCGTCCTAACATCATCTTAAATATTTTGACTACTTGTGAAATATGGGTGATTTCTCTACAGCTGTTACATTCATTCTCATCAGCTTTGATGAATTATGGTATTATTAAACCCTTGCCCCTATATTCTGTGATCATTTGTGTTTCATATCCCTCTGAATAATATGTACAACAACAGGAGTCTTCCTGGTCCACTGCCCTTATCATCTCCGAAACTATCTGATGTACTCCAGGTGCTTTGCCATACTTAATCTTTCATACATCTTCTATTTCCAGCATAGATATCTATTTCTCTGGTTCTTTTTTCAACCATATTTCTCCTTGGTCCCTTTAAGATACGGTAATTTTGAAAAAAAAAATGCTATTCCCACATGTGGCGGATATCCCCTTTCGTTTAATGCTTCTGTTTCCAAACACTTTGTATCCTCCCTTGTTTTTACATTGTTCATTGTTAATCCATACGCCGGGTTGAGTGGCTCAGACGGTTAAGGCGCTGGCCTTCTAACCCCAACTTGGCAGGTTCGATCCTAGAAAATAACAAGAGTTAGCCAAGTATGGTGGGATAGGAAAGACGGTGAGGAGCCTGCCATAAGTAAGTGGAAGCTTTCCCAGACTCAGCTAGGGGAACCGAAGTCACCAACCCACGCTCCCAAGTTGAGAAAGCTGGTCATCCCGTTTAGTCGCCTTTAGGACAGACAGGAAATAGCGAGGATATTTATTCTACCGCCCCCACCCACAGTCGAATTGAAAGATACGAACGTCTCACGAACCACTTTCCTGGCAACCCTTGTTAGACAAATATCTGCATGTTCTGCAGGTTATATCTATATATATAAAATAAGAGTTTTGTCTGTACTTTGCTCAGAATTTGAAAAGAATGGTATTTCTGTATCGATCATGTCCACAGTAACAAGAAAATGCAGTTTTTACTTTTCCGTAATGTCTGTCTGTCTGTCTGTCTGTCTGTCTGTCTGTCTGTCTGTCTGTCTGTCTGTCTGTCTGTCTGTCTGTCTGTCTGTCTGTCTGTCTGTCTGTCTGTCTGTCTGTCTGTCTGTCTGTCTGTCTGTATGTACACGCATCACGAGAAAACGGCTGAAGAGAATTTAATAAAAATCGGTATGTAAAGTCGGGGGTGAGCCGCTATAATCTAGGCTATAAATAATTTTATTCACGCTGAGTGAAATGGTAGTTTAGGGGAAGGCCTAAAATTAAATTTCAAATATTTATATTATTATTGGTCATATCAATAAATACTATATGACTAAAGTTATATAAAATTAAATTTCTGATCGTTTACGTCTTATACATTTTTACCGTACCGGCTATGATAACACAGATATTCATGAATTTGGATTTTTGTTGCTAAGTCCATATCAACGCCGAGCCCCGACAAAATGGGTAAACAGAATTTAATGAAAATCGGTATATAGAGTCGGGGAATAAGAAACTACAGTTTAAGCTATAAACAATGTTATTCACCCTGGGTGAAATAGTAGTTTAGGGGAAGGCACCTCAAATTTAATTTTTAAATACCTATGTTCTTGGTCCTATGGAAAAGTACTACATAACAAAAGTTATAGAGAATACAATTTCCGATCATTTATGTTTTATTCAGTTTAACCGTACCGAGTATGGTAAAAGTGGTATTTCAGAACCGGAAGACAATTAATAATGTGAAGGCCTACAATATCGAAAGCGCGTAACATTAATCAACAATAACGTTACACTGACCGTTGTTTGTTGTAATGTTCTTTGTCTCTTATGCTGACATACAACTCCGATAGATGGGATTACTGCTGCGTACCGAGTATAACAGCCTAACTGAATATTGGCGGGAATAGCTGAGGAGTTAGATAACTTTCTTCTTTAGCATGCCATTCCTCTGGTTCGTACATTTTCTGATACTGCTGGTACGTAACACACTGGTTCATCATAGTATGCCAGCTATTCGATACCTAATCTGACGCGCTGTTTTGAATGAGCAATGTGCGCACTTAAGTCAGAGGCTCAGTTAGTAGTAGTATGAACTGGTATAGAATTACAATTTAGGCCTATTTCAAATTATAGTACCACAATTCACTGAATAATTCGAAATTCTACCCTGAAAAGAGCCGTTTCTTAAGAAATGCTTCTTCCTCTTCACTTTTATTAAATCTACATTAACTTTATTCCAAATTAGCAGCGAAGATGTGGTTTCTTCTCTGGCTTGGAGGAAAAATTGCCTCCACGTTAGATAGTTCCTTCCCCCGCCAGTGTAGTGAATTGAGATTTTCCGACTCAACGGGTACTTACAGGAAACAGATAAGTAAACGGTCATAGTTCTTGCCTTGGGACTATCCACTATTTGAACCCCCGCCGGAAAAAGGATGAAGATTGTTCACGGATCACGGATGTCTGCGTCTTGGTCATTCCAGCTCAGTAGCTTTGGACTGTTAGTTGGGCAGCATAGTACTGTTAGTTAAAAGTGAGAAAATGTGTGGTTTCTCATTTGATCGAGTATTTCATATGAAAGCATTGCTTTTAATCGCGCCATTCCCATTGTAATGACCCATGTTCATTTCAGTTGGAAAACCACTAAGAGAGTCTTTCTGAGAATCTATAAAGGCAGGCTGAGAGTGAGTGTCTGCCATTATAATGAAAACTCCCCAACTTGATCGTGACTGACGGTAGGCAAGCTGGCCTACTATTACAATGAAAATTCCCTAACCCAGTCTTCATATGAGAAAAGTCGTTGGTGACTTCCCCGTCGTGTTTCTAGGGCAACGTTAAGAGCCATGCAACTGAATACAATCTTGCTCACAACGTTTACACTACCTAACCTAGAATTCTGCATAAATTAGAATTCCGTAGCGAAGCACGGGTACATCCGCTAGTCTATATATAAAATAGGAGTTTTGTTTATACATTGCTCAGAATTTAAAAATAATGTTTTATCTGTATCGGTCATGTCCACAGTAACAAAGAAATGCACTTTTTACTTTTCCGTAATTTCTGTCTGTCTGTCTGTCTGTCTGTCTGTCTGTCTGTCTGTCTGTCTGTCTGTCTGTCTGTCTGTCTGTCTGTCTGTCTGTCTGTCTGTCTGTCTGTCTGTCTGTCTGTCTGTCTGTCTGCTTGTCTGTATGTATGTACACGCATCACGAGAAAACGGCTGAAAATAATTTAATGAAAATCGGTATGTAAAGTCGGGGAATAAGCCACTACAATCTAGGCTTTAAATCATTTTATTCACGCTGAGTGAAATGGTAGTTTAGGGAAAGGCGCCTAAAATTTAGTTCTCAAATATTTATGTTATTAGTGTCCTATCGATAAGTACTACATAACTACAGTTATATAGAATTAAATTTCTGATCATTTATGTCTTATACATTTATAACGTACCGACTATGATAACAGAAATATTCATGAATGTGTATTTTTGTTGCTAAGTCCAATCAACGCCGAGTCACGGGAAAACGGGTAAACAGAATTTAGTGAAAATCGGTATACAGAGTCGGGGAATAAGAAACTACAGTTTAATCTATAAACAATTTTATTCACCCTGGATGAAATGGCAGTTTAGGGGAAGGCACCTAAAATTTAATTTTTAAATACGTATGTTATTGGTGCTATCGAAAAGTACTACATAACGAAAGTTATTGATAATAAACCTACGTTTATGTTTAATTCTATTTCACCGTATCAACTGTGATAAGAATGGTATTTCAGAGTTGGAAGAAGACTAAATGTGAAGGCCTACAAAATCGAAAGCTCATGAAATTGATCAACTATAACATTACATTGACCATTGTTTGTTGTGATATTCCTTGTCTATTATACTGCCACTCATCTCCGATAGATGGAATTACTGTTGCGTACCGAGTATAACAGCCTGCCTGAATATTGGCGCGAAATAGCTAGGAAGTTAGAAAAAGATCGTAGGGCTCAGCTACCGCATGCAGACATTTCAATTTGAAGCCATCTGTTTGTCTGCTCGTCAATTTCGACGTTCCGTTTTAATCTAGGCCTACTAGATGGCAGACCAAGTAACCCGAAACTCTCTTGGGCGTTATGGCTGAGATTTAATGAATTTTGTCGGGTAAACACCAAACACCAGCGATATTTTACATACCGACACCGTACGACATGGAGTGTCGAATGGACATCCTTCCGCCCTTCAAAAATCTGACTACCTCTGCCGGGTTTGAACCAGCTATCTAGGAATATGGAGGCCGACACGCTACCACTGATTCACAGACGGCGCTGGGTAGCTAGATAACTTTCTTCGTTAGCATGCCATTCCTCTGGTTCATAAATTTTCTCATACTGCTGGTACGTAACACTCTGGCTCATCATAGTATTCCAGCTATTCGATCCCTACTATGACGCGCTGATTGGAATGATGAGTGTGCACACTTAACTGAATAATGGCAGAGGCTCACTTATGACCTGGTTTACAATTACAATTTCGACCCATTCCAAATTATCTTACCACAATTCACCAAATAACTCAAATTTCAATGCTAAAAAGAGCCGTCATTTAAGATGAGCGTCTTCCTCCTCACTGTTATTAAAATCTACATTCATTTTATTCCAAATTAGCAGCGAAGAGGAGGTTCCCCCTGTGGCTTGGAGGAAAAAGTTGCCTCCCCGGTAGAAGACCTTCCAGAGCGGTGGCAATCTGGAAGACTCTGTAGTCCGGCGGCACTTCCAGTCCCTTCGGGTAGTTGTGTGGGCGTAAGCTCGGAAAATTCAGGTCCCCAGCTTCGGACGCCCCTCCGCCATCGTCGGATGCTCGATCGTCGGCTAAAAAATGCTGGGTGAGCATATTCATGTTAACTGCTAACTGGTTGACGATAGCGGAAAGTTGTTCCAATGTCTGCGGGGGTTGTGGCTGGCCTTGTGGTTGTACCGGTGGAGGTTGCTCTGGCTGCTGCTGCTGTGGTTGCTGTTGAGGTTGATCCGCCATGTTGGATTGTCGCCTGATGAGTATTGGTGTCACTAGTAGTTGTGATGGCGATGCGGTGGAGGCTTGTTGTCTGGCTCTGTCCTTGGATAACTGTCGCTTTTTGATAACCTTGTAGGATAATGTAGTCTGTCGAGATGGACCGGCTGACATTCTCCGATGATCCGGTGCTGAGACTGGTGCGTGGGAGTGCCCGACGTTCCGCACCTCTATTAGTTGGCTCTGCCTCCTGTCCCAGCTTGCGACTTCGTTAAAAGTGAGAAAATGTGTAGTTTTCAATTTGCTCAAGTATTTCGTATGATAGCATTGCTTTTAATCGTGACGTTCCCACTGGCGTCATTGTAATAACCTATGTTGATTTCAGCTGGGAAAACAACTAAGACAATCTTTCTGAGGATGTAAAAAATCAGATGGAGAGTGAGTGTCTGCCATTGTAATGAAAACTGCCCACATTGCCTATCATTACAATAAATGTTCCCTAACCCAGTTTTCACATAAGGGAAGACGTTTGGTGACTTCCCCGTGGCGTTTCTAAGGTAACGTTACGAGCTGTGCAATTTAATACAATCAACATGTACAATACCTAACCTAGAATTCTAAATACAATATAGAATTCCGTAGCGAAGCACGGGTGCATCAGCTAGTATACCAATAAGTACAGCCCGGTTAATTGCAAAACTTTGAAGCCTAAGATAATTCTGGGATGAAATTTAGTTTCTCCCTGCAGAGACGTACTCGCCCGATGCTCATATTTACGTTAACGTTTCTATCTGGATCTCAAATAATAGCATTAAGCTGAGATTCATCATAGAGAAGACACTACACACGGATGCGAATTTGTGGATGTGGAAAACATTTCGTGTTCTTCAAATCAGAGTTACGATATGGGTGACGCGCTGCACGGTCAATAGGGCCAACGCTGACGAAGAGACCTTGCCAACCTGTCCCCACCAATCTGGTGCACTTTCAGTATACGTGCATACCATGGCGAGAACTGTCTCCGGTTGAAACTACAAGGCATAACTTCCACTCAGTTCCTGGAAAATCGAATTTGAATACTTCAAAAGCACGCGACGCATAGCCCATAACGAACGCTCAGCGCAACGAGCAGGCTCTCTGCTTCATAAGCTCGTATTCTACCGATCGAGTCTCGCCTCCTTAGTATTTTCGTGGATTTTTTAACGTTCATTTCGTACGTTACTTGCATTACAAGCACATTAAAGATATTCGTAATAATATGTATTTAGCAATATTGGTTGCTTAATGTAAGCGTAAGTACTATCATCAGCTTCCCTGTTTGAAATCGGATGTTTCGCACTGAAAATATAATTCTTACTGTTCATCATTGATTGTTTCAAGAACAAAATAGGATGGAGCCTACAGTTATAAGTAGATATAGGAGTTATAGGCACGGATAGACTAAAATATAAAGGTACACTGAAGAAAATGGAAATTGCAACACCCAGAAGAAGTGGCGCTACATTGCTGCAATTGAACATGCAGGTCGAGTGTTCGGTTGTGATTCGATGATTACACATTCAGGTCCCTCTGACCGCAAGATTGGACAACAATCAATACAGGATGTGCCCACCACGAGCTGCAATACATTGATGAATTCGTCGAGGCATGGAGTCAATAAGGCCCTGGATCGCTTCCTGAGGAATTGTGGCCCATGCTTGCAGCACTGCACGGGTCAGTTGTTCCAATGTTGTGGGTGGCTGAGGATGGTTGGCCAGTTTTCGACCCATCAAGTCCCACACATGGTCAAGAGGACTGAGGTCCGGGGATCTGGCGGGCCATTCTAAGGTTGTGATGACATGGAGAGATTCTCTGGAGATGCGTGCAGTGTAAACCCGGGCATTGTCCTGCTGAAACATCCCATTAGCTATGTTCGCCATCATAGGGACAACCACTGGATTGAGTACCCTATCAACGTATTGCACCCATAAGCGAATGTGCGTAATTAATGCATAAATTAAATGTTCAATTTTTCGCATATGAGAATACAGTAGTAGGCTGGGAAAAGATTGCAGTCCCACAAAGCAACTGCCAGGCGCCGTTCAGACTGAAAATAAATCTACAGAATACGCTTTAAGGCACGGACAGGATGTAGCTAGTCTGAGTGGTACGTCCAATCATGTTTTATGATGCCGACGGCAAGTGAAAGCTTTCTATCTAGTTCCCACGTGAATCCGCACGTCGGAATGCACTTGGCAAAGAAGAGTGAGTGAGACACGAATAATACCCGTCATCCCTTAGCAGAAAATGGAAGAATCCAAACTACCAAGAGCGCGAACGTCTCAGCCAATCACAAAATTGCAAATTTTAATGTCTTGTCATAGCGGGACTCTACAGCTAGTATTTCGCGATTTGGTGACCGAAGTAGCTGTAAAATATTGTGTCCTGACTTCCAAGTAATATTTAAGGATTTATCAGTGCAAGTGTGTGGTTAATCAGTGGTTAAATAAGAAATTTTCAACTTTTCATGGAAGAATGGTATCGCCCAGGAAGTGAACCGTCATGGCGGGAAGGCACCATACTCTGACAGAAAATAGAGCCACTGACGCGCGCCGTCGTAGGAATTAATCTGTGATCGTTTCTCATAACGCAATGTGACACATAAACCGGACCAGAATTAGGAAGATTTTGAACACATTTTCTAAAATTCTAACCTACGGACAAATGATAAATCGGTCCCAAGTGCAGGATTATTACGCCACATCCCTTCCACAGGACTATTTTCGAAGTGGGGGAGGACTGTTTACAAAAGGAAAGACACCAGGGTGGTGAACCTCAGTCTTGTAGAAGATCAGTAGTCTTGCACGAAGTCTCAGTCTCGTGGTAAACCTCAGTCTCGTAGGAAATCTTCAATCTCGTCGGAATTCTCAGTCTTGTGAGAATTCGCAGTCTTGTAAGAATCTTCAGTGTCTTATACAGTAGTTGACATCCGAGTGAGTAATGCATTTATTTGTGAGAGTAACATCTTAGACGAAATGAACACTTTGACAAACTTTTATTCAACTTTAGATTATGCAGATATAATCAGGCAATTAAATTAACAAATGACAATGGTAGTTATATTCTCAACACTTGCCATGAATGAACTTAAGGTGCTAGGACCGAGGTGAACATTGAATCTCGTCGTAACACGTAGCTGCATAATATTTTCCCTATTTCACGTGTAGCTGGTATATTTCGTGGAAAAGTCATATGTTGGAGAACGATTATTATAAAATTCTCCACATCATTGGGAACATTACATGTAATTTTTCCACACTCTCATAGAACTATTATTGCAAGTGAGATATTTGGGAGCAGAATTAGTCCAGCCAGTTACAGGGAGAAAAACTTTGTTTTCATAATTGGAATGCTGCGGCATTAAGACCTTGAATCCAGTGTCATGGTCAGAGAAGGTGAATAACCAATAATCCTTTACACAAACAATCTGAGATGGGTGAGAGAGAGGCAACAGCAGGCAGGTAGCGGAGTCCAGACTTTCGACTTCACGTCAGGTGATCAACGCAGTGTCATTGAATATTCTTCGTAGGAGTGTTAAAATGCGAGTGTTAATATAAATATGGACGTGTGCAACGATATTGTAAAAATGCATCAAGTTTACGTGTGTGACCCCTTGGATAACATCAGCTTGAAGATGAAATACTAATTCATCATGACGGGGTCCGGAGGATGATCTGACCTGCCTCCAGCACAAATAAGGTAAATGAGCAAAATGTAAATATCTAAACAAGCAGGGCTTTGAACAGTCGATGATCAAAAATGTAGTTTAGAATTTTAGATGGGACTGAAAATAATTCACGGATCGGATGGTAATTATAAAATTAGGATAATAATAATAATAATAATAATAATAATAATAATAATAATAATAATAATAATAATAAAGTGTTAGCGTGTGTTACTTGCGCAGTTTTTTTAATGTAAGTCATTTTGACATGTGAGAATCCTATTTTACTAAGAAATTTACATACGGTGTAGTGCAGATTTTTAAAGTGATGATAATAATAATAGTTGTGGTAATGAGCGGTATTTTTCTTGATATTTTGATTTTGTGGATGCTGCCATGTTAGTTTAAATGTTTACTTTTGTTATTAGCGCATTAGGTTTATTATTTCATGTTCTGTAATCATTATTCAGATGACCGTTTCCGGTAGCTCTCATAATTTGTATTTCGCGACGATGGCTGATACGCGAAGATTTAATTTCTTTATGTAACGTGGTTACACAGTTCGATAGCCGTGTTTTTGAGAGGCAATATCGTTATTTCAGTTATTTAATTAGTGACAGGAAGCCATTGATAAGTTAGCTCTGATATTTCATAAGATGTGAAACGGTGGATGATCAAAGTAACGAGCAAAGTAATAGTAATATCCCTGATGTTCTGTGGTGAGAAATGGAAAATGTGATATTTGGACCATGTTATTAATAGTGTCGTATAAATGGATGCGTGAACGACACAGTTATTTCGCCCGCCGGATACGAGCGAGGCCGTATTATGAGTTACTACGTCGAGAATATTGATGAATAAATAGAATTGAGAGATGAATTATTTAACCGAGAGTGTTAAATATATGACGACATGTGTTATGGTTGTAGGCGGAAAGCCTGGAGTGCTTCAAATAGTTTCCAGGGAAAATAAATGCTCGGAAAAATATGCAATCGAGAGCCCGAGATAAGTTGTGAACAGAGCGACTGATCAATGCGTGTTTCGACAGTCAAGTCTAATAATTGATGACATGTAATGCGAATAATTATTGTCCGTAAAGATTGAATAAGGTCATGTCCAGACATTTTAGTCTGAGGTTAGAAGGTTGCCATCAAATTCACATAATTTTTGCTACTTGGATCAGGGTAACATTTTATGCTTCTTCATTGCGCATATTTATTTTTTTAAATTTTATTTGGCAGCGATTTTTGGGATCTAGATTTTTATTATGATATCATTTCTTTGTATATATTTTGCCACAGTATTATCTTAAATCTGATACGTGAATTGTGTTTGATTTAATGTCTGTAAATAGAATAGAATAGGCGTAGTCAGATTATTTTAATTTCAGTATTTTTTAAGAGCAGTGTTTCTCCATTGACATGTTCATTTATGTAAATAAGATTTCATGTGTTAGGGTAAGAGATCATCGATTAGTTCATAGTCAAAAAAATATAGTAGTGGGATGTTCATATAAAAGGCAGTCAGTAATCACGAAGTCTTAGAAATCCACTACATTTCAGTTAGGCAAATGAAGCGATCTTTAATAAGCAGTTGTATCACAAGTACCGTAAATGAGTGACATAAATTAGATGGGACCTGCCTCCATCTAGAGTTGGTACCACACAAATATGCGTGCACAATGAAAATGCAGACAGCGGCAAACTAGGTAAAGTTAATGATGTAAAGGGATCGCTTTCATTTCAGATGTAAACCTGAGGCACTTGGCCTAATTAATTTAAGTAATTTTAAGAGTCCAGACTATCACAGCCAAGTAAATAAGGTTTAACAAATTAAATGAGTGGTGGTAGCACTCAGGTGTTCAGTTCGGTAAAAATTTCCTTGTTTTCAGCCACAAGCAGTTTAAACATGTGGCATAGATTATATAACAGAAAAAGTACAATGTTCATGGTTGTTTTCCTTTTCTCTCTTTTCGTTATTATTACACATGGTCAGTGTATTTTGTTATTATTTTAGAGTGGGGTGCTTCCCAAATGAATTTAAACATGAGTTAAATATTTGACAGACACCTTGCCGTCAATGTCAATTGGATGGATTAATAAATCAATTAATTAGTTACTGAATCTATTGTGAGATGACATTTTCAAGGTATTATAAATCATTCTTTCAAATGAGACTATATTTCTGACCAGTGTTTAAATGTGGTCACGTCATCGTCATGGAGACAGTGGTTCGATGTAATTCAGAACACTAAAATGTAATCGACTTTCAGTCGAGATTTGATTAAGGCAGATAATTATTGTAATGCAGATCTTTCAATTGTTTTAAATTTTAAGTTTCATTTCACATCATTTTATTTTACACCAGTTTACTTTCAATCTTTCACTTTGCAAAATTTTTGTTAAATAAACCATTTTATTTATTTCAATTTTAATTCAGTCTTTGGTATCGTTATTAGTAGTTTAGTTTACCCCTTCTTTCATTTCCTCACCCCCCGAACGACGTGTGGCCCATCAACCCGAGGGATCGAAGGACGCACCACCCCTGAGGAAGAAGAGTCTACATGCGGCGGTGGGTATTTTTTAAATGTCATTATTTTCAGGAGCAGCCGGCGCACATATCAAGAAAGACGACCACCGCAGTTGGGTGCCTTTAAAAGGGCACAGTATTGTCGAGCAGTGCCCTCAACAAGCACTAATTGTGATTTCACATTAAAGCCAATAGCTCCCCAGACCATACTATTCGGTGTTGGCTCTGTGTGCCTATAGACAATAAAATCTGGGCGGCCCCTCTCCCCGGTACGTCGGCGCACACGATTCCGGCGATCACTGCGGACAAGACAGAAGCGCGATTCATCACTAAAGACGACCCTATGCTATTCGTCGACCCACGTCGATCGCTCTCGACACCAGGCCAGCCTTACACGTCGCTGTTGTGGGGTCAATGGAACACCCTCTGCAGGGACACGGGCTCGTAAGCCAGCTGCACGCAGGCGATTACCAACTGTTTGTTGTGTAACGTGGGGTGCCACAGCTGCTTGAATTTGCGCTGCTGTAGCATGGGGTTCCATCCGGGCCATCCGAATGATGCGGCGATCCTCTCTCGCAGTTGTCCGTCGCGCTGGGCCTGTGCCAGGTCTACGAGTGTGGGTACCTTCATTTGACCACTACTGCCATACACGTTGTACCGTAGACGCCTGTCGGCCAACACGTGCAGCGACAGTCCTTAGCGATAATCCAGCCTCACACAGCCCTCTCAAACGGCGACAGTTGTTGGTAGCGTGCTCTTCTCTGTCGTCGATGCATGTTTGACGGGGAACACTTCACTGCACAGACTGCAAGTCAACTACGCTACACCAGAGTCCGTATACTGGAGTTGATTCCTCCGCGACCAATCACGTGGGGAGATCTGTAGCAACAATCCAAAGTTTTGATCGTTTACATACCTACATGGCATCATTCCATATCTTGAAAATCAACACAAACGACCAATGCCTTCATGGTGTTGCAATTTCCATTTTCTTAAGTGTATTTGAACAAGGCGCAAGTGCAATCTACCCGCTCTATGGTTACGCCGGTGAGTTGCATAAATTTTGGGGATTATGGTAGTCCAGATCGCTAATATTTATGCAAATCTCAGTGCAGAACCGTCGTGCTGATTATGACACTTGCGCTTTGTTCAATACGTTTGCATTCTAAACTATTCATGCCTATAATTCCTATCTCTAGTTATAAATGATGAATACGAGTTTAATATCGCCATGGATTACCCAATATTTGAGTCATTCTTGTTTATGTTCGGGTAAAGGATGGTGACCAAAAATCTTGTAGCCTGTCATTTATAGTTCGGAACACATCGTGGTGTTACGTCCGGCTTTTTGTGTGGATGGTTAACTAGTGGCCTTCGGTTTATAGGGTTCGATTCCAGAACACACTGGGTCGGGTTTTGTGATCGTGTTAATACACTTCGTTATCTACACACAACACATTTTTAGTTTGAACCAAGATAATCTGCCCTGATCTGTTGTAGACAGTTACAAAGCAATCCGTTTTATAGTAAATAAGATTATTAACCCCTGTTACAGATAATTTTTTTTTTTTTGCTAGTTGCTTTACGTCGCTCCGACACAGATAGGTCTTATGGCGACGATGGGACAGGAAAGGGCTAGGAGAGGGAAGGAAGCAGCCGTGGCCTTAATTAAGGTACAGCCCCAGCATTTGCCTGGTGTGAAAATGGGAAACCATGGAAAACCATCCTCAGGGCTGCCGACAGTGGGATTCGAACCTACTATCTCCCGAATACTGGATATTGGCTGCACTTAAGCGACTACAGCTATCGAGCTCGGTTACAGATAAATAACACAAACTTCTATTTATATAATATCATTAATTAATGGTTATATCCGGTGGCGGCGATAAGTATCCCGCTGACCCCACGGGGCAGTGGTGAGGGGGGGGGTGGGCGGGGACGTATGGCTTGTGATGGAACCATGGGCGTGCTATATCAACATTTTTTAAAGCTTAGGCGATGCATGTTTGCAGGCGATGTACGTTTGTGTCCATACACTCCACTTATAGCTAGTTTCACCCAGTTCACCGGCGCTCTCTCATGAACGGCATACAGATCTAAAACTTGTAGCCTAAAGTGTGAATCTCATCTCAATACTCAACTCCCGAGTTCATATCCGAAACAGGAATAAGTGGTAAAAAGAAAATCAGCTTCAACCCACTAATGTCGGAGCTTTCGAATGCTGGGTCTATCAGTGCAATGGGGAGACAGCGGGTTCAAATCCCACACTGGCTGTCCTGCAAATGCGTTTCTCATGTTCATTACCAGGGAAGTAATGAAATCGAGAACGGTACTCTTACGAGAGCCGCAGACGTTTTCTTTCTCAACTTTTAGCAAAATCTGAGCTAAAAGAAAAATTACGAATGAGAGAATTGGACCCTTAAAAAGAGTCATGCAAATTTATTATTATTATTATTATTATTATTATTATTATTATTATTATTATTATTGAAAAACCTACATCCTGTTTTCCAGTAAATGACCGGGTCAGGGATGGAATGAATGAAGCAACTATCTTACGGCGAGGATAGGAATTGTGCCGGCTGCCGAAGCCTGTCTCACTCCTTTGGAGCATAGATTAATGACTCACAGATGAAATGAAATGGTAGTGGAGTGTGTTGCTGGAATGAAAGATGACAGGGAAAACCGGAGTACCCGGAGAAAAACGTGTTCCGCCTCCACTTTGTCCAGCACAAATCGCACGTGGAGTGGCCGGGATTTGAACCACGGAACCCAGCGGTGAGAACGCGCTGCCGTCTGAGCCACGGAGGCTTATTATTATTATTATTATTATTATTATTATTATTATTATTATTATTATTATTACCGTCGTTGAGTCGTAGTTGTTCACTGTAATAATACACAACCTTGTACTACGAAATAAATTTGTAACTTTCCTTATCAGAAAATAAGGATCGCATTTTCAATTATTGAGAGGGGGACTCGAGATTCTCAGCGGCGCTACTGGTTGTATCGGTAGAAATACGGGATGAATGGCATGAATTGTTGAATAACGGCTAAGACGGGTGATATTTGAAGGTATTCATTATGACAGCCTCATGTCGTAACATTTACTGGTACTTTAAAGTAATTACTGCGGGAATATATCTGGCATCTCGGCGTCTCCGAAAACCCTAAATTAATTAGTAGCTGTTAAGAAAACAATAACATTACAGTATTTACAGTGGAAATAACAGATATCATTTATGTGCTGTAACTACGAATTTCATACCAGACACCCTGTTTAGTTTGGACCTAAATAATGCAGTAATGCCCATTCTAGACCGTTATAATCCAATCGATTTTTCCCGTATGTAATATTAATCCTTCACGTTACGGGTAATTCAGAAATAATTCCCTTTATATAATGGTATTGTATGTATGTATGTTGTGTATTCAGCCCGAAGGCTGGTTTGATCCTCCACAGTTCTGCCAACAGCTGTCATAGACAGCCTAGGCGTCACTGAAGAGGCATACTAGGGAAATGAGGAGTGAGGTAGTTTCTCGTTGCTTTCCTCACCTAGTCAGAAGTTGCTATTACATATCAGTCTGCCAAGCCTACTGAAATGCATGCACCAACTGACCCTATGAGCGATATTTTCGCACCATTCATAACAGGGACTGGCTGCATAAGGAATGGTATTACTAGCATCACTCATACCTCGATCACCTTCATTTTGTCAAAGCCAAGGGTGAGACTGAGACAGGTCAATGAAAGTAACAAATTTATTATAGCCCCTACCAGAGGACATAGTGCACTGTAAACACTACATATCTCCAGCAATAACTAACGTTTATATCAGCGGTAATATCAGATGTCATTTCCATGGCAACGCTACGAATTCCATACTAAAATAATTGGAAAGTTAACAGTATTCTTCCTGTGTTCACAAGGTAGTGAGTTCAGTATTCTATTTCAAATGCTCTGTAGAATTCGAGAATCGCTCGCGACATGAGATGCAAATTGCCGAACAAGTCCAGTCCATTATTGAAAAATCGATAGCGAATGCTGAAGCAGGATGTAATCAGACGAACATCCATTGAGGTGATTACACTCGAAACACCCGAATAGTGAGTATACAGACCTAGGAGTCCTCATATAATACTACTACTTCATAGAAAATTGCCTAACAATTATTAACGGGGATGATTCTAAAGTTGTTGGAAGCGTTATAACCTGGCGAGTTGGCCGTGCGGTTAGGAGCGCGTAGCTGTGAGCTTGCATCCGGGATATAGTGGGTTTGTAACCCACTGTCGGCAGCCCTGAAGATGGTTTTCCGTGGTTTCCCATTTTCACGCCAGGCAAATCCTGGGGCCGTGCCTTAGTTTAAGGCCACGGCCGATTCCTTCCCATTCCTAGGCCATTCCTATCCCATCGTCGCCATACTTTTACGTGCCAGTAAATCTACTGACCAAAGGCTGACGTATCTGAGCACTTCCAAATACCACCGGTCGGAGCAAAGATCGAACCTGTCAAGTTGGGATCAGAAGGCCAGCGCTCTACTGTCCGAACTACTCAGCTTGGCACCAATTATTGTACTGAGTACCACTGTCATGACAGGAGATGAATACAGTTTAAGGTAGTTTTATTTAATTGTCTGCACGTTTACCTCGGGAATTGGTACTTCAATTTCGAGGATAGTAATACCTTCGAGATAACACACATTATGAACTTGCTGATGTGAAAATGTGTCATGTGTCGACAAATGTCATCGTTGTGAATAACCAACATGTTAACTGCGGAAGACTTCCTGTTATTGAGACTTCACGTCACATCGGCTACGCAGGTGATTGAGGACTTACTGACATGCTGCAGTGGAGCATTTCTCCGTCCGAATGAACCAGCAGGGACCCACTAGAATTATGTCCACAACGACAGTTCAGCGAACCCTACCGCGTATAGCGCTCCGAAGAAAACAGTTGGGCATTGTACCTTGCAGTGGAAGGTGCATCAGAGGAGAAGACTTTCTTCGCAGCATCGGAATTACATGTAGTTCTCCGCTTATTGCTAAAACTTTGCCTTCTCTAATAAGTCACCTTTTATGCTTTATCAAGCGGATGAATGATGGCATGTCAAGCGAAAAATAGAGGATGGCATACTTGGGAACAATCAGCTTGTCTATAAGTCTCTTGACTGATTTAGTTATTGAATCCATCCTCGTAGGTCATGTGCATTATAATAATACTTATTATTATCATTATGATTGACTTCCCTCGAACGGGTGCTATTCCAGCAAAACAATCTGATATGTCACACGGCTTCAAATCTCCACTTGTAACTGGAAGAGCAGGACCAATGTTTAGAAACCCTTTCCTAGCTCTCTAATTCACCGGGCGAGTTGGCCGTGCGCGTAGAGGCGCGCGGCTGTGAGCTTGCATCCGGGAGATAGTAGGTTCGAATCCCACTATCGGCAGCCCTGAAGATGGTTTTCCGTGGTTTCCCATTTTCACACCAGGCAAATGCTGGGGCTGTACCTTAATTAAGGCCACGGCCGCTTCCTTCCAACTCCTAGGCCTTTCCTATCCCATCGTCGCCATAAGACCTATCTGTGTCGGCGCGACGTAAAGCCCGTAGCAAAAAAAAAAAAAAAAAAAAAAAAAAAAAAAAAAAAAAAAAAAAAAACTCTCTAATTCCCCAACTTGAACCAAGTTGACAACCTGTGGCACCACTTGATGGTGGTTGGTGATTGTCGTTTGAAGAGGAAGTAAAATTGGGTAACCATCCTCTCTTACGGCTAATTAAAGTCCAACCCGTCGAAGGATGGAGACATCGAAAACAGAAAGGGAAGGACTACGATGGGTGTGACTTGCTAGGCTTCGTAAACCTAATAACATCGGGTTTAGAAGAGAATAAGTGTTGACCGAAGGAGGTCAGATAGAAAATATGAAAGTCAAGAGCCTAGCCTGGAAGCAATGACAGATTCAGCTAAGTGCCCCTTGGCTGCTAACTAATGCTCCTAAGTTGATAGCCCTTGGGGTCTCATTACAGTTGCCACTTACGATAGGCAAGTGATAGCGTGGATGTATTGTATGGCTTCGCTCATATGGGCAGGGATCAAAGGGCCACCTCGGTCATCTAATTTGCTCTATGGACTCCCTGTCATGAAGCCTCTAGCAGTTGTGAGATGCACTGCAGGCAGCATGGCTCTAGATACTGGTGACAGCCTACCAGCACTCCCAGTCTGTCTAGCTGCTCCGTGCTGTAGACGGGGCTTACTGCAGATGTTAGCTGCTTATCATAATAATATCGCTTGACTGTAGGTATATAAAAACCAAACCCCATAACACTACAGCCCTTGAAGGGCCTTGGCCTACCAAGCGACCGTTGCTCAGCCCGAAGGCCTGCAGATTACGAGGTGTCCTGTGGTCAGCACGACGAATCCTCTCGGCCGTTATTCTTGGTTTCCTCGACCGAGGCCGCTATCTCACCGTCAGATAGCTCCTCAGTTCTAATCACGTAGGCTGAGTGGACCTCGAACCAGCCCTCAGATCCGGGTAAAAATCCCTGACCTGGCCGGGAATCGAACCCGGGGTCGCCGGGTAAGAGGCAGGCACGCTACCCCTACACCACGGGGTCGGCTGACTGTGGGGTATATAAGTTACAAAAATAATATATAATTGAATACATCAGAACGTTATCCATAGTCAGTGTGTATAATGAGTCAGACACTGCCATTTTGAGCTCATTCCAGATACGACGAACTGGACGAACCTAAATACCCTTCTTCTGGCTCCTTTGGAATTGATATATACCATTCGAATTATTTCCTCTTTATTTGGATTACTACATTTTCCTAAACTCACGTTGGTTTCCACAGATATAAAGGTTATCTAATGAGCCATCCGGTTCCATGGCTGTGTGGTCACCATGTTGGCAGTCATTTTTTTTTACAAGTTACCTTACGTTGCAACGACATAGATAGGTTTTATGGCGACGATGGGATATGAGCAATCTAGGAGTGGGAAGGAAGTGGCCGTAGCCTTAATTAAGGTACATTATCAGCATTTTACTGGTGTACAAATGGGAAACCACGGAAAACCACCTCCAGGGCTGCCTGCAGTGGAGTTCGAATCCACTATCTCCCGGATAAAACCTCACAGCTGCGCGCCCCTAAACGCACGGCCAATTCGCCCAGTGGTCGTCGGTTCTTGCAGCCCCGGATTCCCGGCCGGGTAGAAGAATTTTAATCTCAAACGGTTAATTCCCTTGGCCCGGGACTGTTTCTTTTTCTTTGTTTGTTGCCATTAACATTCATCCAACTTATACACCCACACTCGTTGGACGGTCTGACTTATAAGGACTGCACCAGGTTAGAAATATCCACATTAATTTATATTATTATTATTATTATTATTATTATTATTATTATTATTATTATTATTATTATTACACAAAAACCTCGTTTATCCGGATTAAGTGGGACCGGAACTGATCCGGATTATCAAAAATACGAATAATTCGGAAACTAAAAAGCAATACAGTTGTTGTTGTTTGAGTCATCAGTCCATAGACTGGTTTGATGCTAACCTTGTGCTAACCTTTTCATTTCTACGTAACTATTGCATCCTACATCTGCTCTAATCTGCTTGTCATATTCGTTCCTTGGTCTACCCCTACCGTTCTTGCCACCTACACTTCCTTCAAAAACCAACTGAACAAGTCCTGTGTGTCTTAAGATGTGTCCTATCATTCTATCTCTTCTTCTCGTCAAATTTAGCCAAATCGATCTCCTCTCACCAATTCGATTCAGTATCTCTTCATTCGTGATTCGATCTATCCATCTCACCTTCAGCATTCTTCTGTAACACCACATTTCAAAAGCTTCTATTCTCTTTCTTTCTTAACTAGTTATCGTCCGTATTTCACTTCCATACAATGCCACGCTCCACACGAAAGTCTTCACAAACATCTTTCTAATTCCGATATCAATGTTTGAAGTGAGCAAATTTCTTTTCTTAAGAAAGCTCCTCCTTGCTTGTGCTAGTCTGCATTTTATGTCCTCCTTACTTCTGCCATCGTTAGTTATTTTACTACCCAAGTAACAATATTCATCTACTTCTTTTAAGACTTCATTTCCTAATCTAATATTTCCTACATTACCTGCCTTCGTTGGACTGCACTCCATTACTTTTGTTTTGGACTTATTTATTTTCATCTTGTACTCCTTACCCAAGACTTCATCCATACCATTCAGCAACTTCTCGAGATCTTCTGCAGTCTCAGATAAAATAACAATATCATCGGCAAATCTTAAGGTTTTGATTTCCTCTCCTTGGATTGTGATTCCCTTTCCAAATTTCTCTTTGATTTCCTTTACTGCCTGTTCTATGTAAACATTGAAAAGGAGAGGGGACAAACTGCAGCCTTGCCTCACTCCTTTCTGGACAGCTGCTTCTTTTTCAAAGCCCTCGATTCTTATCACTGCAGACTGATTTTTATACAGATTGTAGATAATTCTTCGTTCTCGGTATCTGATCCCTATCATCTTCAGAATCATAAATAGCTTGGTCCAATCAACATTATCGAATGCCTTTTCTAGATCTACGAATGCCATGTACGTGGGCTTGTCCTTCTTGATTCGATCCTCTAAGATCAGACGTAAAGTCAGGATTGCTTCACGTGTTCCTACATTTCTTCTGAAGCCAAACTGATCTCCCAACTCAGCTTCAGTTTGTTTTTCCATTCTTCTGTAAATAATACGTGTTAAAATTTTGCAGGCATGAGATACGAAACTAATGGTGCGGTAGTTTTCACACCTGTCAGCACCGGCTTTCTTGGGAATAGGTATAACAACATTCTTCCGAAAATCGGATGGGACTTCTTCTGTCTCATACATCTTGCACACTAAGTGAAATAACCTTGCCATGCTGGTTTCTCCTAAGGCAGTCAGTAATTCAGAGGGAATGTCATCAGTTCCAGGTGCCTTGTTCTTATTTAGGTCACTAACAGCTCTGTCAAACTCTGACCTCAAAATTGGGTTTCCCATTTCATCAGCATCAATAGCCTCTTCACGTTCCAGAACTAAATTATCTACATCTTTACCTTGATACAACTGTTGGATATGCTCCTGCCATCTTTCTGCCTTGTCTTCTTTCCCTAGAAGTGGCTTTCCATCTGAGCTCTTAATATTCATACACCTAGATTTCCTTTCTCCAAAGGTTTCCTTGATTTTCCTGTATGCAGCATCTACCTTTCCCAGGACCATACAGCACTTCTCCTTCAGCGATTCTTCATTAGCTACCTTGCACTTTCTGTCCACTTGATTCTTTTAATCGCCTGTATTCTTTTCTGCCCTCTTCATTTCTAGCATTCTTGTATTTTCGTCGTTCATCAATCAGGTCTAGTGTCTCCTGAGTTATCCACCGATTCTTAGTTGATCTTTTCTTCCTTCCTAACATTTCTTCAGCAGCCCTACTGACTTCATTTTTCATGACTCTCCACTCTTCCTCTATAGTGTTTCCTTCAGCCTTTTCATTTAGTCCTTGTGCAACATGTTCCTTGAAGCAATCCCTCACACTCTTTTCTTTCAACTTGTCTAGATCCCATCTTTTTGCATTCTTTCCTTTCTTCAATTTTTTCAACTTCAGATGGGATTGCATGACCAACAAGTTGTGGTCAGAGTCCACGTCTGCTCCTGGGAAAGTTTTGCAATCCAACACCTGGTTTCTGAATCTCTGCCTAATCATAATGAAGTCTATTTTATACAGTACATGTTACATAATATATTAACATAACTTGTACAGTAATACATTTTTCAATTGTACAAAAAATATAAGAACACTTTTCTTACATTTACGGTCTGTTATATGCACTAAAATAATGCGTGAGCTTTTTCTGTTTTATATTTGTATAGCGTTTGCGCGCAGCACGATCACGAAGGCGTTTTACTAATATCAGTTCTGCCGGTGTGGTTTCAGTCTGGGATTCTAAATAGGCCATCAGTTTGTTCAGCTGCATTGTTGCATCTCCAGGAGTTATTGTTTCTTCTAATGGAGCGCCGGTTTCACTCTCGTCATTACCTGCCGAGGAACAAGAGCCATAATTTATTCATCTGTCATTATGCCGTAGCCTGAATTAAAGTTATTTTCCAACCAGTCGTTTACGTCGTTCACATCTACGTTCGAGCATCCGGGAATGCGCGCTAATGTGTCAAAGAACTCAGACGTGTCCACAGTCTCCCATTCTCAATTCCAGGTGAATGCCGGGACGGTACCTTTGATAGAGCGTGGCCGACTTACTTCCAATACCTGTCCTGAACTATCCTTGGCGGAAAAGACGTTCAAGAAGAATCGACCCCGTAAAAGAAATACTGTACAAGTAAAAATAAATTGGTATTATTTTCGATCCGGATAAACCGGAGATCCGGATTATGAGGACCGGATAAACGAGGTTCTTGTGTATTATTATTATTATTATTATTATTATTATTATTATTATTATTATTATTATTATTATTATTATAGTCTTATATGCATGCAAACTACAATACAAGAAATTCCGGAATATTTACCTGAATTATGTGCGAGTTATGGAGTACAGTGATTGTCTAGATTACCCTAACCTACAAAACATAAATTCCAAACATATTATTGTTATCTTCCATTTCAATAACACGCGAGGGGCTGTAAACCGTGTCTATCACGCGCAGAGCATTCACCAAAGCTATTTACCAACGATACAACCTGCATAAAATGTAGCCATCATCATGTTATATATTCAAACCTGTACTTTTCACAGCGTTGGCAAACTTAAAGTTGCAACGAGCTGACAGTAGCAGTGGGTATAGGATGTACTGAAAGCAACAAATACCGATCATCCTTGTGAGTTGTTTGGTTGTCGATCAGCAGCTGTTTATGTCTCCCTGAACTTTTTACAAACTTTGACTCACTCCAACATGAGCGGCGACGTCACAATTTGAATGCGGCCAGTAGCAAAACTGAATACTCTTGCCATATTTACTCCAGTCCTACACATGTTGTCTATACTCAACTGCCTTTACAAGTGATGATGTTAGAACGAACGACAAACACCTCCTATCGAACATTGTTGGATGCGTTTTTTAATGGTCGGCTGTTGAGAGTGCTCCTGAATTATCGTAGTGATAAAGTAGTTAAAACCTATTGAAATTGTTTAATTTTGTGTGTGTGTGGTCCATTTCGTGCTATTTATATATTGGTGTTTAGTACTTGTTGGTAGGAACTGGGAGTAGGGATATTTATTTTAATGTTATAACAAATAGTTCAGTTGGTGTTCAGTAGATTATGTTTTCTGTTCTAACGAATTTGGGTTTAGGAAATAATTTAGGTAATAATATTAAATTAAAAAAAAAATATTTTTAAATATCTGTAGGTTCCCTGGTATAACACTTACAAAGGCAAATTATCATAAGGCGTTGTAACTTCCGCAGCTTTTCCGGCATTTCGTATAGATATCCGTTCAAACTACCATGAAGGTAATAATTTATTAAATTAAATAACACGTTAAGCCTGTAAACTTTGATTTTAAAAAGGAAATTAAAGAGAATTCACGGTATTTCATTGGATAATTACTCAACAGTCTTTGGATTGTTGACGAATGTTTGCTGCATTTCGACGAGATCAAAGAGTGTATGATAGTTAAGTAAACAAATACAAGAATCAGCTCATTACTGTATTCTGAAAATTTGTAGTTCTAAGTTCCCAGCATACTTTGTACTCTGAACCTTCGTTTATTCATCGAGTAAAAGTTAATCAAATTCCTATATCCCAATAATAGCCTACTTCAGTTCAACTCCCCGGCGTAGTTTTGATAGAAATTATTGCAGACAACATCTTATTTTTCAGCATTTACGGACACCTTTATTTTCCGTCCCGCGTAGTAGGGAAAATAATAGTAATACACCAGCTGTAAAAATCATATAACCACATTTCGGTTGAGAATTGTAGTGTAGGTACGGTGCATTTAGATAGTATCTCGCCTGCTAAATTCGTGTGTATCTTTGCGTGTGTATATTTCGTGTGTATCTATTAGACCATAGTATAATAAAACAGTACTAATAATAATCTGTCTACGCATTTAGCGTTGTTGGTAATGAAAGGTATAAATCATATTGAACCTAAAACATTAGATAATATATACATCCTCAATGACACCAAATTGTAAAGTAAATCAATTCCTAAATAGGCAACAGCTGATAAAAGGTTTAGAATAATTCTTGCGAATTTCTAACTTGCAATTTTAATTTCTATTGTAATTAGGATACGTCTGAACGTAGTTTAAAATTATTGTAGTATCTTAAATTTAGCGTGCTTATTCTGTTATCGTAAAATACTTGTGTAGTATAAGTATTTGTAGAAACTCTCTTACTAGAATTCTGTTGTTGTAATTAGGATAGGCTTAGTTGCAGTTTATAATTGTGTAATTCTTGCGTAAAACTTTCGGCATTCAGTAATTAACGGCAGATTTTATCCTGGTGGATAAAAATATAGTACGACTAAGTAGTATTGTAGTGTTATAGTATATTAATTACCTTATTGTCGTGTGATCTTTGTGTACTGTCCTAGACAATATTTCATTCCTTCCTTCCCTTTTTTTTTTTTGCATATAATATTTTATTTTCATTTTCCCGTAAATAATTGCTAAGGAGCGCAAGTGTAGGAACTGTGCGTGGGGCTAGGCATTAAGGAGCATGAGGGAGAAGTTGGAGAGTCTGAGGGAGATAATTATGATTCTCTGAATTCGATCAGCTCGGAAGTACATATTGTGATGTCTCTGATGTGTCACATTAGAAAACATTCTTAATATGTATTGCAAATTTACGCGCAAACTGGATTTATAAAGCCTTACTAAATATGGAAGTACTGTTCACACCACAGTAATCTCCAGTCTTTTCCAATGGTGTTCTTTGGATACTTCGGTCACTTTAACACTTAATTCATCTTCTTTTTGCCTCTCCCCACCTTATAAACACTGTGCATTCATCGAAATATTTTCATTTCATTTCCATACAAGGTGATTTCTGTATTCTACCAGCTTCCGCTCCACGCAAGGATGCCGAACTGTTTGTGACCTATTAGATCTGTAACATTTCAATGGACTTGTTTCCACCCTTGATGAATGGAACACACGACGCTGCTATCCTCCACTGGAATACACAATATCAGAACGCATTTCTCTGCAGAGTGTTGGCGTTAAAAAGTATCCTTGTCCCTATTTTTATGTATACTAAACAGGTCGCCACCATGATCCAATCAGGATGTACTTCATGGCGTGTGGGAGGAACAAGCATAAGAACTGCTGAGGGAAGTTTAGCAGAAGAATACGTACTTCTGTATCTGTGAATGGGAAATATCGACAACATACCAAAACACTGCCAGCAAGAGATAAACTTTCGGAATCTGACGTATGTAAGTGAAGATTGTATACACGTACCTTTTCGGTGGTCTAGCCAAAGGATGAGCAATAGAATTGGTAGAAAACTTTATTACAATATTTAAAAACTATAAACATTACGATGTAAAAGAAAACGATATTTTCTCTTTTGTTTCTATGTCTTACACGTGTCTTCTGATGAAACGTGTCTGGTCATCGCATCCTGCTATCAGCTGCGCGTTATAAGGCTTGTAGCTGTATACTTGTATTTGGGAAAGTAAAGGTTCGAACACCACCATCAACAGCCCTGTGGGTGATGTGGCTGGGTTTCCCATTTTTACAAGAAGTAAATACAGGGTTTACACCTTAATAGAGACAATGACCAATGTCTTTTCGGTCTTAGCCCTTTCCCATTCAGCGGTGCCAAAATCGTACTGTGTTATTGCAATTTTAAAAAGGTAACAAAATGAACTCTATAAGCAAAAGATGTAGGCCTAAATTTATTTACTTATTTTTTATATTCATTCTGACAACAACACGTTTTTGCCAAAGGACACAGAATACCTCACAAGTTGTTCGAAAGGACAATTGAATTGTTGGTTTCGTAAATGAAATATCAATGTACTCAATAATATGAAGATATTTTTAATCTGCCGGGAGGAAATTAAATATTACGTTTGTCTCCACCAAGAATTTTATGATCGTGGCAACAATTTTGTCTTGAATATTTCCCTCCTGTCTGTACGATTGCCGCTATTCGACATTTCTGGGAATGGCCCCTCTAACACCCAGAAGCAGTCCACTTACTCGTATGTTCCTGACACTGTAGGCTCTTTCGAAGTAGGGCATTGTTGGCGCATATATGTCCTATTTTTCACTATCAACGTCATCTGGCTGGGAAAGAGAGTCTTCAAACCTTATCGCAAGGTCAATGATTCTTGCTTTCTTTTGTCTCCAATTGATGGCAGTTATATCAATACGATGATTACTTCCAACTTCTGCAACACAGTGGACTTTTCATGAACCTCAAGGGGTTTTTCATTGATACTGTTCGCTAATGCCTTTGCTGGCGAGATGTAGTGTTAACAGTGCACTATGTCTTCTAGTATGGGATATAAACATTTTTTTACTTTCATTGACCTGTCTCAGTCTCATCCTTGGCTTTGACAATATGAAGGTGACTGAGGTATAAGTGATACTAGTAATACCATTCCTTATGCAGCCAGTCTCTGTTATGAATGGTGTGAAAATATCGCTCATAGGGTCGGTTGGTGCATGCATTTCAGTGGGCTTAGCAGACTGATCTGTAATAGAAACTTCTGGTTCGCTGAGGAAAGCAACGGGAAACTACATCACTCTTCATTTCCCTAGCATACCTCTTCAGTGACGCCTAAGCTATTTATGACAGCTGTTAGCGGAGCTGTGGAGGATCAAACCAGCCTTCGATCTGAATACACTGCTCGCTAATAAAGATCTCACGGTGTTATGACAATGCGAAGCAACTTACCCTAATTAATTATTTGGATATTATCAGACACCACTTGTTTCCATGACATGACCGTTTATGTAAACAAAAATGCTTAAAATTTCAAGAGAGTAGAGGATAAGAAATACAACAGATAACCCTCATCTTCGATACAGGGTGTGAACCTGCTTGATAGATAAATAGAAAAACTATGAAGTTCATTATCATATTATTGTTCCGTGTGAACTGATTAGATTATGTGTTGGATATTCTCTTCTTCTAAATTTATTTATTTATTTATTTATTTATTTATTTATTTATTTATTTATTTATTTATTTATTTATTTATTTATTTGTAGGTTTGTTTGTCTATTTGCGCCCAAAACAAGGATACTTACCCAGCGAAAACACTTGTGAAATCCCCTTCCGAAAGCCAGCTGTATCACTAAAGCATCCATTATCAGTTTTCATTGAAAAGACGTACAAAGGAAATTAGGATTAAGAGAGTTTCCCACTGTATTCCGATGGAACCAGAAGGAGCTGTCACCAATGTCTAAAATATCTGCACTAGCCAACGCTATGTGCGACAGTTTCATATCTTTTCATCAGAGAAACAGACTGGAAAGAAAATTGTTTTGTCTACTAGCGCCGCTCATACCTCTCCTGCTTTCACATTGTTAAAGCCAATGAGAGACTGGGAGAGAGGAATGAATAGTATGAATAGTATTCATCAGATGTAGATCTGGGCAAAAGTAACTAAAGAAATGGTACAACAAATATAAAGAGATCTGAAAGGTTATTCTGATTATTTTTTTCCTAGTGTTGTCCCGTTGGCGCAGGGTCTTGCCAACGCTGCTTCCGTCGTCCTCTGGGGCGTAGACCTTCAACATCAAAATGGAGAATAGAGTTGGCAACTCTACGAGGCGCTGAACGCAGAGTATGGCCATTCCATCGGAGCCGTTTTTATCTTATTTTGTCCACAATTGGAACGACACCCATTTTCGGTTATGTAGACGAAAGGTATCCACGAAATGTCACTGTAATATTTGTCCCAAATGGAATATAATAATTCATTTTACTCAAATAAAGTGTAAAATCTGCGATAAATTGAGAAATGTTAGGAAATATTTTACTTGCAGGGAATAATATGGATACATACTTTACTACCTTACAACTATTTTTTTTCTGCTACGTGTATGTTTTGTTTGTCTAACACTTTCGTGTGTGATGTCTTTGCTTACTAAAGTTATTTGAATTAATTAGGTGCCGTTTTATTCGTGTTGCTCATTCGTTTTGTGCCCTAACTTGTTCATTAAGTGATATATTTATTGGTCCAGGGATCATGCTATTTTCCTTTCTACAAACAAGTAATATATGTATTGGTCCAGGGATCATGCTATTTTGCTGTTTGAACTGCCCGCGCTAGTCATATGGACAAAGTTAATGACAAAATCACAGGCACAGCACTCCCATTCGTCGATGCAAGCCCTGGACCTCAAGAAAGAAATAAAAGACGGCACGAGCAGCGGAATACAACATAAAGGAGTCCTGTCTACGGCCCGTAAGTATGTATAGATATTTCTCCAGTAACGACGGTATTTCTTAATTTATCGCAGATTTTTAACTTTATTGGTGTAATATCAATTATTATGTTCCATTGGGGATAAATATTACAGTGACATTTCGTGGATACCGTTGGTCTACATAACCCCAATTTTCTTTCAAATTGTGTCGTTTCCGACATGGGGATACGGATGGTCCAACGGAGCAATCTTATTTCCATCGCATGTAGTTGGCGTTCTGAATTTCTTTCAGGTGTTCGACATTCAGCTCCATACAGCGCAACTGGCCGTACTACTGTCCGATATATCTTGGATGTGAAACGAAATGACATTTTTTTTATCGCAAAGTAAACCGATAACCTCCTTCCACCCGCAGCCAGTTTGCAATTATTCTGTCTGTTATTTCAGTACTGAAATTGCCGTCACTCTGCAGGCGAGACCCAAGGTACCGGAAGCATTCTGCCTTGAGTATATTTTCTCCAGCCACTTGAATGGTACCGACGCTTGGATTTGACGCCAGATATTCCATCTTTTTCACTTTCATATCTCTGCAGGGACAAGGCTTGGTTCAGCTCCTCAGGTGAGCCAGCCCTGAAGAGTATATCCATGCAATGAGAGTGACATATCGCTGTCACTGTGTAAGAACTTTAACATGCCGACCAAGAGTTTGGTTAAAGGTATTCTTATGGCTTCTGCAGTACAGCATGTCTTTCATTTCAATAAAAGGGATTCCCGTGCCTACATAGGGAACAGTAGAAGTGTAACCTCGGTTGCTAGGCGTTTTTGTGGTGCATCTTTTGTTTATCAGCATAGGTGGACAAAGTGTAGTTTATAGGTTCCAATCCAAAAAAAACCAAACCCTATGGCACTACAGCCCTTGAAGAGCCTTGGCCTACCAAGCGACCGCTGCTCAGCCCGAAGGCCTGCAGATCCTCTCGGACGTTATTCTTGGCTTTCTAGACCGGGTTTATAGGTTCACTACTTTTTATATCGTTTTCCCAGAATGACCTACTGCTGTCGTTGCTGTAGTATGGCTTTTAACATGAGCAACCAAGAGTATGCATATAAGACTTAAAGATACTAGTGTGTTCTGAAATACATTCAGTCTATAAAAACATCACGTCGTTGAGACTGCTGTATTATTTTGCATTCTGTTGTAAGTCTTTTATCTTAAACAAGAGCACTCATTTAGGGTGACAGAACGGTTCATCGCAGTCGCTGTTGCGATTAGGACTTTACGCACCACGGCTCTTGCAGAAACGACCAAGAGTAAAATTACTTTAAATTAATTTATTACTTTAAGTATGATCATCACATACATGTATGTGACACCATGCTTAACGCTGATTACCTTGATCACTATACATCTCTAGGTTATAAATAAAATATAGACAACAGTTCCTTGTATAGAAGGAATTAATTCATCTCTCACAATTTATTTTTTAAGTGGCCTAGAACATAGCTTTATCACTATATACTTAGATTTTGAATCCTTTACAGTGGTACAATGGATTATCCCAAACGATGTGGTGGAGATTCATACGTGCGGGGATGACCAAAATCTTTAACGTCGAAGGTCTTTGGAGGGCTTAAATGCTGCCTAGTAATCCATTATCACTGGCCAGCAAGGGTGGTAATTTGCGGGTCGTACGAGGGCCTAACTAGTTCTCTAAGTGGCCTCACTCAGCTTACACTCTCGCATGGAAGATTAAATTAAAGGCTAGCCCGGACTAAGCTACAGCTCGCCGTGTCATTTTGGTGGCGATCAAGGCTACCCTTCGAGCGTTCATAATTGAGTTAAATTGGCAGAACACTTCATACCAGTCATGTGTCTCGTATACTGTATTACACAAATGTGTACATTATGATGTTTTAATTTAGTTCACAAGGTGGTATTGTTTAGCAGCCTGGAGTATAACAAAAGGAAGGCTCCAGAATTGTTAGCCAAGATTAACCATTTGTCATAGTTGTGAGACGACATGAGAAAACAGACTGATTCAGGATTCAGAATCAAAGTGTATTTTGATGAGGTCCTTATGTGGAGACTAGAGATTTCTTAATATTAAAGCTATGTTCTAGGTCACTTAAAAATCATTCATAACCGAGTGCATTTATTCGTTGTAGATAAGGAACTGTTGTGTACATTTTATATTATTGAGTACTTTACCTTCATATTCTTAAAGTATTCCTTTGGGATCATTTTCTGTTGGACCCCTGTCCTCTTTTGACTGCCTTTCAATCTATAGAGAGCCATCATTAACTAGGTAGGGGCGTAATTAGCTCACTGGATTAGCTGTTGGCCTCCTACCTGGAAGATGGATATAATGATGTTATGATGGAAGAAGACGAAGAAAATTTAACAATGTAGCTAGTTAAAATCTTCATAGGAAGATAAAGACGGGTTGTATGCAAACCTTACGTACACCGAAGTAGTTCAATCCAAATTTAAGTGTATCAAGGATTTTGTGTGTGTGTTCTAGGTATAATTAATTATCCTCAGGGCAACAATATCGTCCAGTGGAAGATTGCAGCACGAAGGATATCTAACTACTGACCGGTTTGAATTCTTAGTATCAGTTCCAAAATGCTATTGAAACGAAGATTTTCTATACCATAAAATATTCCAGTATCGTTTGATTTCAAGCAAATTGCATAGGCTTGATATATTTTCTATCGATAATCACAAAACTACGATACGTGTAGTAGAAGTCATTTTATATAGTTTATCTAGTTAACCAGTGTACTTCCGATTGGAGTTTCTTCTATGATTAAATATGATCACAATGTTCAGTAGTATTTACAGTACAGTGAAATCGCCATATGACACTTTCCAATACAGCGATGATATCCTATACAACGATAGAATATTCTGATCCTGGCATGGATCCCATCAATTCAATGAAAAATTTTCCCGATTTAACGATACTCTTGATGACGATACATCCCTCTATTACGATTGCATTTTAGACTCTGTTGATGTGCATTTCTCCCAGCTCTGCGATAATACGAACCTTGAAACTCAGGAAAACTTTTCACTGTCATTTGCAGAGCGTACTCGACCGATTTGATCTAGCCTGTACTGTGAACACAATCAGCACTTCACTGTCGTGCCTATGCGCTTGCTGAGCACCGTTTGCAGGAAACATATGGCCTGCATTCCTGAATGATTTAGACAGCCGTGTCCGAATTAAAATACTTTCGTTATCTCACTAGACATCGAAACAAACCAAACCAAACCCAATGGCACTACAGCCATTAAAGAGCCTTGGCCTACCAAGCGACCACTGCTCATCCCGAAGGCCTGCAGATTTTTTTTTTTTTTGCTATTGGCTTTACGTCGCACCGACACAGGTAGGTCTTATGGCGACGATGGGACAGGAAAGGGCTAGGACTGGGAAGGAAGCGGCCGTGGCCTTAATTAAGGTACAGCCCCAGCATTTGCCTGGTGTGAAAATGGGAAACCACGGAAAACCATCTTCAGGGCTGCCGACAGTGGGATTCGAACCTACTATCTCCCGAATACTGGATACTGGCCGCACTTAAGCGACTGCAGCTATCGAGCTTGGTGGCCTGCAGATTACGAGGTGACGTGTGGTCAGCACGACCAGTCCTCTCGCCCGTTATTCTTGGCTTTCTAGACCGGGGCCGCTATCTCACCGTCAGATAGCTCCTCAATTCTAATCACGTAGGCTGAGTGGACTTCGAACCAGCCCTCAGGTCTAGGTAAAAAAACAATCTGGCCGGGAATCGACCCCAAGGCCTCGGGGTAAGAGGCCGGCAGGTTACCCCTACACCACGGGGCCGGCTATCTCACTAGACATCCTTTCGTATATTCCAAACCTTCACCTCCTCGAAGAATAAAAAAATAGAAACCTGTCGCGTTATTCCGTGGGAACACTATGCAGTGTTATAGGTGGTCAATGGTTCAAAGGTGTTGTTAAGTTGGAAAAGTTTGTCAGCATGGCTTCAGGTTTTCATAAAAAGAATTAGACTGCATTAGAAATGAGCTGATTTAAGGAAGTGGATGGCAGAAGGAAACAAAGTGAAGTAGCACAATGGTATGGACTATCGCAATCGACTGTGGCAACATTCTTAAAGAAAAAGAAGGTTGAGAAAACTATGAATTAAAATACCATGGATCCACTAGACAACGCTTGAAATCTGTGACGTTTGGTGACATTGATGGTGCTAATTTTAAGTGGTTTTAGGAAAAAGAGATGTCTGAACATCCCAATTAACAGACCACAACTTTGTGCTCAAGGTAATAGTTTTGCTGACATGTGTCTAAATACGCGTTTACTTTTTAAATGTCATGCCTACAATGGAAATAAGATTCTATGGATGATGGGCGACATGTTATCGCAATGGTATCAGAAAATGGATGAGAAATGAAGCAGAAGAAAAGGAACATTGCAGTTATTGTAGATTTATTTATTTTATTTGCCGTGTCAGAAGCACTTAAATAGACTACATATAAAGAAAAATACAGCAAAGACAGTGAAATATAAAAGGAAAAGCGCAAGAAAGAAAGAAAGAAAGAAAGGCCAAGGTGGTGGATCTAGGCAGTGTAGGTGACTATGTATCGCAACAACGCTTGGAGAACGAGATGCTTCTTTCGTGTGTTGACTGCTTAATATGAAGCCTGCCATCAGAGGTGTCCCATTCCGACAGAAGGAATCTGACAATAACAATAAACACGTTGGATGAACTATCTTATATTGTTGCCGACCAGAAATTAAAGAGAGTCCAGTGTTACATTCAAAATATTTTCCATAGTGAAGTAGATGAGGTTTTGCCTATGGTAACCCACATTCACATAACTTTGAGTCTCCTTGAAAATACCACTTCAACAAGTTAGATTAGCAACTCGGAACACCTGTGAGCAGTCTTTTGAGCACTTACCGTGTCAACGATCCTCCTGTATGAGCAGTAGGAAGTTGCTCCCTTGGTGTCATCCGTTCTTAAGGTCTGAGTCTCTCTCGTCATTAAAAAAATCACTCTTGGTGTGCTGTCCCTTCAGGAGCCTCTGTTGGTCTTTTCTAAAAGCTAGGTGAGGGCATGTTGACTGGTGGCTATACAGAGGGTGAGATTCAGAAGTGAGACTTTTTTTCTTTTCGCTCTATCCCCCGTCGGATATCAAAACTTGCAATCCCAACAAGGTAGTGAAATTTATCCATAGACGTAGGTCCTCGGCAGCCTGTGATGATGAGACAGGTCTCATTAAGTGCAACTCCCGCCTTTCTTGAATGGATAGACCTATACACACCGGGCATATATCCTAAGCAGCAGAACAGAACAGTGTGGGTGAAGGTATCCTCAGTCCACTTGACTGTGCTCCCTATTTGGTGCCTGTCAGTTTACGAATGGCACTGTTCCGAGCTGAAACATTTTGCTTGATGAAGCTATGCATTTTAAAGGTGAGAGCGCGATCCAAACTCACTCCCAAGTACGTAGGGGTTGCACAGAGTTCCAGGGTGACTTCTTCCCAAGTGATCTGCAGTGATCTAGCAGACACTCTGTTCTTCACTCTGTTCTTAAGATGGAAAGCACAGACATGAGTCTCACAAGGATTCTGTTTCAAGTGATTTTCTTTGTATTAGGTTGTGAGTTATTTTAGGGCATCGGACAACGTATGCTCAACAGTCTCAAACTGGCTAGCTTGTGCAGTAACAGCACCGTCATCTGCGTATTTGAAGCTTTCCGTTCCTTCAGAGAGTGCTCTTTGGTATATGTATTGAAAATAAATGGTGCAAGGTCACTTTTGTGGGATGACCCATTCTTCAGAGGTCTCCACCTACTTCCTTTTCCTTGAAATTCAGCAAAAAGTCTTCTATTCTGAAGGAGATCTTACCATACATGTGAGCTAGAGTTCTGTGATATTGTAAAACTTCTGCAGAAAAAGTTTGTGATTGACTGTGTCATAAGCTGCCGACAAATCAAATCAATGAATACTGCCCCAGTGATCTGCCGGCTCACAAGAACCGTCTCCAGTGTGCTGAGTCAGTATTTGTGACATACAGCTCTTCCCCGTCTTAAATTCAGTTTTCTGAGGTATAAGAAATGACTCTAGCTTTACTTTAAATCGGTGCAGTATTATTTTCTCCAGCTCTTTGAAAAGATTGCATAGAAAGGAGATGGGTCGATAACGTTTAGGATCACCCCGATCTTTGCTTGGTTTGTGAACAGCAGTGACCCTAGCTTTCCTCCAGATTTTCGGGGTTTTGCATGACTGGATACAAATGTTCATAAGCTCGGTTAATCAGTGGATTTTTAAAGGGCCAAAGTTCTTAATTTCTTCAATTCTTATAATATTCTTACAATATTCTTTCCGGGAAATGATCTCAAGCTGGATGGCAGATTCGACCGGAGTACCTAACGCTTGTGGTGGTAAAAAGAGATCTAAATGTCGGGCAATAACAATTGAATCGTTTTTTAAACCCTTAAGTCTTTCATTTCGTTATTGTCATGTTATGAGAGAAAATGAAAACTGCAACATAGTTGCATCATTCTATGTAGAAATTCCGTACGTCTGATGAATATAATGGAGGTGAGAACACTGGGAACTTTTGGTATGGCTTTGAAACTCTCTAAATCATTGATTTGCGGTGTTTCTCAACCAAACTATTGTTGGCTACAACTCCTGGCGGCATCCGCCGTTCAAGAAGTTCATCCTGTCCATTGAATCACATGGGAAGGGTGTGCCTCGAGATAAGAAAGTAAAATTTCAGGTTTCACAGTATAATATTTTGTGTATTCATGGGACCACTTTGGTACAGTTAAGACTACCTGGTACGTTGATAGTCTTATAAGGTAAAACCTCAGGTTTCGTAACGGTAGTCACACAATATTCCAATTAATATACCGAAAATGGAGGATTTGAAAAAATTGGAAGGATACATACCAAATGAAGGGTAATTAAAATATTCTGGAAAACCGTGTATGGCAGGGATATCACTGACAGGGAGAGTGGTTAAAATGTTGTTCATTTCAAAATAATTTCTGCGGTGTGTACTTTCATAAAAACGCAGTTTTTTAACTTTCTAGCGATGGTTTTATTAAGTGATATGGACATTATTTTCTGGATGAATACTGTAATTCAACATATTATTGTAAGAAACATATGCCAGATTATGATAAAACATTCTTCATTCGTATTTGAAATTCCGTAAGTCATGAACATTTTAACTAGAATGAGAAAATCTCTCAGTCAATGAATGTATGAATAATTTGTTAAAGTAGGAGCCATTTCCTTTTTTTAGTTTCGACTTAATTAACACGTAACCTTCAAGTTTTATATTCAGTCGAAACTAATGCAATACTAACTTAATAGATATTAGAGAGTACCTAAAAAAGAAAACATTTATTTAGTAACAATATACCCGAAAAATAAGTCCGACTCGTTGGCTAAATGGTCAGCATACTGGCCTTCGGTTCAGACGGTCCCGGGTTCGATTCCCGGCCGGGTCGGGGTTTTTAACCTTCATTGGTTAATTTCAATGGTCTGGGGGTTGGGTGTTTGTGCTGTTCCCAACATCCCTGCAACTCACACATAACACTATCCTCCACCACAATAACACGCAGTTACCTACACATGGCAGATGCCGCCCACTCTCATCGGAGGGTCTGCCTTACAAGGGCTGCACTCGGCTAGAAATAGCCACATGAAATTAAATTAAAAAACCCGAAAAATGAAACAATAATAACAGAACGACGTTTCGTTCTTCAAAGAATATCATGAGATTTCATCAAATCACACCATGGGCAACGGAGAAGAGCGTAAGTATTGTTGGGAGATCAGAAGAATGCACATGCTCGGTGAGGCACGGGGTGAAGGGATTTTCACTAGCACAGCCAGTGACGCAATGGTTACCATAGCAACTCCGCTACTACCCAGGCGACTTTATGTTGTCTTCTACTGGCAGCTCTTCGCTCTTGTCAGTTGTAATCCAGCAAACTGCAAGGTGTGAGTCAATGTTTTCGTATAGCAGTTAAAAGCAGATAAGAGCCGAACTGTCTGGGCAAAACAGGAAGTTCGTGCTTGCAGGCCACATTCCTCATACTTGCATTCTTCTCATCTCTACACAGTACAACAGACGGCGTGCATTAAGACAGGTTCAAAACATGTTAATATTTGGTAAAACACTGAACACTGAATTTTAATATAAAATGTTATAACACTTGTTTATCCCTTCCTAAAAAATAAAAAGTTCGAATTGATAGAATCTGATGATGTTTCATGAAGAATAAAACAGATCTTTTTATTATTATTTATTTCAGCCTGCTGTGGACCATGTTATTTCAACCTTTTGCATCCTTGACTTTTAATTTTCGCCCAGTATTCGTTTCCTGTGAGCCTCTTTTCCTTCATTAGTCCACTTCTTGCCTGTTTTCAACTTTGGCTTTTCTTGGAATCGCTGGAATGCTCGAAGTTTCTTATCGGGAGGAACACGTTCGTGGATGTCTTCCTATGTGATCCCTATATCTTGAAGGTATTTTTCAACTTCGGTAAACCAGGATCCTTAGTTTTCTCGTTTAAAAAGTAGGAAAATTTCTGGTTGTTCATTCTCTGCGAGCTCACACGTGTTGAGCAGCCATACTAATTAATTCTTTTACGAATGGTGTCCGTTAACCTTCCCTCGAGCAATTACAGTTCATTTGTTTTATTTATTGTTTTGCTAGTGGCTTTACGTCGCACCGACACAGATAGGTCTTATGGCGACGATGGGATAGGAAAGGGCTAGGAGTTGCTAGGAAGTGGCCGTGGCCTTAATTAAGGTACAGCCCCAGCATTTGCCTGGTGTGAAGATGGGAAACCACGGAAAACTATCTTCAGGGCTGCCGACAGTGAGATTCGAACCCACTATTTTCCGGATACAAGCACACAGCCACGCACCCCTGATCACACGGCCAACTCGCCCGGTCAGTTCATTTTTAGGCCGTCTCCTGTACACACAATTTACTCTGACTGGTACTAGGAACTTTCTCAGGATTTTTCTTTCTTTGGTTCTAACTTTCCAATCAGATCTTTCCTATGTAATGCAAGGCACTCTGCTACATACAACGCCTCTCGGCGAATAACTGAACAAAAATGCCTAAGCTTGGCGTTAATGGAAAATGATATTTTGTTGTAACCATCTCTAGTTATCTGGTATTGCCACTTCAATCTTGTTGATCTTAGACGTGAATGGTTCTTTCTCAGAGTTGTCAGGTACTATCCACTAATATAAGTACTTTTCTTCCCGTTTGATTTTCTACTGTACCACAATTCGTTTATTTTTTCCAAAGGAGATCTGGAGGCCATCCTTTGCTGGTTGGGTTTAAAGTTACTTGATTTGTCTTGAAGCGGTATTTAGGGAATCAGAGAATATCGCAAGATCATCTGCAAAAGCAAGGCAATGTGTCATCAGGTCAGTTCTCTTGCACTCTATTCTAAGTCTAATCTCGACCTCTTATTTGCACATCTCTTTACGCCATTCGGGAATGATTTTCTTCAGCACGCAGTTGAGGATTAGAGGCGATAATCCATCTCCCTGCCAGCACCTGACTTGATTTCGAAAATCAATGTCCGAAATCTTTGTCCTGAATGTCACTCTGGAGGTCGTGTTGTTTAGGGTCTGTTCGATAATTGCTTTCGTTTTGTTGTCTAAACCCATGACTATGTATAGAATCGTAAGCTTTCTTTGAAGTCGACAAAGTTAACCACAAACTTCTTATTTCTGAGATTCAGATATGAAAGAATTCATTCTATTTTTAATTCGATGTTTCCTTTTTAAGGTATAATCTGCTATTAATGTGATAAGCTATTTCTCAGGTGTTATCTAGTATTTAATGATCTTTCATTAGTTTTATTTTATATAATATAATGTGAAGGATGTTAAAGATTTAATTCGAATGGCTTTGCGTTATACACAGCGGTAGAAGGCAGGAAAGTACCAACACAATCACTATAGTTAGCAGGAAACCAGCAGTGGACCTGGACGTGGTATGAGTAGCCGGCAAATGAAGTCTCAAACTTGTTGTTCGCTTCTCTCTGGCTGACAGGTAGTATTCTTGTGTAAAATACAAACGTAAATTCTCATCCCCTACTTAAGGAACTGAGATTAAAATAAGTGTAGAGTAATTCTGGACATCTCTAGTATAACACCGGCAATGTTATGAAAAGTTGCGTAACGGCCTTTTGCGCTTATTCTATACAAACTGAATGACAGACAGAAGAAACGTTCAAAAATGATGGATATCATCTCCGCATCGTGTATGCTAACAATCACTCAAAATCGGAACAAAAACACAAGCAAACGAATGTTCGGAAGGACACCAAATTCTTATTATATTAGTAAGGCAATGATGGTGTGTGACCTCCGGAGAGGACTGCTGCAGGTCTTTCGAGTTGACGCCGTATAGGTGACCTGAGTGTCTTTCAAGATGGAGCCCTACCTGAGATGAATTCTAGTGCTGACTACGGCACAAACACCCAGCCCAAAGCCAGAGGAATTAACTAATAATCAATAAAATTCCCGAACCGGCGCGGCCGGGTATCGACCGCGGGCTCCTTGGATCAAAGGTCGGTACATTAACCATTTAGTCATGGAGCCAGACATTACTAAGGTGATAATGGCAGAGAGATGTGAACATCACCATCATTACGGTATGTTTCAAACTTAAAAGTCCATTCTATTTATCATTCTTTTCTTCTCTTATTTCTTAATCCGTTTATCCTCTCCCCCCACCCTGGCACTTAACGCCCTTGAAAGGGCTTTGGCCTGCCCAGCGACCGCTGTTCAGCCCGAGGGCCTGCAGATTACGAGGGGCCGTGTAGTCAGCACGACGCATCCTCTGGGCCTTTATTGTGGGCTTTCGAGACCAGGGCCGCCATCTCACCCGTCAGATAGCTCCTCACTTCTAATCACTAGGCCGAGTGGACCTCGAGCCAGCCCTCAGCTCGAGAGAAAAATCCCTGACCTGACCTGGAATCGAACCCGGGGCCTCCGGACGAGAGGCAGGCACGCTACCTCTACACCACGGGGCCGGTGCCCGTTTACCTTCCAGGGTTGGTTTTTCTCTCGGACTCAGCGAGGAATCTCACCTTTACCACCTTACGAGCAGTGTCTTCGAGCGTGAGACTTAGGTCGGCGGATACAGCTTCGGGAGGAGGACCAGTACCTCGCCCAGGCGGGCTCACCTGCTTTGCTGAACAGGGGCCATGTGGGGGGATGGAAATATTGGAAGGGATAGACAAGAAAGAGGGAAGAAATTGGCCGTGGCCTCAAGTTACGTAACATCCTGGCATTTGCCTCCAGGAGAAGTGGGAAACTACAGAAAACCACTTCGAGGATGGCTGAGGTGGGAATCGAATCCCCCTCTTTTCAGATGACGTCCCGAGGCTGAGTGGACCCCGTTCCAGCCCTCGCACCAATTTTCAAATTCCGTGGCAGGACCGTGAATCGAACCCGCGCCTCCAGGGGTGGGAGTTAACCACACTAGCCACTACATCACAGAGGCGGACCTATTTCACTTTTACAATCTTAAATTCTGTAGCTTAAGTATGAAGAGTAGGCAGTATTCATTTTCCTATCTCCTAGTCCGTAAAATAATGTCGTCTATAATGTAGAAGTTCGTTATTCATTCACGAAATGAGGAATGTGATACTTCACTGCTCTCTCTCGGAACGTGCGTCATTAATCATCGTGATATGGAGACAATGTATTCAGTCCCATCTCATCAATTTGATAAGGGAACGGGAAACTGCAGGATAAAGAGAGAATATAAATCGATATCTACTCATGTCTGGACCGGCGATATATTTCTAAAAAATTGGACGTGCCATTGTTCAAAACTCAGGTATCCCTCTCATATCCAGATCCAAATCAATTACATATACTGTATTTTTAATATTATTTTACAATTTGTTTTATGTCGCACTGACACAGTTAGGTCTTATGGCGACGATGGGACAGCAAAGGGCTAGAAGTGGGAAGGAAGCAGCCGTGGCCTTAATTAAGGCATAGCCCCAGTATTTTCCTGGTGTGAAAATGGGAAAACCACGGAAAACCATCTTCAGAGCTGCCGACAGTGGGGTTCGATCTCACTATCTCCCGAATACTGGACGCACTTAAGCGACTGCAGCTATCGAGCTCGGTCAAACCAATTAAGATATCACTTCTGCGTAATCTCGACAGCTTGGTATGTGAGTGTAGCACCCCTTCCTTTTGTCCAAAGACATCAGGTTCATTTCCTAAGTCGTGGAAGAAGTTTAACGTCGTACTCGCAGGTTTCCGGGGATGGTAGAGTGGAAAGGGGCTAAGCCTGGAAAGTTAGCAGCCTTAGCCTTTACTTCTTCTGATGTGGGAACAGGGGACTATCATCAAGGCTGTCAGCAGAGATGCATGAACCCACCATTTCCCGAATGATACATTACTATTTCACTACCTCTACATTAAGAACACAACACTGAAATATCACAAATTGAAATATATTTTTTCTTCCAATGAAGTGCTTTTCACGAACGTTAAACGTTAAAGTGAAATCAAATAAAAGTTGAAGAGATCCATCCTTCCACAATCGTCAGTAAGCAAAGCTTTTTTAAAATGCTATTTGTTCGGGGCGTCGACCTAGAAAGATCTTTTGCCCCTACTTGCACCATATGTGAGGAACCTGCCTGTATTTTGTAAATGGTGGAAGTGTAAAGTGTTGAATGTGAGGAAAGGAATGTTAAGGAAGACACAAACACCCAGTCCCCAGTCCAGGGATATTAATCATTTACAATTAAAAACCTCTGACCCGGCCGTGAATCGAACCCGGGACTGCCGGGTGACAGGCGGACGCGTTTCCCCCTACACCGTAAGGCCGGACAAGCAAAGCTTACATTCCACAAAAATATATTTTCTTTCCACCACCCTTATCTAGAGACTAAAATAATACCTGCCCATTTGGTTGGCCACGGATTTGATTTATATTTTGTTTGAGGGACTGGAGCAGAGAACATTCAAGCCCAGCAAATGTAACTTTTTTTTGCTATTTGTTTTACATTACACCAACACAGCCAGGTCTTATGACAATGATCGAGCACGGCAGGGCTAGGACTGAAGGAAGTGATCGTGGCCCCAGCATTTACGTGGTGTGAAATTAGGGAACCCCGGAAAACCATCATCACGGCTCTCGATACCGAGGTTCGATCCCACTATCTCCCAAATGCACGCTCACAGCTATGTGATACAAACTGCATAGCTAACTCGTTCATTTTCCCAGGTAAATAACTGAGAATGTGTTGAGTAAAATCTCCATGCAGCCAGCTAGAAGTAGTTTCTGAGGTCCCCTCCACTCGACGACAAAATAAGTAACACAATGATGAAGTCTCATTCTTCTCAATTATAGTTCCAGTTAAGGGAGAAGATACAGCGTTCACTTGCTTAAATTCTTGCTAGTTGCTTCACGTCGCACCGACACAGATAGGTCTTATGGCGACGATGGAATAGGAAAGGGCTAGGAGTGGGAAGGAAGCGGCCTTGGCCTTAATTAAGGTAGAGCCCCAGCATTTGTCTGGTGTGAAAATAGGAAACCACGGAAAACCATCTTCAGGGCTGCCGACATTGAGGCTCGAACCCACTATCTACCGGATGCAAGCTCACAGCTGCGCGCCCCTAACCGCACGGCCAACTCGCCCTGTGCTTAAATTCAGTAAAATTACATTTTTTTATAGCTCAGCGAGTACAAATGTAACTTAAACAAACCTTTCCATGCTTAACTTTCAGTTATTACCAGGGTGTGGAAAAAGCGGTACAAGGCGAAGAATAACAAAAAAGTGAAAACGTACGACTTCGAAAATGTCATTTCTTTACCCATTATCAGACAGATGTTCAGATTTTTTAAATACCCAGTAATTATCTGAAAGTTTTAAAATACAGGTTTTAATTTGCAGCTAAATGAGATCTGTCTGTTAGATCATCAGCCCGAAGGCCGTCTGGATCCTCAAATAGCACAACCAAAGTTTATCCGGTAATAGGAAAACGGCAAAAACCGATGGCAGGATGAGGAGCGAGGTAGTATGCCATTGATTTTCTATAAATATAACAGTTTATTGATATTATATGATCCTTACACTAAAATTGTTTAAATACTTTTCAGATATATATTATAGAATATCTATGATATTCATTCTGAATTTCTTATTGTTCATCGTTACCTTTTATGCCAACTTCATAGTAAAATTTCTTTTGTCAAAGGAAAGAGGCTGAGACGTGCTGTTCATTTAAAAAAATACACTACCTTGAGAAATTCCATGCAAATTTTTTAACAGTATTTGAATTCATATGTAGAAATGAAAGTCACGGAAAATGAACGACAAACATGACAGAGTGGGACATAGCACGTGACATATTGACTTTTTTAAACATCCCTTTTGAAGTAAACTAACATTTTCACTAGATGTAAGTCCGACTCCTTGTCTGAATGGTCACCGTTGAGACCTTCGATTCAGTGAGGATTTTAATATCTTCTGGTTAATTACCTCGACTCGGCGCCTGGATGTCCCAACACACTCCCCTTCATATTCACGCAATACAAAACACTGCCAACCACCGCAGAAACATATAGTGAATATATCTCTCCACACAGGGTTGGTGTTAAGAAGGGCATACAACAGTAAAACGGGGACAAATCCACGTGTGCGACACAGTTTACATTGGGAAAAGTAATCGGAGGAGAATAAGAAATAAGGTGAAAACGTACTTTAAATAAATAACTAGTTAAAAAAAATATAATTCCTTTATCCACCTGAGTATAACCCCAACCATCTTAAGCAGCAAATCCCCTACTGGTATTGAAACCACAGCCGAGAGGTCTTCAGACAGGCTTCACATATCCTAAGTTCACTCGATGTTTGACCAAGATATCACAAATCTCCTTCCGGAGAGCTTTTCATGAGACCCCACTATAAATTAGTAACTTAAGTAAATAACGCGTGGATCGTGGAATTGAGAATCTAAATTTATTAAGTTATGATAACTACAGTTGTGAAAATTCTAGTTAGTAAATGAAATGGCGTATGGCTTTTTGTGCCAGAAGTGTCCGAGCACAAGTTCGGCTCGTCAAGTGCCGGTCTGTTTGATTTGACGCTCGTAGACGACATGCGCGTCGTGATGAGGATGGAATGATGATGGAGACGACACATACAACTCAGCCCCCGTGCTAGCGAAATTAACCAATGATAGTTAAAATTCCCGACCCTGCCGGGAAACAAACCCGGGACCCCTGTGACCTAAGGCCAGCACGCTAACCATTTAGTCATGGAGCCGCACATTCTAGTTATTGATATCGTAGGTATCGCAGGTTCACTTGTGATATCTCTTGAATCGTACGAGATCATTCTCTCATTTGCTTCTTTGCATTTTCTTATTAAATCTCAAGGGAAATTTCACTCGGGTGAATTACATTGTTCCAATTTCAACAACACTGTTCGATTCTTGATACTTTAACATACCCTTTGTATAATTTTAAAGATATAAATTGATATCATTATTCTGAGAGCAGATATGGCTATAAAAGACTGAACACTTTCAAATCTCTTTTTCTCAGAAGAAATATCTTTTGCTTAATACGGCTTGCTTTTAACACCACGATATATTAGTGACCGTAATTAAGTTACGAAAATGATGGAAAAAGTGACATCAGGACAACCCAACTCGACCCACACTAGTTCATGGCGACTAATGTAGGGTCACTTTGTAAAAATTGATTAATTCTGATAGCTCATGACAGAAGAATAATAATAAGAAAGTTGCATACTAAAAGTTACCTTATAAAATAAATGGGCAAATGAAAGTTATAAATTACGGGGAATGAAAGTAATAAAACCAATTAAGAATTTAAAAGCGACAGGTCCAAAATATCAGGGTTATTAGGCCTTGAATATTAATAATAATAATAATAATAATAATAATAATGTTATTTGATTTACGTCCCACTAACTACTTTTACGGTCTTCGGAGACGCCGAGGTGCCGGAATTTAGTCCCGCAGGAGAACGTGCCTGTAAATCTACCGACACGAGGCTGTCGTATTTGAGCACCTTCAAATACCACCGGACTGAGCCAGGATCGAACCTGCCAAGTTGGGGTTAAAAGGCCAGCGCCTTAACCGTCTGAACCACTCAGCCCGGCACCTTGAATATTTGGAGCGTTTTGTTTTGCAAAGGCGTGCCAGTCCAACTGATGAAACCATTGGCACTCTTGGGTGAAAATACATATACATGGTCTAATAACATGAAAATGCTCTTATTGCTGTGAATTTTTGAAATAATGGAAATCAAAACGCAAGATTATAAATATGAAACAGATATCTTCAATTGGTTTTGCAGGAACGTTAACATACAAGACATAGTTGTGCACGTTTGGGAATAACGTAACTAGGGCCTTCAGTCAGCACTATATTGGAAGATACGATTAGACGTAGAAATTATGTTTAAACTCTTAAGCCAGGTTTACAAAGGTACAGTAGATATATGGAGTGTGATATATGGCCGCATGAAAAAGAGTTTGTTTATGTCCTAGAGAGGGTTACTGAATGTGTTGATGGGTTGCCTACTGGTCCCTGATGGGCCGATGACCTTCGATGTTAGGCCCCTTTAAACAACAAGCACAAGCAGTATCACTGATCCCTGTGACGCAGTCTGCATAATGTACAGGGTCGCTTAAAAGGAGGCCAGGATGAGTATTGATGGGTTGCCTCCCGGCCCCTGTGTGTCTCGGCCTGCACGTATAGGAAGAAAACGAAGCTTTGTTATTGTTCTTTCTTCACCTTGGAATATCTTGAGATAGGAAGGCACACGTATATTTACATTGTAATCCCAATCGAAAGTCGTTCAAGACACCGTATTGGTGGCCCATAGTAAACTGTAACCACTCCCAGAAAGTTATGAACTATGTATGTATGTATGTATGTATGTATGTATGTATGTATGTATGTATGTATGTATGTATGTATGTATGTATGTATGTATGTATGTATGTATGTATGTATGTATGGAGTGATTAGTTCTAACTGGGATGCCATGTAGCAGCGTAACGGTATTCGAATGAGCTATGAATTGGTAAATGAAATAAATATCATTTTATTTGTTTATTTGCATGCGTTCATTTTAGAGCACGTCATAACTGCAGTAGAGTATGATCAATATTTTAACAAGTTCGAATCTCCCATGTTTTCAAATTTGTATTACAGTTTAAAGATTCTGATACACTTTATTTGCATCCGGGAGATAGTGGGTTCGAGCCCCACTGTCAGCAGCCCTGAAGATGGATCTCCGTGGTTTCCCATTTTTACACTAGGCAAATGTTGGGGCTGTATCTTAATTAAGGCCACGGCCGCTTTCTTCCTACTCCTAGGCTTTTCCTATCGCACCGGCGCCATAAGACCTATCTTTGTCGGTGCGACGTAAAGCAAATTGATTTAGTTAACATTATTTTACTTTTCCTTAAAATGTTGACAGAGACTTGACGACTTGTAATAAAATAAATTTGTTCATGTTGAGGAATAATAAATTGTAAATTCATTTATAAGAGCATTATTACTTGCAGCCTAATGTAATGAAAAGTATTGTTAGTTTTATTAAGGGAGAGAAAGAGAGTGAAATATCAGGAGTGTGTGAAGTACAACTTCAAACAAACTTACGTCCAGTCAGGTCTGGAAACTGCTGAATAACCTGGATGGGAACTTTTAAGAAGCTTAATATCCTGGAATATAGGATACGATGACCTGTGTTTTCTCCAACAAACATTTCAAACGAAGTCGCCGAGTTCCTTTTACTCAGGATGCTGGATACCAAGAAGTTCAATCTTCGCGCTCAACAATGTGCTCCGTCATTCTAATCCGTCTACATAGAGTTTTGATTTCACAGTGAGTAAATAACTTCTTTGAATTACGACAGTCTGATCTCGTACGGAGGTCAGCGCTTGGAAAGTGTTCTCACCCATGTCATTGTTAGCTGAAAGCCGGGACTATGGTTAAATTGAGAAGAGCTTAGATGCTACAGAAATATCTATTATTTGTAATGTCTGCTTCCATGTTCTTAGAGACAGCATAGTACTTTTCCTCCTAGTTGGTCTGGGACTTACTCCCGGCTTATTTCAGGTACTGTATAGGAATAAACATAACCTCAAGTGACAAAACTAATCCATCAAATAATCAAACACCTCAAATTGTGAACAGATTCATACCTCTTGGGATATAGGGGGAACAGTTTTCTGGTATAGGTATATATCCTAACAAGTTTGTTACTTTCATCTCTTTTAAAATGCAATTAACTATGCAGCAATTCTCCGTGATGAATTCCAAGACCAGTGATATGCAATAGCACTCTCTGGCTCAGTGAGAACAATAATGGGTGACAAACTCACTCTCCGTTACCGTGATAATGACATGTATAACAGTTGACGGTGGAACTGTTGGGAATCCAACAAGTCCTCGAGGCTGAGAACTTAGAAGAGAAATTGGTTTAAATTCCAATCTCTGAAATTATTAATCATTCTGAAACTGATCTGATAGTAGTTTTCTTTTATTTTACGACGCGACTCCAGGTGACCATATTCACATGCACATTACATGAGTCTGTCAATCGCCTGTCGCAGCCTCTTGCATGTGAAGAACAGGAGAAGTACCAGCACCCTTATGTGTGAAAGAGAAGCAGCGCAGACAAAAAAAACAAACAAACAGGAAACGCAAATATTCACTTTCATTCCGGATATTACTGAGGAAGTTTGTTGTCTTCGATTATTTTTAGTGTATAATAAATATTAAGTGCGATTAAGGTATGGTTCAATGCAGAAGACATGAATTTCTTGGACTCAAAGGGGCTTTCTGATCGAGAGGAACAGCTAATAGCTTGTCCATGGAAAGCCGTGAGGTATTAGAGATTATGTAGACCATCGTGGTCCAATTAGCATTGTCTGTTGCGGGACTCTCTGGTATTGTGTAATAAAAGCTTGAAAGCGCACTTTATATAAACGAATTCCCTTCGTCAAAGCTTTGAGATATTCGTAGCTTAAAGGAGGTTCAAAGGAAGATAACTTAATTGCCAACTTGTTCTCCCTTTATCTTTATCTTACTCTGTTAACGATAAGAAGAAGTTTGCATGAAATTGTTACGTACGGAAGTAGAACATATTTTTTCAGATTTAGTCTTAACAAGACGGGCATATTAGTAACCTTCTTTGTAAATATCACATTGCGATAGAGGATTTTCTGTTATTTTTCGTAATCGAAGGCAAGTTTATCAGCACAGCATCCTCCATGGATGGGTTCTCAATTTCATTCACCTCGTATGATCCCGCCACTAAAGCATCCTCAAAAGAACAGTTTGATTCGATGCATTTCTTCTTACCTTAGACTCTATTTTATTACAGGTAGCGTTCTGTCATTTCTCCAACTCACAATTACAATTACCAGAAGTTGTTCTCGGTATTTTCATGTCTATTACTTCCATCTTACGCACACGATGTTAGGAATCTGCCCAGAGTTTTCCTGTATTGAAAAGCTCACTGGTAATGATGTAACGACCATTTAACAAACTTCCCAACTTTTTTCAGTACAGAGTATCATTGACAGCGCCGGGCTGAGTGGTGGGCGCTGGCCTTTTAACTCCAACTTGGCAGGTTCGATCCTGGTTCAGTCCGGTGGTATTTGAAGGTGCTCGAATACGTTATCCTCATGCCGATAGATTTAGTGGTACGTAAAATAACTTCTGTGGGACCAAATTCTGGCACCCCGGCAACTCCATAAACGTGGTTAGTGCGACGTAAAAAGATAATATCATTATCATTGATATCAAAAACCTACTGCGTTAGTTTTGCTATAGGTGGTTCAATTGAACAATGCCGCCACGTGGGAAGTATACAGATGACATCTACCGTACTTCAAATGACCAACACGCTCAATCCTGATATTCATCCATTCCTAGGCTTCTTCTATTTGTCGTAACTAGGAAATGATGAACTTGGTATGGTATTTGGCAGAGTTATCGTGGAGTTCCAAAATCATAGATTGTATGATTTTTTTTTGGTTTACGTTTTTGACACTTCAATTGCAGACAATAATCAGCATAAGACAAACTGCTTATATGGAATCCACCTAACTGCAAAATATCCGAGTCGCTTTATACCTTTCAGTAATAGACCTAGTCAATCTGAATCACCAAAATTAAGCGTGTTATCCATTCTCTACCTTTTTGAAATCACATTCTTTTCCACAAAATACATTTAAAGTAATTTACTCCCAATTTTTTTCTTTAATAAGCCAATTGTTATAACTCTTTCCCACCTGATCAGCAATGTCGTGCAGGTTACTAATGAGTCGTTTTTCAGCGTCAAAGCGGACTGCAGTGATTATGGAAGACTCGAAGAGTGTATTTCTGTTGCCGTGATCGGCTAGTAGGTGTGAGGCAAGGAATTTGTTGATGGATGAGTACCAAAACTTTCTGTGTAATGCATGATGTTCCCTGTACCACTCCAATGGAAACTACTGTTTTGAAATATTCCACACACCTGTGTAATGATGAGAAATGATTAAAAACATTAAACAGAATATTCGACTGAAGCTTTTCCAATATAAATTCCTCTAATTATATTAAAATTGGCAGCAGTATCATTGTCATTATTTGGCACACCCTCTCCAAATAATTAGTTACAAGCCATTTCAAATATATTACTTTTATCATTATTTTGTGTCAAATAATAGGAAAAATTGCTCAATAAACACCTAACCAACACGACTTTGTGGGTTTCTTTCCAGAGCACGCATGGTAAAAATAATTATTGTAGCATTGTGACTCCTTTCCAGACTTTGTTGTTACAAATTTAAAAAATGAATTGGTTCATAAAGAACCAGTCACATTTTTTTGGAAATTGAGTTAACAGTGAATTTCTCATCTTGAATGGTCATCACATCGGTTTATAAAGAAAGGAGATCCATGCAGACTGTCCTTAACTGTAATATTTTGATTTTAAAATTAGCGTTTTGTAAAGGAAGGGCATCTGTCTGGACTGATACCCTACTTTTACGACATGCCCCTTGAGGCGCTAGGTGATTATTAGAGGAGGACATGGAATATTTCGTCTCATTTCAGTAATTATTCTTCACCCTGAGACTAAGAAATTTGTTATTTGTAATTTTTTATACAATCTGTATAATTCAAATATTGATGATAAATTCATGAAGTCTAACATTTTTCTCTGAAACGTAAATGGCTGTATGGAAACTTTGAGTCGTTGGAAAAAGATATTCACTTGAAAACCTCTTTCACACAGAAAGGTCATCAGTCCACAAGATTTAAACAATCTTTATAATTCAACTACTGATGATAAATTCATGAAATATGTTCAGAGGAATCCTAATATGCATTCCTTATTTAATGGTAACAATGTTTACATTTCTATTATGATAGTAAAATGTCCAGACAGTTTTCCTTGATTTCCAAACAATTCACTAAACTGGACTGAAGCCCTTTCTTTATAAACCGATTCGAATGCATTTTTTAAGTACAAGTTCAACAATAAAGTTTTCAGATGGAAAAAGGACAACATTAGGATTGATAGTGTATCAGCTACGGATCTTAAGATCGTGGGCTAATAATAATGTTACTGGTTTTAGGTAACACTAAGTACATTTTTATGGTTTTCAGAGAGACCGAGGTGGTGCATTCTTGACCTGTAGGAGTTCTTTTACGTACCAATAAATATCCTGACACGATATTGACGTATTTGAGCATCTTCAAATACCACCATACTAAGCCAGGATTTGGACTCAGAAGCCCGACGCTATACCACTAGAGCAACTCTGTCCGGTGATCGTGGGTTCGAATCCGGCAGAGATAGTCGGAGTTTTGAAGAGCGGCAAAAATCCATTCGAAATTCCATGTCATATAATTTCCGCATGAAAAAAAATCTAGTGAGATATTCATTGTTTATCCGACAAAAATAACTACAAACTCAGCCATAGAGTTCCGGTTTCTTTGCCATTTCAAAGATTAAAACAAAATGTTGTAACTGATACGCAGCAGACTAAATTATAGGAAAGCAAAATGCCTGCAACGCGGTGGATGAAGTTATATTATTATAATTATTAGGATGCGATAGCAATAGTTGACTAGAATAGTTGCTATAAAGGCACCCTTGGTTCATTGAGAAGTACGTGGATTCGATTTCCTGTCGTGTATTCGACATGTTACCTTCTTCTACTCTACCGGCCTCCCTGGCCCTAACGTAAATGATTTTTTTTTATTATCACTACTGTCGCTAGTAAACAACACTTCTACTGGTTGCTAAAAGACACCTTGGTCAGATTTTTGTGCTCCATTATAAACGGGAGTTAAATAGCTCTCTCATAGCTCACAATCATTTTCATTGGATAGGAATGTCCACACTCACCCCAGTCTTCATTGCACTTCACTTACTATCCGTTCAGAATAATTCTGGTTTTACATCTACAGGTATCATAGAGACACAAATCATCGGTATTCACCTAGACACACTAAAACACTCGAAGATTAAGTGTAAGATTTCCGAAACCCTTCACTATGATTATTTTTAAAATATATGACACACATATGATACATTTTATCAGTATGTTTGCGACTACAATAAGTACTCAAACTTAGGCTATCTATTTCCAGAAATTACAACATGTCCGAGATGTTATCTCATCAAGGAAACTGCATTTTAACCTACAATGTTTTTAGAATTCGGTACTGTGATTTCAAGTTTGAAAAATAAAATCTCTATATTGACACACCAATTTCGATAATACATAACGTCACTTCCGGCGAAAATATTGGTCTGATTGTAATCCGGGAAAAATACGTTCTTAAAAGTTAGTAACACCTTCTATCTACAGTATACTGTATAATATGGTAAATAAAATACTATTTCTGCCTGCTCTTTATGAATATTAACCCGACACTTTATTTTTATGTCGGACTCAGTTTAACTTCTGCCTGGTTGTTACAGCGGGGGATGGATATCGGAGGAAGTAAAGGCAGGCTCTTTTCACCCGGAAGGACATGGGTTCGATTCCTTGTCAGGAAGTCGAAAAACTCAACAAACGAGGTGTACATTTCTGGAGGTTCGCGTGGTCACGAGGTTCATTGAGCCTACAAGAAAAATAAGCACCAGGTTAATTCCTGGGAGCAAGAGTGGCCGGACGTAGAGTTAACCACTTTATGCCACTTAGTGCCGAGATTACGGATGGTGAACGCCTTTTACTTTCCATTCCACCAAGTGTCTTCATTGTATGTAGGGAGATGACTCTGCTTTTCTGTCAGGTGGATACTCATGTAACTTGCTATTTAGGATAAGGGCGAATAGGATCATAGCAAAAATGCTGTTCAAATACTTCAGCAGGAAGGAGGCTTCAGAGGGAGTCTAAAACAGAAAACTCGAAAACGAAAATAGCCCATGATGTTTTCAAAGAATACACTTTGTAAAATTCTTTGCTTTATATATTTTCCTGAAAGAGTGAAAAATAAGGGAAGTGTTACGGCCGTGTGAATTTTAAATACAAGAGCCTATAATTAACTATGTGGAGAGTTGCTAAGTAGCACCCTAGTGACGTTTTAAAGGCTTTATATATCTTTATGTAACTTTTGAATGTTAACCTGATGGTTGCATTTACACCGGAAGGAAGAGATCAAATCAAGAGTAGCAATAATGTAAGAAAAAGAACAAAAGTAACAACAACAACATATAACTGCAAAAGGCCAAAGAGATCCAGGAAGCGGGTAAGTAAGGCCCTGACAGAGGAAGACAATCAGGATATTCGAAACGATATGAGGTGTCGACAGAAAAAATAAAAGGTAATTATGTACATGCTAAGTGATCCTGTCAACGGCAGGTACATTAGCTCGTTGCTTAATATCCCAAGATGACTATTGCGTGTTGTTGGCAGAATTTAGTCTTAAGACTTCTTGATGTGCGTTCTAGAGGTTCTATATTGCCTTTAGGGAAGAGTTATCGTTGTTCTTCATAGTACTGAGATACAGGAAGAAGTAGTTAAAATTTAGCAGCACCTTAGCCGGCACTGCCGCGCAGGTGGACTGGGGAAATGCTTGCTTTGTTCCCGAGTGGTAGGAATAGAGTACGCGGTCAGGCAGCGCAGTGAACATGGTTAGCGGTAAGATGTATGGAATGAATATTTAGTTGACCGCACCATATTAGTGTTATTACTATTAGTGTTGCCTTCCTACCCTTATTTGTTGAACTTTTTCTGTGTTAGCTATCTTGTATGGTGAGGGGCAATCCGTTCCACCGACGTCCCCTACATTGTTCAGTAACTTTTCTTTGCCTCTCCGTGTACCTAAGCTATAGTCTCTTTAACACAATGACAACCTCTAGAATGATGTAAATTACCCACATACATTATGTTTTGTTTATGGGAAGTTCACAGGCGGAACATGCGTCGTATCGCAGCATGGGGAAAGTCTACATAAAATCTGTGCCCCCAGTGGATTGTGTTTCTAGTGTAGTGGGTGGATGTGTGTGTAGGAGGGAAAACATCGGACTACGGAGATCGAAATAATTTTGATTTGACGAGAGCCTAAGGATCATGCCACGAGAGAGTTAGTTATGCCGTGTGGGTCGTGAAACTGTCCATTTGCATTAAACAGATAGTGAGTTCTGGTCTCACCGGTAGCAGTTCGGGAGATGGTTTTTAGTGGTTTCATATTTTAATACCAGGAAAATATCAGTACTGTACTATAATTAAAGCCACAGCCACTATTTTTGTAAATCCAGCGTCGTGGAAAACCTGTACGTGTTACTGCGATGTTTAAACCACTAGTAAGCAAAGTACCCAATAGAATAACAATGTTATTGGTTTTACGTCCCCTAACTACAGTTTATTTAGGCCTTTCTCGCAGACTATGGAGGAAGAGACAAGCTTGTAAATGGCGAGGGAGTGAGCAGCGCCCAGCTCGTCACTAAGCAACAAGCGCTAATACGAAACATGATTATGCCTATATACGTGCACAAAATCCGTAAATAAAAAAAATAAAAAATGAACTACCCAGATATTTATAAAAGCTATGATGCAAGCCTCACATCATGTGATGAGATTACGGAACGCTCTCTGCACTTCGCATGTCGTCGTTACCGGGACAAAACCTCCTATGGAATAATATTGTTGAAGATATACTGACCCGCAGCACATACATTATGAAGAGCGAGAATGCCTTGACCATCTTTACACAGTATTGCACCTTCGATGACAGAACCTTACCGGCCAAAGTTCTAAGCTAAACTATTTCACATAGAATGTGTCGTCCCGGCAGCGACGATATATTGATGGAACGCACCATGTTTCTTCTTTCGGTTCTGAATTCCTCTGGCGTTCGAGAATAACTCCTGCAAACGTTCCCCTTAAGATTCACAAGTGCTTCAGGTAGGCGACCAAGGTGACCGTAAGGCTTGGCAGATAATTTGTTCATCACCAAATTATTCCCGTAACCATCATATGAAATTATGCGCCGTATGGGCCGTCGAACTATCATGGTGGAAATAGCAGTAAATTTTTTCTTCGGTCAGTTCACCAAAAGATGGTTCAAAAATATTGTGAAAATATCGGTCGTAAGTAATTTTATCCTTAAAATTTGTCGGACCGATATTTATTCGGGCAATAATAGCACATCGCATATCAAACTTCTTGTTGTATGTCCGGCGCTCCCTTTCTCGCTCAGCCAGCCAGCTGCACGCGCGCCTGTGTATCATTCTGCTAGCTTCGACGCGCAGCCCTCAGTGCGCGTGCCTGACCATCGAGTGTACTATAAATAGGAGCTCCCTGCCTGCTCAATTGCCCACTCGCCCCGGTGTCCATCTCCAGAATACACCCTACGTCGAGCACGGAGGCTACTCCTCTTGAAAATGTGCTTCGACCAGGTGGACTGAATTTCTGGCAGTACGAGGTTTCACCTCTGGTCACCGCTCCCTTACCTGTTTCCGCTGCCTATGTTCCGTAATTCTTTTACAAGCCATTTTCATTCCCTAATTTATGCAAGCTCCCTTAGTTTCGCTAGGTGGAATTTCTTCAATCAATTGAACTTGCTTTTTAGGAATTCAAGCACTTCAACAAACAAGGACTCTCAAAGACATTTATGTTAGTGTGCCAGATAGTTCTCGACTATCAACGTGTCAATTCACAAAGACTATCTTTTCAAGATAGAAGTGTATATAAAGACTGTAAACCTGTACATATTGTATAAAGACAGACTTTTCTCAAGATTCAATATTCTTTTTTGCTTCAAAATAAATTTCAGTTATTTGTGTAAATATCATAAAGTGAAGCAATAAAAGTTGTGTTCTGTAAATTTCAACCTTGGTTACAACACTTCTCATCATGCAGAGGTCTTGGGTGTAAAATGTATGGGTTCTTCCAATTCCACATCTTACTGATTTGTGAACAGACATAGCCTTTCAGATTTAACCCTGCTTCATCGCTCATAAAAAATAAAATTTGCATCCACGATACCATCGTGATTATTATTCACCAGGCAATTGCAATAGTATTGTTCTTATTCTGCAGTGAAATCAGCAGGATGTTTATTATGCAGTAAATAAGACCGATAAGATCGAAAATATAATGTTTCTCTTGCATTGCGGTGTGACGAACATGAAACACCACTTTCCTGAGCTAATCTCCGAAGCAATTTATGGGAAGTGAGGAGTAGCAGCTGTCAATTCTCTCCGTTGCGAGAACTGTCCTCCTTCGCCACGTTTCGTCATAGGCACGGCACCAACACTATGCTACTTGTAAATGAGTTGATTAATAAAGTCCGGATTTTTATGCAGTAACAGGTTAGATTCCAAACTAATTTGGTTAGTAGGAATTGTCGGCCACCCGCTCTTCCATACTGTAGCAAGAGTAACATAAATTATAGGGGTTCTGATGGGCCGTACCCCTAACGGTAATGCAAACCCCGTAGCATAGTCGTTGTGGAGGTAGACTATACTTGCCACTTGCTTCAGCAATTTTGCACTCTAACCTATTAATGCATAAAAATCCGGGCTCTATTGATTAACGTAATGTCTCGATAGTACGAATGATCCGTGAGATTTACTGTGAAACTCTATAAGGCACTTTTTAACTGGGCTTTCCTTTCGGATATATCAACCGACCAGGGATATTCTCTGCGCAAGAATGTACTTAACAATCGCGGTTATAAATTGTACAGTACTTCTTTAACTTCCGATAGCTATCAGCAAACAGAAAGACTCTGGAAATACCACAACCTGTCCTACCTATAATATCTCTGTCAACAGCTCCTAATAAGGCGAAGTTTTGAAGTAAGTATACATGAACATAAAATTAGAAATTCCACGGCAGCTCACGGAAGAGAGAAGTATTACATTCATTGCTCTGTAGTTTTACTGTTTACGGAGACGCCGATACGCTGGAATTTGGTCTCATAAGAGTTCCTTTACGTGCCGGTAAATCTACTGTCATGATGATGTACTTGAGAGCCTTCAAATACCATGCAAATACAGAGGTAATGGAATGTCTTCGTTTACATTCCGATAAATCTGTCGACACGAGTCTGACGTATTTAAGCACTTTCAAACACCGTCGGACTGAGCCATAATCTAATCCGCCAATTTGGGCTGAGAAGACCATGTTCTATCGTCTGAGCCACTCAGCCCAGCAAACAAAATACAGCGTTAAGTGGCTTATGGTGAGACCTATCGCAATATTTTATGCCATATGTGATACGACTCTACAATTGATTTGTCTTCACTGTTGTTATCCTTGATTGTGTCATCAACCTATAGAATGGTCTGGCGAAGCCCTCCATAGCAAAATATTGTTTGCTAACCTCTTCGTCTAGTGTCTAAACAGCTCAGCGGCCGAATTTATTTCTCATTTCATTATTGAGAATAGATTTCATCGCACCTGTAGCAAAGTTCACCAGAATTATGAAGGTAGTGATAATATTCACGTCGTTATATGCGTCTAACTAACTCTAGCTACAGGATAATGTGGTGACAGTGTAGGTGGCCTAGCAGTGAACAAAGCAACAGCGCCGGCGAAATTTTGAGGCTCACAATAAGGAAGCTCCTAGAAGAAGTTGGAAGTTAATTAATAACTGAGCAAACACGCAGAATGATCTGGAACTGGAGACTACTAAGATCTTCTGTGGGTCTATATAAAGAGTGCAGCTGGCGACTGGATTCCCCACATCCTTGCATGTGCTATCAAAAGAAGTCAGGTTTTACATGTAGGCTCTTTCTTCTTTCTGCCTATGTGGTTTTTTCCTGACCCTTCAATACCATACTTCAACACCATATACCTAACACAATCTCGCCTGGTAACGTGTCTGACATGGAAACAGGCAGATACTCCTTGTATCACTTCCCACTCTACCCAGCTATCTCTTTTCTACTTAGAAATTAATAGCATGTCGGAGGCCATGTAGATTGAGTCGATGGTCACGACGGGGGAGCGGGCAACGGGGGGCCCCCGTAAAAAAAAAGACTGGAACTCAATCTCAAGTGAATGTCCCGATTGAGTCGGCCTTGAGAGAGTCAGTTCCGAGTGCGTCAATTGCGAGCGATCCTAGGTATTAACGGAACGGTCGCGAGTCCGTGAGAGTCATTCGTCAGGAGTGGATTTGTCAGAAGCCTATGCAGAGTTCAGAGAGGCTTGTTGTTGTTGTGAAGTTAACTGTTCTTCAACGAGACTGCACTGCAAGAAGCGTGTTGGAGAGCAGGAGTTCGGCGTGCCGGAGTGCTGTGTGTTCGAGTGTATGTGAATAAAAACAAAGAAGGAATGTTCCGAGTGGAAAGTCAAATGTGAGTGAACTTGTTAATAACTTTATATAGTAGTTCAATAAATGTATTGGGTAATAGGCCTAATACACGCTACCCCTCGGAGTGGTGATTTTTAGTTTTAGGGAGCTTGATGATGCGTCAAAATATCATTTGAAAAATCAGGATAGAAAATATAAATTAAAGTTAAGAGAAATGAAAAAGAATGAATGGAATATGGGAGTATAGACCAGTACGGCACTTCATAATGTAAAATCTCTGTTAATCAAAGCTACTGTAGATTAGTTCTGCTGTGCCCAGGCTGTATCACCCATTTCCCATTAAATTAGTTTGATATGGATGAATTCCACTCTCAGAATTCAGCTGTAAGGAATTCTCATTTGCGAGAAACTAACGGAACGGTTGATCCTATATAACCTAACTTACAAAGCAAGCCATCTCTAATTCATAATACCATTAATCAGACGGAGACTGCCTGACTACATAAGACGAAACAAGAAGCACATCATCCCGCAAGTAACAATAGTTGGAGCCGAATTAGAAAGTTGACGTGGAGAAACATCACTGAAAATTAACGGCTGCTGGTTCAAGTGGACTAGAAGGGTTACGCTTCATTTCATGGTCTGACGCATAATACTGTAGATTGTATTGCGCTTGTACTGCCACACTGTGGCAACCAACATAATACACTACAAGATCATTAATTAAACCATAACGGGAAGATAGAACGAGCAGGAAGTTCTGAACAATAAATTTAAAAATAATAATATACAACCCGAAACTTCCATGGCTAGAAATCCCGGCGCGCGCACGCACTCTCTCTCTTTTAATCTTCACCGTTTCGCAAATAACACTAACTGTACCCAACTAAAGCATTCCTTAACATCTATCTTCCTGGAGGACTACGCAAGGGGCTGAGACCAGGCTTTCTTGTGTCCAACAATCAGAAATACCTATATTTCTAAGAAAATTATTTCTCTGTTTTAGCTTTGTATTCCTTAGATTCTTATAGTCTAAAATAATAAATAGGCTTAAAGATATATTTTCTTACTCCTTACATCATTTCTGTTCTAATTTTATTCGAACTGGTACCTGTATTTTAATTTTTATAAGTTTAATGTTTAATTTAATATTTTTATATTATAAAAATGTAGTTAGTGTGTTCATAAACCTGTACTGTATTATACAAAAACGCTACAGCCTCAGTGGCATGTAAATCATCAATAAACTCAAAACTTCAAAATCAAATTCTCTCTCTCTCTCTTTTTTTCTCTCTGTCTGCAAGTGACAGATTAATTCGTGACATCCGCAGAGATGATCATGAAACCCCTTCTTTTCTTCAACTTCGGTGGCTAAAAAGAGAGAATAATATAGAGAATAGTAGCATTAACACTAAATATTATCAAACGAAAATATCCCCTTCCTCTACATTCTGTATTCTCTCGAATGAAAAATCTTCATGACTGGCACAACAGATTCACACGGAATACAATGCAGATACCGCACCACGGAAAGTCAAAGTACAACAAATCTTTTAGTTGCTGTGTGGCACGTATGTACAATACTACAGTTTAAATAATTATGAAACATTTAGATGTTCATTAATAAGGAGACATTTACTAATCTCAGGTTATGCATGATGCCGTATTTACACATTTTCTCGAATGTAAATATTCATGATGGGCACACAACGTATTCATATGGAATATCAGTGCGGGTAACTCAACACCAGACATCAAAGTGCACCTTTTTTCTTTCAATATGCTTACGTCGCACCGACACAGATAGGTCTTACGGCGACGATGGGACAGGAAAGAGCTAGGAATGGGAAGGAAGCGGTCGTGGTCTTAATTGATGTGCAGTCCCAGGATTTGCCTGGTGTGAAAATGGGAATCCATAGAAAACCATCTTCAGAGCTGGCGACAGTGGGGTACGAACCCACTATCTCCCGAATGCAAGCTCACACCTGCGCGCTCCTGACCGCAGGTCCAACTCGCTCGGTATTTTTAGAATCATTTTTACACCTTTATAATCTATCTTTTGTCTTTTCCTTCAATTTAAAATAGCATGTTAAGTTATACTGATTTAATTTTATAACTTCTGTTATTATTCTTATGTTGTATTGTATTTTGTATTGGTCGAACAGTGATATTATAGTTTGCTTCTCCCCGAACTACATTACACCAATATATACTTGTTATGCGACACTGTACTTTCCTCCCATTTTCCTCATCGGCTGGATGCACATTTTTTATTTTTTTATTTTACTAAGGCTAGTAGTACATCATGGAGTATATCATCTTTATATTCTGTTTATTTTTTCCTATCAAAAATAGAACGTTAAGTTATACTGAATAAATTATATCAACTTTTTCTATTATACTTACGTAGTATTGTACTGTGCTGATAAAAATTAACCATCTCGAATGTGAGAACAAATTATGTGCAATAAATGTATGTAAACGTCAATCAATCAATCAATCAATCAATCAATCAATCAATCAATCAATCAATCAATCAATCAATCAATCAATCAATCAATCAATCAATCAATCAATCAATCAATCAATCAATCAATCAATCAATCAATCAATCAATCAATCAATCAATCAATCAATCAATCAATCAATCAATCAATCAATCAATCAATCAATCAATCAATCAATCTCCCTTCGACCACGACTTTCCACCTCTTTTGTCGAAAATTGGACATTCTGTTCGTTTACAGCACCGTTTATGTAAAAGTGCGCCTCATCAGTGAAGCATGTATCATTCAGCACGGGATAACTTTTTTCAATACACAATCATCATACGGGAAAAGATGAATATCAAAGAAGAAACACTCTCCGAATCGAACGACGAGAGATGCCGAACTCACGGAAAGCTGTTCTGTTGGATTTAGAGGGACTTCGAGCCACAACCTCTCTCGAACACGCATTTTTTCTGATAACGGGTTGGTTTGGAACGGGGTCGAATTCTCTCCAAAATACCGTCATTAGTTCCAAATTTCGTGGTTAGTCTGTAAACTGTCTATCGACCGCGTACCAAAATGAACACCAAGATAGTTCGTGATCTTTTTCATCTTCTGTTCTTATTTTTTGTCTGTTTTGAAACTTTTTAAACGTACCGATGTTTTCTTATATTCTCATTTCATTTTCTATTTGAGGACGACACACACATACCCAGTGCCGGTCCCCGAGCCAGTAGAAGTAACGTATCAAGATTAAAATCCCTGACCCACGTTCCATTGTATGACATTCTGTGGGCCACCCTGTATATCTTAGTACAATTTCCTTGTTCCTGTATTCTTTCACGACTTAAATGAGGTCTTTGTGAAAATGTTTCCATGCAGGAATTACTTCATTGTTCCAGAGTGAATTAAGTTGGCCTTTATATCAGAGACTTGTTTGTGTCTTAAAGGAGAATGACGGATGGGTTTACACATGAAAAATAAAATGTATTTAAGCACAGTTATATCCATATTAAAATATAACGAACGTGGTAGTGCCTATTTTACTCGGAATATATTGTATATTTGTCCATCAAAAGTAATTCTATCCTATTACAAAATGTAATATAAATCTGTGTAATGTACCACCTCGCATACAGTGCATTTTCACTCAGTTTTTATAACAAATATATTATTTTAATGTGTGTGTTGTTGGTGATGAATGTCAAGGTTTAGGATGACACCCTCCCCCGCAGTGTTTATGACTGCATTAAGAAACATTAAAATTTGTGAATTCCCTTCGTAATACAATATCTAGGAGGATAAATCTGCGGCTTGGTTCTAAAAGGGCCAATGTCAAAAAACCTGTTTTTGAGCTATGAGCATCTGAAGTTTTGCTTATAGTTTTTCAATTATTTTTTTCAACAACTAACTTTAAATAACCTTATACTTTCTTTGTGGAAGTCACCTTATTAAGTGCTAATTTTTTCTATCGTATTCTTTAAAAATTGCCAGGTCTCTAATCTTTATTGGTAATCTAACATTATTGGCAAGGGCTTATTTAATTAAACGTTAACTGTTCGTTTAGTACTTAACAGAGAGATTGGCCCTTTTAACATGTTCCAAGGCAAGATAAAACGCATTTGTATCAGTTAATATCTCAATTTCGATAAAAAATGACAGTGGCCCTTTTAGAACCAAGCCACAGAAATATGAAATATTTAGTAACGATTTCATTATTTTGATCCCATACATATATACAAGAACCTAATTAATCGGGAATAAATGTGAACGGAGGTGGTGCGGATAGACGATCATCTGCAAAAGAATTGATGAATGAATACAAGCTGCATAAACTCTACATAGCTTTATTTTGGCACAAATAAGATACAAAACAACACGTTTTATGTATTTAAATTTAATATTGTACTTATTGTTATTTACTGAAGTAATGTGTGAGATTGTTTCAAATTTGCGAAGCGTCTGAGCCCAGGATGGTCGCGTAGGCATTTCACCAACTCCATCCCGGGTGGGTTAGTCTCGCGTGCGTTATTACTTCTTCCGCTGGAACGCTATCTTCACCACCTTTGTAGTCATTACCCAAAGAATAAGCGGCAAAAATTTCGTAATCTGATATCAATCCATAGCCAGCACAACTGTCATTTTGCAACCAAGCATTTACATCAGTATTATCTACTCTCGAGTAAATGGGACAAAGAAAGCAAGCTTGTAGTTTTGAATGGCAGTTAGTATCGTGATTATAGCCTCGGGGCATCCAATTTAATATGGAATCCGAACTATAATAACGTGACTTTCTTTTTAACCCACATGATTTGCCTGTGATTTAACGTCGCAATAACACATCGATTGTTGTCAGTGACGCAAGAATGAGAAAGTGATAGAATTATTATTATTATTATTATTATTATTATTATTATTATTATTATTATTATTATTATTATTATTATTATTATTATATTATTTATTTTCCATTAATTGTAGGTAGGCTACAATTTATGGATGGTGGACGGAGAAAGGGCATAGCCCCACATACACAAAAGTGCATCCATCACCACTTAAAATTACAATATTCAAATATACAATCACATTCTACATAGTGTGCTTATATACAGTTACCGTATTTACAAGGTATATTTACACAATACTCACAAAACCTGTTCAACATTCAAGTAATTCGACACACACACAAACACACTAGAAAAATTATATTATGTACAGAAGGTTTCATTATATATACATCCTTTTTACCTCTTTACAAAATTTATCCGGAGGTAGCTCTTTTATCTGATGTGGGAGTTTATTCCACAGCCGAGCAGAACGATTAAAGAAGCCACTTTGATATGATACTGTTCTTGCAAATGGAGGGAAAAGGGAAACACCTCGACCTCTTTGAGCGGAACGATAGTTCAGCTGTAAGCGGTTGAAAGGGTTTATATGCATGTTACCTGCGAGGGATTTTCTCAGGAAAGCAATATCTATTTGTTTACAGAGAGTTGTTATGGGAGGCAGTGACCTGGCTGTATTTAAATTGGGATGGTACCGACCGTGGCCTAAATTCAAGTACAGCCACAGTATTTGCCAGGTGTGATAACACGACCTAATAGGTTGAAAGTCAATTTCGATTATACAGTAATGTTATTTGTTTTTAATCCCCACTGTCTACTTTCATGGTTTTCCGGAGTCGCCGAGGTGCCGAAATTTAGTCCCGGAGGAGTTGTTTTACTAGCCAGTAAATCTACCGACACGAGGCTGACGTATTTCATCTCCAACAAATACCACCGGTCTGAGCCAGGATCGAACCTGACAAAATGGGGCTAAAAGGACAGCGTCTCAACCGTCTGAGGTGGTGGTGGTGGTGGTGGTGATTACTGTTTGTTTTTTCACAATTTGTTTTACGTCGCACCGACACAGATAGGTCTTATGGCGACGATGGATTAGCAAAGGCCTAGGAGCGGGAAGGAAGTGGCCGTGGCCTTAATTGAGGTACAGCCTCAGCATTTGCGTTATGTGAAACCACGGAAACCATCTTCAGGGCTGCCGACACTGGGATTCGAACCCACTATCTCCCTGATGCAAGCTCACTGCTGCGTGACCCTAACCGCACGGCCAACTCGCCCCGTGAGTATTGTTTTGGTGAGGCTTGTTATTTAAAGGGGCCTATCATCTAAGGTCATCAGCCCGATTATTTTTATAAGAGGAAGTATAACTAGGCAACTATCCTCTATCAACCACCTGAGCCACTAAGCCCGGCTTGCATGGTGTGGAAATTGTAAAACACTGAAAAGCATATTCAAGGCTGCCGATTGTGAGATTAATAATAATAATAATAATAATAATAATAATAATAATAATAATAATAATAATAATAATAATAATAATAATAACAATGTTACTTGTTTTACGTCCCACTAACTACTTTTACGGTCTTCGGAGACGCCGAGGTGCCGGAATTTAGTCCCGCAGGAGTTCTTTTACGTGCCAGTAAATCTACCGACACGAGGCTGTCGTATTTGAGCACTTTCAAATACCACCGGACTGAGCCAGGATCGAACCTGCCCAGTTGGGATTAGAAGGCCAGCGCCTTAACCTTCTGAGCCACTGAGCCCGGCACGGTGAAATTTGAACCTACCATCTTCCGAATGCAAGGTCGTAGCAACGTGACCCTAACCGCACGGCCAGCTTGCTCGGTCATATGCTTCGACCGGAAACTGAACCGCGGCTGCCTTGGTGAGAAGCTAGTGCCAGTATCACTCGGCTGTCACGTCCTCTGTTGGCAAATGTTTCAAGAAATTCAGAGAGTTCAAAAAAGCTGAACAAACACATCATCAACAGAATCACAAATATCTGACCATATCTTCCCGTTGTAGAAAAAAATAACAGTCCGGATAAACCGTAAATCCAGATTACTGAGGGCCGGATAAATGAGGTTCTTATGTATTCTTCATTATTATTTATTTTGCGTATGACTTATTAAAAACACGACACAATGGGAAATAAATAGAAAAGGTAAATAAGTTTACGATGGACACTTTCCAGCAGTAATTATAAATTACAGCGCAGGTTCTTGAGCAATTCAACTACATTAGTTGTCCCATCAATACAATCTTGTCCCTCGCCTGGGTAACACCTGATGGGACACTCAAAGGCGATGTGGTAGATGATTTGACTGTCATTCCCACAATCGCAGGCAGCTGATGGTTTCAAACCCTATTTCTATGCCAAGGCAGCACAGCGTCCATGATTAGTGCGTGGCCTATACGGTTTAATCGGGCCCAAAACTGACGGGGTAGCTGGAAATTTCTTATTATTATGCCGTTTGACTCGTTGACATTGTGGAGGTGCCTTGGTGGACCATTCTTCATTCCATTTCTGCTGTAACTTGAAGTTGTTTACCGAGTGAAACATTCCTGCTGATATTGGTGGATGACCGGGCGAGTTGGCCGTGCGGTTAGGAGCGCGCAGCTGTGAGCTCGCATCCGGGAGATAGTGGGTTCGAACCCCACTGTCAACAGCCCTGAAGATGCTTTTCCGTGGTTTCCCATTTTCACACAAGGCAAATGCTGGGGCTGTACCTTAATTAAGGCCACGGCCGCTTCTTCCCATTCCTAGGCCATTCCTATCCCATCGTCGCCATAAAACCTATCTGTGTCGGTGCGACGTAAAGCAAATAGCAAATATATATATACATGTTGGTGGATGATCTGAAATATCAGCATTGATTGGTAACTGTGGGTTGGACACAATTTTCTTTTATATTCTCGGATTAAGCTGTTTGTTGAGGAGCAATACCACAGACAGCTGGTAACCAGTAAATTGAGGTAGATTTAGTCCCAGATATCAGCCTCATAGTAGGGTTAAGGTGGACGTCAATCTTCTTAATATGGTAGCTGGTGACAATATTCAGCCATGGAGTAAACTAGGCCAAGTGCAGTCGTCCAGAGTACATTTGTTTGTGCATCCCATGAAGTGGCCGTCAGTTTGCACAGTATACTGTTAATTGCTCCTAGTTTAGCTGAAGCTTAAAAAGGGTGTTGACGGTAGATCAAGGATCTGTGTCATTTGTCACGCCCAGATATTTGGGGTGTTTATTGTGGTGAAGCTGTACGACGTTAAAGACAACAGATTGTTCCCTGTTTGCGAACTTCATTCTTTGTGCAGTTAATTTACAGTAATCATTCAAAATATCCAATCGCAGTTCTACCCTCTACAAAAATTATTTAATTTTCTTGTTAGCACAGTTCGAACATGGAATGCGTTACCCAAATGATCTCATTGACACCATATCTGAATCGGCATATAAAAGGAAAATACTGGCACCGGTACTTAGACGGTTGACATTGAGTGTAAATACATGAATTCTGTTATGCTGTTTCGATATTATACTCCGCGTATTAGTAAGTTTCCTGCTAAATTAATTTCTGCTGACAGTTTAGAGCAAATTTATTCATTCCAGGCTATTTCATATACTGTAAGTTAATTTTTCCTTTCCTACAATCTCTTTTTATAACTATGTACAGTTCAGTATTATACCTCGTAGTATAATAATAATAATAATAATAATAATAATAATAATAATAATAATAATAATAATAATAATAATAATAAGCCGGACTGAGTTGATCAGACGGTTGAGGCGCTGGCCTTCTGACCCCAACATGGCAGGGTCGTATCTGAAGGTGCTCAAATACGTCAGCCTCTTGTCGGTAGATTTCCTGGCACGTAAAATAACTCCCGTTGGACTACATTCCGGCACCTCGGCATCTCAAAAAACCGTAAATGTAGTTAGTGGGAGTAAAGCCAATAGCATAATAATATATTATTATTATTATTATTATTATTATTATTATTATTATTATTATTATTCGGCTCCTTGGCTGAATGTTCAGTGTTGAGGCCTCCTGTTGAGAGGGCCCCGGGTTCGACTCTCGGCTGAGTCGGGGATTTTAATCGCGTCTAATTAATTTTTCTGGCTCGAGGACTGTGTGTATTTATTCCAACACTGTCCTTTTCATATTCAGACAGCATACCACACACTACCAACCACCACAGAAACATGCAATAGTGATCACATATATCCACGTAGGGTTGGCGTCAGGGAGGACATCCGGCCGTAAAACAGGGCCAAATCCACATGTGCGACACAGTCCTGGGAAGAGCGACGGAAGATGATGATGATGATGATGATGATTATTATTATTATTATTATTATTATTATTATTATTATTGTTACCGTGTTTTGGTGGTAGGTAGAGGTGTAAGAAGGTGCGGGCGTGAATGAGTCTCAAACTACGGAATCAAAGTTAATGTAAAATTTAACAAGGTTATATTTTCTTTTCAAAAACAAAGAAATAACAAGTATGGCAGGTACAAAGTAGCAAATCAAAGGGGAGTCACAATATTCACATAATTTGGGCTTCGAGCCCCGAAAACACAATGCTTGGGCAATCAGCCCAGTTTTACCTCCAAAACACAAGTTTCAACAGAGGGGCAGAAAACCCCATTCATACCTCGGAGCCCTTGCTCCAAATTACACCGATAAGCCTCCACGAGGCATACCACAATTGATTTTTAAAAGAGCCACACGCTCTCAAATTTAAGCCTTCTCCCAGGCCACACCAAACTCAACCTTCAAGTTGTCCCCAACGGACCTAAACACAGGGGTAAAATACCCAATCTACTGAGGTCTAGGAAATAAAAAAAAGGGTTAATTAAATGACCTCTAAGGTAACAATTTGAGAGGAGGCGAACTTGCACTCCTAATACACTTTGTCTTTAAGACCTATTTTGGCTCTTAGGCCACTGATGCAAGGGCTAATCCCATACTACAGAGGTGACTTAAAAAAGAAATATTTACATTACATTACGGAAGAATTGATTGAGAAAATAAGTTCACCTCAAGACAATGTGAGTGGGAGCTCGAGAGGGTTAGCACTCTCTATCCCAGTATGTCGCTTTACAAGAGAATAGAAGAAAAGAGAAGTTACATTTTAGGAAAAGGTTACATAGGGGAACGCTTAGAACCCGCCCCGAAAGTTAAACTGCTGAGCAAGCAAAGAAAGAATTTATTAATCGGCCATTACCTTATTGTTGACCGCTGCCGAGGAAAGAGGCGCTTCCCGCCTCCTGCTATGTACTTAATACACTGAAAGATGGAACAGAAGTGGCCCGGAGACCCTAAAATCAGCAGTTTAAATACTCTCGCAGAAAGTTCTAGGCGTTAGGGGAAAGAAAACACCCTCCCACAAAGATTTTATTGGGTAGGACCCCGCAACAGAGTCAAGTTGGGGAAAGATACACCAGATTGGTCAGAAATTAATTGAAAAAAATCGTGATTGGATACATTCAAAACAAGGGGAAGAAAGGGGTAAATATTGCCAACTTAAACAATGACAGGAAGAAATTTAACAAAGAACAAACTCCTGAAATTAAATTTTCTCCAACAAAATAGTTCTTTGACTCCGCACTAGGGTGCACTATTGTTGATCTTCAGTAGTGTCCTCTAGAAGAGAAAGTTCACACTTCTTAATACAAGCAAGACAAAAGTACGTCGAAAATGACACAGTTCACAACCTCAAAAATTTCCAGGTAGTGACATCTTCTGAGAAATTTGGAAATTAAGACCGTAGATAAAGTTCAGACTTCCTCCAGAAGAGGAGTTTCAACTGGCGCAACTTTTAAATAAACGGTGTGGAGGTGTACCGCCCGGTACAGACCTCCCCCCCCCCAAAAGTTCCTCCACGGGGTAACACAGAAGAACATAAACTTTTGTTTAAAAATAAGTTCCAAGTTTTGATGTTGATATTAAGATAACTTGCAGCAGTATTTGAGAAATTTCTTAATTCGGTTCCAAAATTTTGTTGTCGGAGGTGAAGTGAAGTCTTTAGGTTTATAGAAGTTGAATATCTGAAGATAAGCTTTTACTACTTAAAAGTGAAGGAAAATTTTGCAATGTCCATCAGATATTGCTGTTGAATTCCCAAATGTAGTTATCTCTTATAGTAACTGTCCATGTAGTTGATGTTGATGAAGTTGGATGGCCGGACCGGCCGTTGCAGCTTGCGTCCAAAAGGAGGCCGCTCGGACCCCTTAAGTACCCTGAGATACCGCTCGCCCGCACTATGAGGGGAGCAGAGTGTTGAAACACGCCGCGCCCGCGGTGAACATATACAGGCTGCGGGCCAGTAGCAGGTCGTGCGCCGCACATCAGCCTTGGCCGGGAGGAGAGCTCCGGCTCGCCGTGCACATGTCGTCCTCGCTGGAGAGGAGGGGGCCCATCCCCCTCCCCAGTTGCTGCACGGCGCTGCGCGGCTGCGGGGGCACTGAAACATTAAAGCTAGGCGGCAGAATTGTGTTGGACCATCGTCTTTTTGAAGGCACAGGCATTATGGAGAGGTTGAGGGGCCAGCGGCGTGTAGATATCCATGGCATTTAATCTTATGAAGCCACAGTGTAAGGTGGAGCAGGAGACGGGAGCGTGGTAATGGCCGTGGCAAGAACAGGATGGCAGTTTAACGGATCGGGGGAGGTTTACAAGAAATTCTTACATATAAAACAAAATATTATAGAAGGAGCAGAATGCCTTAAGCGTGGAACTCAAAAAAAAATATAACCATCATATTCCTATCAATTATATGAAGCAAGTTGACAGAAAATTTACACCGGTTTCACCTGTGACAGGTGAACCCTAAATATCCTCTCGGTGGCTGGATTGCTTACTAACAATGTAACCGGTGTGAGAAAATCGAGAATGATGCATGGCCCATGAAATCTGGGGGCAAGCTTGCCCGCGGGAACAAAATTTTTGACCATAACCTGGTCACCTACCTTCAAAGGGGTGGGTCTCCGTCCACGATCATACCTTTCCCTAACCTTTTCATGAGACACTTTAAGATTGGCTTTAGCCGTCTTCCAAAGATCTTTAATGTTATCCGGATCTATTGTCTCGGGTAGAATGTCATTCAGAGACCAGAGGTTAGAGAGCGGCGAGTTGGGAACAAACTTGAACTTCAAAGAAGCTGGAGTAAACTTGTGAGATTCATGAACCGCCGAATTCAAAGCAAAAGCTATCCAATGCAGGGACGTGTCCCACCTGGAATGATCTTCATGATGATAGGCAATAAGTGCTGACCTGAGATTACGGTTAACCCTTTCAGCCAGAGATGGTTGAGGGTAATAAGCAGAAGTAGTTACATGTGAGATTGATAAGTCAAAACAGAATTTACGAAATAAATTAGATGTAAAAGCCTTAGCATTATCAGATACAATATATTGACACGGACCAAAAGAAGCAAAAATAGAATTTAAGCAGGTAATGGTAGACTGAGCGGTAGCCAGCTTAGTCGGAAATAACCAAGAAAATCTGGTAAAACCATCTACGCACACAAAGATGAACTTGTTAGCATTACCCTTTGACTGGGGGAAGGGTCCTACATAATCGATATACAGACGTTCCATGGGGCGCGACGCTTGATGCGAAGACAAAAGGCCTACCTTGGTGGACATGGTGGGTTTACTGAGCAAACAAGATTTACAAGCTTTTACAAGTTCCCGGATTTCACCGTCCATACCTTTCCAGATGAACATTTCACGAATCTTCTCACGAGTTTTAAAGATACCCAGATGCCCTCCTAGTGGGGTCTCATGATAATACTTGAAGATCATAGGTACCAGAACAGCTGGAACGACAACTTTCATCATCTTGTCATGCCTCGAAGGGCAACATAAAACACCATTCCTCAGAACATAAGGGACAACATGTTCCCCAGAAGAAAGGGTTTCCATTATCGGAGCCAGCGTCGGATCTTCACGTTGGTATTTCTCGATATCCCTAAAAAGCATGGGAGCATCTGTTAGGATGGCATTAACCTCAGATAGCATGGACTCGGGAGGTGATGAACTGTCGACCGGTTCGTGGGTCTCGACGTCGTTATGAAACATACGGCTGAGTCCATCAGCAACAACATTTTCGGTGCCTCTGATATGTCTAACATCAAACTGGAAGGCGGAAATACGAATAGCCCAGCGGGCTATACGACCAGTACGACGCGGCCTACCTAAGACCCAGCTTAATGCTTGATTATCTGTCTCCAGGTCGAATTTGACGTGTTCCAGATAGAGACGGAACTTTTCTAAGGCGAATAAGACTGCCAAACCTTCGAGCTCATAGATGGAATACTTGGCTTCTTGAGCCGACAAGGTCCTAGAGGCATAGGCGATAGGTCGCCTCCCTAGTTCAGTCTCTTGAAGAAGGACTGCAGCTACTGCTGACGACGACGCGTCGGTTTGGACGATGAATTTCTTCGAGAAATCAGGCATAGCAAGGACAGGGGCATTACAAAGCGCTAATTTAAGATCTTCAAAAGCGGCTTGTTGAGAAGGTCCCCACTCGAATTTGATGCCTTTCCTACGAAGAAGGTTTAAGGGCGCCGCTCTATTAGCAAAGTTAGGAATGAACTTTCTGAAGAAATTCACCATACCAATGAACCTGGCGATACCTTTAATGTCCTTGGGAGGTTTAAAATCACGGATGGCCTGAGTTCTAGAATGATCGACTGCTACACCATCGAGTGACACAATATGCCCTAGGAATGACATAGAGGGCTTAGCAAAGACAACCTTGGACAACTTAACAGTTAACCCAGCCTTACGAAGGCGATCGAGAACTTCTCGCAAATGATCTAGATGTTCTTCAAAGGTCTCTGAAAATACGACGACATCATCTAAGTAGTGATATAAGTACTCGAATTTGATGTCGGAGAAGACCCTATCTAGTAGCCTAGTGAGCACAGCTGCCCCCGTGGGGAGCCCGAAAGGCACGCGGTTGTATTCGTATAAATTCCAGTCCGTGGCAAACGCTGTAAGGTGTTTAGACTCTTCGGCAAGGGGAATTTGATTATAGGCCTGATTCAAGTCCAAGATAGTGAAGAACTTGGCCTTATGAAACCATGAAAAGCAAGAATGAAGGTCAGGAAGGGGCACAGATTGCAACACCACCTTCCGATTGAGAGCCCTGTAATCAATGACAGGCCTGAAGCCTCCTTGGGGTTTCGGGACTAGAAAAATAGGCGATGAATACGCCGACTTAGAGGGCCTAATAATACCATCCTTCAACATCTGATCGATAATTTCTTTCAGAGCCTTCATTTTAGGTGGAGATAGCCTATAAGGTGGAAAACGGACAGGAATCGAATCCGTGACCTCAATTTTGTATTCAATAAGGTCAGTAACACCAAGAGTATCAGAGAACACCTCTGGAAATGACTGACATAATTTACGAATCCTATCAGCCTGCTCCTCAGGTAGATGTCTAAGGTCTAACAACATCTCATCCTGGGTAGGCGAAATAGATGAACATGACACAGAATTACACTTTAACAAGGGGATTTTACAATTGGACGCAAATTTGAATGTGCACGACTTACTCTGAAGATCGAGCACAAGACCAGTGTGAGAAATAAAGTCCGCTCCCAGTATGATGGGGCAAGACAGGTACTTAGCCACAAACAATTTAATTTTCCATGTAAATTTAAAAATACGAATTTTGACCAGTACGGAACCTAGAATTTCTAATGGAGATGAATTAGCCGAAACATATTGAATAGGAGATGAGACGTAGTCAGGTAGTTTACAAACAGCTTTCAATTTAGAATACCATTCAGCCGAAATAATCGAACAAACACTGCCTGAATCTAAGAGAGCTGTTATAGGCTCGTTATTTAACTCAATCTTAAGAAAAGGAACAGGTGCGGGGGTATCCGCCGCAATCCTAAGGCACTCTTTGGGGCATTCAAAAGATGTATTCGAAGACTTATCGTTCCCTGAATTCTCGACCTTTTTGCCAGGGGCTGAGCCTTGGGAAGCAGAATTAGTTGACTCAGCCGCCGCCACTAGTCACTTTTGATTGTTGTTGGAAGTTACACCAGAAGTTGAGCAGGAGGGGGTGCTATTCGAATTGGGACAATTCTTTGCGATATGTGAGAAAGCCCCACATTTAAAACAGCCTTGTGATGAACCAGCTCCATTATTTGCCCTACTAGTTTTGATCAGAGGACACTTATTGCGCAGATGGTCAGGCGACCCGCAAGCATAACATTTACGGGGGGTGACTGATCGGCGAGGTGGAGGCCGAGTATTACTAATGGAAGGCGGGGGTTCTTTCGCGACACGCAAAGAATCGGCGTATCTAACTCCTTCCGCTGAGACGGCCAATGCTTCAAGTTCCGAGAAAGTTTGCGGGCACGCCGCGAAACACAAATATGACCTATAGGGAGGTGAAATTCCCTCTACAATAGCCTGTACAATCTGATCTTCAGGAAAATGAAGGGCAAACACCCTAGTATAAAACTTAATGTCCTGTATGAAATCAGCCAAGTTTTCATCCAAGCGCTGTACACGATAATAGTACTTCTGAATAAGGGAGGACCTGGCCCTAGCAGGGATGAAGTTAGCTAGCAAATGGGCATGGAAATCCTCAATAGATGATTGCTCGGCAATGGCTCTTACGATTTTATCAGAGAGAATACCAATAGCATACGGATAGATAATTTGCAAGATTTGACATGGAGAAAGAGAAAAAACAAGGGCATGATCCTGGAATTCCACTAAAAATCTTAAAAATGAAATTACTTCACTGGTGGTATTAACGGAAAACTTAGACATACCTCTGAGCAACATTGCCAATGGATGAGGCAAGCTACTAAACCCGGGTGACATAGTAGGTAAAGGTTTCAATGGCAAGGAAGTTAATTCAGAACGGATGTTACTCAGCGATGCACGGCGTTCAGACTCGTTGTCCAATGGGGCAGGGATAGTTTGAGCAGCAACGGTTATTCTATTAACTTCTCCCTTGGGAGGCGCTTCCTCGCTACCTGCATTTACTATGGTGGGTTGATCAGATTTGGGAGGAACTTCCCCAGTTAACAATTGAGTGACCTTACTAGATAATTCGGAAATATTTTCCAGGAGCGTACTAGCTTCCTTCCTCTGAACATCATTCAGTTTTAGAGACAACAGATCATTAACTCTATTTGAAAAATGATATAGCCTGCCTTGCACACGCTTAATTTGATTTGGAGACGGATCATTTTCATCAAAAAAACTAACGACCGATGCTAGCCCAGTAATATTCTCCGTGATCGTGGAAAGAGAGTCGTCAATTTCTTTCTCTCCCAAATTGGGGATAGAAATGGGCAAATCAAGGGACTCTCTAAGTTTGTTAGTGTCTATTGCAACCGTGCCTCCAGATTGCACATTTCTGATAGTTAATTCATAGATCAACTCCTCCTTACGCAAATAGTTAAGAAGGAGAACATCGCGAGGGCCGGGCATGATGACAGACCAATTTTGAAAAACTCAAAAAATTCCAGCAACTGGGACAATAGTTAGAGTTCGGAACAAACAATATTTAGCCGTCAAAAGGGGCTAAATTGAGACCCATTCAACCACGCTCTGCTACCACTTGTTACCGTGTTTTGGTGGTAGGTAGAGGTGTAAGAAGGTGCGGGCGTGAATGAGTCTCAAACTACGGAATCAAAGTTAATGTAAAATTTAACAAGGTTATATTTTCTTTTCAAAAACAAAGAAATAACAAGTATGGCAGGTACAAAGTAGCAAATCAAAGGGGAGTCACAATATTCACATAATTTGGGCTTCGAGCCCCGAAAACACAATGCTTGGGCAATCAGCCCAGTTTTACCTCCAAAACACAAGTTTCAACAGAGGGGCAGAAAACCCCATTCATACCTCGGAGCCCTTGCTCCAAATTACACCGATAAGCCTCCACGAGGCATACCACAATTGATTTTTAAAAGAGCCACACGCTCTCAAATTTAAGCCTTCTCCCAGGCCACACCAAACTCAACCTTCAAGTTGTCCCCAACGGACCTAAACACAGGGGTAAAATACCCAATCTACTGAGGTCTAGGAAATAAAAAAAGGGTTAATTAAATGACCTCTAAGGTAACAATTTGAGAGGAGGCGAACTTGCACTCCTAATACACTTTGTCTTTAAGACCTATTTTGGCTCTTAGGCCACTGATGCAAGGGCTAATCCCATACTACAGAGGTGACTTAAAAAAGAAATATTTACATTACATTACGGAAGAATTGATTGAGAAAATAAGTTCACCTCAAGACAATGTGAGTGGGAGCTCGAGAGGGTTAGCACTCTCTATCCCAGTATGTCGCTTTACAAGAGAATAGAAGAAAAGAGAAGTTACATTTTAGGAAAAGGTTACATAGGGGAACGCTTAGAACCCGCCCCGAAAGTTAAACTGCTGAGCAAGCAAAGAAAGAATTTATTAATCGGCCATTACCTTATTGTTGACCGCTGCCGAGGAAAGAGGCGCTTCCCGCCTCCTGCTATGTACTTAATACACTGAAAGATGGAACAGAAGTGGCCCGGAGACCCTAAAATCAGCAGTTTAAATACTCTCGCAGAAAGTTCTAGGCGTTAGGGGAAAGAAAACACCCTCCCACAAAGATTTTATTGGGTAGGACCCCGCAACAGAGTCAAGTTGGGGAAAGATACACCAGATTGGTCAGAAATTAATTGAAAAAAATCGTGATTGGATACATTCAAAACAAGGGGAAGAAAGGGGTAAATATTGCCAACTTAAACAATGACAGAAAGAAATTTAACAAAGAACAAACTCCTGAAATTAAATTTTCTCCAACAAAATAGTTCTTTGACTCCGCACTAGGGTGCACTATTGTTGATCTTCAGTAGTGTCCTCTAGAAGAGAAAGTTCACACTTCTTAATACAAGCAAGACAAAAGTACGTCGAAAATGACACAGTTCACAACCTCAAAAATTTCCAGGTAGTGACATCTTCTGAGAAATTTGGAAATTAAGACCGTAGATAAAGTTCAGACTTCCTCCAGAAGAGGAGTTTCAACTGGCGCAACTTTTAAATAAACGGTGTGGAGGTGTACCGCCCGGTACAATTATTATTATTATTATTATTATTATTATTACTAGCTGATGTACCCGTGCTTCGCTACGGGATTCTCAGAAAGACTGACTTTGTGGTTTTCCTAACCTGAAATCAACATAGGTCATTACAAAAACGTAAGTATGAATGTAGCGATTAAAAGCAATATCATATAAAATACTCGATCAAATGGAAAGCCGCACGTTTTATCACTTTTAACGAACAGTGCTGCGGTTAGATTGCGGTGCCAATCTAATAGTCCAAAGTTCCAGAGCTGGGATGACCAGGCCGCAGATTGCCATGAACACTCATCTGCCATTATTCCGCTAAATATACACACTGTTCATTCCAATCAGTGCCTCAGAGTAGGGATTGAATAGCCCGAATGCTATGATGATCCAGTGTGTTACGTACCAGTAGTATCAGAAAATTTATGAACCAGGGGAATGGCATGCTAAAGAAGAAAGTTATCTAACTCCCCAGCTACTTCCCATCAATATTCAGACAGGCTGTTACACTCTATACGACTGGGCGAGTTGACCGTGTGGTTAGCGGTGCGCAACTGTGAGCTTGCATCCGAAAGATAGTGGATTCGAACCCCATTGTCGGCAGCGCTGAAGATGGTATTCCATGGTTTCCCACTTTCACCCCAGTCAAGTGCTGGGCCTGTACCTTAATGAAGGCTTAAGGCACTCCTAGCCCTTTCCTATCCCATCGTCGCCATAAAACTTATCTATGTCGGTGCAACGTAAATCAAATAAAAAATACTCTGTACGCAGCAGTAATCCTATCTACCGGAGATGACGGGCAACAGAAGACACAAAGCACATCACGACAAACAATGGTCAATGTAATGTTATTGTTGATCAATGTTATGAACTTTCTATATTGTAGGCCTTCACATTTAGTTTTCTTTCGACTCTGTGATTTGTACAATATTTTATACCATAAACTGTAGTTTCTTATTCTCCGACTTTACATACCGATTTTCATTAAATACTGTTTACCCATTTTCTCGTTACTCGGCGCTGATATGGACTTAGTAACAAAAATCCAAATTCATGAATATCTTTGTGATCACAGCCAGTACGGTAACAATGTATAAGACATGAATAATAGGAAATTTAATATTATATAACCTTAATTATGTAGTATTCATCGATTACACCTCTATTAAGAAATATTTGAGAATTACATTTTAGGCCTTCCCCTAAACTACCATTTCACTCAGTGTGAATAAAATAATTTACAACCTAGACTATAGCAACTTATTTCCCGACTTTGCATACCGATTTTCACCAAGATAGGACTACTAATAACAACAATATTTGAGAATTAAATTTTAGGCCTTCCCCTAAACTACCATTTTTCTTAGCGTGAATACAATTATTGATAGCCTAGATTATAGCAACTTATTCCCCAACTTTGCATACCCATTTTCTTTAAAATACGACCACTAATAACATAAATAGTTGAGAATTCAATTTTAGGCCTTCCCCTAAACTACCATTTCACTCAGCGTGAGTAAAATGATTTATAGCCTAGATTGTAGAGGCTCATCCCCCGACTTCACATACCGATTTTCATTAGACCACTAATAACATAAATAGTTGAGAATTCAATTTTAGGCCTTCCCCTAAACTACCATTTCACTCAGCGTGAGTAAAATGATTTATAGCCTAGATTGTAGAGGCTCATCCCCCGACTTCACATACCGATTTTCATTAGACCACTAATAACATAAATAGTTGAGAATTCAATTTTAGGCTTTCCCCTAAACTACCATTTCACTCAGCGTGAGCAAAATGATTTATAGCCTAGATTGTAGAGGCTCATCCCCCGACTTCACATACCGATTTTCATTAAATTCTCTTCAACCGTTTTCTCGTGATGCGTGTACATACATACAGACAGACAGACAGACAGACAGACAGAAATTACGGAAAAGTAAAAAGTGCATTTTCCTGTTACTATGGACATGACCGATACAGAAATACCATTATTTTCAAATTCTGAGCAATGTACAGACAAAACTCTTATTTTATATATATAGATTATTATTATTATTATTATTATTATTATTATTATTATTATTATTATTATTATTATTATTATTATTATTATTATTCTGTAACAGAAATTTGTAGTATACTATTTCCTTCTTTTATAAACTTAACATATTTCGTCCTTCTTTCACAGCAGTAATACCCGCTCTGGTTCCTCCATTTCTATTCCTGTTCACTGATCCTCTATGTATAACAATTCTTTTGTTGTGACGGTTTCTAGACTTTGGAATTCCCTGCCTGTCAGTGTCAGAAATGCCACCTCATTACTTAAATTTAAGACTGCTTGCCGAGACTACCTGCTGAATGCAGCTAACTTGTATGACTGGATGATCGAATGAATGTGAGTTAAAAAGGTGTAATGTATTATTGTGTAGACTATTATTTACCATATATTATTATGTACCCTTAAGATCTGCTCCTAATGATGTATCACAAGAATGGTTAAGTGTAAGAGAGGGCTAAGAGACCTAACTTCGCTACCTACAAAGTCGCAATAACTAAATAAATAAATAAATAAATAAATAAATAAATAAATAAATAAATAAATAAATAAATAAATAAATAAATAAATAAATAAATAAATAATGTATAATTATTGTCTTTCTAACGTGCGAGTTGTTTATACGGTGCGGTTCGTGTGGCCATACATTTGTATTCGGGAGGTGGAGGTTTCAAGCACCACCGTCAGTAGACCTGAAGTTGGTTTCCTACTGATACTCACTGACATCACATTGAAATAAGTATATTTGATTGGAATGGACTTCGGAATGTATCTTAAATCCCTGCATTGTTTAGAACTCAGCGTATTTCTTCAAGTTTAATAAATACCATTTCACATTCCGAAATTTAGCCTAGATCTGTCTACGATGTGATACAGTGTTTACAGTGCACTACACGTTCTGATATAGGCCAGACCAAGTTTATTACTTTTATCGAACTGTCTTTGTCCGATGGTTCATATTTGACTTTGACTGAATGAGAGCGCCTGAGTATGAGCTATGCTAGTCGTACCATTCAATTGAAAAGTTACTCTAGGCGAACTCTGAAACATTCTATACTGTTCTCACTTACGAAAGAAAACAACGAACCATTATATTCACATTATGTACATTTTAACGAGAGTTTATTTACTTACTAATGTACGTCTTTCCTCCAAGTAACGATGCAAGAGTTTTGTTTATTTCTTTTATTTACAAGTTGATTTATGTCGTTCTGAAACAGACGGGCCATATGGCGACGATGGGACAGGCATGGGAAGGAACCGACTGTGGCCTTAATTAAGGTGTGAAAATGGGAAACCACGGAAAACCATATTCTGGGATGACGAGAGTGGGGTTCGAACACACTGCGTCCCGAATGCAAGCTGATAGCTACGTGACCCAAACCGCAGAGCCACTTACTCGGTCAAGAGTTTTGTAATGCTTAAACTTGAGCAGAATATTTTCAATGCTCGGAATCACGCTCAAAGATATAATTATATTTTTGCCATATACCCTGTACCATAGGAACGAAAATATCATGAAAAGACTTAATAGTGATGATTGTTATTTACAGGAGCTATAAAATATTCCAGAGAGCATTGTTCAACATTCCTCTTAGTGATTCGAAAACTAGACGAATACCTACTTTTTCGGGCGAGTTGGCCGTGCGATTAGGGGCGCGGAGCTGTGAGCTTGCATTCGGGGGATAGTGGGTTCGAACCCAACTGTCGGCAGCCCTTAAGATGGTTTTCCGTGGTCCCATTTTCACACCAGGCAAATGCTGGAGCTGTACCTCAATTAAGGCCATGGCCGTTTCTTTCCCACTCTTAGCCATTTCCCATCCTATTATCGCCGTAAGACCTATCTGTGTCGGTGCGACGTAAAGCAAATAGTAAAGATAAAGGAACACCTACTTAACATCAGTTTTGTATCACGTGCCAGATGAATATGTTAAATGTGAAGTATTTCAATGAAAACCTCAAGTTAATTTATTATTGTGGAAATTTATTCAAGCATACAGCAGTTCTTAATATTCGGAACTCTCTCCCCCTCTCTCAAACACACACACACACACACACACACACACACACACACACACACACACACACACACACACACACACACACACGACCGCATAAACGTTATTTACAAATGATGTAATTAAGTTGAAATGAAACCTGAATTTGGGTACGTTTATGTACGAAGAACGTTATTTTCTTTACTTTATTAACTTTGCCTGTTAATCAGAACATTGCATAAGGGGTAGAACGTACAGTATTATAATAGATTGGCTATATGCGCTAATCACAAAACGATGTATAAAGGACATGAAAGTAAATACGTCTACAGAGAAGTGAAAGAATAGATACGGAATCTCATATTATTGTGATTACCGATCTCGATAGCTGCAGTCGCTTAAGTGCGGCCAGTATCCAGTAATCGGAAGATAGTGGGTTCGAGCCCAACTGTCGGCAGCCCTGAAGATGGTTTTCCGTGGTTTCCCATTTTCACACCAGGCAAATGCCGGGGCTGTACCTTAATTGAGGCCACGGCCGCTTCCTTCCAATTTCTAGGCCATTCCTCTCCCATCGTCGCCATAAGACATATCTGTGTCGGTGCGACGTAAAGCAAATAGCCAAAAAAAAAAAAAAAAATAAATAAATTGTGATTACTAACTCGTTATTTGTCACATGAGAAGGCCAAATTGCTTGAACAAAATGTTGGAGCATTCAACCGGAGTTTGCACTTTGCCAAATAATAATCCGTTGTTAGTTCATGGATGTTCTTCTCGTTATTAACTTATTCTGCCAGGACATTGTGGTATTCAAATCCGACCATAGTATCAATGATATATCAATAATAGCATTCTGTATTTATAACACATACTACTCTGGGGAAAATACCAAGTTGAAGAGGGAGTAGATAATATATTTTCCAATGATAATATGTCGAATAAATTTTATTTTTATACTTTATAATCCTTTGTACCACCTTCTGTCTTCCTGTACTTATCTCAATACCTTCCGAATTGTTTTCTTTCAGTTAATCTCGTTTCTTTCTTCACGCTATATCCATATTTTTACCACATTAGGACAATATCTTCAATATAGAGCATATTATCGCACAAGAGGAAGAAACGCTCAGTATAATTTTCTTTATAAAGGCCAAAGGCAGGTATTTATACAAGTGGAGGCACATGCTTCCCCTAGTGCACTGTCACTGCATTGTCCTAAATAGGGGGTTTGTAGTGTTGTCTCAACGGGGCACTAGCCGCCAGCGTCTTGGAAAGGCGTAGCAGTCTAACTGAAGAGCCCATTCCTACACTGGGGTGAAACTCTGATTATTTCATGATTGAAGAGGCCTGAAGATCTAATTTTTTAAACATTTGCAATCGATAAAATTAAATTATGGTTTCCTTCTTGGTACTTTATTTTTTAATAAACTTTGCCTTATTTGAGAATTTTAGAATCTATTTCTTCTAACAGTTAGATCTAAATGCTCCAGTGTCCAATTTGTCAAATTCAGTGTAAATTTCATTAAGCCACTTATATTATCAGCTAAATTCGGGTATCTTGGAGATATTTAAATATCAAAGTAAAACACATACCGGTAGCAATTTTCGGGACATACCGACAATCTACAAGTTCATGAATGTCCCAGTCGGAAGCAGAATGGAAGAGTATTCCTGGAAATAAATTCAGCTCAGCGATGCAGAGATTGCTCGCACACATGGCTGCAAAACGTGAGTCGAGGGCTTGTTTGTGGAGTAAAGCAAGTTACACAATTGAATTGCTTTGCTCGTCGCACTCATACGCGACACGTGGCACGCCAATCACTGCAAGGTGCGGTGCCGGACATGTGACCTGGCTCTGTCCTCACATTTATATCTATATACAGTGAAACATTCACTCACTCAATGACCACCTCATCCCAGAAACTACTAACTCCATGAGAGTAAAATTGGACAAAAAGTATACTCTTAGGTCATATGTGACAGCTAAGAAAACTTCCTTCAAACAATAAATCCTCTAATGGGTGGAAATAATTTTGTGCGCCGCGTCATAGCGCTCATATTACATATCTTCAGAAATGCTATATTTGTACCAAACGGGGTCCTCTAACTTGCTAGGATATTTAATAATATATTTCCTTCTTTTTTATTTAGTCAGTTTACCGTTCTGGTTTGGTTTCTTCCGCGGACTCTGCGAGAGATTCCACCTCTACCTCCTCAAGGGCAGTGTCCTGGAGCATGAGACATTTGATCTGGGATAAAATTGTGAAGGAGGACAAGCAGTACCTCCCTAGGCCGCCCCACCTGCTATGCTGAAGAGGGGCTTTGTGGCGGGATGGAAAGATTGGAAGGGATCAGCAACGAAGGGGGAAGAAAGCGACCGTGGCATAAAGTTAGGTACCATCCCGGCATTTAGCTGCAGAAGCAGTGGGAAACTACGGAAAACCACTTCAAGGATGGCTGAGGTGGGAATAGAACCACCTCTACTCAGTTCATCTCCCGAGGTTGAGTGGATCTAGTTCCAGACCTCGTTCCAATTTTCAGATTTCGTACCAGAGCGGGGAATCGAACCCGGGCCTCAATGGGTGGCAGCTAATCACACTTACCACTACAGCACAGAGGCGGACATAATAATAATAATAACATACCCACATTATCATTATAGACTGTTATGTCTTTCAGCGTTCAGTCTGCAAGCCTCTGAGAATTTACTAAACGTCGCCACAATCCTCGATTTGCAACTAGTGTTGTGGCCTCATTTAGTTCTATACCTCTTATCTTTAAATCATTAGAAACCGAGTCTAGCCATCGTCGTCTTGGTCTCCCTCTACTTCTCTTACCCTCCATAGCAGAGTCCATTATTCTCCTAGGTAAACTATCCTCCTCCATTCGCCTTACATGGCCCCACCACCGAAGCCGGTTTATGCGTACAGCTTCATCCATCGAGTTCATTCCTAAATTAGCCATATCTCCTCATTCCGAGTACCCTCATGCCATTGTTCCCACCTGTTTGTACCAGCAATCATTCTTGCTACTTTCATGTCTGTTACTTCTAACTTACAAACAACATATCCTGAGTCCACCCAGCTTTGGCTCCCGTAAAGCAAAATTGGTCTGAAAACAGGCCGATGTAAAGATAGTTTCGTCTGGGAGCTGACTTCCTTCTTACAGAATACTGCTGATCGCAACTGCGAGCTCACTGCATTAGCTTTACTACGCCTTGATTCAATCTCACTTACTATATTACCATCCTGGGAGAACACACAACCTAAATACTTGAAATTATCGACCTGTTCTAGCTTTGTATCACCAATCTGACATTCAGTTCTGTTGAATTTCTTACCTGCTGATATCAATTTAGTCTTCGAGAGGCTAATTTTCATACCATACTCATTGCACCTATTTTCAAGTTCCAAGATATTAGACTGCAGGCTTTCGGCACAGTCTGCCATTAAGACCAAGTCGTCAGCATAGGCCAAACTGCTTACTACATTTCCACCTAACTGAATCCCTCCCTGCCACTTTATACCTTTCAGCAGATGATTCATGTAAACTACGAACAGCAAAGGTGAAAGATTACAGCCTTGTCTAACCCATGTAAGTACCCTGAACCAAGAACTCATTCTACCATCAATTCTCACTGAAGCCCAATTGTCAACATAATTGCCTTTTATTGATTTTAATAATCTACCTTTAATTCCATAGTCCCCCAGTATAGTGAATATCTTTTCCTCGGTACCCTGTCATATGCTTTCTCTAGATCTACGAAACATAAACACAACTGCCTATTCCTCTCGTAGCATTTTTCAATTACCTGACGCATACTGAAAATCTGATCCTGACAGCCTCTCTGTGGTCTGAAACCACACTGGTTTTCATCCAACTTCCTCTCAAAGACTGATCGCACCCTCCCTTCCAACATGAGAGTGAATACTTTGCCTGGTATACTAATCAATGAGATACCTCGATAGTTGTTGCAATCCTTCCTGTTCCCTTGCTTACAGATAGGTGCAATGACTGCTTTTGTCCAATATGAAGGTACCTTACCAACACTCCACGCTAATTTTACTACTCTATGAAGCCATTTCATCCCTGCCTTCCCACTATAATTCACCATTTCAGGTCTAATTTCATCTATTCTTGCTGCCTTATGACAATGGAGTTTATTTACCATCCTTTCCACTTCCTCAAGCATAATATCACCAACATCATTTTCCTCCTCCCCATGAGCTTGGCTGTTTGCAACACCACCAGGATGATTTCCTTTTACATTGAGAAGATGTTCAAAATATTCCCTCCACCTTTCCAGTGATTCCCTGGGATCTATTATGAGTTCACCTGAATTACTTAAAACACTGTTCATTACCTTTTTCCCTCCCTTCCTAAGATTCTTTATTACTGTCCAGAAAGGTTTCCCTGCTGCTTGACCAAGCCTTTCCAGGTTATTGCCAAAATCTTCCCATGACTTCTTTTTGGATTCAACAGCTATTTGTTTCGCTCTGTTTCCTTCATCCACGTACAAATCCCTGTCTGCATCGGCCCTTGTTTGGAGCCATTTCTGATAAGCCTTCTTTTTACGTTTACAGGTTGCTCTCACTTCATCATTCTACCAAGATGTTCGCCTTTTCCCATCTTTACACACAGTTGTTCCTAGGGATTCCCTTGCTGTTTCTACTACAGCATTCCTGTATGCCACCCATTCACTTTCTATGTCCTGAAGCTGCTTACTGTCTACTGTTCGAAACTTCTCACTTATCCACGTACTTTTGTCTAATTTCGTCGTCCTGGAGATTTTCTACCCTGTCCGCCCCCGTAGCGTAACGGTTAGTGTTATTAGCTGCCGTCCTCGGAGGTCTGGGTTCGATTCCCGGTACTGCCAGAAATTTAAGAACGGCAGGAGGGCTGGTATGTGGTTGAAATGGTACATGCAGCTCATCTCCAATGGGGGTGTACCTGAAAAGAGCTCCACCACCTCGGGAGTCGGACACGAGCTTGTCCGACTAGTTGGCTGAATGGTCAGCGTACTGGCCTTCGGTTCAGAGGGTCCCGGGTTCAATTCCCGGCCGGGTCGGGGATTTGAACCTTAATTGGCTAATTCCAATGGCCCGGGGGCTGGGTGTTTGTGCTGTCCCCAACATCCCTGCAACTCACACACCACACATAACACTATCCTCCACCACAATAACACGCAGTTACCTACAAATGGCAGATGCCGCCCACCCTCATCGGAGGGTCTGCCTTACAAGGGCTGCATTCGCTATAAATAGTCACACGAAATTATTATTATTATTACCTACCCTAGGCCTAGAGATACTTAGTTCACTACAGATCAGATAGTGGTCTGTATCATCGAAAAATCCGCGAAAACCTCGAACATTCCTAACAGATTTCCTGAATTCAAAGTCTGTTAAGATATAGTCTGTTATGGATCTGGTAGCCCTAGCCTCCCATGTGTAGCGGTGAATAGCCTTATGCTTGAAGAATGTATTCGTAACAGCTAAACCCATGCTAGCACAGAAGCCCAGCAAACGCTTCCCATTCCCATTAGCTTCCATATCTTCCCCACATTTACCAACCACCCTTTCGTATCCTTCAGTTCTATTCCCAACTCTCGAATTGAAATCGCCCATTAGCACTATTCTATCCTTGCTGTTGACCCTGACCACGATGTCACTCAATGCTTCATAAAACTTGTCAACTTCATCCTCATCTGCACCCTCACAGGGTGAATACACGGACACAATTCTTGTCCTTACTAGGCCACTCAGCCGTTGCCCATGGTTCACGAAACTAGGACGTGACTACAGTAATCCACAAACATGAATCATTAATAATAATAATAATAATAATAATAATAATAATAATAATAATAATAATAATAATAATAATAATAATCCAACACCATTCCTGGAGAACGAGTCGATTAAGCTTTATTGGGACACTGCTGTAGTGACAGGCAAAACAGTCAACAATAACAGGCCAGACATCATACTGGTAAACAAGAAAACTGGGACGACTTTCATTATTGACATCGCTATCCCCAATAACACCAACATTGACATGAAGTACAGTGAAAAAATCTCCAAGTACAAAGAACTTGCATAAGAGATAAAGAGGATCTGGAAGATGAAACTGGTACGAATCGTTCCTGTGATTCTGTCAGTCAACGGCCTCATTCCACACACACTTCACAAGAGTCTGCGAGAACTGGGTCTTCCACCGAACATCTACAAAATTATGCAACATTCTGTCCTCCTGTCAACATGCAACATTGTGCGATCGTTCCTCTCGCAAGAATGAAGATCCCGTGATTTACAGTTTTGTATATACCAGTACATCAACTTTTGTATTATAATGTGTAAATAATTTAATTTTATAAGGCACTTCGTGCATCCAGTACCCCATTACTACCCATATTTCGTGTGGAGAAGTATATGAATAATAATAATAATAATAATAATAATAATAATAATAATAATAATAATAATAATAATAATAATAATAATAATAATAATAATCTTTAACGTTTGTCTGCTGTGTAGATTCGTTGCCTCCATTTAGGTCGGTCTTGAGCGATGACTGGATAGAGATTTACAGCCTTGGGGTCGTTGTGCACAGTATCGGCCTATCGCTGTCTCGGTCGTCCCTTGGGCCTCTTTCCAGCGACTTCCAATGCTTACGCTGACTTTGTCAGTATATTGTCGTCTGCACGCAACACATGCCCCAACCAGGGTAGACGGATTTCCTGCATTTTCTTCTGGATCGGTGTAACGCCAAAACCAGTGGAAAAATCTCCCTACCAAAATTTTGAATTTTAGAACTCCTGATTAATTGTGGCAACCATGTAAGTGAAGATTTTAGGTAACTCATTGTTTTGTTTTTAATTTGCACTACGTATTACCCAACAATGTGTTGATGCTTCCATTCATAAATATAAATAAACTAGCTGGTGTACTCGTGCTTCACTACGAGTTTCTCGGAAAGACTGTCTGTGGTTTTTCTAACTGAAGTCAACATACGTCATTACAATAACGTCAGTAGGAATGTAGCGACTAAAAGTAACGTTATCATATAAAATACTCGATCAAATTAAAAACTGCACATTTTCTCACTTTTAACGAACAGTACTACGGTGCCGATCTAAGAGCCCAGAGCTGGAGTGAACAGGCCACAGACAGCCGTGAACACTTCTCTGCTATTATTCCGTTCAGAATTTTAGAATATATTTCTTCGGACAGTTAGATCTGCCCATTCCAATCAGTGTCTCAGAGTGGGGATTGAATAGCCCGTATGCTATGATGAACCACTGTGTTACGTACCAGTAGTAGAAGGAAATTTATGAACCAGAGGAATGGCATGCTAAAGAAGAAAGTTATCTTACTCCCCAGCTACTCCCGCCAATATTCAGGCATGCTGTTAGAATCGGTACGACTGGGCGAGTTGGGCGCGTGGTTTGGGGCGCGCAACTGTGAGCTTGTATCCGGGAGATAGTGGATTCGAACCGCACTGTCGGCAGTCCTGAAGATGGTATTCCATGGTTTCCCGTTCACACCAGGCAAATGCTGGGGCTGTACCTTAATTAAAGCCAAGGCCACTTCCTTCACACGCCTATCCCTTTCCATCGTCGCAATAAGACCTATCTGTGTAAAGCATATTTAAGAAAAATACTCGGTACGCCGCAGTAATCCCATCTATCGGAGATGAGTGGCAACAGAAGACACAAAGCACATCACACAAACCATGCTCATTGTAATGTTTCTTGATCAATTTTATGAGCTTTCTATATTGTAGGCCTTCACATTTAGTTTTCCTTTGGACTGTGTGGTGTTAGGACGTCTTATTACATTACTTATAGCATAGAATATGGTTCCTTATTCTCCGACTTTACATACCGATTTTCGTTAAATTCTGTTCACCCATTTATCCGTGACACGGCGCTGACATGGACTTAGTAACAAATATCCAAATTCATGAATATTTCTGTGATCAAAGCCGGTACTGTAAAAATGTATAAGACGTAGTTACGTAGTTACGTAGTATTTATCGATAGGACTATTAATAACATAAAAATTTGAGAATTAAATTTTAGGCCTTCCCCTAAACTACCATTCTTCTCAGCGTGTATACAATTATGTATGGCCTTGACTGAAGTGACTTATCGCATAGCTATTTTCATTAAATTCTCTTCAGCCGTTTTCTCGTGATGCGTGTACATACATACATACATACTGTGACCGTACCGGCACAATTAGTATTTATTTCAAGTGATATGCTTGGTAAGGAAGCTGGCAGCAAGCTTTCTTTGTGTGGATGCTGGGGGTATCGTCAGGTTGTGCAATACGAAGCCCGCCAGAGAGGCGCCTTCACCCGCCCACTGGGTGGCTTAAGGAATCCCCGAGCTAGGCACACGTCATAGAAGAAGCAGGAGAAGAACACTATTTAGCGACTCCATATTGGAAAACATCTGCCAGCGTACAGCGATGCCAGAGCGATCGGGCTAAATTTAATGCATTTTTGGCGTAAATAAGGCTTGATTAACAAAACTGCACCTGTTAGAGGAGTGTGCTGAATTTTGGTGGAATTATAAAGTCAAGAGTTCTGATAGAAAATACTCTCCAAGCGAAAGGCGTTGGTAAACAAGTTATATAAGACCCATAGCGTACGGACGCGATGGCTGAAACCAGATGCCTTTGGGGATTCCCTATTTCCCCTCCAAGCTGATTAATTAATTACTGCAGATCCGCCGAACATATTCAACTCCGCATATCATAGCGTACTTGTGCATATCCAAGTCACACAGTCTAGCGTATTGCTAATTTCGACAGGCTGGTTTATCCAGGAGCAGTCGAAATAAGAGTGGGGATGAAGTCACTAAGCCACCCCTATTCCCGGTTTGGCTATAAGTTGTTGCAGTTTCTCGGGGGAGTGAGTAGTCGAGAACGAGCTTCAGAAGGTGGAACTACGTGCGGTCCGCGAGCAAGGTCCACTTCTTCTTTGTTTGAATAACTGACACAAAGAAACGGGAGTGAAGTTTTAAAAGTGTTTTCCAGTGTGCAGTGATAGTAGAAAATGTAACTATATGACAGAGGTATTTGTGCGACATCCGATCGCGAAGTAAACTCTGAATATTTGTCATTATGTCTTAGGTAGTGACTGTAAAAGGCTAATGTCTGTAGCAGTAAGGGAGCTCAGCTTCGAGGAGTCTAACTTTGGGATTTGGTAAACTCTGTTTCAAAGAAAATCAGATCGTGTGAAGAAATACTATCAGTTAAATCCATGTAACATTGAGAGCAGGATTTCTGGAACAGATTATAACACCAAGTAAAGGGGAATGATAAGTACAGGATCTGGTTTAATCGAGATAAGAAAGTAAGAAAAGGACGGTTGATATAAGTCACGGACGTAGGAGGCGATAGACTTGGGAAGGAGGAGACCATGAATTTACAACTCGCCTAATTTAACTAAATAGACTAGCTGAGATATCCATAATAATTAGCATCACGTAACTAGCATCGCTCTCGAACGATAGAGGGGAAGTTGGATGGTGTCGAGTGATCAACAAGTGTGCAAGATTGTGTAAATATAAATGCAGTGATTTGTTTACTAGGAAGATGGATTACTCCAGCAAAGTCATCACAATCCTAGAACCAAGGACTGCACGAGCCAGCGACATGGAGTGAGCACCGATGGCAGGCCCCTGAAAACTTCGGACGGGGGCCAGAAAAACATCATAAACTGTTGAGTATTGAGCTAATTTCTTCCAATGTTAGTATTTCCCCTTGTAAATAAAGTTACTGTAAAGATAGGGTTAATGATGAGGTAATTGATAGGTTAATTACCTGGAGTGGTCGGATGACCCTTGTTTAATTTGTTTTTTGTAAGTAGATATGGGAAGGAAGTGAACCAGGAAGGATGTATAGAGTTTGGGACCCCTTTTAGCGGATGCATGCGCACGCTATACTATATTTTTTTTTGTTATGAGTGCTGAGAAGGATTTAAGGGGGAAAATAAATAGAAAATTGAACAGGTTAATGCCATAATTTCATCTGCGTGACTGCATAATATGAGCAGGGATTAGTAGGTGTCAGTATCATTAACATGTGCCTATACAGAAGTTAATGTGGGATAGTGACAGCACTAAATTCATAAAAGTAGAGACAGTAGTTAGTTTTTGCATGCTAGTGTATAAGTTTGGCTGTAACTGAAGACGTTCGAGAAAATACGTGCGGAGGTTCAAACCTGGCCCACCATACATATTAGCTAGGCTAATAAAGTAGAGATTTTCTAGTTGAGTTTGATCATGTCTGAATATTATTATTATTATTATTATTATTATTATTATTATTATTATTATCATTATTATTATTTTCTTAATGTAACTTGATCAGTGTTTTATACCGATACATTTCAAGCAACAGGTTAGTGGATTATTATTATTATTATTATTATTATTATATGTATTTTCTTAAAGTAATGTGATCGGTGATTTTTATATACCGATATATCTCGAGTAGTAGGGTAGTATATGACAGGTACACAATCTCGCCTCAAGGGGGAGAGATTAGGGGACATTGTTCTTTGGGTTAAAGGCTGACGTAACTGTGGTAAAAACGTACGACGGAAGAAATGTATGGTTGAACCCCAGACTCCTGGAGAGTTGACGGGATTTTTGGTATAAGATAGCGGCTTAATTTGAGAAATGATTCAAGGACATAATGATAGTATGAGCTGGTTCGAGCAGGTGTACCCTGCATTAGCTCGATTATATGATTTTGATGACTCGGTGACTGCCGACATTGAGTGCGTTAAATGGTCTCTCGCCGCTGTGCGAAGGGAAGATTTATGGCCCCAGAATGGGAAGGTCCTTGTGAGAGGGCAGCTGAGGGAAGTCGTTTGGCCGAGAAGTGTTCTTTTTAAGACGGTGCAGTCTTCTGTGAGAATAAAGACAGAATATTTACGTAATTACCACACACGATCCACCAGCCATAATCTAAAGGCAATGTAGGAATTTATGACTGTTCTTGACATGATTAGGTTAATTAGGGTTTTTATTTTAGTGTCCCTGATGGAGACGACCAGAGTCTCAGGTTCGAACCTCAATAGAGCACAGTAGGGACCGATAGCTCGCTCAAGTAGCGGGTGCTGCGAGATGAAATACAGCCATTTATACTTTGTGTTGGTGTATAATATGTGTTTCTTTTTCAGAGTGTGATCTTGTTTTGTGTTATGTTCTGTTCTGCGCGAATTTAGACTTCGTGAATTTTTCACTGGTAGTTGTTGGAAGTGACGGGTTCGGTGTCGAGCCTGTGTTCGTGTGATTTTTATTTCATTTGTCTTCCAATTGGTGGAGACGCGCAATATTATTTCCTTTTCCATGGTTTACGTAAACATATGATTATTTCTCCAGTATATTTGTTTTATTCACGTATAGATATTTGGTGGCGGTAGATATAAGATAAAATGACCACTCCGGGGTAGTTGAATTAGTGTAAGTAAATGTTTAACTTCATGACATGGGATTCGGTCCCAGGGAATACTGATATTTGGAGGAAAATGGTTCGAATTGTAACTGTAAATAGGTAATCTGTGTTATATTTTGTTTGTGTAACACTCAACAGTTTTGATATCCAACGGGAGATAGACAGACAAAACAAATGGTATGGACGTAGTATGTCAACGAGATTGGACATCCCTCGGGGATGTATATTTTTCTGTGTATGTCAAATCAGGTATCCATCAGCTTGTTAGTTCGGATGGAAGTATTCTTGCATTTGAAGAATCCTTAGGAACTGTGGTCATCCACATAAATATTCTTATGGAATGTGGATGAAGTTTAGCTGATGAATGGTAGCACGGATTTTACCGTTGCTAAATATTTGTATTCAACTTGTCAATTTATATTAATTTTCCAAGGATGTCGTAGTGTATGTGTATATTTCAACGAGCGCCTTAGTAAATTTGGAAAACTTATTTGTGCTTATTCTTTGCTGAAAAACAAGCATCCAAAATCCTCTTCCGTTCATTGTAGGCCTTTAAGGTAGTTTATGTTTTATAGCCTTTATTTGCCGCGAACGTTCTTCGGCCCTGAGGAGTCCGTGTTCAGACCTCAGGAACGGGAGAGTAGCTCTGATCTAGCTGAGTCGAATGGTCGATAACTCTTCATGTGAGTGGATTAAGTATACAATCCCAATGAGGAGAAATCGGCACAGACCAAAAAGATCCCTTGACTATCGACTTCCGTGGAGCATGGTCCCATGTGTTCGTGACCCGAAAGGGTCGGTTTGTTGTCACATGGTCCCATGAGTCATGGGGGACGGTGGGAAAGGTTCCAATACATACATACATACATACATACATACAGATAGACAGACAGGAATTACGGAAAATTAGAAAGTGCATTTCCTTGTTACTGTGGACAGGACCGATACAGATATGCCATCTTTTTTAATTTTTTAAAATTTCCAGACAAAACTCTTATTATATATACATGTTTCTTTCTAAAAGCAATCATCCTGAACCAATGGACTTCATTTCTGCACTTCACATTTTGCGACTGTGATATCAACAATACATCGAGTACTGAAACTGTTTGCTGTCTTACTAGTAACCGCTGCCACACCACAACGCTTTATTTCACCCGTGAAATATTTAAAAAGGTTAACTGCAAAATATGACTGCACATGAAAGATTGAATGTGTCAGACCTTTTGTATATACACAAAGAGAAACATGTGAACGTAGGAAATATAATCCATGAGCTGGCAAAAAATAAAAAAAATAAAGGAGATGTCTGCTATTGTAATCAAAATGTATTCAAGTGTGTCTTAATCAAATAATTGTGTTATTTTGGAAGTTTTAATTTAGTGTTTCTAATATGCCAGTATGCACCCAAGTTTATTTTATAGAAGTCCTAAAATTTTAATATTTAATATCCGTCCTCCCCCCGAAAATAATGTCTGCGTACGTCCTTGGCCAGAACTTTTCCTAATAACATCGTCTGAAATGTGATCATGTCTAGTTATGCTAGCTGTCCACCTAAGCATCTTTGTCTCCGTGACGCCTAGTCGGCGTTCTACCTCGCTTGTGGCTGGCCAACACTCGGTACCGTAGAGAGCGACAGGATGTATAACAGTTCTGTAGATCTTAGATTTCAGATGGCCCTTCATCTGATGATCCTAGGTGACGCCTGTTTTCATTCGCCACTTCAACCAGGCTGCGTGTGTCCTTACATTGCCTTCGCCGTAAGCCGACCATCGTCAGATATTGTGGAGCCAAGATACTTAAATTTCTCTACTAGTGGTAGATCTTCACCGTCAACGTGGGTGGTTCCAACTTCTCGAGGATCTAATGTCATATACTCTGTCTTTTTTATTTTGCTGAGTCGCAGGCAGTATTGCGCTAGTTGGTTGTTCCACACTTATATTTGGCACTGGAGCAAGTTAATTCTCCGTAGCCACCATGACATCGGCATAGAGAAGTATCCATGGTATTGGTTTGTGCAAGTCTGATATTACGGTGTTCATCACAAGAATTAACAGCAGTGGTGTTACGGCAGAGCCTTGGGACTCCTACAGTGACGGAAGTCACTGGACGCTCCTGCGGCAGCTTGAACATAACTACTTGGTTCTACGTACATAGAGCAACTGTACCCGTTTAAAAAGGTGCTCTGGAGTACCACGTTCATCAATGTCATAATAATAATAATAATAATAATAATAATAATAATAATAATAATAATAATAATAATAATAATAATAATAATAATTGTACTGGAGGTACACCCGCCCCGCGCATTTAAATTAAATGCCTTGAATAAGTCCATCTGCAACATAAACTTTGAAACTACTAGTATAAGAAGTTTAGACATTTCTCAACAGATGTCGCTACTATAAACTTATGCTACGCCCTCTAGGGTGAAGATGAACTATTAAAATTCAAGATACATTTTGTGTGTTGAGGTTTACTAAACTGGAATGTTTAGTGTTTATTTTTGATGTTCAAAAGTTATCAACACTTCTATCTCTCCCAGCCAACTTAAGGCGTTGGGCAATTAAAAATTTTGTACATTTATTTATTCACCAATGATAAATTTTGATATTTATTCGATTATTCAATGAAAATTGGGGGTGTGTCAGGGCCTTGGCCCAGAGTTTTCTGGAACTTTCCCCTCGTCTATAAAAGCTGGCGAATTTCGCACCAGGCTGTCCTTGTGATCGCTCTAGTCTAGAGTGTGTTCGTAACGGAGGCCGAGGCTGTCTCATTCCATCTTCGGGAGGCCCACTAGCTGAAGTTAATGGCAGATTCCGATGAACATGTGATAGTCTTTCAAAGCTAGCTCGAGAGGAAGGTTTCGAATCTTTGTAATGTTTTTTCTAAAATGTAAATTTCTAACTTTAAATGTAAATTTCAAAGAAGTCGAAAGAACGTAACTGAAATCGGGGAATAGAGAGTGAGGTGCCCTCTTGTATTCCCTCTCAACTTGATCTTGAGGTGACTATGATTTTTTAACCATTAAAATCTATCTTGTAATTTCTGGGACTTAAATATTTTTCTCCATCTAGTCACCTCCGTAGTATAGACTTAGTCTCTGTAACGTCGGGCCATAAACCCAAATAGGGTTTTATGCATTTCATGTAAATTTCAAGGAGATCAAAAGTTCACCTTCTTACCATTTTGGTTTTTGGCCAGTAACTTTAACCTTTTGTTTTTACCGAAGGCCATGTAGAATGGGTACTTCTTACTCCTGTTGTCCGGCTCCATGGCTGGCCTTTGGTCACAGGGGTCCCGGGTTCGAGTCCCGGCAGGGTCGGGAATTTTAACCATCAGTGGTCAATTTCGCTGGCACGGAGACTGGGTGTATGTGTCGTCGTCATAATCATTTCATTCTCATCACGACGCGCAGGTCGCCTACGGGAGTCAAATCAAAAGACCTGCACCTGGCGAGCCGAACTTGTCATCGGACTCTCCCGGCACTAAAAGCCATACGCCATTTCATTTCACTCCTGTTAAACTCTATTTCATTCATTCCATGTTAAGGATTTCAGACTGTTGAGCGTATAAAACAGTGAATATGTTTAATTTTGTTAAATGTAGGTTGTGCCTATGATAGGCCTGAAAAGTGTAAATTTCTTTCTTTCTTTCTTTCTTTCTTTCTTTCTTTCTTTCTTTCTTTCTTAATCTGTTTACCCTCCAGGGTTGGTTTTTCCCTCGGACTCAGCGAGGGATCCAACCTCTACCGCCTCAAGGGCAGTGTCCTGGAGCGTCAGGCATCAGGTCGGGGATACAAGTGTGGAGAATGACCAGTACTTCACCCAGGCGGCCTCACCTGCTATGCTGAACAGGGGCCTTGTGAGGGGATGGGAAGATTGAAAGAGATAAACAAGGAAGAGGGAAGGAAGCGGCAGTGGCCTTGAGTTAGGTACGATCCCGGCGTTTGCCTGGAGGAGAAGTGGGAAACCACGGAAACTACTTCGAGGATGGCTGAAGTGGAAAGCGAACCCACCCCCACTCAGTTGACCTCCCGAGGCTGAGTGGACCCCGTTCCAGCTCTCGTATCACTTTTCAAATTTCGTGGCAGAGCCGGGAATCGAACCCGGGCCTCCGGGGGTTGCAGCTAATCACGCTAACCACTACACCACAGAGGCGAACAGGTGTAAATTGATAGAGCAGTGATGCTCTTCCTGTTGATGTAAAAAAATGAGGAGACCCATCTCTTTGACTGTTGACTGAAAGGAGCAGGAGGGCTCAGGTAAAATTGTTATTAGGGAGCTTCAAGATCAAGGTTGCTAATTTCTTATTTTTTTGTTGATTGTTCTGTTTTTCTAAAATTTGCTTTTGAGCTAAATTTTTGTACTTGAATTGTAAAGTCTAACGTTTGAAATGAAACCAGAAACAGGAAAAGGAAGTATAGCTCTAATTTGAAAGTTTTAAATTAATCTTCCCACTGTTTCATATCCACCCACTCATTCCCTCACCTTCTTTCACCTCTGCGTTCCACAGAATCCCCGGAAAAATAATACAAATTGTTTTAGGTTCCACTAACCCGCCATCGGTATCGTTGTTAGGTAGCCCCTAACAAAAACATTCCTTATTAAGAAAAGTTTTTTGGTTTAAGACTCAAACTTTTCAATTCCAGGTATTCTCAAATGAGTTTATGAGTCACATGTTTTCCTTCGTTACGCGATGATTCACGCACACGTGTCACGTGGAGGAGTGGGGGAAGTGCGTTCTGTCTGGAGTGTTAGTCCGCGCCTCGCTACGATACCGGTCGCGTCACAGGCAGTGTTAGGAGCATTCTAGCCTCGATACCTTTGGCGTCACAGTTTTTGCACATTCCGTGCTGGTGTAATGTTTTAGTAAACAGTATCACAGTGAAATTATAATGGCTAATAGGCCTAGTGAATCTCTTATTTTGAGCTGGATTGAAGAAACTTGGCCTGGAAATCGTAAAGCCACATCTGTTGAGACGTGCTTTAGTCGATGTTCTGTCAATTGGTCTCAGAAATTCCATCAAAAATATCTTTGGACAAGAACTTCCCGTCAGAACTGCGACACCAGCAGCCCCAGGTAAGTATTGCTAACAGTTCTCACTTCTCTACATTTTTACAAGTATCTAATTGAACACTTTGTAAAACTTGTTTATAACCATTACCAAAAAAAAGCTATGGTGTTTACTGTATATATTTTCAGACGTTCCCGGGCGGAAACCAAGATATGCCTACTCCCAGTTCGAAAAAACCGATTTACGTCAGCTCGCTGTGATGCGTGCAAACGCTCAACGTGCAAAGAGCACACTGGACTAACAAAAGTAGTATGCAGTGAATATTTTTCGCAAGAAGTTGAAAGAAATGAGTGAACAGGACAATGATACAAAATAATGAGGTTTACAAATCATGTTAACATTTGTTTTGTACTGTAATATGTATTTGTAATGTCAAGGATTTTTGTTACTTTTCATAATATTTAGTAATAGTTATGTAAATTTACATAAATATTTAACATAAAACCAGTCTGTTGAAACAAAATTATAATTACCTTCTAAAAGAACGAAAACAGTGTACGAGTCGAAATTGTAGTAGCAAGTATTTAGGTAATAAACAATTGTGGATATATACAAATATGTAAGTATATATACTAAATAACCAAATACTAGTATAATTTATTCAAACTGCCGAGAAGGGCTCGTATAAGAACTAAAATCATATACCAAGCCGATGTTACGGAGCCCCTATACACGCTACCTCTCGCGTAAGTGCGGACAACGATACCGATGGCGGGCTAACTACTTTTACGGTCTCCGGAGAAGCCGAGGTGCCGAAATTTTGCGCTACAGGACTTCTTTTACCTCCGGCGTAATTTATACGTACACCCTCGATCTTTCAGCATTTAAGAGCAGTTACAGTTTCTGTTAGCTTGTAGGAATAAAATGAAAATACTTTCTAATAAGGATTTGGTCTTAACTATACCATTTGTAATTAGGATAAATCTAAGCGCAGTTTTAGAATCAATGTCGTGTAGTTACATCATTAAAAAATATCGTGCTGTGTGTATTGTAGGAGTTCACTCATGGCTGATAAATGATATAATGGATAAAGTAATTTTCTCACGGAACTGGAGTGTGTATCGTTGAAATAGGATAAGAATAGTAGGAGGGGGAGTATTCATTCTGGTGAAAAAAATAATTTGCTAAGCTACGAAAAAGTTAAAGATGACAACCATGAACTTCTAGGTGAAAAGCTCATCTCTGAAAATAATAGGCAACTTGATGTCTTTGGGGAATACAGACCTGGAAAGGGTGTCGCAGACGCTGATTCGGAATTATTTGAGAAGATAATCAGCTATGTGGGAAACGATACGAAAGGAGCGTGATTGTAGCGGGTGATCTCAGTTTACCAAATGTCAATGTGGAAAGTAATGCGAACGGTAGGAAGCAGGACAAAAAATTGTAAAATACGTTAATCTGGGAAGGACAGGGGAACCAGAAAGTGATGGAACCAATTGCAGGGAAGAATATTCAGGACGTGGTGCTGATAAAACGAGATAAGCTCAATAGAAAAACTGAAGTAATAGATGGTATTCGTGAACACGAAGTCCTTTTTGTTGTAGTTAAACAGATATTTGAAAGAAAGGAAGGTCGTAAAGGTTGGAATATTAGGTAGTGCAATATGGCTAATAAGATAGGCATGAGAGAGTTTTCGGAAAGTAATTATTGTCGGTGGAAACATAGTAAAAAGTGTAAACAGACTATGGGATGGGTTTAAAGCAATATTTGAGGAATGTGAAAAGAGGTATGTACATTTTAAACTATTAAGGAACGGTTAAGAAGCACTGTATTATAACAGAGAGGTAAAGAGACGATGGTGCAGGTTGGGAAAAATAGAAATGGCTGTAGAAGTAAGGATAATTTGAAGGAACTTACCAGCAAACTGAATCTAGCGAAGAAATCAGCTTAGGATAACATGATGACAAGCATAATTGGCAGTTACACAAATTTTAGTGAAAAATGGAAAGGTATATATAGGTACTTCAAGGCAGAAACGGGTTCCAAGAAGGTCATTCCAGGAATCATTAATGGGCAAGGTAAGTGTTTATGTGAGGGTCTGCAGAAGGCAGAACTGTTCAGTCAGTAGTATGTTGGTTAAATTCCCTGTCTGGTTCAGCCCTTGTTTAGAGCCATTTGTGAGAGTCTTCTTTTCACTTAATTTGATCTTTGATATTGTGGTTTAAATTTTCGGCATAATCAATCAATCAATCAATCAATCAATCAATCAATCAATCAATCAATCAATCAATCAATCAATCAATCAATCAATCAATCAATCAATCAATCAATCAATCAATCAATCAATCAATCAATCAATACTGATCTGCATTTAGGGCAGTCGCCCAAGTGGCAGATTCCCTATCTGTTGTTTTCCAAGCCTTTTCCTAAATGATTTCAAAGAAATTGGAAATTTATTGAACGTCTCCCTTGGTAAGTTATTCCAATCCCTAACTCCCCTTCCTATAAATGAATATTTGCCCCAGTTTGTCCTCTTGAATTCCAACTTTATCTTCATATTGTGATCTTTCCTACTTTTATAAACGCAACTCAAACTTATTCGTCTACTAATGTCATTCCACGCCATCTCTCCGCTGACAGCTCGGAACATACCACTTAGTCGAGCAGCTCGTCTTCTTTCTCTCAGTTCTTCCCAACCCAAACTTTGCAACATTTTTGTAATGCTACTCTTTTGTCGGAAATCACCCAGAACAAATTGAGCTGCTTTTCTTTAAACAGGTAATCCTGGTGAGGGTCCCACACACTGGAACCATACTCTAGTTGGGGTCTTACCAGAGATTTATATGCCCTTTCCTTTACATTCTTACTACAACCCCTAAACACCCTCATAACCATGTGTAGAGAGATCTGTACCCTTTATTTACAATCCCATTTATGTGATTACCCCAATGAAGATCTTTCCTTATATTAACACCTAGATACTTACAATGATCCCCAAAAGGAACTTTCACCCCATCAACGCAGTAATTAAAACTGAGAGGACTTTTCCTATTTGTAAAACTCACAACCTGACTTTTAACCCCGTTTATCAACATACCATTGCCTGCTATCCATCTCACAACATTTTTGAGGTCACGCTGCAGTTGCACACAGTCTTGTAACTTATTTATCACTCTATAGAGAATAACATCATCCGCAAAAATCCTTACCTCCGATTCCACTCCTTTACTCATATCATTTATATATATATATATAAGAAAACATAAAGGTCCGACAATACTGCCTTGAGGAATTCCCCTCTTAATTATTAGAGGGTCAGATAAAGCTTCACCTACTCTAATTATCTGAGATATATTTTCTAGAAATATAGCAACCCATTCAGTCACTCTTTTGTCTAGTCCAATTGCATTATTTTTTTCCGGTAGTCTCCCATGATCCACCCTATCAAATGCTTTAGACAGGTCAATCGCGATACAGTCCATTTGACCTCCAGAATACAAGATATCTGCTATATCTTGCTGCAATCCTACAAGTTGAGCTTCAGTGGAATAACCTTTCCTAAAACCGAACTGCCTTCTATCGAACCAGTTATTAATTTCACAAACATATCTAACATAATCAGAAAGAATGCCTTCCCAAAGCTTACATACAATGCACGTCAAACTTACTGACCTGTAATTTTCAGCTTTATGTCTATCACGCTTTCCTTTATACACAGGGCTTACTATAGCAACTCTCCATTCATCTGGTATAGCTCCTCCGGCCAAACAATAATCAAATAACTACTTCAGATATGGTACTATATCCCAACCCATTGTCTTTAGTATATCCCCAGAAATCTGATAAAATTTCTTCTGTTCATAAAATAGAAATCTGCACGTAATGCAACAACTCTTTTACTATGAAAATACACTGACCGCTGAAACCGGTAAGCAAATTAACCATTTTTTATTGGAAGAGATCATTTTAACCGTATCTCTGTATATACTTCAGAACGAAATATTGCTCAAAAATACTGAATATTTTTGATAGTACACCGTAATCTGTGTGCCTTATTAAAACCACCTTGATCCTTTCGATTCACATTCGTAAGAACAACAAACGTATTCTCTATCGTGTAGTAATATTATTAATTTTTAAACATATTGCTGCGACTATAATCAAAACGTGGAAAACGAATGCTGCGCATCATTTGGATATTAGGATCATTGTCGTAATTCATGAATATGTAATCCTATAATATTTGATAATCGTAATGCTTAGTAAGAAAGTAACCTCAATGTAATTTTTTATGTATTTTACTACTCACCCAGCGAAGCGTCGTAGGTGTTCATGTATTCAGAAGTCATGAACTGAGAGACGAGAGCTGTTTTTCCGACTCCGGAGTCCCCAAGCAGCACCACTCTGTATTTAGTGACCTCCTCAACACTGGCCTCTGAGCTCATGTTGTTGTAGCTGCTGCCACAACAAGAGCCATCGAAAGGCGACCGTTCTCCAGGACTGACCCCACTGAGGTTGCTCCTGCACAGCAAAGTGTTGCTACATACATCAGTGCATAAACAGATCTAGATATCGCTACAAAACTTTAAGGGGATGATTGGGGAAAAATAGTTCTACATGCAGATATAGATTTTTCTACACCATTTTGAGGGGATGACAGGGCAAGTGTTTCTACATACATCAGTGCATACACATATGTAGATGTTGCTGGTCACTTTCAAGTGAAAGGCAAGGCAAAGTGCTGTTGCACTATATAAGGAACAAATAGGATATTGGATCGCTTTGTACAATACAGTAGAGAATGCACATTTTTAAATATTGCTACGCCGCTTTAAGAGCGAGTCAGCATAAGCACTGTTACAATTCATGTAAAATATATAGGATAGTGTGTTGTTATACACCACAGATAAATAGATAGATATAGCTGTTACTAAGCCACTTTAAAGAAAAGCTTGGGAGAATATTGCTACATTTAACAATGCATACACAGGCAAAGGTGTTACTACATGCATTAAGCGAATGGAGGAGTAATGTGGCGGTACACTTTTAAAGAGATGTATAGGACAGTAGGTTGTTAATATCTCAAAGGATATGATATTACATGACAGTATATTACTACAATCATTAATAGCACATACGCAACAATGAATTTCAAATATACATCTGTATATATCAACGACTAAATTGCAGTACATCTCCTTAAAGGAAATACGGATATTCTGCTATAGACAACAGTATATATATATACAGATTTCATTATACTATTGAAAGTACAGTATATAGAAGGGAAATGGTCGATACATATACGAACTTAGGCAAAAGTTCCAACGTTTGCACAAAGCCTCAAATTCGATAGACAGCAAGGTTTTATAACATAAATATCATTGTATACATAACTGAATACTTATACTGTAAGTAGAGAAGTGCAAAGTGATAAATTTATAAGCAGTATTGATGAAAAGGGTCTCTGACAAATAATTTAATGGATTTGCTATTGAGAATTAAGTAAACGGAACAAATAACAATCTTGGATAATCTTTAATAACAGACTAATGATAAAATTAAAATAGCAGAGCTTAGTGGCTCAGACAGTAGTTATCACTTTGCACTTTTCTACTGATTATTCAGTTGTGTACACAATAATATTTTTATTACAAAACTTGCTGTAGGATCCTGGCTCAGTCCTATGATTTTGATGATGTTCAAATATGTCAGCCGCGTGTCGGTCGGTTTACCGGCACGTAAAAGAACTCCGGCTATGTTACATTTGTTGTTCGCAGGCTGCAAATATTACTCCTCATGATCTTCCTTGGCCAAATAGTAAATCTTACCTTTAAATCTTTCGGTTTTTGCTTGTGACATAGCATGTATAGATGATATTACTTCTAATATTGCTGATGGTATGTCTTTTACGCGTTTCCCTTTCTTCAAAATTTTACCTTCCGGCCGCACTCAGTCTCACTGTACGATTCTTTCACGTGGACACATGCTAATTTTGATAAGTCATAGACTATTCTGATAGCTTTAGAAATATTCAGAGTCTTTGTATTTATAATCTTATCTGCCACAGTTTAAAGATTAAAGGAATTTATACCACTAATAAAAACTTTTACGACCTTAGGGGTATACGTGCAGATATTTCTTGTAGCAATACATAACGATGTGACGAACCACTATATAACAAACTTTTAGTAATCCTCGGAAGTTACTTTCGTGAGTAAATGGATACGTTAGATAAAATAGGTAATATGCCTTGTTCTTGCGAATGAAAAACTTTCCTTCGATAACAGGCATGTTACGCGACAACTTGCCAAACTGCTTTCTGTTTATGTTTAAGAGCAAATGTACTACGGTAACAGTTGAACGCTACCCATGCAATGCCACGATATATTACGTAACTTTCTTGCCAAACTGGTTTTATGTTTAAAAGCAATTGGACTACGATAACAGTTGAAGGATGCTACTAGGGTATGCCATGTTACGTAACATTCTCACTAGAGTGGTTTTGTGGTGGTTAGTATTTTGTTTCCGTCTTAGGGACTACAGACACCCCTGGTCATCGGCTTCGGGTGCTGGAGATGTTTCGAACTGTCGGGGTTAATGCTCGTTCTTTTGCGGTTACGACTTTTAGGGCATTGGGACATCTGTGGTCATCAGCCCCATGCTCTAGTGAGTATAGAAATTACCTGAAACCCTGTGTCGGTATGGGGTTTGTATGAGGGTATGATATACATAATCGAGCGTAAGTTTGAGATAGGCGTTCTGGGACGTGAAATATGATACGATCCCCGTTTTGCATTGCGTAAAGGCAGAAGAAACAAGACAAAATTGTGTTGACGTGTACGTAAACAAAGTTCTTTACGTCAACAAAAGAATGCTTGGGATAGGATGTCCAAATGACTAGTGTCGGAATTAAATTATTGAAGCACATCGAACGTTTAGTTTCAAATGAATAATGGACATGTTATAAACTAAAACATTAAACGTACCTACATTTCGTGCCTCCTGGTGTACTGAGTGGCTCAGATGCTTCAGGTTTCGACCTTTTGACTCCAACGTCGAACGTTCGATTCTGACTCAGTCCGGTGGTATATGAAGGTGCTCATATACGTCAGCCTCGTGTCGGTAGATTTACTGGCACGTACAAGAACTCCTGCGGGACTAAATTCTGGAACCTCGGCGTCTCCAAAAACCGTCAAAATAGTTAGTGGGACGTAAAAAATAGCATGATTAATTCGTGCTTCCAAACGAAAACCATATGCGTAACAGTAAAATAAAGCATTATAACTTACTGCTGTTTTTGCAGTGCTTAATAAACGTATCAAAATAAAAGTTGCTAGTCCAAGTTGTTCATATGGTTAAAGCACTGGTTTTTTGGTCTGCAGGCTCGACCCTGGCTCAATGCGGTGTTATTTGAAGGAGCTCAGATATGTCAGCCTGGTGTCTGTAGATTTACTAGCACGTAGAAAGAACTCCTGCGAGATTTAATTCCGGCACCTCGTCGTCTCCGAAAATTGTAAAAGTAATTAGTAGGACGTAAAGCATATAACATTATTATTATTATTATTATTATTATTATTATTATTATTATTATTATTATTATTATTATTATTAGTAGTATTGTTAGGTCATTAAGAGCTGAAAGGCAAGGAAGAAAATAGTAAAATGTGCGTGGTTTAGGAGGAAACAAGATGAAATATACGCCAGACGTGGCAACATCGTTCACAGTAGTTAACTACAAAATACTATGCGTAAGACAAGAACCAGGTAAAACTCTTGGGGTGAGTGAGCTGTGACCTCGTATTGTGTTTCGTACGAGAGGACGAAGTGTGTCAAACAGGTTTTGCGTATAAACATCAAACATACACATCAAGAAATCTGAGAAACATAAACAAGGTTACACGTGACAGACATGCAGCTATTAACCTGACCCCAGGCCGACAGTCGCTTTCATGAGTACCAGGTAAATTATCAAATGATGCACAATTCACAGATGTCGAACTATCTAAGAGGATTCCGCCACAACTACATCCTACACTTTACTATGATGGTGCTAATAACAAATCGCAGCAGATTACACTATCGCGTGTTAAGACGATGCCGGTAGAATACACCTGAGATAAGACATAAGGCTCCAGTAGAAGAGTAAGAAGAATACGGTAACGGGAGCCACATAGTTGAGAATGACATAGCCAAACAGGCCTCACATTAGTGACACAAACATAAGAGTGGCATGGTCGTAGGAACTACAGTCTTAATAGTAATCTCTGTTGTAGGTAAGAATGAAATAACATACAGCAGGTGTACGGTAATTACAGGTGAACAGTAACCAGACTATCTCGAATAGAAAGTACGAAAGTACACAAAAACGCCTGTGTACACGAAAAAATTACTATGTTTAACATTACAGCACACTAGTATATAAAACAAACACACGGATTGCCTTACAATGAAAGAAATGTTAAAGTGTCACTTGTAAATTAAAAAAGCACTACGCAACCTACTTAAGTTAAATTTTATAGTTCCTATTTTAGTAGTGATGAATATACACACACGCATTGTACTGAATTTTTAAAAATGTGATAATGTTGACGATGATTATGGTGATGATGATAATTGTTGTTTTAAGCTCATCGGCCCTTAAAAACGTAAAGTGTCTTCTGTTTTAACTCATAGTGAATCAAATAACAAAATATAAACTGCTTGAACACACGCAATGAACCCAAACCTCGTGCAGGGTAGGATTGAGGAACTGGCGAACTGCGTTCGAGGTCAATGTCTAGCGTTTTAACAAGCACGTCTTCCGTGTGTTGAGTTAAGCTTTCGCCACGTACAAGGCACTCGCTCACCGAAACTCTCGATTTATATTTTTTGTTACCGGTACGTTTTTCGGATTTATGGGATATCGAACTACCGAGACTCAAAATACTACACTGATTGTGTACTGTACTTCCTAGTCAATACGCTGCATAAATGGCGTAACATCTGACATACCAAAGTGAAACTCGTAGCAATTGTTCAAAGTTACCACCGTGGGCTTATATGCTCGCTTAACTTCTCCGAATCCAGTTGCGAAGAATTCGAGCCAAGACACCAGGGTTGTTACGAATATCCTCTGCTGCTTGAAAAATACGTTCTCGGTGGTCACCCGATGTCGTTACTTCAGTTCGATATACGTTGTTTTTCATGTCTCTCCAGACATAAATATCCATTGGATTAATGTCTGGAGATCTGGCGGTCCACGCCCACGTCGTCCTATCCACCATTAATGAAAAATCTGATAAAATGATCACGCAGTAAGTGGCTTACATCACGTGGTGCACCATCGTGTAAAAATCACATTGTTCTGCGTAGTCAAAGATACGCGTCTTCTGAAAGCTCCATTAACGTAACTATGAGGAATTCCGGGTAAGCCACACCGATCAACCGTGCAGGTAAGATGATTGGTGCCACACTGAGTAAGGTGCTGGCCTTCTGATCCTAACTTAGCAAGGTCAATCTTGGGTCAATCTGGTGCTATTTGAAGGTGCTCAAATACGTCAGCCTCGTGTCGGCAGATTTACTAGCACATAAAAGTACTCCAGCGCAACTAAATTCCGGCACCTCGGCGTCTCCGAAAACCATAAGAAGTAGTTAATCAAACGTAAAAACCGTTAATATTTTATCATTATTATTATTACGGAAACTCTAATTATACGGGCCAGTTATTCATCATTTTACCTATCGGCACTTCCTGTCCAATAATAAGCCTTCTATTACAAATACCCTGCGGCAAGTTTAATAATGATGTTATCTGCTTTACGTCTTACTAACTACTCTTACGGCTTTCGAAGACGTCGAGATATCGGAATTTACTCCCGCAAGAGTTCTTTTGCGTGCCAGTAAATCTACCGATACCCCTTGTGGATGGTGGACGTAGACGAAAATACACCCACAGTATTTCCTGCCTGTCATACGCGACGATTAAAAGGGGCGACCAAGCGATGAAAGAACTGGGACCTTAAGATTACTTGCAATTACTACCATTAACTGAGGAACACAATGGGTGTTTCTTGAGATTAGAACCATTATGTGAGGAACACCATTGGTCTGGGAGTTGCCTGTGATGGTACCATCGTGTGCATTCCACTGAGGCGGACGAGTGGGCGCGCGACATCACGGACTGGCGTCCGTTCGTGAGAAGCTGCCGTGCGCCACGCTGAATTGCGTTGGTTCCCCTGTATTCAGAACGGGTCTGCGTTGCCTGTGAGTAGAACCACTACAGGAGGAGCACCATGGGTCTGCATTGCCTGTGAGTAGTGCCTTTATGTGATCAACACTACAGGTCTATGTTACCTATGGGTGGTACCACAATGTGCGATACACCGTGGGCCTACATTGCCTATAATTAGTACCACTATGTGAGCAACACCATGAGTATACGTGGCCTGTGATTAGTCCTACTACATGGGGAACACCACGGGAATACAGGTGTCCGTGATTAGTCCCTCTATGTGAGGAACACCATGAGATTGCGTTGCTTGTGAGTAAGACCCTTATTTGAGGAACACCATGGGACTGTGTTACCTGTGAGTGGTGCCATTATGTGTGACATACCATTAGTCTACATTACCTGTTATTTACATCACCACCGGGCGAGCTGGCCGTACGTGTAGAGGCGCGCGGCTGTGAGCTTGCATCCGGGAGATAGTAGGTTCGAATCCCACTATCGGCAGCCCTGAAAATGGTTTTCCGTGGTTTCCCATTTTCACACCAGGCAAATGCTGGGGCTGTACCTTAATTAAGACCACGGCCGCTTCCTCCCAACTCCTAGGCCTTTCCTGTCCCATCGTCGCCATAAGACCTATCTGTGTCGGTGCGACGTAAAGCCCCTAGCAAAAAAAAATTACATCACCATGCGAGGAACACCATGAGGCTACCGTACCTGTGATTAGTACCACCATGCAAGGAACACCATGGTTCTGCTTTACCATGATTAGCACAATTATGAGGGGCCAATAACCTAAATTTTGGTCCCCAGTGGACAACAAATATCCTCTCAGAATATGAGGCATCATGAACCGGATCCACTGATTGTTTTGGATTCATGGTCATTTTTTATCATCATTCGTTTTAGATGTTAGTCAGTGGATGCAAATTGAAGTTTTAATTGTCGTTTCATTTTGTTGCGCCTCGTACCATTAAAGTTCGATGATCTAGCTGTTAGGCCCTTTAAACAACAACAATAATAACAATAATCATTATCAAATCTACAGACACGAGGCTGACGTATTTGAGCACCTTCAAATACCACCGGACTGAAATAGGATGGAATCGGCCATTTAGGGTCAGAAGGCCAACGCCTTAACAGTCCGGCCCACTTAGCCCGGGGCGGCACTTTCACAATAGCCCTTTAACCTTCTACCAATTCTCAAAAGCATGGTTGCAACTTCGGTCTTTGCAATTTGAGGCATGAATAAAAATGTCATTGAATCTACGGATAGCATTTTTTTAAGTGTCCACCGTTCTTTCGTTGACCTGAAAATATAATGAAAATAGACAACTCACATTGTTACCAGAAATTCAACATAGACTGACACAGTAACAGCATTGAAATCGTGCACCCACTGTTCATTACTCATTAACTATTTCCCTTCATTTTTGTCAGCTTGGATCACTGAGTAATGTCGCTGACCTCTTATAAATTACACACCACTGCACAACACCTGATTCACGTGTATGCACTGGTACGGATATTCCGCGTCACATACTGTTCTAATTGTCGTAGCCCGTAATAAAGACTGAATTTCTACCGAACATAGTCCTGAAGTTTGACAGTTTTAAAACTAATTAACCTTAGGCATTGTTTGTGAATTACGTTATAAGATCAGTTCCATTTCAACCAACGAAAATGTCCATGCAATTCCAAATAACGTATTAATTACATTTATAAAAGAAGGGTTTGTACGAGTACAAAATAGCACTCGGTGGCAACATGAGAAGGCACAAGAGTGGATAGGTCGGTAAGGATTACGTGTCCTTCACACAGAGTATCCTAGACCTGTTTCCGAGTGCAGAAATTGGTCTGGCATGTACTTCTGCCACCCATACTTGCCCAACGGCTAAGGGAAGGAACAGCGACTTGTGTTGGCGTTCCATAACGAACAGGTTCAACAACCCCTATACTCTGCTACTGCACTCTACTACACGAAGGCAGTCTGACATAACTGGCGCTTCCTACTACGTCCGTTCAAAACACATTAGGTCCTGAAGTATTATGCTCATTTTTGGAGAAACTAATAGGACAAGGCAAAAAGTACATAGCATATGTTCTGAGATGTATTTTTCTTTACCGACTAACAAAATATCTTTACGTAAACCCTAACATCCTCTATAATGGAGATCACAGGGGCATATGCCTTTGTGACTACCCTCCTTTCCTCTATAAGCCCAAGCTTTGAATAACAAAGGGAGGAAGGTGTGTCTAATATAATAGCATTGTGCACTCATGTTCATAAAAACAGAACACCTTGAAAGACTCGAGATGGGAAGTTCATATTTACAGGATATGAAATTGGTATGTTCTGCAGAAGCGATTAGCATTTCAGTCACCTAGGTTCAGCATGTGTCCTGCCGCATAGTAGACACTGGGTCCTCCATGGGCACTAATAACTTGTTCCATGCGTGGTGGCATCGATGCGTGTAAGGCGTGAATGGCGTCCTGGGGTATAGCCATCCGTGCTGCATTCACCTGGTTCCACAGTTCATCTTTGGTGGTTGGCATTGGGTGACAGTACCGCACCCGTCGTTTCACCATATCCCACACATTTTCGATTGGCGAAAAGTGCGGTAATCGGGCGGGTCAGAGCAACATTCTGACATCCTGTGACAACAAGAAGGCACGTGTTCGTGCAGCAACATGTGATCGCGCATTGTCCTGCTGAAATATGGCGTCTGGGGTGTCGTGCAGAAAGGGTACGGCTACGGGTCGCAAGATGTCATTCACGTAGGTCAAACTGGTCACATTGCCCTGGACACGCACCAACTGTGATTTATGGTTGTACCCAATGGCACCCCACAACATAAGGCCTTGAGTTGGCGCTGTATGTCTTGTGCGAATGCAGTCAATGTGATGCCTCCCTCCCTGTCTGCGGCGAACCAAAATGCGGCCATATGTCAAACAGAACCCGGATTTGTCCGAAAACACTATCTGCTGCTATTTCTGTCCCCAGTGACGTCGTTCTATACACCATTGCAGTCTAGCATGTTTATGCACATTTGTCGAAGGTAGGCGGTGAAGTGGACGACGCGCCGGTAACCCAGACCGTAATAATGGAAGACGTCCTATCACTCCCGATAGTGTACGCAGATCTGTCCTGCAATGCCATTCGAGTGAGGTGTCAGTCTTCTCGTAGGGTGGTCTGGGTGGTGCGACCAGACCCATCTCATCGTGTTCTACAGCCTTCTGTGAACCATTCTGTACAAACCCGTTGCACTGCCGACACACTTCGATCCACACGAGCAGAAATTTCCCGGATGTATGCATCACGTTCTCTCATGCCAATATTGCGCCCTATTTCAAACACTCATTTGACGGCACGGTTGTCGCATACGTCTTCGTAGCATCCTGCATATTTGCTCAAGTTACACTGATCCAGTACCTTCGGTTTAAAGCGATAACGAGAGCCGCAGCACATTTTACCAGTCGGTGGTGTTACGCCGATATATCGATGTGGACCTTGAACCTGAGGGCCGACGTGATTCAGATGTTAATAACGTCTTCAGAACATACTAGTCCACATGTCCTGTGAATACGAAACTCCTATCTCTAGTTTTTCAAGGTGTTCTGGTTTTTATGAACATGAATATATCATGAACATGAATATATCATGAACAACTTCCCACATTGTTGAAAATTATTTATTGCTATTGACCTTCAAGTTAGAAGAATGCACCACAAGGTATAATAAAAATTCCTTCTGCATGAAATTTAATATACACAATGGTTGATTCAGAAGCCATGACAACTTTTTTTAAATCATAATTCTTCAACACAGGAAAGGTAAAAATTACATTTGAAAGTGTGCGACAGAGAATTTTGAAATGTGACCCCACATATGGTAAAGAGGCAGGAATCTCTGGTAAGGCAAAAGGACAATCATGCCATTTTGGAATCAGGGTTTTGTTTATTTTATTTTATTCTCGTACAATCTGTTTACAATCATTTGCACGTATTTTATAAGCTGCTTAACGTCTTCAAAATAATCTCCTAGGTTGTCTGTGGTTCGTTACGATCAGTGAGAAAGTCGGAAGATACAATTGAGTGCACTAGCTTCGTCAATGTATGCCACCTCACGTCGAAATTCTTGTATGATGTCTTGCTTGTTGTGAAAACGTTTTCAAAGCAAACTTTACTTCACCGGCTGACAGTACAAGGGAGGAGTGCTTTGTACATGAATGAATGAATACTGTACTGTAAACAAGTAACATGTATTCAATTTGATAATACGATCGAAATCACATGGTCTAAGGTGCACGAACCCCGTTCGACTTTAGTTACTTCCATTGCGCATCGCTGTCTTGATACATCGGAAATAGGGAGCATTATGACGGCCAGAATGATGAACCCATACACCATCTGCCAGCAACATTACGAAGCACGTGTAACGTACCTTTTTTTTTTTGGTTAGGGGCTTTACGTCGCACCAACACAGATAGGTCTTATGGCGACGATAGGATAGGAAAGGCCTAGGAGTTGGAAGGAATCGGCCGTGGCCTTAATTAAGGTACAGCTCCAACATTTGCCTGGTGTGAAAATGGGAAACCACGGAATGTAACGTACCTTCAAACATTTCTGGAGTTGACACATTTTCAAGAAATAAACAGTAGTTACCACGACTTCTGATTGAACCCTCGTATATATAGCTATTTACATCACAAACAAGCACATTTTCCGCTTAAACCACATACAGATAATGGAGACAAATCTATAATTATAAAAGGAAGTGTTAGTCTGTCTGTGTGTCTGTGTGCGATGGCCAGCAAAATGTACAGCACGCAGAGATCTGAAATTTTGAACATAGGTAGATGGAAAGGGGTTCGAATGCACCTCGAAGCTGGAATTTTCATTTTCGCTTTCGTTGGTGAGTTATGAACGAAAAACCATCGGAAAACGTGCATTAGGATATGACAATCCAACGTGCTGTCACCAAGATTGAATGCATAGAGTCGCTGTCGCTAGGCAACGTACATAAGATAGGTAGAGAAGACAATATTCAAGGAGCCATTTTAAGTCCAGGGCATATGGCGCTGTTGATGGTTATTCGTCCGTCGGATTGGGACGTAAAGTCTTGAGCTATTCGGGAGGAGTGGGCTATGTGCCGGCGCCGGGTTTCATCCTCTTCATTCTTAATATCATATATAATGTCATTAATTTCATCTCATTAACTCATGTGATTAGCTTGACGTCATGAAAGTAATCCGGTCGTAAAAATTCGCTACGATGATTCATCTCACTTCATACCCAAACCCCGCAGAGAAACGGGAAACATTTAGAGGAAACATATAGGACACAAGATAGACGATAATAATAAAGAAGCAATAATATACATAAATAAGTCAGGACGCCATTGTAAGTCCGTGGAATAGGAAGTCATTTCCCTTCAATCCATGATGTCTGTCTGTCTGTCTGTCTGTCTGTCTGTCTGTCTGTCTGTCTGTCTGTCTGTCTGTCTGTCTGTCTGTCTGTCTGTCTGTCTGTCTGTCTGTCTGTCTGTCTGTCTGTCTGTCTGTCTGTCTGTCTGTCTGTCTGTCTGTCTGTCTGTCTGTGTTCATGTGTGCGATGCCCAACCAAATCCACGGCAAACAAAGTTCTAAAATGTTTGTCATAGGTGAGCGCAGGTTTTCCCCTAAGACACATGTCTGTGTCTGAAAGCAATTCTTGCTCCAAGACATGAAGCTCAAGAATTATCCGGTTTCCTATAAACTGAAAAGTCTATCGACACGACATGTCATACAGATGAGGCTGTCAACTACACGACACAGATTTTTAACAATTTGGAGTCACCTGGAGTACCCTCGAACATCTTGGGGTGGACGATTGTGGCACCGATTATCCTTCTCAGGAATATGAATGCTTCCCTCTGCAATGAACACGGCTCTGATACTCATGACGAATATTATTGAAGCCACCATCATGACTGAGCATGCCGCGGGTGAAGTAGTATTCCTCGGAATGTAAGTCCATTGAGTAGGAAGCCATTTTCGGCCTGCGACACGAGGAGCCATCAGCCCGTAATATTAGGAAGTGGTTGTGTGTATGTATGCGAAGCCCGGTCAAATCTACGACACAAGGGGATCTGAAATTTTGACATAGGACAATCGCTTAAAGTTGTAGGACTCCATCTTCGAAAACGGTGCTTTTGCCATTGTGAACTGTACGTGCATTGTTCAAGGGTTCGAAAGGCAAACGCAATACAGTATACATCTTATCTCCAAATAGAAGGACATTAATATAGTTTATTCCGAAGCTCTAAGGTAACAATAAATTTTGTATTATATAACATGGTCTTTTACATAGTTTAATATTATTTGTACCATCCATCAGCCCGGTATCTTAAGCATTGAAAGTAACAATATAATAAAAAAATAATATATTTCATGCAATTTACTTCAAAAAGATTGAGTTAATAAATATCATGTTTTAATTTGCTTTTAAAAAGAGTTTAGAACATCTAACGGTTGAATTACGAAACGCGGACAAAGACTGGGCACATGCTAGTAATAATATAAAAGGAATGACACTTTGTACCTTTCATTTGTGAGGACATGAGTTTAGTTACCTTGTGTGAGATCTTCGAGACCTGGTACCGCCGCCAAATTTTGATAGTCTTAAAATCTCTACAATCTTCTATGGACCTCGAGTAGCTAGACCAATGTGACTGTGTGCGTTCAGTTATTATTATTATTATTATTATTATTATTATTATTATTATTATTATTATTATTATATTCAATAACTAGTTTTGAAGCTATTTATTTACAGTATTCATTCATTCATTCATTCATTCATTCATTCACAAAGCACACTACCCTGAGCACTCATATCTTGTACTGCCAGCAGTTGAATTAACGAACTTGAACGACGATAGTAAAATATAATAAACATAAAATAAAGTAACCAAGTCAGGGACGTATAAATAATAACTGTCCAAATTGAAAATCACGATAATGCGCATGTCCGTAACCAAGTCGTCGTAGGTCAAGACTGCTGCAAACCACTTCACATTCATTTATTCTTGTGATATTATTTACTCCGCTCCGGGATATGCATTTAATGATATGCCAGGCTTGAGACTGTTAATAATAACTTTTTGTTAAGGAGGTGTGGGAGACGTATTGGAAATGATCGTGTGAGGAGACCCTTGAATTTCGTGGAGCGTGAAGGGACACGGAGAGAATTGTGAAACAAGATATTCCGAGTGGAAGAAATCTATATAAAACCCCGTGGAGGAAAGCAAGGTCATCTGCCTGTCGCTTATCTAGTGTTACTAACAACAATTTCGGCGCGTGTTGCTATTTATTGATGGTTGAAGTCTTCTTCCAGCTGTCTTTTGGCACAGGCCAGAACACCACCGAGGTTTGAGTCCATTTATAACTCTAACAATATGGAAGCTGCTGAGCACTGAGTGGTGCTGGGTAATGACATTCGAAGCACGACTAGTGCGTTTGGATGTTATGAATGGTGTTACTCATACGGCTAGTCGTACTGTTATAAGAACCGAGCTCGATAGTTGCAGTCACTTAAGTGCGGCCAGTATCCAGTATTCTGAAGATAGTAGGTTCGAACCCCACTGTCGTCAGGCCTGAAGATGGTTTATCGTGGTTTCTGCTGAGGCTGTGCCTTACTTAAGGCTACGGCCGAATCCTTCCCACTCCTAGCTTTTTCCTGCCCCATCGTTGCCATAAGACCTATCTGTGACGGTGAGACGTAAAGCAACTTGTAAAAAAACCTGCTATAGAAATTTGCGGCCCAGAGAGGAAGGCAGTGGCAAACTATCTCACTCTTCATCATCGCTTGGATGCCTCATTATGCTGCCGCTATTGATTTTTTGCGGTTGTCACCTAGGCTTTGGATGTGCGGTTTAAGGATCCAACCAGCCCTCGGGCTTAAGACTTAACAGGGAGACAACAAATTTGTGGAAAATGTAATTGATTATAGTCACTACTATATTTCTTTTCATGTTTATTGTGAAATATTGACGCGCAGAAAAGAGAGAACACGAGAATTATTGGCTGCTTGCGGAAAGTCCGTAGCTCTTATTCAGCGACTCGCCAACAAATGTAGTAGTGCGCGATACAGAAGAGGCCATCGTTCCCGTGTAAAGTCAACAAGGTCGTTATTAACGACGCCCTTATTCTGCCCCGGGAGCGAGTATCACAGCAGCAAGTACAATGGATCACTGAATGGGACAGTTTAATTTGCTGTCGACCCACGGGATTGATGGTACTCGCCACAAGCGGAGAACTATGCAGCTGGTAAATTAATTTAGGAGGGGAGACTATCCCGCACATGGTATATATTAGGTATTCCATATTCATGTTGCTGGATATTCTAGGAAAAGCCGCCTCCGAGAAGAAACAGATAGATATAACCATTCATAAGACAGAAAGAGTGTGTGTGTGTGTGTGATCATTGTGTTCCAAGAGTGTCATCTGAGTAGATAACTGCAAAATAGACAATAGGAAACAGTCCACTACAAATTTATAGATATTAACCGTTGTGTCACACCTAATTACCTTCATGTTTTACTTTCTGATATCGAATTCTTTACGTTGTCATAGATCAGTCGATAGTGACTGGTTAATGTTCTCTAACTTGAAGTGTAGTTCATCCCGATTAGATAGATGACACCTCCTGTAAAAAAGGATTGCCGAAGCATTTCTTTCTAACTTATCTTTGATTCGTTTGCTCTCTGATCTGGAAATAATAATGGCTTAGGAAGAAAAGATAGAGGCGCTGAGCGACGAGATGATTTTCATCTCTTTCAACTGGCATTTTTAAAATATTCGTAATTTACCTAGTATGACTCTGTTTTGAGTCAATGTATATAATTATTTAGAATCTATGGATTCTATTCCTTCAAGCTTCAGGTATTTATCTTTTCCTTTCCTTGCCTTGCCATAGTTACGCTCGTTTAGTGTGCTGAGAGATCCCTGTTCATTACGTTACTCTTTTATTTATTCGCTGCAGACTTATTTCAGTGTCCTTTTTTCCTTCATGTCCGCTTGTTATGTATTCGTTCCTACGTAGGGGTGGAAGGTAACACTGATCTATTTGATCCGTGTATGTGATGAGTTTGTTTGTGGTTTTTGATTGGAGACCTTTCATATACTCTTCGGCTTCGACGTCTGATTTGAGCGTATGTTCTGTAATATCGCTGATGCTGTACGATTCATGTTCGCCTTTATGTGCGATATGAATACATAATGTAGCGTGTGTGTTGTTATTTGGTTATGGTGTTCACTGGGTGAGCCTGACTTATATTGCGGCGACCCAGATATCTGATCTGTGCTGTCAGATCAAGCTCATACGCCATCGACTGACTCTTGTCATGCTGTTACGGTTCTTATCGTAATGTGTCTTGATACTGTATTATTTATTCTACTTTGAATATTTGGTCTCTGCGCCCGCGCGCGCGCGTGTGTGTAGGCGCTGTGTGATTATCGGATCTGTGTTATTTTTCAGTGCCTTATGGATGTTGTTTTTATCATTATTGTTATCATTTTATCATATTATTGTTCGCGGCTTGCTCAGCCCATTTATTTACCTATTTCGGGGTCTTACACTCAGTTCTACTTGTTTCATTTGACTCATGTTTATTTGCTTCCGTAACTATGGCATATTTGTTACTTTTTTTCTGCCTACTTTGTTTCACTGGCGTTTTGATTTCTGGGGGATACAGCCTCTTTGGGGATTGTTGGGAGCCGTGTTCCATTTTAAATAATTGAATTAAGCTTTGTCTTATCTGGGGAGCTGTAATAATATTTCTCTCTTGTGGGAAAGCTGCTACTATCGCCTCTTATTGCCGTCTTGCCCTTGAGAAAGAAATGCTTTGCAGTGAATTTTAATTACCATTGTCTGGAAATAATTGAATATAACTGTGTCACTTTTCATGATACCTCTGTTGCGACAGTGTAATATTTCATGAGATTGAGTTTAATGCGTGAAACGACTTGATTGTCATTAAGATACCCTCACAGAGTATGTATGTGAGTATCCGTCTCCTTGTCATCTTCCCATTTTCCTTGTTTTGTGCCTACATTTTAATTCTTTTGCCAATCTTATGTTAATGAACCTTATTCATCTTTATTTGATCTCTGCTTTGGGTACATGTCTTTTATACTTTATTTCTTTAGTTTAGAAGGCCCGGATTCAGTTCCTGGCAGTTTCTAGCCAGTTTCGACCGGTCCACAGTAATAGATAGGTAGGTAGGTAGGTGGGTGGTATACCGTGCAATGTGTTCGTCAGTTTAATAACCTTCGCGTATTGAATATTTTCCTTGGAGAAGTATCCGCCCATTACTGAAACATATTATTTTTTCTCCGTTCTGCCGTGCTCGTTTCCTCCTGCTCCTCATTGTTATCTGTTGCAAATTATATTAAAGTTTCATTTAATTTATTCGCGAGGAGTAACATAAATACTTATATTTGTTTTTTCTGTAATCCCCAGTTGTTATCAGATTCGTAGCGTGGGTTGTGACCACGGGGACTCCTAGCTGAGTCCTGGTATTTTTTTACGTACTCAAGACACACTTTTCACTTCATCTTTCCTATCTTACCTCCTTCCGTTGCCTCTTGTTTTCTTCCTACCCCAACAGTATTAGGTTGGCGAGGCCTGCAAAGTCTTTCAATTTTATGCGCCTCGTGGCCCTTCTCTTTCTCTTGCCGATACCCTCATTCTTCGGATGTTCGCATTCCCCTCTTCTTCCCTCTGATTAGAATTAAGAGAGGTTGGTTACCCAGTTTTACTTCCTTTTAAAACAGCAATCGTTATACCACCAACTTGTTCTGCAACTGTCTTAAGCACTACGTGGCGAACCATTTCTTATTCTTCTTCTTATTCATTATGACGATGATGTCCGACACCATGGATAAGTGGTTAGCGTGGTGGCCTTTGGTCATAAGAGTTCTGAGTTCGATTCCCAGCAGGGTAAGGAATTTTAACCATAATTATTTAATTCCGCTGGCACGGGGACTTCCAAGTTACTTCGTCTTCATCATCATTTCATCCTCATCAAGACGGGCACGTCGCCGACGGGGGTCAATTCGAAAGACCTAAACATGGCAAGCCGAACTTTTCCTCGGACACTCCCGGTACAAAAAGCCATACTCCATTTCATTTGATGACGATGGTGGTGTTATTATTTTTCCTTCTTTTCCATCTGTATTAGACGTTAGCAGCTGTCTCGTTCTACAATCCTCTATCAGTGCTCCGTGTGAATAACGCAACTCGTGACATACCAGAGCAGTGTAATTTATATCCTTTATCTGCAAAATGCTATTTCTTTCTTTTCTTTTTCTGCCTTGGAGTTCCCCTTCGGAACGTGAAGGAGTTGATATTTCACGTTACTCGTTATGCAGTATACACGAAATATATTCTTCTTCTTCTATTATTATTATTATTATTATTATTATTATTATTATTATTATTATTATTATTATTATTATTATTATTATTATTATTATACCGCTTTTCCCACACCATGTGGAGTCGCGGGTGCGACCTGTGACGCACATGTGGATTTGCTCCTATTTTACAGCGGGGCTCCCTTTTTAACGCCAACCTTATCTGGAGGGAAGTAATCACTATAGCGTGTTCTGTGGTTTGCTAGTGTGGAATGTTGTCTGAATGTGAAGAGGAGAGTGTTGGGACAACACGAACAACCAGTCCCCGAGCCAGAATGAGTAATTACACATGATTAATCCCTGACCCAGCCGGGAATCGAACCCGGGAACCTGTGAACCAAATATTTCAACGCTGGCCATTCAGACAAGGAATGGGGCTATATACACAAAATATTTCTCGATAAAACACATACGCTACACAGGCAGTGTTAATAAATTGTCCATCTCAAGTACTTAGAGGTATGTGTTGAAATCAAACGGCAACTTATAACTCTAGCAGACAAAAGCCTTCCAAGTTACTTCGCTAAGCGAAATTCGGTTTTACTAGCGACTGAAAAGAACCTACTTACAATGATAAATCAACCCGTGGTCCGCCCGATATAGAGCGAGGAAATGAAACCTTGGGGTACTTGACACTTGATTGAATGACGTTTCACCTCCTCCATAAAGAGTTTGAAATAGAGCTAACATCAATCACCCTCTCCAGTGTTGCTGATATGATCACTAGAACGGTCGGTATAAATAAACATGCGGCACTGAATTACAAGTGCCATTCTTAGCAGCAGTCTCGCCCATGCAAATAGCGAACAAGTGTATCCAAAGTAGATTCTGGAGAGTGCTTTAAATGTCAGTGGAAGCGGAGAAGGAGCCTGGCTGCTTTAACCATGCATTATTCCGCTTCATTGAAGCTGTTCGAAGAATTTACGTTAACAGGGCTATTTCAAAGAGGAAAATAACTGATTACAATGGCCCAGAACTGGCGTAGTTCTTCAGGAAACTGTTTTTTGAAAGTACGAGCCCTTTTCTTACATTTCCATCCTCAGTGTGCATGTCTTCGCTGTCATTATTGCTGTATCTTCATGTAAGTAAATTGGAACATCCTGATCAACATCTCCGTGAATTCTCGTGCATGAAAAGTGTTGTATATACTTTTAAAAAATCACGATTGACGACGATAGAACAGGAAAAGCCTAGGAGTTGGAAGGCAGCGGCCGTGGCCTTAATTAGGGTACAGCCCCAGCATTTGCCTGAAATGAAAATAGGAAATAACGCAAAAACATCTTCAGGGCTGCCGACAATGGGACTTGAACCCACTATCTCCCGGATGCAAGCTCACTGCTGCGCGACACTAACCGCACTTCCAACTCGCCCGGTGATGTATAAACTGTACTATGGTTTCTGTACTAGTGTGTGCCCTTGTGATAAGAATATTATTTACGACTAGCAAATGTACCCGTGCTTCGCTACGGTATTCAACATTGTATTCGAATATCGAAGTAAATAGTGTACATGCAGTAAATAAGATTGTTTTAAAATTGCATGTCTCTTAGCGTTATCCGAGAAAGAGCATGGGGATGTCCCCATACGTTGTTTCCAATGTAAAGTGTTTATTACGGATTTGTGATATGACGGCAGGCTCACTTGCCTACTACCATTTACAATCGAGTTGGGAAGTTTACATTATAATTGGAGGTCCCATTGCCTACTGCGCGCTCACAATCAATTTGGCAGTGTTCGTTACAATGGCAGAGCCATTTCCAACTTCCAAACAGATTACAGTCGAGGAGATTTTATTATAATGGCAGGCAACTTCGCTACCACCAGTCAAAATTGAGTTGTGCCGTTATCATTATAATGTCAGGCACATTTACCTACTGCCAGCCATCTTACTCCGCCTCCGTAGCGTAACGGTTAGTGTTATTAGCTACCGTCCTCGGGGGCCCGGGTTCGATTCCCGGTACTGCCGGAAATTTAAGAATGGCAGGAGGGCTGGTATGTGGTTGAAATGGTACATGCAGCTCACCTCCAATGGGGGTGTGCCTGAAAAGAGCTGCACCACCTCAGGATGAGGACACGAGTTTACTTGTCCGACTCGTTGGCTGAATGGTCAGCGTACTGGCCTTCGGTTCAGAGGGTCCCGGGTTCGATTCCCGGCCGGGTCGGGGATTTTAACCTTCATTGGTTAATTCCAATGGCCCGGGGGCTGGGTGTTTGTGCTGTCCCCAACATCCCTGCAACTCACACACCACACATAACACTATCCTCCACCACAATAACACGCAGTTACCTACACATGGCAGATGCCGCCCACCCTCATCGGAGGGTCTGCCTTACAAGGGCTGCACTCGGCTAGAAATAGCCACACGAAATTATTATTAGCCATCTTACTGCCAGTCACACCAAGTTGGTGAGTTTCCATCAAAATAGCAGGCCACTATGCCTAATGCCAGTCACATTTTAGATGAGGACATTTCTTTATAATGGCGGGCACCCTTGCCTACTGCCAAACACAATCGGGTAGAGGAGTTTTAAACAGAACTGCATGCTCACTTGCCTTCTGCAAGTCAAATCGAGAAGGGAACTAATCATTACAATTGTAGGCCTTCCTTACTAATGACAGTTACACAGGAGTTGGAGAAGGAACCCTTTCCTACTGCCAGTCAAAGTCAGTGTGGGGAGTACTGATTACAATAGCAGACCCACCCGTTCTCGATCGCTAAAAATCGACATCAGTGAATATATATAGATCGACATACGAAAGTATATGCGTGTTTACAATATTGAAGACCTTCATTTACAGATTAACTACTACTAAACGTACGTCATATCGACAAAGGATTATACCATAAGACACGCCGGATTTAGTGGCCTAAATGGCTGGTCCTATGATATGTCATCTATTCTTACATTACTTTTCGGATAATTATGTGACAGCTACATACATAGTATTTGGCTCACATATGGCTACTGGGCAGGCCAATTTTCGTGAAGAGTTTGATGATTCTGTATTTCATATAAGTAATTGAAAGTATGAATTATGCATGTGAAAATTCCAAATTGACTTAAAATCGATTAATAGAGAAAAATCAAACGTAAAAGGGATACAGATATGGCAAAAAGTCATAAGACCAAGGTTGTAGATCATTCCAAATTGAACGGAGATTGTGCAATCCGTTATGTGATAGGAATTTCCGAAGGTCTGCACCATCATTAAAATTGCCTGCATATTTCGATATTCTTCGGGGATAAAAAGTGAAAAATTTAATGATCTAGGATGTTTTCCGTTCGTTACAGGCTAAAACGTATAATTTTGTCAAATTTCTATTATCTTCTTTTTCTTCTGACAGATTATGCCGCAATCTGGATTTTGGACGAGGCGGGTAAAAATTAGGACTTTCAGGAAACTAAACCAAAAATGATGGAGATGGTCATTATTACCCCTTAAACGGAAAGCTGTACGAAAATTTCGCCAAAATAGTCAGTGTAGAGGCACACAGTCGTTACGATTTGATTTATATAGATAAGGAATCTGCTCCATGTAAAACACCTTTTGGGCTATATCCGCTGGACTTAACCTGCAAAACTGACCATTCATGATATCTCCCTTATTAATCCTCCTGTCGAAAAAATGCACATGAAAAAAAAAAGGTTTAGAGGTGGAATTCCATCACGTTTAGTCGATTTCCAGTCAGGTTGGTTTTGTTCTGTATATATTGTGGAAGAGTAAAATCACCATTTCGGTTCCCTATAAACCGCCAGTCCATTCCGGAACATGAAATGTTATTTAAGTTTAAAACCTACCTTTGGACAGGTGGATGCTAAATATAAATTTTGGTTCGAATGTCTTCAGTTTTTTTCAAGTTGTAAGGAAGACGCTTTACACGCACCCGCTCGTGAGTCAAGTCCGATGCGACTTGTACAGAAAAACGGTCCGTTAATTATATCTCCCTTATTAATCCTCGTATCGAAATGATGCACATGAGAAAAAAGGTTTAGAAATTAATTTCTACCAAGGTAGGTAAATTTCCATTAAGTTTGGTTGTATATATTTTGTGGAACTGCAAAATCACTGTTTCGGTTTCATATAAACCCCCAGTCAGTTTAGGGATTTAGAAACAATATTTGCCCTAAAACCTATCAAGGACAGGTGTATTCTAAATATGAGTCTTGGTGGAAATACATCCAGTAGTTTGTAGCACTCGCGTACATACGGCGTAATTAAGGAAGAAATAATACAGTTAAGAAAGTTGAAAGTAATAGAAAATGGATTATAACTGAGGACAGCCGGACAACGACAAATATGTAAATGCCAAGTGAATGTATTGGAAAATCAAATGCCCCTCAATAAATTATGCTAGTGTGAGTTATGGATATAATAAAGCGGTAACAGAGGAGAAATTTAGGTCCAGTGATTCTTAGGTAAACAAATAATAAGATGACTAATGGTGTTATTACTTAATCTATTCGAGGGCGGTTATAACATCCAACGATATTCCGCCAATATCCCGCAGATAGGCCGATTGACGCCTCTCTTGCCTTCTATCCAAGGAACAACCACGAATTTAAGAGCATGATGAGGAAAATGGCAATACGTTACTTCCCTGTTGACATGTAGTCAGAGACGTTGCCATGGTAACCTGTAGGTTCGTTGTCGGTCTGTCGGTCACTCAATGCAGAGCATGATACCAGCGGAAAATTGTAAATTTCTCCGTCATGTGAAGAGTAAGGTAAATTATGAACATAAGGAAAGTTGTTTATAATGAAGAGACGTTTCACGTACGGTAAACGAAGTTTACAGAAAATTAATAGTATAAGAGAAAATGGAGGAAAACCATTCTAGTTTTCCTATAAACCCCCCGAATATTCAATGATTTTAAAATGATATGCATATCGAAACCTGCCCTGGGATGAGTATACTCTAAATATGAAGTTTGGTTGAGATCTATCCAGCCGTTTCGACGTGATGGTGGTAAAACCATTCTGGTTTTCCTATAAACCCCCCGAATATTCAATGATTTTAAAATGATATGCATATCGAAACCTGCCCTGGGATGAGTATACTCTAAATATGAAGTTTGGTTGAGATCTATCCAGCCGTTTCGACGTGGTGGTGGAACAGACAAACAGACAAACAGACAAACAAACAAACAGACACGAAACGTAAAAACCACCGATTCGGTCTTGAGTTGACCTAAAACGGATAAATATCTGAAAAATTGGCAAAACAAAAGAAATTACAGACAGCGGACCCCCTACAATTTTATTTATATACAGTAGATACTGATTAATTACTATGCTGATAGGTGTCTGTAACTACAGCGAGGTAATAAGAAAAGGGTATGTGTGAGATAATTGTGCATTTTCCTTCCGAAGTACGTTACTTTTGTCTTGTTCCCTGTATGGATCAGTGGTAGAATGTCGTTCTCTAGATCCAAGATCATGGGTTCAAACCTAGTAGGGGTTGTTGGATATTTGAAGGATGGAAAAATGGCCGGAAGCCTCCATGGCTCAGGCGGCAGCGTGCTGGCCTTTTACCGCTGTATACCGTGGTTCAAATCCCGGTTACTCCATGTTATATTTGTGCTGGACAAAGCGGAGGAGCGGCAGGTTTTTCTCTCTGGTTTTCCCTGTCATCTTTCATTCGATCAACACTCTCCATTAACATTTCATCTGTCAGTCATTTATCACTGCCCCAGAAGAGTGCGACAGGCTTCGACAGTTGGCACATTTCCTATCCTCGCCGCTAGATGGGGCTTCATTCATTCCATTCCTGACCCGGTAAAATAACGGAAAACAGGCTATGGATTTTCATTTTCAAAAAATGCCCATACGACCCTCAATAAGGTACGATGTCACCTTGGAAAGATCCCTGGTGACACATTTGCTGTTCACCCGACAAAATAATTAAAACTCGGCTATAGATCGCCCACTAAGTATGAGTTTCTCCGCTACCTTCAAATAAAACGGAACGTTAAAACTGACGGCAGAAGCCGAAATGGCGTCAGCGTAAAATACCTTGACACAATACCCAAGACCATATGATTACTTTTATCATTGTCTACTGAGTCTACTGAGCGAGTTGTCTATACAGTATGGGACGAGTAACTGCAAGCTTACATTCTAATAATGGCGGGTGCAACCCCCGTCTTCGGTATTCCGTGGTTTCCAATTTCCACACAAACACACAATTCCTTTCTTATAATTTAAACTGTCTTTCAGGGAGAAATAACATTAAATACATATTTTGAATAGCTATCATATGTGCGAATCCCAATCGGGATCCAACTTAAAGTAAAACCCGAACAACAATAAGTCAGTCATGAAAACAAAATATCTATAGATATTATCTAAAGACAGTAGAAAGCAACACTATATCCTTGAACTGCAAACTGTCCAAATAATATGACTTACACCATTTTTAAAAGGGTTGTAATTTTTTTCTAGCCGGCTGCAGCCCTTGTAAGGCAGACCCTCCGATGGGCGGCATCTGCCATGTGTAGGTAACTGCGTGTTATTGTGGTGGAGGATAGTGTTATGTGTGGTGTGTGAGTTGCAGGGATGGTGGAGACAGCCCAAACACCCAGCCCCCGAGCCATTGACATTAACCAATGATAGTTAAAATCCTCGACCGGGCCGGGAATCGAACCCGGGACCCTCTGAACCGAAGGCCAGTACACTGACCATCCATCGAACGAGTCGGACAGGGATGTGATAGCCGAGTGGTATACTCACATGATTCTCAGCAAGGCGGCCGCGGTTTGAATTCTGGCCAAAGCATTTGGGATTTTTGAAATGCAAATACACGTCCATGAGGTTCGGATTTCTGGTCAAATTGGAGGTCCCGTGGCTATGATCATGATATTAATATTTACGGAAATTAAAACCCAAAATCTAGCTTTTAAACAATTCAAAAATCACTTCAGGTGTAGGTTTGAACAAGTTCTGAACAACAATGAAAATAATTACTCGGCACTGCCAATCAAAGAACTGCCAAACATTTATGCAGTGAAGAGAATCCACAAATTGAGACTATGGCAGTTTATAGGTTTGATTACTGCTGCTATATTTCACCTCATCAATCTTTTCATGCCCCTGAAAACCTCTGCTTGCTAGTGCAGCGTTAAACTATAAATAACCGAGCTCGATAGCTGCAGTCGCTTAAGTGCGGCCAGTGTCCAGTATTCGGGAGATAGTAGGTTCGAACCCCACTGTCGGCAGCCCTGAAGATGGTTTTCTGTGGTTTCCCATTTTCACACCAGGCAAATGCTGGGGATGTGCCTTAATTAAGGCCACGTCCCCTTCTTTCCCACTCCTAGTCCTTCCCTGTCCCATCGTCGCCATAAGACCTATCTGTAAAAGAACTCCTGCGGGACTAAATTCCGGAACCTCGGCGTCTCCGAAGTCCGTAAAAGTAGTTAGTGGGACGTAAAGCAAATAACATTGTTATTAGACGATTCTGTGTCGGTGCGACGTAAAGCAACTAGCACAAAAACTATAAATAAATAAATAAATAAATAAATAAATAAATAAATAAATAAATAAATAAATAAATAAACCGAGAGGGTTAGCTATGTTGTTAATGTCAGGTATTGCAGCTGTGAGCTTGCATCCAGGGGTTGGTGGGTTCAAACCCCACTGTTAGCATCTATGAAGATGATTTTTCCGTGGGTTTCCATGTTTACACGCCACTATTTATTAAAGTTGTGCGGTTTGGTCCATGTAGCCTTTAGCTTACATTCGAGACAGGATGGATTCGAATCGCTCTATCGGCAGCCCTGAAGATGGTTTTCTGTGGTTTTCCGTATTTCACACCAGGCAGATGGTGGGGCTGTATCATAATTAAGCTCAAAATCACTTCCCTCCTAGTCCTAGCCCTTGCCTATTTTAGAGTCACCAAATAAACCTGTCTGGTGTGGTGCGACGTTCAACCACTAGCAAAAGAGAAGTAACATAGGACGATACAACATTTCTTCATACGAATCTTTATACCCGGCAGGTACAAACATTGTCATTACGAGAAGATTTCATGAGTTGACTGACTGACTAGAGACAAACTCCGAGATCTTTTTTGAATGGTATGGGGTTCGATACGCTGAATGCCTCAATAGCAAGGAGACTTCATGATGAGGAGCTGCTCCCATAACCTGCAAATGCCAAGGATCTTCCACAACTTGAGACTAGGCTAGACTAAAGTAATTGTCTAAAGTGGTAAAAAGAACTTCTGTAACAGCAGTTACCACGCCTGAACCACTCAAAATCGGACCGAAATATTAGTTCGATATTTATTTACTATAATTTTCTTGCTCTCTATTTTAGGTAACGCTAATACAGATGATTACTGAAAGGACCTAGTGTTTACAGTGCACTGTATCTTCTGACATGGACTAGGGCAAATTTGTTACTTTCATTTCCCTATCTCAGTCTCATCGTTGGGTTTGACAATATGAAATTGACCGAGGTATCAGCGATGCTAAAAACGCCATACCTTATGCCACCATTCCCAGTTATGAATGATGTGAAAATGTTGCTCATAGGGTCGGTTGGTGAGTACATTTCAGTGGTCTTGGCAGACTGGTATGTAATAGCAACTTTTGGCTCAATGTGGAAAGGAATGGAAAAACTGCCACCTTCATCATTTCCCTTGTACTCCCCTTCGGTGATGTTTAGACCGTCTATGAAAGTTAAAGGGGAGCTGTTGAGGATCTGAACAGCTCTTTGGTGGACTACTCAACGGACATAATACTGTAGAGGTAATTTTTTGGAGACGCTGATAACTAGGACTGGAGGGGTAATGATCGCGGTGTATATTCAAAATACAGATCCAGAGAAATCACGGAAAGTTACCTTCATGGCTGTTGGGGATGAGGTTCGAACCCACCATCAAACTTACACTTATACGGCTCGTATTGTATATTTAAATCTCTTAATGAACAACTAGTCCATTGAGAATATTATAAAACATACGTTTCTACCTATGCCACTCTCGTGTTCTCGTATTCCTCGAGGTGGTGCAACTCTTTTAAGCCATGCCCTCAATGGAGGTGGGTTGCTCGTTCCATTTTAACTACTGTGCATACCAGCCCTCCTGCCAATCTTAGACCTCTGGCAATACTGAGAGTCGAACCCAGGTCCCAAAAAAGTCATCTAATAGCGCTAACTGTTACAGTGCGAAAGTGGACAGCCCTGTGGTGCAGGGGAAGTATGCGTGCCTTTCATGCAGAATTTTAATTTCTATTTTATTTTTATTTCTGGACTGAGACCTGGATCGGAATACATCCAGCTTCGTGAAGAGGATAGGTTACTTAGGAGAATAATGGACTTGGCCATGGAGAGTAAGAGAAGCAGAGAGAGACCGAGGTGGCGAAGGTTAGACTCAGTTTTTAACGATTTGATGGTAAGAGGTGGGCTGAACGAGGCCACAGAGCTGATTGTAAATTGAGCCGCACTTGATTACCTTCGTATATTACTTTTGTACTCTACAGATATCGCATTCTTTACGATGTCATAGATCAGTCTGTTGTGGCTGCTTGGTGTTCCCTGGCGTACTGAGACTGCTGCCCAGGTCCAGCCTGCCTGTAAGTCTGTCGAGTTGCAGACCTCGATGTGCGCCCCCCAGGACAGGGAACGCAGTCGAGTGGTAGCACCGACCGACGCCACCGCCGCCGCCAGCCAGGAGAAAGAAGAAGATGGCGACGCAGAGGAGCCGGCAGCTATCCCGGGGTCACCAGGCCGGGAGGAGGGCCACCAGGGCGAGGCCTCTTCCCCAGCCGAGAAGCAACCCTTGGGACCGACCGACGACGCCGCCGCCAGCCAGGGGAAAGAAGAAGATGGCGACGCAGCGCAGCCACCAACTACCCCGGTGTCACCAGGCCGGGAAGAGGGCCACCAGGACGAGGCCTCTTCCCCCGCCGAGAAGCAACCCCCGGGAAGAAGAAGAAGACGACGCCGCACCAGGAAGCAGAAGGCGACGCTGGCTCACCAGGAGAGGACCGCCAAGCCGCAACCCAGGACTGCTCCCAGGACAGCAGTCAACCGAGGAGCCAATCAGGAGAGGACCTCAGCGGGTAGCGGCAGTCAGGTGAGAATGAAACGTCCCCCTCAGCAGCTCTTGCAGTGTTTCCGCTGTCTGAGGTGGGGCCACCGTCAGGTCAGCTGTGGGCTCGAGGTGAGGTGCAACCGCTGTGGTGGTGATCACTACTACACGGCCTGCGCAACACTTAGAGACGCGCCGGTGTGCGCCAACTGCTCGGGGGGCCACCCGGCCTCCCATCGCAGTTGCCCTGTCTACCGGGCCATGGCGCGGGCAGAGAGGAAGGAGGCCCGGCGCCATGACCCACCCCCTTCCAGGAGGCCCCCGCCTCGGCGGGCTTGGCCTCATTCTCCGGGATCGGAGACTGGGTACGAGGTACCCCAAGGAGGTGGAGTCGTGCGACAGGCCCTAGTGGTACTCGACGCATGGCTCCGCAGCCGGCAAGGACCGTGCTAGTCACAGCAGTGCCCAGACGGACTGATCCCCAGGTGATGGAATGGCAAGGAATTGGTTTATGTATTGTGCATGTTACCTGTTCCTAACTAACACAACCTCTGGTCTTTTTCCAGCCCACATCCTTGCATGTGCTATCACAAGATGTCAGGTTTTACATGTAGGCTCTTTCTTCTTTCTGCCTATGTGGTTTTTCCCTGACCCTTCAATACCATACTTCAACACCATATACCTAATACAATCTCGCCTGGTAGCGTGTCTAACATGGAAACAGGCAGATACTCCTTGTATCACTTCCCACTCTTCCCTGCTATCTCTTTCTTCTTCTTAGAAATAATAGCATGTCGGAGGCCATGTAGATTGAGTCGTTGGTCACGCGGGGGGAGCGGGCTTCGGGGGCCCCCCCCCGAAAAAAAAAAAAAGGCTGCTTGGTGTTCTCTCTGCCAGACTTGACGTGTAGGTCGTCCCGATTAGACAGATGCCACCTCATGTAACGAAGGATTGCCAAAGCATTTCTTTCTAGCTTATCTTTGATTCGAGTTATCTTTGGTATTTGGACAATAACGGCTTTGAAAGAAAAGATAGAGACGTTTGTCTACGGGATTACTTTCATCTCGTACAAATGGTTCTACAAAAACGATTCAAATTTTTCTTGTATGGCTCTCTTAATTTAGAGTCCATGAATATGACTACTTAGAGCAGGGCCTCTCAGGGCGCATGCACCAGTACATTGTGTTGTGCACGGTGCAAAAGACGACTTCTCTTGGTTGACCAGAGTGCAGACTCCCACTCATCGATTTGGAGCAATTGCACTATCTCTCTCTTTCCCCACGCCTGTATCGCTCGTTCCGCCTGTCTCCCTCTTCCTCACTTGCTCCATAGCGCTCCAAATCCGAGCAGAGTTGAGTCGAGCTTAGCCAAGTAGCCCAGAGACGACGCGATGGTCCGAGCTGAGCTGAGTGGGACCGATGCACTGTACACAGAAACTCTGCGCCTCAGTTTGCACGCATGAGATTTTGGGTGTTTGAGAGGCCCTGACTTAGAGTCACTGAATATGATTTCTCCAATCTCAAGGTATTTATCCTACTTATCCTTTCTTTACTTGCCATAGTTATAGTAGTTTGCTTTCGGAGAGATCCCTGTTTAGTTTATTATGATTTTATAATTTTTCTGCCGACTTCTTTCATTGTCGTTCCTTTCTCTTTATGTCTGCTTGTTGTACAATGGTTCCTACACAGAGCGAAAAGGTAGCACCGGCCTGATCTTTCGTGTGTGTGATGCGTTTGTTTGTGGCTTTTGATTGGAGACCATTTATTTCTGTACGTCTTCGACGCTTGGCTCGAGCTTACGTTCTGCATTATGGTGTAACGCTGATACTGTACTTTCATGTTCGCTTTGGTGTGTGCGTTATGAATACGTGTCATGCGGCGTGTATGTTATTTACGTCATGTGTTTTGACTGGGTGAGCCAGGCCTCTTTGTGGTGACCCAGGTACCTGACCTGTGCTGTCAGGTCAAGCTCATGAGTCGTTGACTGATTCATGTCATGCTGTTACGATGCTTGCCGTAACGTGTCTTGATATTATGTTTTTTATACACTCTACTTCGCATGTTTGGTCTCTGAGTGTGTGGGGGTTTGGAACGGTTATCGAACCTGTTACTTTTCAGTATCTTATGGATTTTTGCTTTTGTCATTATTCTTATTTTATCTCGTTATTGTTTACGGCTTCCTCAGCCAATTAATATGTTTATTTCGGGATTTTGCTCTCTTTTCACTTTCTTTATGACTCATGTTTATTTGTTTCCGTAACTATGGCAACTCCTTTCTTACTTCCTTGTGCTCCATATTTGTTTACTTTTCTGCCAACCTTGGTTCACCGGCGTCTTTGATTTCTGGGAATATAATCTCTATGGGGATTGTTGGGAACCATGGCTCTATTTTGACAAAAAAAGGCCTTGACTTTGTCTGGGGAGCCTTGATAATTTTATTGTGTGAAAACTGTTTCCATCATCTCATGATTGCAAATGGTCCTTATGAGAGAAATACTTTGGATCGCGTTTTATTGCCACTCTCTGGTAATAAATAAAAATAATTGTATAACAGTTCAGTATACCTGTGTTGCGACGATGTAAGATTCTGTAGGATTCAGAGTGATAGGTCAAGTGATTTCATTGTCATTGGAATATCTTTACAAACCCTATATTCCCCATTCATTTGTTTTATGCCTATATTCAAACCATTTTTCTCTAGTTTATGTTAATAAACCTAACTCATTTAAATTGACATCTAGTCTACGTTATTCTCTCTCTGCTTTGGGGACATGCCTTTTACACTTTGTTCTCTAGTCTAAGAGTCCCGGATTCCTCTCCTGGCAGTTTTTAGCCAGTTTCAATCGATTCAGAGTAGGCAGGTGGTGTAAAATAGAGGAATGAAGAGGCGCGTAATTAATTCACAGAGGCTTGCAGACTGAACACTGAAAGCTATAATAATGAATATGTATGTATGTATGTAGAGATCGGGCCAGCTAGGAAGACATCTGGGAGCGCATGAGCACTTCGGACTATCTCGCGTAGCGTACCCCCCCCCCCCTCCTAACACAGCTCCTGCTACAAGGACAGTTCAGTGCATAAGTTTACACTCAGTACACTCAGCTACCGCGCTCTGCTTTCTAATTTCCCGTTGAATAGTAACTGTGGTTAGTGGTGGTGTACGTTAGGCCAATCTGTGACAGTATGGAAGGCGTTAAAAGTAGCCTCCATCGTAAGCTGCTAAAGAGTCAGACTCGTGCAGCAATCTTGAACGTTATAGACTTTATGGAAAGGGAGGCAATAGAAGAAAAGTTCATGACAGATTGTAAAAATGTGCAGGAAAGAGTAGCAGCAGCTGTCGGAGTGTCAGAAAGTTCTTTGGTACAGATTAAGAGCGAAAAACGAAAGAATTAGGAAAACCTATGGATAGTCTGTTTGAAACACCAAACAAAAACAGCATGCGTACAAAGAATATTACTGGATTGGACGACTTGGACGAAGGTGCCGTACGTCGTATTGTTAGCAATTTTTATCTGGATGAAAAATGTTTACCTACAGTTTCAAAAATTCGTGCAAAGGTAGGTAAAGACTTAAAGTTCAAAGGATCCAATACTAGTGTCAAGCGAATTCTTCGATCACTAGGATATCATCAGAAAAAACTAACACTAACAAGCGCATCCTAATGGAAAAAGATGACTTAAAATACGAAAGGTTTGTTTATAAAAAAAAGCCCAGTGTCGGGCGGAGGATAGTTGTACATGCTGGCGGTGAAATGGGTTTCATCGAGAACTGTCTGCTAATCTGGAAGTCTTGCAACAAGAGTGGCGACTACCACGATGAAATGAATAGTACTTTTTTTAAGAGAATGAAAGATATGAAAGATAACTTCCACCTCGCAGTGTTCTCATGATTGACTACGCGTCATATCACAACAAGGAAGTAGATCGTGCTCCAACCTCCAGCTCACGTAAAGTGACGATGATCTCCCAGCTAGTAAATAGGAACATTCCACACCGTGAGACGATGTACAAACACGAGCTTTATGAGCTTATCAAACTGCACAAGCCGGCACATAAAACCTACGTCATGGAACAGTACGGACACTCGGTAATTCGACTGCCCCCATATCACCCTGAATTAAACGGTATTGAAATGATGTGGGTAAAAGTGAAGAAACCGGGCGAGTTGGCCGTGCGCGTAGAGGCGCGCGGCTGTGAGCTTGCATCCGGGAGATAGTAGGTTCGAATCCCACTATCGGCAGCCCTGAAGTTGGTTTTCCGTTGTTTCCCATTTTCACACCAGGCAAATGCTGGGGCTGTACCTTAATTAAGGCCACGGCCGCTTCCTTCCCACTCCTAGCCCTTTCCTGTCCCATCGTCGCCATAAGACCTATCTGTGTCGGTGCGACGTAAAGCAACTAGCAAAAAAAAAAAAAGAGTGAAGAACTGGGTAGCTTCTCACAACGTCACCTTCAAACTATTGACGACCTAGAGAAACTCACTAGACAGAAATTCGCGTCAATATCCGCCGATGACTGGAACATAAGGGATGGGGAACATTTTGAAGACATTATGGAGTCCATAAGGTAAGGACGACAGAAGTGATGACGGAGGACTCAGTGGAATTGAAGAGATGTAGTGGACATAATAAAACAAGAATGTGCTCATTTTGTGAATAATTATAGTGTCATAATTTTATTACTTACTATTTCTAATGCCATTTAAGTTATCTTCGTATACATAAGTTGTTACTCAGCATATGTAGACCTTTTACGGTGTTTCCTTTTATGAATTATATTTTGTTTCTGTACCTGAGAACAATTATATAATTATATATGCCATGTCGGGAAGTCACATTTCTTATTTTACAAGAAAGCAACAAAATATTGGCATGAAGGAGCTAGAGACAAACGATCATATAGTCTAACACTGCTTTCTCGCCTTAAAGCAAAAGTATTTATTATTATTATTATTATTATTATTATTATTATTATTATTATTTATTTCTTTCTTTCTTTCTTTCTTTCTTAATCTATTTACCCTCCAGGGTCGGTTTTTCCCTCGGACTCAGCGAGGGATCCAACCTCTACCGCATCAAGGACAGTGTCCTGGAGCATGAGACATTGGGTCGGGGGATACAACTGGGGGAATGACCAGTACCTCGCCCAGGCGGCCTCACCTGCTATGTTGTACAGGGCTCTTGTACGGGGATGGGAAGATTGGAAAGGATAGAGAAGGAAGGGGGAAGGAAGCGGCCGTTGCCTTAAGTTAGGTACCATCCCGGCATTTGCCTGGAGGAGAAGTGGGAAACCACGGAGACCACTTCCAGGATGGCTGAGGTGGGAATCAAACCCACCTCTGCTTAGTTGACCGTCCGAGGATGAGTGGACCCCGTTCCAGCCCTCGTACCACTTTTCAAATTTCGTGGCAGAGCCGGAAATCGAACCAGGGCCTCCGGGGGTTGCAGCTAATCACGCTAACCACTACACCACAGAGGCGGACATTATTATTATTATTATTATTATTATTATTATTATTATTATTATTATTATTATTACCGTGTTTTAGCGGTAGGTAGAGGTGAAAGAAGGTGCGGGTGTGAACGGGTCTCAAGATAATACTTGAAGATCATAGGTACAAGAACAGCTGGAACGACAACTTTCATCTTATCATGCCTCGAGGGGCAACATAGAACACCATTCCTCAGAACATAAGGGACGACATGTTCCCCAGAAGAAAGGGTTTCCATTATCGGAGCCAGCGTCGGATCTTCACGTTGGTATTTCTCGATATCCCTAAAGAGCATGGGAGCATCAGTTAAGATGGCATTAACATCAGATAGTATGGACTCGGAAGGTGATGAACTGCCGACCGGTTCATGGGTCTCGACGTCGTTAGAAAACATACGGCTGAGTCCATCAGCAACAACGTTTTTGGTACCTCTGATATGCCTGACATCGAATTGGAAGGCAGAAATACGGATGGCCCAACGGGCTAGACGACCAGTACGACGCGGCCTACCTAAGACCCAGCTTAAGGCTTGATTATCTGTCTCCAGGTCGAATTTGACATGTTCCAGATAGAGACGGAACTTCTCTAAGGCAAATAAGACTGCCAACCCTTCGAGCTCATAGATAGAATACTTGGCTTCTTGAGCCGATAGAGTCCTAGATGCATAGGCGATGGGTCGCCTCCCTAGTTCAGTCTCTTGAAGAAGGACTGCAGCTACTGCTGACGACGACGCGTCGGTTTGGACGATGAATTTCTTCGAGAAATCAGGCATAGCAAGTACAGGGGCATTACAGAGAGCTAATTTAAGATCTTCAAAAGCGGCTTGTTGAGAAGGTCCCCACTCAAATTTGATGCCTTTCCTACGAAGAAGGTTTAAAGGCGCCGCTCTATTAGCGAAGTTAGGAATAAACTTCCTGAAGAAATTCACCATACCAATGAACCTGGCGATACCTTTAATGTCCTTGGCAGGTTTAAAATCACGGATGGCCTGTGTTCTAGAATGATCGACTGCTACACCATCAGGTGACACAATATGCCCTAGGAATGACATAGAGGGCTTAGCAAAGGCAACCTTGGACAACTTGACAGTTAACCCAGCCTTACGAAGGCGATCGAGGACTTCTCGCAGATGATCTAGATGTTCTTCAAAAGTCTCTGAAAATACGACGACATCATCCAAGTAGTGATATAAGTACTCAAATTTGATGTCGGAAAGACCCTATCTAGTAGCCTAGTGAGTACAGCTGCTCCCGTGGGGAGCCCGAAAGGCACGCGGTTGTATTCGTAGAAGTTCCAGTCCGTGGCAAACGCTGTAAGGTGTTTAGACTCTTCGGCAAGGGGAATTTGATTATAGGCCTGATTCAAGTCCAAGATAGTAAAGAACTTGGCCTTACGAAACCATGAAAAACAAGAATGAAGGTCAGGAAGGGGCACAGATTGTAACACCACCTTCCGATTGAGAGCCCTATAATCAATGACAGGCCTGAAGCCTCCTTGGGGTTTCGGAACTAGAAAAATAGGCGAAGAATACGCCGACTTAGATGGCCTAATAATACCGTCCTTCAACATCTGATCGATGATTTCTTTCAGAGCCATCATTTTAGGTGGAGATAGCCTATAAGGTGGAAAACGGACAGGAATCGAATCCGTGACCTCAATTTTGTATTCAATAAGGTCAGTAACACCAAGAGTATCAGAGAACACCTCTGGAAATGACTGACATAATTTACGAATACTATCAGCCTGCTCCTCAGGTAGATGTCTAAGGTCTAACAACATCTCATCCTGGGTAGGCGAAATAGATGAACATGACACAGAATTACACTTTAACAAGGGAATTTTACATTTGGACGCAAATTTGAATGTGCACGACTTACTCTGAAGATCGAGCACAAGACCAGTGTGAGAAATGAAGTCCGCTCCCAGTATGATGGGGCAAGACAAGTGCTTAGCCACAAACAGTTTGGTTTTCCATGTAAATTTAAAAATACGAATTTTGACCTGTACGGAACCTAGAATTTCTAATGAAGATGAATTAGCCGAAACATATTGAACAGGAGATGAGACATAGTCAGGTAGTTTACAAACAGATTTCAATTTTGAATACCATTCAGCCGAAATAATCGAACAAACACTGCCTGAATCTAAGAGAGCTGTTACAGGTTCATTATTTAACTCAATCTTAAGAAAAGGAATAGGTGCGGGGGTATCCGCCGCAATCCTAAGACACTCCTTGGGGCATTCAAGGGATGGATTTGAAGATTGAAATTTCCCTGATTTTTCGATCTGTTTACCCGGGGCTGAGTCTCGGGGAGATGGATTAATCGACTCAGCCGAAGACACTAGTCACTTTATATTGTTGTTGGAAGTTGCACCAGAAGTTGAGCAGGAGGGGGTGCTATTTGAGTTTGGGCAATTCTTGGCAATATGTGAGGAAGCCCCACATTTAAAACAGCCTTGTGATGAACCAGCTCCATTCCTTGTCACACTAGATTTGAGCAATGGGCACTTGTTCCGAAGGTGGTCGGGCGACCAGCAAGCATAGCATTTACGGGGTGTGACTGGTCGGCGAGGTGGAGGCCGAGTATTACTAAAAGAAGGCGGGGGTTCTTTGGCGATACGCAATGAATCGGCGTATCTAACTCCTTCCGCTGAGACGGCCAATGCTTCAAGTTCAGAGAAGGTTTGCGGGCACGCCGCGAAACACAAATATGATCTATAAGATGGTGAAATACCTTCCACAATGGCTTGTATAATCTGATCCTCAGGGAAGTGAAGAGCAAACACTCTAGTATAAAACTTAATGTCCTGTATGAAATCAGCCAAGTTTTCATCCAAGCGCTGTACACGATAATAGTACTTCTGAATCAGAGATGACCTCGCGCGAGCAGGAATAAAATTTGCAAGCAAGTGTGCATGAAAATCTTCAATAGATGACTGTTCAGCTATGGCTCTTACTATTTTGTCAGAGAGAATACCAATTGCATAAGGATAGATAATTTGCAAAATTTGACATGGAGAAAGAGAAAACACAAGGGCATGATCCTGAAATTCAACTAGAAATCTTAAAAATGAAATTACTTCACTGGTGGTATTAACGGAAAACTTAGAGATACCTCTGAGCAACATTGCCAATGGATGAGGCAAGCTGCTAAACCCGGGTGACATAGTCGGTAAAGGTTTAAGTGGCAAAGAAGTTAATTCAGAACGTACATTAGTCAATGAGTTACGACGTTCAGACTCGTTGTCTAATGGGGCAGAGATAGTTTGAGCAGCAACGGTTATCCTATTGACTTCTCCCTTAGGAGGCTCTTCCTCGCTCCCAGCATTCATCGTGGCGGGTTGATCAGTTTTGGGAGGAACTTCCCCAGTTAACAATTGAGTGACCTTGCTAGATAATTCAGACATATTTTCAAGCAGCGTACTAGCTTCCTTCTTCTGAACGTCATTCAACTTTAGAGACAACAGATCGTTAACTCTATTTGAAAAATGAAACAGCCTAGCTTGCACACGCTTAATTTGATTAGGAGAAGGATCATTTTCATCAAAAAAACTAACTACAGAAGCTAGCCCAGTAATATTCTCCGTGATCGTGGAAAGAGAGTCGTCAATTTCTTTCTCTCCCAAATTGGGGATGGAAATGGGCAAATCTAGGGATTCTCTAAGCTTGTTTGTGTCTACTGCAACCGTGCCTCCAGATTGTACATTTCTAATAGTTAATTCATAGATTAACTCCTCTTTGCGCAAATAGTTAAGATGGAGAACATCGCGAGGGCCGGGCATGATGACAGAACATTTTTAAAAAAATAAAAAATAAATTCCAGCAACTGAGAAAATTGTTAGAGTTCGGAACAAAACAATGTTTAGCCGTCAAAAGGGGCTAAATTGAGACCCATTCAACCACGCTCTGCTACCACTTGTTGACGTGTTTTAGCGGTAGGTAGAGGTGAAAGAAGGTGCGGGTGTGAACGGGTCTCAAGCTACGAAAGTAAAATTAATTTAAAATTTAACAAGGTTATATTTTCTTTTCAAATAAGGAAATAACAAGCATGGCAGGTACAAAGTAGCAAGTCAAAAGGGTAGTTACAATATTTACAGGATTTGGGCTTCGCGCCCTGACTTCACAATGCTTGGGCAATCAGCTCAGTTTTACCCCAAACACAATTTTCAACAGAGGGGCAGAAAACCCCATTCATGCCTAGGAGCCCTTGCTCCAAATTACACTGAAAAGCCTCCACGAGGCATACAACACTCAATTTTCAAAAGAGCCACTCGCTCTCAACCTTAAGCCTCTCAAAGGCCACACCAAACTCCACCTTCAAGTTGTCCTCACTGGACATAGACACAGGGGTAAAATACCCAACCTACTGAGGTCTATTAAATGAAAAGGGGTAATTACATGACCTCCAAAATAACAATTGAGAGGAGGCGATCTGCACTCCTAATACACTTTGTTTTTAAAACCTAATTTGGCTCTAGGCCACTGATGCAAGGGCTAATCCCATACTACGGAGGTGACTTTAGAAAAGAAACAAATTTACATAATGTTGAGGAAGAATAGGTTGAGAAAATAAGTTCAACTCAAAACAATATGAGTGGGAGCTCGAGAGGGTTAAGCACTCTCTATCCCAATACGTAGTTTAAAGATAGAATAGATACCAGTTTCTTTACATTTTAAGGAAGGTTACATAATGGAAAAAGCTTCTGACCCGCCCCGAGAGTTATACTGCTGAGCTAGCAAAGAAAGAAGTTATTAATTGGCCATTACCTTGTTGTTGACCGCTGCCGAAGAAAGAGGCGCTTCCCGCCCCCTGCTATGTACTTTACACACTGAAAGATGGAACAGAAGTGGCGCAGAGATCCTAAAATCAGCAGTTTATATACTCTCGCGGAAGGTTCTAGGCGTTAGGGGAATGAGAACACCCGCCCACAATCACTTTATTGGAGAATAAAGAGAAACCCCTACACAAGATGAAGAAGAAACACATTATTGGTGGAAAATTAAGTTAAGAAATTCGGGATTGGCTAGATTTAAAACAAGGGGAAAGAGAGGGTTAATATCGCCAACTTAAACAATGACTGAAAGAAATTTAGCAAGGAACAAACTTTTGAAATTAAATTTTCTCCAAAGAACAGTTCTTTTTCTTCGCACTAGGGTGCACTATTGTAGTTCTTCAGTAGTGTCCTCTAGAAGAGAAAGTTCACACTTCTTACTTCAAGCAAAACAAAAACACATCAAAAATGACACAGTTCTAAAACTCCAAAATTTACAGGTAGTGACATCTTCTGAGAAAGTAGAAAATTAATACCGTCAATCAAGTTCAGATTTCCTCCAGCAGAGGAGTTTCAACAGGCGCAACTTTTAAATTAGCGGCGTGGAAGTGTACCGCCCGGTACAATTATTATTATTATTATTATTATTATTATTATTATTATTATTATTATTATTATTATTATTATTATTATTTCGTTTCACCCTCTTTGGGGTATGTTGAATCAATTATTTATCTGTGTGTTGTTCTTTTCTGGGTGCCCAGTATTTCTTCATTCTTTCTGATCTTCGTTTCTTCTCGTCTTCCGAGATAATAGATTTGGCTTTTAATGTAGATTTGTTTTGGAACGTTATGTTTTCTTCTTTAGTTATGACTTTAGCTGTTTCGACCGAATAGTGAATTTTCTGTAATTTTTAATTCTACCATATTTTTTCAGTTTCTTTAAACCAGTTCGGTTTTGTTTTGGGTTACAGAAGAAGTCAAGATTTGTTCGGTTAACCATAGAGTTCATTCTGAGGAGAAGATGACCGTAAAAATTTATCCTCCTTCTTCGCATAGCATCTGAGAGTTTTTCAATTTTCTTGTAGCTTATTATTATTATTATTATTATTATTATTATTATTATTATTATTATTATTATTATTATTATTATTATCCAGTTATTTTACTTGACGTGGCTCAGGTTATGAAGCCTGGTGTCATAGCAAACCATATTCTACACTGTACATCTACAGCGTCGTAAAGTTAATTTTACATCAAATTATAATTTTAAAATAAGGACTACGCAAATTGATACACGGAAACGATTTTGACAGCTACTGTAATAAGAGGTTAAATTATGTTCTAACTCCTTCAATCTATCTGTCATCAGTAACACTTCTAAATGCATTCATTTCGGCTAGGTATGTCTGTAATTTACAGCCGGATGAGAATTCCACTAACTGAAAATCTGCGGAGTGTTACCTGTCAGTTATAACAAATATTTCGGGTCAACTGTACGTCGCCACAACACTGAGCGAGAAGGGGAAGTCAGCGTTCTCGCTCCCACGGCTCTGCTTTCTCACTCGCACACTTCCCCTCACCGGATGTCTTCGTAGCTGGCCCGATCTCTATGTATGTATGTATGTATGTATGTATGTATGTATGTATGTATGTATGAATGAGTGCAGTTTAACGTCGCTCTAAAAGTGACGATGGGGTAGGAAAGGGCTAGGACTGGAAAAGGAGTGGTCATAATCTTAATTAAGGAACAGCTACAGAACCGCTTGAGTATGAATATGGGAAACCACGGAAAACCCTCTTTAGAACTGCAGATGGTGGGGATAAAATCCACCATCCCCTGACTAGAAACTACAGCTGGACGGTCCGTACTGCGCAACCAAGTACCCCCGATATTAAGCATAAAAATCCTTATAAGTTTCAACAAACAAAATACAAAAGAAGATTAGAATTGATTTCATCCTTCTCGGAGATATGTTTATTACACGACTGAGGGAAGTGAATAACAAATAGACTATTCTTTTATGTTTCTCTGATCAGTATTAGTAAAGATATTTTCATTTAAATATTGGGAAAATGAAATAATGAAACGGCAGAAAACACACACGGAATATTTAATCAGATGTGTTTTATTGTGAAACTCTTATGTCTCCCTGCATACCATTTAGAATAATTCTGTGAATGAAAAGTTGGAACTTGCAGTATTAAATTTTGTCGGACTGTAATATAATTCAACTGATTACAGCCATTTGATACCTATATGACGTGCATTGTTCTATGTCGATTCATCATCAACACCGAATCAACCAGTACGAGCGTGGATTTATTGAAAAGTGTATCCTATATTTAAACACGTAAACCAAATACAGGTGATTTTTCTTAAAATCAGTAATTTACTAGAATTATTTATAACTTACAATAGTGTGATGCGAGCTGAATTATTGAAATAGCATCCTACAACAGACCTGAAAACTTAATAATAATAATAATAATAATAATAATAATAATAATAATAATAATAATAATAATAATAATAATAATAATAATAATAATAACAACAATACATTTTTGTCAGGTCAGAAGTTTTCTGCTACTGTATGTGACAGTAGACGGCACTACCTGCCTGCGACTGTCTGACCAAGGATTGGGTGGCCAGTACCAAACCTGACACCCCATGAGAGACCAACGGCTTCGGGCGGAGGAGTTCTCTCATGGGAGGCTTCTTCTTCTTCACGTGCCATGTCCTCGCAGAACGTTGGCGATCAGTAGCATGATCTGTTGTTTGTTCATAGCTGTTCTGAACAGAGTAAGCTTTGTCACCCCAAATCACTGGCTCAAGTTGCCGAGCCACGTTTTCCATTAATTTTCTCTTGGAGTATTACTTACAGAAGGTGGTATTTACTGTTCCGCATCATATGACCAAAGTATTCTAGCTTCCTTCCCTTGATTGTGGTGAGAATTTCTGGTTCTTTGTTCATACGGCGCAAAACCTCTATATTGATCAATTTAGCTGTCCAAGGTATCTTCAGCATCCTTCGGTACGTCCACGTTTCAAACGCTTGCAACTTCTTGCACATGGTCTCATTTAGTGTCCATGTCTCAACGCCTTTGTGGAGGAAATGCTAGTAATTCATTAAAAAGACCTCAATGGCAGCAAAAGCAGAGAAGATGCAATTTGGTACGGTGGAGCTGGCGAAAGAAGCGATCTACTGTCCATCGTTATAATGGGCAGAAGGTACGACGGTTCCACATGTCAGTGGTGGTACCCCGGCAACGTCCGTTCCACATGCTAGTGGCGGCTGATAAAATATACCTCAGGGTTAATAACCTTGAGAGTTAACAACCGTCACCCACAAGGTTGACCCCACATACCTACTGGTTGGACTCAACATGAAGAGAAATATTAACAAAAAATATTACCCCAGGTGGTAACCAGTCCACCCCCAGTCATGGTGGGGCAAGCTGGTCATCGGATTCTGGGAAGCCTGCACCTCAATGCACACCACCTTTACTGCTCTCACATAAAGAACAACAGATACAGAAAAATAGCATTACTTACCTAGCTACGGTGAACATGAACTACCTGTTATAGGTAGGTAAACTCATACACACCCTGGAAGTGTTGGACAATTATAACATCAAGATAGCAGCATTACAAGAAACTCTGTTCACAGATGAAGACGCAATGGGAACCCAAGGATACCGGATCTATAAAGGGAAACCGGGTAAGAGGATGATGAAGACATTCCTACACCTGGGTACTGGCTTTGCTGTACACCACAGAATGGTCGACCATATATTAGAATTCATCTCGCCCAATGGCAGGACCTCCTCAGTATCCTTCAGGTCCCACAGCAAAACGTACACCATAGTGAACTTCCATGCATCTAAAAACAAAGAAAGATCTGGAAACAGTAGAGTACTAGTAGAGCACTCTTGAAGATACCCTAGATAAGTTCCCAATCCACCACACTACCATACTCAAGGGTGACTTCAACGCAAGAGTCGGCAAGTAGAAGAAATACCGCACGATAGCAGGCAGTTACCCAGCCCACAAAAGGACCAACAGAAACGGCGAGCGACTCATAGATATTTGTGACAAATACAAATGTGTCCTAAAATCAACCGCGTGCAAGCGATTGCCTAGGAAGGCCATGACCTGGAAGAGTCAAAATCACAGGCCGTGTGAATTTCAGACAGACCATGTGGCTATTGACAGGAGATGCCACAGGGAAATACAGAACGGCAAGGTCTAGAGAAGAGCCAACCTCGACTCTGACCACTATATCTCCCTAGTAAAGACCAACCTACATCCCTTGAGGAGAGCACCCAATACCCTAAAGGTCTTGATGATACCTAGGTTTAACACCCAATGGTTGAGGGATGCGGATTGTGACTTCCAGTCCACCCTTGAGAAGAATTCACGGAAACAAGGGTGGCCTACTCTACAAAACGCTCTATTGGATGCCGCTCAAGAAACCATCCCTGCTTCATCAAACAAAGGCAAGCGCCCCTGGTGGACCACGGTGTGCGTTCAGGCTATATAGCAAAGACGCAGAGCCAAAATAAAGTGGAACCAGTGCAAAGATGAGCCCAACCATCAGGCTTTCATTGCGCAAAGAAAAACAACAGCGAGTATCATCCGCAAAACTAAGAGGAACTAACACATATCTCAAATACAACAGGCAGAAGAAGACTTCAAGGGAAATAATTCAAGAGATCTCTACAAGGGACTCAAGAAACGGTCTACCTCATACACGGTCTCCACCCTATGTCTCTGAGGGCCAGATGGGAAGCTACTATTGAACAACTAAGACTGCACCAACACCTTTGCAGAGTGCTTATAGAAACTCCTCAACGCAGAAGAACCTAAAGAGATACTGACCTTCGCCGAACCCACTGTCAGGAACCAGGACTCTGTACCACCCAGCATGGGAGAAATAGACGAGATCTTCAAAGGCTTCAAGAACATCAAGGCCCCATGCGAAGTTGGTATAGTTGCAGAGATGTGGAAGCACGTAGGACTGCCGAGTATCACCGAGATCATGCAAGACATATGGAGAACAGAAATCTTGCCAGAGGGATGGACCTCAGCCGTGATCCATCCACTACACAAGAAGGGAAATAAGACCGACCTCAACAACTACAGGGGCTGTTGCTTGTTACCTACAAGATCTTCTCTACAGCCCTGCTAACTAGAGTCACCGAACAGCGAGACTCCCAACTAGGTGAATACAAGGCTAGTTTACACGTCAGTAGGTCATGTACAGAGAAAATAAAAAACTCAAGACCATCCTCACATATAGGAGCTGAGGGGGACACCCTTGGGTAGCCATTATGAAGGATTTCCGAAAGGCATACGATTCAATAGACAGACACTCTTCTCTACCTTACGGGGACTACGCCTATATGAGAAGACCACCAGACTGGTCGAAGCTACCTTGACGAACACCACCTCCAAGATATGAGTCAGACACGGAGATGGTCTCTCTTGCATCCTCTTCAACTATGTACTAGAGAAGATCATCAGGGAATGGACTGCCACATTGTCATCAGAAACAGCAATGAAGCTTGGGTGCAACCTCAGGGTACCCTGTCTAGCCTTTGCTGATAATCTCTCCATACTGGCCAACAGCATGGAGAAAACTACTCGCCAACTACAGAACCTCTAGAGTATTGCAGGAAAAACCGGCTTGAGGGTTAACCTACAGAAGATGGAGTATATCACTTCTACAATCCTACTAGGAAACAACAGCATAAGTAAAATTTCCTGCAGTTAAATAATTTGGAGAATGGATGCACGAACTTAGAGTGGGCCTATCATTCCTGTAGAAGCATCTGCACGTCCAAATACCTCTCCAAGACCGTATTGCTGAAGCAGTACAATTCAGTAGTAAGACCCTGTGTACTCTACGCCTCTGAGTGCCTCTTGATGAATCGAATGAATCGAAAGGTCCCACTCAGGAAACTAGAACTTAAAGAGAGAAATATATTGAGAAAGATAATCGAGTCCATTAGAGAGGAAGATGGCACCTAGAGGATCAGGCACAACAACTAGCTCTACGAACATCAGGAAGACATACTCAAATGTATGAGGAAAAGGCGACTGACCTTCTACGAGCACATGACCCTCCTGAAACGCTGCTGGCTCACCAACAGAATCTTTACAGTGACAAGTAGGGGAAAGGCTTCCAAGACCAAGAACCCATAAGAGACTACAGAGAACCGATCTCAGTACCAACAGGGCATCTTACAGTGAGTCTTTCCACTGTCCCTCACAGGCAAAACAAGTACAGGGACCAGCAGACTTAAGTGGACGAATGGAAGGAAGCAGGCAACAGCCAGAAAATGAAAGTGTACTGGGCCAAGAAAAAGCAGAAGACCATAGCTAACAGGTAAGACCCTATTATGCCAAAACAAACCAAATAATAATAATAATAATAATAATAATAATAATAATAATAATAATAATAATAATAATAAATGAAAACCCTACAACCTGATTTCCGGTCAATGACCGGGTCAGGGATGGAATGAATGAAGCCCCATCTTGCGACGAGGATAGGAATTGTGCCAGCTGCCAAAGCCTGTCGCACTCCTCTGCGTGAATTAATTAATGACTGACAGATGAAATGAAAAGATAGTGGAGAGTTTTGCTGGAATTAAAGATGACGGAGTACCCGGAGAAAAACTTGTCTCGCCTCCGCTTTGGCCAGCACGAATCTCACTTGGAGTGACTGGGATTTGAACCACGGAACCTAGCGGTGAGGGGCGCACGCGCTGCCGCCTGAGCTACGGAGGATCTAATATTGGCTTTACGTTCCACTAATTACTATAATGTTTTTCAGAGACGCTGAGGTGCCGGATTTTAGTCCCGTATGAGTTGTTTTAAGTGTCAGTAATTCTACCGACACGAGGCTGACGTATTTGAACACCTTCAAATACCACCGGACTGTATCAGCATCGAACTGTCAAGTTGGGGTCAGATGATCACCGCCTCAACCGTCCGAGCCACTCATCCCAGCTGAAAACTTATTGAATTATTGGGTACTGGAGTTATAAAGAAGACAATGGGTGACAGAAATTATATTAGGCTAACAATAACTTAGTCTAAACATATACCAGGGGTCGTTTCTAATTACGCCAGCGGTTTAACATCGCACTAACACGTTTACACTGGGCTACGTGCCGACTCCAGGTTTCACCCTCCCCCCTACCTCATCATCATCATTATCTCACACACAAACACGCAGCTCACCCAAAGGAGTCAAATAGAAAGAATCACATGCCCTCGGACACTCCCGACACAAAAGCCTTTCGCTAAGTCGTTCCTCACTTAGCCTCTATTTCTTTATTCCGAGTACTTTCCTGCCGTTGCTTCTTTCCATTTGTACAAGCGATCATTCTCGCTAAATCATGTCTGTTACTTCTCTCTAATGAATGAAATGTCCTGAGTTCACCCATCTTTCACTCCTGTACAGCATAGTCGGTCTGAAACCAGATTAATATTCGTGATAATTTCCTGTAATATGCTAGAAACATTAAGAATGTAGATTAATTGGCGCAGTTATATAGGCTGATGTCAACCTCAACTGAAGTTGGCGTCAAGAAGGACATCCGGCAATAAAAATATGCCAAAATGGCATTTGTACCCGTTCGTCACACGGAAATTTGCAGTGGATTACATATTACCTTCAGGAATTCATGCGGAGTAACATGGCTTTATTCACACGTTTAACGCATCGACTTAAAATGATATTTTCGTACGAAAGTGCGTGGAAGCAAAGTGAAATAAGATGAAGCTGAACAAAGACGATTTCCGAACTTATTGTACGGTACAGTGCGAAATTCTCCATGCTTCTCGGGTTGCATATTGTATATCTGACCAGTGGCGTGGCACTCTGACTTAGAAGATACCTCCCTTAATATCTCTCCCATCGAAAAGAGTGTAACTTCTTTTTGAATATAATAATATATAAATAAAATCATAAATAAAAATATATAAATAAAATTACTCAAAAACTTTATAAAATTAATAAGCATAATTAACCGAAATGTCCGTAGTATGGGCGCCAGAGTTCACCAGAATGGATCCCTCGAATTTAGATAAGAGCATGATAAACTTTATATCCCAGGGCGTGTACATAATGCTGCGTACTGGTACATCTGCTGCAGGCCTTGCCTAACCTCCTGAAAACGACTAATTAGGTAGGAACTGCACCTAGGTTCATCAATAACACTGATTCTAAAATAGCTAACTGTATTCTTAACAAATTCCGTGCATGAGCACCTCATCAACATACAGCATTATACATATAATACACACATAAAATATTGCTGGAAGACTCCATATTTACAACAACAATAATAATAATAATAATGAAAACAGTGGGAAAACGAAAGCGAGAACTAAGCTACCATTTGTAGATAGTCCGATGAACAATGTACATGTATGAAGATAAATACCCTTCACTGTCTCTATATCAATTCGACTTACCGATTCTCATAATCGGCAGTTATCACATCACACAGATACTGTACCTTGTACTACTGTGTTCACATATTTTAACACTTGTTGTAAAGATATATACACACGTCTGTCGATCCTCAACATAAATTTATGGAAAGTCTGAGATAGCTTTCACCATCATATAATGCTAGGCCGCCACAAGTGCTACAATACTTAATGCGCAAGCACTCTCCACAATCATCCACTTTCCACGAACATAACAAGACTACGCTCCACGAACGTTTGAAGTCCAGTCCATTGCAGCCGTGTCACTCCAGTACCGTGTATCAGCACCACCTCCTTCTCGTACAGTGTGTCAGTTGTAGTTGTAGTTGTAGTTATATTCCTTCTCGTTCCTTTACAATCACCTCTACAATCACCCTTACAATGTTTCTTGCAATGTTTCTTACAATGTCCTAGGTTGCCGCCGTATGATCAACCTTTATAGACGTCAACATCCCCCTCCTCTCAGATGATACGTCTGGATTGGTGCTTGCTAGCCAATCATGAGTAAACCTCTTCTTTCTCCCAAGTTATAAACAAACACTCGGGAGTTTTACATGAATCATCAAATTTCCCTGGTACAACAACAAGATCATCTCATCAGGCTGGGATATATACATGACTAATGGAATTTCCTGACACAAGTACATCAACAAACACTGGGGTAGCCAGATGACTCATTCAAATTACCAGAGTTATTAAAGCAATGTTTTCCCACTCGTGCAAAACAAATTACTCATACCTACATATGTGGATATCTTCCAGCTTACCAATATAAATGGCAAAATATATAAATGAAATACTAATAATAATAATAATAATAATAATAATAATAATAATAATAATAATAATAATAATAATAATAATAATAAATCGAATACTGACAATAATATCTCTAACTTCTACATATAATTCGGGGGTGTGATATATGTACTATCACAAGAGTAAAGATATTTTTCCGTTGCCCACCTACATGTTCCACGGGAGTTGGGACTAAAAATCCAAATTTTCATAATCATCTGCGTTGTTATCCGTCGTACGATAAATACGGACATGCCATTAAAGAACGGAAATAACATATTCTTGGACGTTTGTTGTATATAGTCTTTTGATAGACCTAATGTTAACGAAAACGTTTGAGAACAATCTTCCTATAAATATCAACTCCGTGTGATTACCATGGCATCATATGAACCTGATAACACAATCCTGAGTGAGTAGAATCCAAATACGCAGTTTGGTTGAAATAAGTCCAGCAGTTTTCTACTTTTAGGAATATACAAACTGTACCCAGTGAGGGTGTGCGTCACTCGCCGTAGAGCATGAAGCCCGTAGGAAATAGTAATTTTCTCCTTCATTTGAAGAGTTAGCGAAATTATATAGGTAACAAGAATTATTTAAAATGAAGGTACGTTTCACGTTTAGTCCACTGATTTTACATATAATCAATAGTGTAGGAGAAAATTGAGAAAACGCTTCCGGTCTACCAATAAACTCCCAGTCTCTTCAGTGATTTTTAAATGATATGCATATCGGAACATTCTCCTGGATGAGTAGACTATAGCCTATATATGAAGTTTAGCCGAAATATAACCAATAGTGTCAGAGAAAATTTTTAAAAATCTGGTCTTGCTCTTTAACCCCAGTCTGGTTCTGCTCCTGGATGAGTAGACTCTAAACGGGAAGTTTAGTAGAGATATAATCAACAGTGTAAGTGGAAATGGAGAAGAACTCTTCTGGTTCGTATAAAACCCCAGCCCATTCACTGATTTTTAAATGTTATGCATTTCGAAACCCGCGCTTGGATGAGTGGACTCTAAATATGAAGCGTGGTAGATATATATATAATCAATAGTGTAAAAGAAAAATTTAAAAAATATTATTTGGTCTTCGTATAAACCCCCAGTCTATTAAGTAAATTTATTTATTTATTTATTTATTCCTGACTTACATTTGTGGCGAAGTTAGGGCTCACGGCCCTCTCTTACACTTAACCACTATAAACAGAACTTAAAAATGTAAACATAAAAGTAAGACATAGAAATTCTAAAAAGAAATAATACTACAGACAGATAATTCTAAGACTACCGGTAAGTTAGGCCTACACATCAGTACAGGAATTAATGTGACAAATAATAATAATAATAATAATAATAATAATAATAATAATAATAATAATAATAATAATAATAAATGAAGAAAACCCATTCACACAACATACACACAATGACTAACACAACTCAGTTTTATGTTACCAGGAAAAACTTTCTGCAGGCAGATTTGAATTTATGAGAGGAAGTAAGGTGCCGAATGTCCATTGGGAGCGTATTCCAGAGTCTCGATGCGGTAACTAAAAAGGAATGATTGTAGGAATTCGTTCGACTTAGTGGAATTTCAAGTAGGGAACCAGAACGGGTACTAATTTCATGGAATGAGGAAAGCAAATGATATTCATGTAATATCTCGCTCCTGGATGAGTAGACTCTAAAAATGAAGTTTGGTCGAGATATAATCAATAGTGTAAGAGGAAATTGAAAACATTTCTTCTGATCTTCCTATAAACCCTCGTCTGTTCAGTGATTTTTAAATGACATGTATTTCGAAACCTGCTTCTGGATGAGTAGTCTATAAATATGAAGTTTTGTCGAGAGATATTCAGCCTTTACCCATGATGTTGCAACAAACAAACGAACAAACAAACAAATAAACCACGAAAGTTAAAAACTCCTGATACGAACTTGAATTGACCTGAAACGGATATATATGTCAAAATTTGGCGAAATAAATGGCATTACAGACAGCGGACCCCCCAAGAATTTTATTTATAAGATAATTTCATTTCACCTCATCCCCAATTGTGTTTCAGAAAACGAGACTGAGGTGTAGACATGCATGTAGGCTGTAGTCAAAGTAATATGCGAGACATTTGATAGATTCCATTTTAACAATCCGTCTGAATCAGAACGGTAAATTTAACTCATTACTGTACTTCTTGGCTCGCTTTGTCCACAAATGTTTACTATTTCTTTCTAGTTAATTCTAGTATTTAGTAAAATCTGTGATAGTATTATTAAGAACACATTTAACTGCTTTGCAGAAATATAAATCTTTCTCAAAGGATCTGTCATCTCTATTGAACATACGAAAATTAAATGACTTTGTGTCACGTAACTAGATTCCCTTGCTCAGTTATACTCTCTGATTCCTTATACAATATTGATATAATCTTAAACGTCACGGAACGGCGTAGCTTCGTGAAATATACCTTCTTTCTTAGATTACATTATGTGTAACAATGGAGGAAAATATTTATTATATCTGTCACCGCAAGTTGGATAACCCCGAGAAGAAAAATATTTATTTTACTAAATCACGATCACATTCGCCATTTATTCCTTCCATATGTAAATGAGGGATTGTATGCTTCACATCCTGTGTCAACACAGAACGCAGTGCGGTCGACACTACCGTCGTTCTATATTCTAGCCGAGTCTGCCTCTAGTTCTACGACCCTCTCTCTCTAGCCTACTTGTGAAAACAGCACAGAGCGACCACCGGTTAACCAACACCGAATAAATCTCCTCGCCGGCAATCCATACACGTTATTCCACCTACGATACCCCGCAGAAAGATCTCCCCTGGGACTCATAGCACACACGCACACAGGCAGGGCACCAAGATAGCTTTAAACTTTGTTACAGTGAGGCGCCAGTAGAGCCTTGATTTCTAGAGTAATTTTTACTTATGCGATGGACAAGAAGAATAGGATATTCTTTCTATACAGTACTCTTATCCATCACTATGGTCTTGGTTAGGGATGGCAAACCTTTACGGACTGGCGTGTCGATTAAGGTCTTGTTCATCACTCTTTACCGTCTAGTGTGTCATCGGTTATTTTTCCTTACAATCATCATGAAACTCCACATTTGACATAATTTTGGTAGTCGATTGCAGCATTATAGCCTATACAAATCCATTGGACTGAATGATTCATGATTTATGTTTTGCAAACAACATTGAAAATTGCATTTTAAAAAACATAAATTTTAATAATTTATATTTTTGCTTTAACCTAATAAAATTTGTTAAAAATATGGCCACAGAATTAATTGAGACATACTTCTATATCAAAGCTTAATGTTATTAAAGCGTAATGTTAATATATGGCATGTTGATAAATTCTCGAACTGTTTATTACATGTTAAATACATTAAAATATGTTAGTACGTTGCCTAACGTGCCACAGAAGTCGTTTTCATATGTCACTAGTGGCACTCGTGGCATATGTTCGTCTGGTCTAGGGCAGGGCCCTTCAAACGCACAAAATTTCAGACGTGCAAACCGAGGCGCAGAGGTTCTGTACACCGTGCATCGGTCCGACTCGGCTTTATTCGGACCAGCGTTCTGACTCGGGACGACACGGCTAAACTCGGCTCAACTCTGCTCGGATATTGGAACACTGCAGAGCAAGTTAGGAAGGGGTAGACAGACGAGGAGTGGGGGTCTGCAATCTGGTCAACCTAGCGCCATGCAATGCACCGGTGCACGCACCCTGAGAGGTCCTAGTCTAGGGTGTTGGTCTGCAGAGTAATATAGGGGGCTCGTGTGTGACCGGAAGTTCGTATGACGATATAAACATGTCTCATGTTTGAGCAATTAATACGATCCTTAGATTCTAAGGTCAGTTAAGCCACAAAAGACGCTCTTTCACTCCTATTCAAAACTAATATACGTACCTTCATGGAAATGCACTACCTTGCTTAGAATTTCACAAGTGGTGACGAGAAGGGCTGGCAATTGGATCCTGCCTGCACGAGTTCGTGAATTATGTGCTGTCTTATGTGTTTGATGACAGCAATTTCCCCAGTGCCCTTTCAGGTCCGAACCTACCACCTATAGCGCCAACCCATTGTAGCTTAATTACAATAAGCCACTTGACAATGTTACCACCACTTCTTCACTACGCTACGAGAATAGATCCGTCTTTCTCAGCCTGAAACTCGCCAGTCAACGCAAAGGCTATGAGTAAACAGCTCACTGTGCGGTACAGATGGATTTCTGCGTCTGCTGAGTAGGGGTTATTCTCTTTCTTTGGGGAAAATCTATCGTCATAATCACAGACTGATCCACGATGGTAAAAAGAGAACCCGTGAGAGTGTTTCGTCGAATATCTGTTCTCTCACGAAAATACCGAATAAACAATAGGATGCGAATTTAGGCGTATCTTCACCTTCCACATCTGCTTCAGCTCTCGATGGTAAAGTTAATGACCGTATTCGACAAAAACAAATATCAAGATGATTATCCAAAACTAGATTTCGGTAATATTCTTGTGAATAACCGGGAACGGTCACAGTCATTTCTTTGCTTGGATATTTTAGCCAACGACAGTTTGACACCTGTAAAACGTAAAAGGCACTTCCAGACAAAACATGCATAACATATGACTATACCTGTCGACGTTATTAAGGGTAAAGTCAATGTCAAATTTCAAGTAAAGCATGCTACATTTCTTAAGAAAGCAGTAAGAGCATCCTTGGAGGTTTCAACTAGCATCATTTGTTGACACGGGCTTATTATTATTATTATTATTATTATTATTATTATTATTATTATTATTATTATTATTATTAGAAGCTGCCTGACAGAGGCGGTAAAGACGGTTGGATTCCCGTTCAGGAAGTCGAATATTAAAAAAAAAAAGATATTACCACTTCCGAAGGTGCACATGGCCCTGAGGTTCACTCAGTCTACGCCAAAAATGATTGCCAGGGTAATTCCTGGAACAAAGGCGGCCGGGCGTTGAGGTAACCATTATATCCCATCAAGTGCCGAGGTTACGGATAGCGGAAGCTTTCACCTTCCACCCCTCCAACGGCCTGGATGGCCTGTACGGAGGTGGCTTTGCTTACATTATTATTACTGTATTAACAACAGAAGTTCTCGTGTACCGAATTTTTATACAGTCTGATTAGTAGTGAGAGGGAAGGAAGGAAGGAAGGAGAGAAAGAAGAATAATGTGAGGCACAATAAAGGCTATGCTCCAGAAAGGGGGGGGGGGGTTGCGACATAAAACGTTTGGATAGGATTGATCTAAGGGTTAGCACAGTTTAAACACAAGTCGGTTGGCTGGGGTTCGATTCCCGCATCGCCCACGTACCGTATATTAAAGGCTGATTAGAAGATTCCCTAAATTTATTTGGATTTTATGACGGTCATACTTAAATGCAAGAAATCTAATAAAACTAATGATAAAATATATTGCTGGTTTGTTTGTCCAACCCTTGTCCCGTTTCCCTACGGGGTCGCGTATGAGGTGAGATGAATCTGTCGTGGCGGGTTTTTATGACCGGATGCCCTTCCTGACGTCAACCTCATCAGAGGAGTTAATGAGATGAAATGAATGACGTGATATATGATAGTAGGGAGAAGGTGAAACCCGGTGCCGGCACATAGCCTACTTCTGTCGAATAGCACCAAGGGGTCTGCTCAAGGCTTAACGTCGCCATCCGACGGACGAATCACCATCAGGAGCGTCATATGCCCTCACTCCATATGAGCACTGCGGAGAGGTTTGGAATTTGATCCAAGCTTTTGGCACGCAATCTAGTGCTAAAAAATTGTACACCACCATCCCTGCCCTGCCGGCCAACATTCTGATGGTGAAATTTTTTTCGATCAACGGGACTCGAACCGGCTAACCTCGGTGTCAGACCGTTTAGACTTCAGCGCCTTAACGATCATGGCCACCAGGCGGGCTATAAAATATATTGCTGGTAAAGCTTCGAATTCAGTGAAATCCTACGAGGGGAATTATGAAGATTATTAGACATATTTCACCAGATAATGATAAATAATTCGAGGAAAGCAGTGAGAGTACTGCCTGGATGTTGGATTATTATTAATTCCACAGCGTAAACTACTACTGCTAATAATAATAATAATAATAATAATACAATAATATTAATAATAATAATGAGAATCATTTTTAACGCCCCTTCAAGTACTATCAATTTAGAAGGTACTGGACCGAGCGAGATTGCTACGCGGCATATGTCGTATGGCTGCATGGTTCCATTTGGGAAATGATGGATTAAATCTCTTCTGTCGGTAGCCTTGAAGATATTTTTTCCGTCATCTCCCATTTTCACATCCGACAGTCCTGAAGATACTTTTGCGTGGTCTCCCATTTTCACATCGGACAAATGCCACGGATAGACCTTACTTACGGACATATTTGCTTTTTCTTTCCAATTCTAGCGTCACGGAAACCCTATTTTTGTTAGTTCGACGGTAATCACGAGAAAAGGAAAGGACGACATATAATCGGAATTTTGCTTTTTTGAAGTTTGCGTGTCAGAAGCTAACGACCCTTTTAAATACTCTAAAATGCCTCCGGCCTCAGCCGAAATTGAAACATATCTGGGAAACACAAAATCCAAAGCTGACAGACCTTGCCGCTGAAATCAGCTCAGCCTAAGACTGTTGTACAACAATATTTAAATAATTTCTTCCTCGAAGTGACTGGTACCCATCCACCTTTGTGTTTATGTACGTTAAGTACAATCCTCTAATAGAAAATGGATGATAAACCTTAGTTCAGCGACTGAGAGCTGCTGCATCATTCAGCAGCTGTTTCGAACATATTGTATCCACTGATATCTTTCACACTCAGTCTGTGTAAATATTAGGATAGTAAAAATTTGGGGCACCAGACGAATCCTTGACTCGCATAACAAGAAATACAAATACTGCTGTTGAAATCACAATAACACATAATACAGACAGCTTTCACAATTCACAATCACACGCCATCAGATCTAACCAATCATATGATTAAAAAATAAACCAACCATACGTTACTGATCACCTACTTCATAGAAAAGGCGTTGGAGACAATGTAAAAGGGAGAAAGAGAAGAGTGAAAGTAAACATGGTCAGTGGAAAGAAGAAGACAAGTTAGTACATTTAGATATAGCGCTACAAAAAAAAAACTTAAACTCGTTCAAATAGAGAAAATTTATAGCGAGGCAAAGTCATCACACGAAACTGAGATTGGTGCGAACTCTCATCTACCCTATCGTAACATATGCTGCAGAAACTTGGACTGTGAGGATGGCAGACCGCCGCGGGATTGATGCCTTGGAACTGTGGTGACACAGAAGGCTTTTACGAATACCATGGACAGCACACCGTATCAACGTGTTGATCCTGAGACAAGTCTGCGTACAAAAAAAAAAAAGACTTTCGATTCTTGCGAGCTAACCGTTTTTGTTTTTTTTTTTACATACTTCGGGCAAATTGCCAGATGACCAGAGGAAATGGAAAATATTGATCATCGAGGGAACGGTTGACGGCCGAAGGTCCATAGTGCAAACATATCCTAAATAAATGAATTATAGTTGAATTAATAAGGCCCGGTTTCACAGTATACGCTTAAGCCTTGGATCGGGCTTAAGCGGGAGCTTAAACTCTGGACGAGTTTCACAGTGGGGAGTGCAAGTGGTAAGCCGAGCTTATCTGTGACTGGCTTAAGCTGTATGAAACTGAGGTTTAAGCTAAGGATTCAGTTCAGATGGTAGAGCGCTAGCCTTCTTATAGCCCAACTTGGCAGGTTCGATCCTGTCTCAGTCCTGTAGTGAAGGTGCTCAAATTCACAGTTAGTGGGACGTAAAACCAATAACATTAAGATTAAATAACTTATATTTCTGAATATATTTCGAGGCTCGTGAAATAATACAGTTTCCGTGTTCCGATATACAGTAAAAGAGACAAAAATGTCGGTCGGTCACTTGCTTTCTTGGCTTACGCTGCGTGAACCATCAACGATAGACCCCAAGTGTAAGTGTACGAATTGTAGAGCACAGAAACCTCTACAAAAAAGTCCGCGATGGTATATACCTATTTCCAACCGTTTGCCCTCTAGAAGCGATTTTATGCTATACTCAGCGGTAAAAAATATAACTCCTTAACATTAAATAAATATTTCGATATTATCCTCGAATTCCTCATCGAAATAAATTGTTTGACCTCCTCCAGTATTTTATAAGGATTACAATAACCTTGTCAGGACATTATTTGCATGAATGGTTCAGAAGTTACGGCCATTTTAGACTGTAGTGGTAGTACGTGTCAGCAAGACGGGCGAGTGACCTTTTTTAAACTTTATTTTTGTTACTATTATTGGAATCACATTTTCCGTTCATTCTTCTAAATTATCTTGGCTGATAAACGATGTATAACCTACAAGTCAATCAATCATAGGCTACGGATGTCAAGGAACTTTGAATACTCTAGTACGGATGTAAACAAAGATGAGAACTGAATCATTGCGCATGCGCAAGCATTACCAACTTCGGAGATGTTCAGCTTAGTAAAGCTGTACATGGTCCCCCTACTGTGAAACTCGTAGTGTTTAAGCCAAAGAGTAAGCCTTGCTTAAGCGGCGTGCGTGGCTTACTAAAGCTTCGGCTTAAACTCAAACTGTGAAACCGGGCCTGAGTGTACGTATATTTCATATACAGTATTATGAATGTCTTTCAACACAGAACAAAGTAAAAGACCACCGAGCTCGATATCTGCAGTAGCTTAAGTGCGGCCAATATCCAGTATTCGGGAAATAGAGGGTTCGAACCCCACTGTCGGCAGCCCTGAAGATGGTTTTCCGTGGTTTCCCATTTTCACACCAGACAAATTCTGGGGCTGTACCTTAATGAAGGCCACGGTCACTTCCTTCCCACTCCTAGCCCATTCCTGTCCAATCGTCGTCATAAGACCTGTCTGTGTCAGTGCGACGTAAAGAAACTTGTAAAAATAAAAGTACAAGACCATCCAGCAATCCAAAAATGTACTGGAAGACACGGTCTGTTTGCTGTTCTTTCTGATAAGGATTTTCACAGCTGTGAGGCAGAAAATCAAAAAAACAAGCGGGGACAACCTTTCGTAAAACTTCGGCATAGTAAGGTAGACAGAGAAAGAAAATTGTGTAGAGGGAGAAACATATGTCGACTCCCCTACGAAAGAATGAACTATCCCTGAAAATTCAAGTATTAACCCAGAATATTTCGAAATTCAATTTTTTGACGGCACAGGCCTGGGCTATTTAATACATTTTCAAGTACAGGGAGTAGTTAATAGTAACTTCGGAGGGTTGTTAAGAAGATGGTTTAATTTATTTCAACAAGTGCAACGTACAGTACTTTCGAGTCATATCTATGACCACGTGACTTTTGATGAGGCTATCATGGCGTGTCTACACCAGAAGAAATATCGCGAGGCACACTTGTCAATTTTTAAATAGCTGTTGTGATCGAAAATGGAAAATTGTAACCTGTGAATCGGATATTTATGATGTGAAACACGCCACAGCGCAGAACTCGAACCAACGATCTGCCAAGAAGGACGTTGTGAAACCCCTTCCCTCACGAAAGAAAGTAGTTCTGGTCAAGGTGTAAAAGTATGAGGAACATGCGTCTCTCATTCGGTCATTCAGTCTTAAGATTCTTGCGTGACGGTCAGCGTTCAGTTTATGTTAAAACCCGGTGACAAAGCAGCTTTATTGAACAGCAATTTAGTCTCCGGAAGCATGTTCTATCTCTGCGGTGTATTAAAAAAGCCAGTTGGTATATTGAACCAGTATATGGAACAACCGCGTACATTATATTTGTTAGGTACCGTAGCGGAAGATGCTTATCGACACTTGAATTAGTGACCACAAAGAGGAAGAGCGCAAAGTACATTAACATTGATTGTTTCAACAATATTGAACAGTGCGTGATAAATGAATCATCACCTGGAGATAGGCTCGAAACATTAAATGCCCAGCACATCAGGGAGTCACAAAAGAATTCAACGCCGGGCTGAGTGGTTCAGACGGTTGAGGATCGGGCCTTCTGACCCCAACTTGGCAGGTTCTATCTTGGTTCAGTCCGGTGGTATTTGAAGGTGCTCAAATACGTCAGCCTCGCGTCGGTAGATTTACTGGCACGTAAAAGAACTCCTGCGGGAAAAAATTACGGCACCTCAGCGTCTCCGAAAACCGTAAAAATTTAGTTAGTGGAACGTAAAGCGAATAATATTGTTATTATTAACTAAGAGGAAAAGAACTGAAAGGGAAAAGCTGGTAGACGCAAGGACAATACTTTCCCGGCCACCCGTCATGATAAAATACGACAAACGAGTGTTACAGTGGCAAAATTAGTTATAGAGTGTGCAAATAAGCACAAATTGATCTGTGTTTCATTTATGTTTTTCCAATTGTGGCACCAGTGTTTTAAGAAAATGTGTCTGCAAAAAGTGTGTCCATTGGAACATCCTGGATTTCACCGTTGGCGACATGGCTGAAGTCCATGAATTTCGGTGCAGTAGTAGGTGAATGATTTGCTGACTATGGACATCGTCATCAATATGTAAGTTCATAAATTTCAGAATATTGTTTATACCTATGAATTTGTAAAATAACCGTAGCTAGACGTCATCCGTTGATAATAATATTAATAATATTGATAATCAAATTTCTTTGTAGAAATATATTTTTCATACTATTAGGAGATTTCATGCCGATTAGATTTTTCTTTTGTTTTATTCAAGTCCAATAATGACGATAGAAATGAGTTGTAATTAATTACAATTTAATTACATGTTATTTATGGTCGTGATTGAACAGTGAGGTCAAGTATTTAACTTTGTTAGATGTTCCGGAAATAATGTTAATATTAATAACAACATCAAGTTTCGCAGCAACCGGATAATAAACATGAAATTTTCCGAAGTAAAGATGCTTAGAATTTGATAATGATGAAACAATGTGTTTACTAAAGGAAATAATAAATTCATTGGGATCAAAATTCAAACAATGTATTAAGAAATGAGCTAATGTACTGTAAATAAGTGAATGTGTTACAATATTTGCGGACGTTGTGTACTAGAATATTTTTATAGAAATAGTGTGACCTGTGTATCATCAAGAAAGGACAGCAGAATTTCATTTTGGTCTTTAAAAAATTAGTATTGTGAAAAATGAAGAAATATGGACTCTGGACTCTGCAGGAAAACGGGAATTTAGAGAATTTCGGTGTCCAATTGGTTATTTGTGATCGGGTCATTTCCTTCTGCCGGCTTTGCGTGTGTGATGCGTGTTGTCGGCGTCTTTTCCAGTCGACCGTTCTCGTGAGCGCTTCCCCTTTCTTGGTAAGTGCTATTTCTATGTTTTTCTACCATGTTGATTTTATTTAATTCCTTCTAGTGTTTCGGTATTTTCTCGTTTAATGTAACTTTCAATGTTTTAAATTAAACGTGTCGGATTTTGCCCTAGATTCCCGCCGTCACGAATTTCGATTTTCTGAATGACTGTTTTCGACAGACAATCACCTGCATTTTGTTATTGACAATATATTGTAATTCTGTATAGTCTTACGATGATAAACCTTGTGTTTTACAAATTTACTCAAGTATCCTGATTATGTCCTTATTTTGTTTAGCGGATTTGTATCGTTGTTAATTTTAATATAGTTGAGCTAGAGGGGGATTTTCGTGAACCTTTTCTTCCCCATAATGGCATACCTTCCCGTGGACCTCAATAGGGCTCCTTCACATACCACAATCCTCTATAGTTGTCATTGTTAGACCTGTAAGTTATATTTGATAAGTTAACCGTCACGTTTCCAAGCTTAGATGTGAAACCGCCGCTATATTGATATTTTTCTATTTTCCCTATTTATTATTATTATTATTATTATTATTATTATTATTATTATTATTATTATTATTATTATTATTATTATTATTATTATTATTGTACCGAGAGGTACACCTCTACGCCGTAAGTTTAAATATTGCGCCAATAAGTACTTCTCTACAAGAGAAACTCTGAACTTTAAAAACTGGATCAACTCATTAGTTTCTCAAAAGATGTCACTACAGTAAATTTTGTGATTACGAAGTTGTCAGTACTGTGTGGATTTCAACTTGTTTTGTTTTCCATTGATCAAGAAGTGTGAACATTCTCTTATAGATGTCTCTACTAAAAAACTATGACCATGCACCCTGGTGCGAAGTGGAAGAACTTTATTTGAAGAAATTTTGTATTCATAAGTTTGTTCCTTACTAAATTTCGTTCTTTCATTTGTGGGTTGGCAATATAAATCTTTTCTTTCCAGCTGTTTTGAATTGAGCCAATCCAGAATTTCTGTAATTAATTTTTGACCAATCATGTATTTCTTCTTCGACTTTGAGTGTATTTTCAAGACGGGCCAATAAAGAAAGAGGGTGTGGCTTGATTATTCATGAAAGGTCTCGAATCTTCCACGAGGGTATAAAACTGCTGATTTTCTTGTCTCTGGGCCACTCGAACAACATCTAGCATAGTGTATGGAAGTGTAGCAGGAGGCGGGAAGCGCCTCTTTCATCCGGCAGCAGCTCTTCAACAAGGTAATGGCCACTTAACATCTTTATTTCTTGCTAGCTCAGCAGTTTAATCCGCGGGGAAGGTCCGAAACCTTTGCTATGTAATAAACATGTAATCTCCCATCGTTTTTGTAAAACTTCAAATATATTTAACTGTAATTCGGGGATAGAGAGTGCTTTACCCTCTCGAGCTCCCCTTCATACTAGTTTGAGGTGACTACGTTTTATAACTGGTTTTCTTCCTTTCGGTAATGTCTTATTTTTTTCTTATACAAGTCACCTCCATAGTTTGGGAATAGCCCCTGTTTCATCGGCCTAGTGCCTCTTAGGTTTTAAAAGGCTTCATGTAGGAGTGCAAGCAACGCCTCCATTCATCTTGGTATTTCGGGCCATTTACTTAATCTGTTTTTTTTTTCCACTGAGGCCCAGTAGTTTGGGTACGAGATACCCCCGTTTCATTTGATGTAAGCTGTGCCTTGATGGCAATTGAGAGCGGGTCAGCTCTTTCTTGTATTTGGATATGTGCCTCTAGGAGGCCTGACATTGCTAGGTGGGAGCAAGTGCTCCATGTTATTAGAGGTTTTCTGCCCTTTGGTAAATATGTGGTTGTAAGTGGAGAGCTCAGGAATTGTATAAAGTGGGGCTTGTAGCCCAGTTTGTTAAATTATCTCTATATCTTGGTATTTTCTGGTCTTTGTACCTGATTTCTTAACTTGTTGTTATTTGTTAAACTCTGAAATTCTATGTGAAACTTGTTAATTTTTGCTATTTTCGAAAATATAACCTTTAATGCAATTTTAATCAATATCTCAGCTTTGTAGTTAGACCCATTCCAGCCCGCACCTTCTTTCACCTCTGCTGTTCCACGGGTAACTCCGTAACAATTATTATTATTATTGTTGTTTGGTTTTATTATCATTATTATTAATAGTTCGTGTGTGCGCAAATATCTCGACTGCGGCTACAGATGGAATGATCTAATACTGGAGAAGGTGTTGCAGAAGAAGAAGATGAAGAAGAAGAAGAAGATGAAGAATAAGAAGAAGAATATGTGTCCCCAGATGATATTTACGAGATGTTGAATCTTATGATAGCTTCTTAGTGATTAAATATATCCCCGTGTGCGAGGGGATTTGTAGTTGCCTAAAGAATAGAGTGCGATAATCTACGTAGAATAATTAGCGAGAGAGAAGAGAAGGCCTCTGTACACCATTGACTTTTAATGGGAAAAATAAGTGGAGAATATGAAACAGGAAATGTCGACGTGTTTAAGATAAATTCTCTCCGTCAGACCAAATTTATGATGATAGCCACAGCATGTGTGTAAATTCCTTCGCAAGTCAATGATGTTTACTCGGCTTTGTTGATAACAATATGAGCTCATTAAGATCAGTTATGCAATAAGATGATCGTTTGATGCACAATTTGAATAACACGAACATTTAAGTGAGTGTTTCGTGCATGCTTTTTGCAATGTTTGGTTACTTTTGTGTTAAAAAGATTTTTAGGTGTTTGGAGATATCAATCAATCAATCAATCAATCAATCAATCAATCAATCAATCAATCAATCAATCAATCAATCAATCAATCAATCAATCAATCAATCAATCAATCAATCAATCAATCAATCAATCAATCAATCAATCAATCAATCAATCAATCAATCAATCAATCAATCAATCAATCAATCAATCAATCAATCAATCAATCAATAATTGGGTAAGATATTAAGAATACTGTGTATCATTTTATTCAAAATTTTGGTGTTCGGTCAAAGTAACGTAAGGAAATCGAACTAAGAGATGTTAAGTGGGTTCGGATCCCACTGGTGTCTGGTTGGCCATTTTTGCTCTGTACTTAACATCTCTTCAGTACGTACTAAATGTACGTAACACGACCTAATAAGTTGAAAGTCGGCTTCGATTACAATGCGGTCGTGAAAATTCAATATTCATTAACTTACGGAAACTTGAGTTATAGATTGAATTGAAAGTCATGATTCAAATTTTGATAATACAAAAACTGACCATGAAAAAAGAACATTATACCATGGTCAATGGATGCATTGAGGGATAAATATTGCTTAGTCACCGAGGTTCGCCGAAAATAAAACTTTCTTTCTTTCTCAACCCGCGAGTGGTCGCTAGCCAAAATGTAACGTGAGTGGTCGCGCGTGAGTTTTTCTCTCACATTAAAATATATATGACATTTTTCACAGTTTTGTGGGGCGTAAGACTGAAATTTACCACTGAAATCAAACGCAAGTTCTACCTTATATACACTGACTGACAGAGCAAATGCAACACCAAGAAGGACTGGTCAGAACTTTATGCCAATTGCAGGGTAGACTGACGTCACTGAGGTATGCTCATGATGTGAAATGCGCCGCTGTGCTGCGCACGTAGCGAACGATAAATGGGACACGGCGTTGGCGAATGGCCCACTTCGTACCGTGATTTCTCAGCCGACAGTCATTGTAGAACGTGTTGTCGTGTGCCACAGGACACGTGTATAGCTAAGAATGCCAGGCCGCCGTCAACGGAGGCATTTCCAGCAGACAGACGACTTTATGAGGGGTATGGTGATCGGGCTGAGAAGGGCAGGTTGGTCGCTTCGTCAAATCGCAGCCGATACCCATAGGGATGTGTCCACGGTGCAGCGCCTGTGGCGAAGATGGTTGGCGCAGGGACATGTGGCACGTGCGAGGGGTCCAGGCGCAGCCCGAGTGACGTCAGCACGCGAGGATCGGCGAATCCGCCGCCAAGTGGTGGCAGCCCCGCACGCCACGTCAACCGCCATTCTTCAGCATGTGCAAGACACCCTGGCTGTTCCAATATCGACCAGAACAATTTCCCGTCGATTGGTTGAAGGAGGCCTGCACTCCCGGCGTCCGCTCAGAAGACTACCATTGACTCCACAACATAGACGTGCACGCCTGGCATGGTGCCGGGCTAGAGCGACTTGGATGAGGGAATGGCGGAACGTCGTGTTCTCCGATGAGTCACGCTTCTGTTCTGTCAGTGATAGTCACCGCAGACGAGTGTGGCGTCGGCGTGGAGAAAGGTCAAATCTGGCAGTAACTGTGGAGCGCCCTACCGCTAGACAACGCGGCATCATGGTTTGGGGCGCTATTGCGTATGATTCCACGTCACCTCTAGTGCGTATTCAAGGCACGTTAAATGCCCACCGCTACGTGCAGCATGTGCTGCGGCCGGTGGCACTCCCGTACCTTCAGGGCTGCCCAATGCTCTGTTTCAGCAGGATAATGCCCGCCCACACACTGCTCGCATCTCCCAACAGGCTCTACGAGGTGTACAGATGCTTCCGTGGCCAGCGTACTCTCCGGATCTCTCACCAATCGAACACGTGTGGGATCTCATTGGACGCCGTTTGCAAACTCTGCTCCAGCCTCGTACGGACGACCAACTGTGGCAAATGGTTGACAGAGAATGGAGAACCATCCCTCAGGACACCATCCGCACTCTTATTAACTCTGTACCTCTACGTGTTTCTGCGTGCATCGCCGCTCGCGGTGGTCCTACATCCTACTGAGTCGATGCCGTGCGCATTGTGTAACCTGCATATCGGTTTGAAATAAATATCAATTATTCGTCCGTGCCGTTTCTGTTTTTTCCCCAACTTTCATCCCTTTCGAACCACTCCTTCTTGGTGTTGCATTTGCTCTGTCAGTCAGTGTATTTTTGATAAAAATGAAATGGCGTATGGCGTTTAGTGCCGGGAGTGTCCGAGGACAAGTTCGGCTTACCAGGTGCAGGTTTTTATTTGACTCCCGTAGGCGACCTGCGCATTGTGATGAGGATGCAACGATGATGAAGACGACACATGCACTCAGCCCCCGTGCTAGTGAAATTAACCAATTATGGTTAAAATTCCCGACCCTGCCGGGGGTCGAACCCGGGATCCCTGTGACCAAAGGCCAGCAGGCTATTTAGCCATGGAGCCGGATATAAATATGAAATGATTAGCTGTTTATTAAAGACACAAATTGCTACTTAAAATAACGTATGCAATGTACATAAAAATAACTTCCGTCCTGGAGTTGTAAAAAAAATAAAATCTCACACGTGCATTATATCTAGTAATATTTACGTAAAAAGCAACGTTTCTGAACACAATAGCATTTTCAAAAACCAAGAAGTGCTCATGATACAAATACTAACGCGTACAACATGAGTAAGTTTTCCGCTCTACTTCAACATAACAGCAACGCCATGGGTCGCGCGGTGAGAGATACTCTCACGCAGCGCGCACGGACATATAGGAACCTTTGTTCTGACTAGGGGAGGGGTTGCTTACCCTTCAAATGTGAATCGCTCTACTCACGGCAGTTATAAACTCAGCTAGAAGACGGAACAGTCACCTCCCTTTCATCACTGTGAAGTAATATCACAATAACAAATAATATGAGAGAAAATCTCATATAGCGACCACTCGCGGGTTAATCCATTTACCCTCCAGGGTTGGTTTTCCCCTTGGACTCGGCGAGGGCTCTCAGCTCTACCGTCTCGTGGGCAGTGTCCTGGAGCGTGGGACTTTGGATGGGGGATACAACTGGGAAGGAGGACCAGTACCTAGCCCAGGCGGCCTCACCTGCTATACTGAACAGGGGCCATGTGGAGGATGGGAAGATTGGAAGTGATAGACAAGGAAGAGGGAAAGAAGCGGCCGTGGCCTTAAGCTAGGTACAATACCGGCATTTTTTGGAGGAGAAGTAGGAAACCACGGAAAACCACTTAAGAGGATGGCTGAGATGGGAATCGAACCCCCCTCTATTCATTTGACCTCCCGAGGCTGAGTGGACCCCGTTCCAGCCCTCGTACAGAGCCGGCAATCGAACCGGAGTCCCCGGGGGTGGCAGCTAATCACACTAACCACTACACCACAAAGGCGGACCGAAAATAAAATACAGGTGATAATAATCATAATTAGGAAATTATCAACGTATAAATCAACATGTGGAAACTTAACACTTGTACAGCAGTTTTAGTGAGTGTATTTCTAAGTATTTTTCTTTTATAGGTCTTCGCGGGTATTGTGTGCGATTTCAGGGTTTTTCTTTTTCGTATATGAGTGTGTTCAATTGTGCATTGGTATTTCTTATTTGTGCTTTGTTGCATCAAACCGATGTTGTCTATACTGCTGTACTGAACAGGGGCCTTATGGAGGATGGGAAGATTGGAAGTGATAGACAAGGAAGTACAAGTGTTACATATACAGTAGATTTAGACTGGCAAGGAGGAGCAGAATTCTGAAGCCGGAAGCGTATGGACGTCACCATCTCACGTCACTACACTACCCCGGTGCATTACTGTAAAATAGTAGCCGAAACGGGAATATTGGACAGGAGATAATTAAAATAATTAAAAGCACATCGAAATAATAACAATAACATTGATTAATTAGACCTGTCAGATCTTTTATTTTACTGTTAAAAAAAGAAAAACTGGTACCGGTATATCAATTTACCAGTGCTTAAAAATAACCAACCTGTTTAGACCGATCTTTGGTCAAATCTGTTTCCATTCAACTCTCTTAGAACATGATTCACACTTTTTTTCACGTTTGTTGTTTGCCCAATCCTTGTCCCGTTTCTCGATGGGGTCGGGTATGAAGTGAGATGAATCTGATGTGGCGAGTTTCTAGATCGGATGCCCTTCCTGGCGTCAACCTCATGAGAGGAGTTAATGGGATGAAATAAATGACGTGATGACTAGGAAGGAAGAGGGTGAAACCCGGTTACTGAACATAGCCTACTCCTGCCGAATTACACAAATGTGTCTGTTCAATGCTTAACGTCTCCATCCGTCGGACGAATCACCATCAACAGCATCATGTGCCCTCACTCCATATGAGTATTGCGGAGGGGCTTGGAATTTAATCTCGGCTTTTTTCGTGCAATTTAGGGATTATAAATTGTATAACAGCACCTCCCATACCCAGGCGCCAACATTCTGATGGTAAAAATTTGTCGACCAACTGGACTCGATCCGGCTGACCACGGTGTGAGATCGTTTAAACTATAGGTAAAACATAGTGGAAGCGAGCAAAGACGTAATATGTACCATGTAGGGTAATATCAACTGAGGAATTGGCTAATACAACCCCTGTTAATCCACCAGTGGTGAAGAGGAATACAAACCCTAAAACCCAAAATAAAGCTGAGCTGTGACTTCATTTGGTATTGAACCCTTGAACTTACGGTTCAGTATTATCCCTTTCATGACGGAGCTTAAAACATTACATGTATTCTCTACGAAATAGATCTCAGTAAGTTTGCACCCATGAACATCTTTCGTAGGAAAATACAGATAACCTCTATTCTGGAAAGAAATGAATGGATAAGAATGTTCTAATAATAATAATTAATGTTATTTATTTCACGTCCCGCTAATTACTTTTACGAGTTTCAGAGACGACAAGGTGCCAGAATTTTGTTCCGTGGGAGTTTTACGTGTCAGTAAATGTACCGACACGAGGCTGACATATGTGAATACCGGTAACTTTAAAATACCACGGGACTGAACCAGGATCGAACTTGCCAAGATGGGACCAGAAGGCCTGCGCCTCAACCGTCTGAGCCACTCAGCCCAGCTAACGATTTTCTTTTTGTACTACAGCTTCCTTACAAGTATGACATTGTACAGAATTTCTTTAGCAGAAATCCTGAGATAAGTTCAATAATATTCTGTGATAATAAACCTAACACCTTATTTCGATTGTTGCAAGCTTACCAATCCTTCCACTCTAATTTTAACAGTAATTTTGACATCTTTGTAATGTATCTTCAAAGATTAGAAGAGACCGAGACTGCTGTTATTCAATTACTAACACCAGCAAAACAAAAATATATTAGGCCCTCTGTCACACTCCATCACAAGGCGGCGAACGCCAACAAATATACAGCGGAATGAGGTGAATTAGGCATCTTTAATCGTAAATTTAATTGCAGTAATAAGTAGGGAACAAGTGTACATGAGCAGAAGTACGCTACTTACCGGTGTATTGAAACTCCTATTCCTTCCTTTTTCTTTTTTTCGTGAATAGGAAGAACCACACCCAAACACTACATGGGTATTAATCATTCTGCCACACAGTAGTTTTCCTAAAAATTAATGTGAAATGCACATAAGAACAACATAAAACAAAACTGCACGTAACATCGTAACATGCATGTTGACAGTGAATCTGTAGTGTCTTAAGATGGCAGCGGCCTCAAATTTCCGGCTTCACTTGCACCATTGCTACGGGATACGGTGCTGTCTGTCTATTTAGTATGTGTATGTGAGTTTGTGACCCGCTATGCTCGTTGTACAGCGACAGAATGAGGATTAGGATAACCACTAGTGCAGGTTGAGGGATACTATATCTTGTAAATTAGTTTGAGTGAACATACACGTCGTTTTGCACATCTCTACTGTGATGTGATCTGCAGAAGTCGTAAAGTCTTCCATGATGCCCTTAAAATGAATCGATTTTAACGGATGTATACACATCGTGATCAATTTTATTAGACATTCTAAGATTGAAGCACCACCGACAAGTTTCACCCGACATCTTCAACAATTCTCTGACAGGATTATCTAGCCTCTCGAAAGCTCCTACTACGACCCTCTTCAACACATTCAGTTGCACAAGTAAACCACATTATCAATTCTATGCCACTGTAACTGCCGGTACCTCAGGCACAGGTAACGAGTGACGTATTATGATGATTATGGTACTGCTTCTCCTGAAGAACTACGACCTTAGCAAGTTAATAAAAATATCTACTATAGTTAGGCTGAGTACAATGTAAAATGGTACAAATTGAGAGCGTACTTCAGGGTGTTGCAGTTTATCTTCCATCAGTGGAAGCGAAAGTCGAATATTGAGACCTCTCTCGTGCATGATATAATATATACGGAAGTTCACCTCATCTGAGACCAATTGTATGACATATGTACAAATCGCTCAGAAGAGTATTTATTCTAATAAACGCTTTATTCAACACGTGAAATTCAAATTCCTGGTGAACAATATTTTAGTTCATGTCGAAAGAGGAATATATATTTTATGGCTCCTAAAGCATTGTGTAAGGCTAATCACGGCTCTCGCTCGGGCACACGAATCATGTTGTAAAAACCTGATATGACCGAGCTCGATAGCTGCAGTCGCTTAAGTACGGCCAGTATCCAGTAATCGGGAGATAGTGGGTTCGAGCCCCACTGTCGGCAGCCCTGAAGATGGTTTTCCGTGGTTTCTCATTTTCACACCAGGCAAATGCCGGGGCTGTACCTTAATTAAGGCCACGGCCGCTTCTTTCCAATTCCTAGGCCTTTCCCATCCCATCGTCACCATAAGACATATCTGTGTCGGTGCGACGTAAAGCAAATAGCAAAAGAAAAAAAAATTCTGATATGAGGTCAGGAGTGACAGGAGTGCTATCAAATCATCATCATCTCCTTCTTTTTCTTCTTTTACCACTCTTTCCCACACCTCAGTGGGGTCGCCGGTACGGTGTATACCACACATGTTTACTCGGTCCTGCTTTACGAACGGATGCCCTTCCTGACGCCAACTCTGTGTGGAGAAATGTATTTACTATCACGTGTTTCTAGTGGTTTGTAGTGCAATATATATATGAAGTTGAGAGCGTAAAGACAAATTAGGGTAAGATAAATTTAACTAGACACTATTTAAAATCACGGACCTGGCCGGGAATAGAATCCAGTACCCTGGACCGAAGGCCTTGAAGGAGTTTTTCCAGATAACTGACTAAATTTATCTTCTGGAAATTGAAACATGTCTTTGCTCAGCGAGAGCTCTTGTACATCATTATTCGAATCAGGGACACAAGTATAGATTTGCAAGCAGAAGTACAGAGGCATCTGTACATAGCTCTCAGCGTATAATGGCAAAGTTAGGGCTTATGCATGCACCATGAGAGTTCCGGTTGCAAAGTAAATAAATAAATATATATATATATATACATATAATATGCTGGTTTCGTAACTTCATCAGTGTGTTTGAAACTCTCAGTATATTCATTGACCGAACAAATGGCTGCACGGTTTGAGTCACGTAATTATCACCTTGTATTCGGGAGATAGTGGGTTCGAGCCCCACTGTTGGCAGACCTGTAGGTGGTTTCCTGTGGTTTTCCATATTCACCCCAGGCAAATGCTGAGGCTGTACCTTATATTATGGCCACGACCTCTTCCTTCCCACTCGTAGTCCTTTCCTCTCCCATCGTTGCCATAAGCCCTATCTGTGTCGGTGCGACGTAAAACAAACTGTAAAAAAATGTATGTTCGATTTCCCATTAGGTAATCGAAAATTTTTGAAATGAGGCTCTCATATATGGAGCGGCATAAAGCTTTGCTGTCCAATGTCAAAGAGAATCTACTCCATCCTTCAAAAATGTGACTATAAATGTGAACACTTGAAATTCAGAGTCTGAGACTCTATCACATTTAAAAACAGAAATTAGTGAATGGCTTTTCGTGTCGGGAGTGTCCAACGAAGGACATGTTGTTCGGCTCGCCTGCTCTGTGGCTGCTTTTCCCGGTAAACCCTACCATCTCGGCATTTGCCTGGAGCTGAAATGGCAAACCACGGAAAGTCATCTCGAGGATGGTCGACGGGTCATTCGAACCCTCTCTTCTCCCAAATACAGAGTTGGCCATGCTGCAACGCACTTAGCTGAACGTTTCGGTACCTTAGCACTGATCCGTAGAAGGAGCTACTATTGTGGAGGTTCTAATGAGCATTGAGTCAATCAAAACAGTCAAATAACACACTTTTCCTAACTCTCAGCGTCGTTATTTCAATCAATCAATCAATCAACCAATCAATCAATACTGATCTGCATTTAGAGCAGTCGCCCAGGTGGCAGATTCTCTACCTGTTGTTTTCCTAGCCTTTTCCTAAATGATTTCAAAGAAATTGGAAATTTATTGAACGTCTCCCTTGGTAAGTTATTCCAGTCCCTAACTCCCCTTCCTATAAATGAATATTTGTCCCAATTTGTCCTCTTGAATTCCAACTTTATATTCATATTGTGATCTTTCCTACTTTTATAAACGCCTTTAAAGATAAAAATTTCATTGTTCCGTATTGAAATTATTCGTCTGTTGGCAGGAGGAAGAATTCATGGCTGAAGGACATCCGAAGATGGCACAACTGCACTTCAGAAGATGCTTTCCATGCTGCAACATCACGTCCAGAGCTGGCTATGTGGACCGCCAACCTCCGCTAGGAGAAGGCGCCTCAAGAAGAAGAAGAATGTCATTACACGCCATCTCTCCGCTGACAGCTCGGAACATACCACTTAGTCGAGCAGCTCTTCTTCTTTCTCTCAATTCCTCCCAACCCAAACTTTGCAACATTTTTGTAACGCTACTCTTTTGTCGGAAATCACCCAGAACAAATCGAGCTAATAAGTACATTCTTGTATACCGAGGTAAAGTGCAGAATTTGACAATAAGTCTATGTAATTGTCAGCACTGTGGTTCATATAAAATAAGTATCAGAGATCACATGAATAACTTCATCCTAAGGCATGCATGGGCGTTTACTAGTTCACGAACCACAAGTGATTCTTGAAGTTGGCACTACGGGAGACAAGCGTTCATTCATTTTTCAGTTGGTGAGCACATGAAATTAAGACTGTTAGCAGCTTCAATTGGGCGTTTGCTTCTGCTTATTTGTTTGAGTGACCGTTTTCAAATACAGATCCGATTTACGTATGTTTTGGTGCAGATGAAAATATCCTTAACTGAAATAAACCACATGTTAGCGATATAATGGAAAATACAATCAATTAAAATGAAACTTTGTAATTTATTATCTGTTTACTGCAGTCTAATCGTGCAAATAGTAATCAGTATTTGTCTAAGAATCGGCAACCGCCACTGCACTTGTCCATTTGTGTGGATTCTCCGATACATGCCTTAAAATAAAGACAACAGAAAAAAAGATTGCAAAAATAGGACCCTTGTTGATAAGAGAGCTATGGGAGAGTTTAAGAAAATAATTATGGTCAATGGAAAATTGTAAGCCGACTCCGCGGTCTAGGGGTGGCATGGTTTCCTCTCCCGAAGGCCCGGGTTTGATTCCCGGCCTGGCCAGGAATTTTTACCTGGACCTGTGGGTTGGTTCGAGGTCCACTCAGCCTACATTATTATAATTGAGGAGCTATCTGACGGTGAGATGGCGACCCCGGTCTAGATAACAAGAATACCGACCGAGAGGATTCGTCGCGTTGGCCATTCGTCACCTCATAATCGGCTGGCCTTCGGTCTGAGCAGTGGTCACTCGGCACGCCAAGGCCCGTCGGGGTTGTAGTGCCATGAGGTTCGGTTTCGGAAATTGGCAAATAAAAATGTAAACAGCCTATGGGATTGGTTGAAGGAAATAGTATGCTGACATCCCGATGTTAACACCAAGCATTCTATTAGCGTGTCCTTCACAGTTCTTCTCTAGAGAAAATGAGTAGGCATTACCTCAGTTAGGTCACTGACATAGAAAACTGTAGTGAACCCTTGGACTTACCGTTCCGTCGTTGGTCGGCCACAGCTGCTACAGTAGACCAATATTGAACTCTTAAATCTTGGGTCGTTGCGGGAAGAAATTCGTTCACGATCTTAACCAAACGATGGGGTTCAGAAGAGAGCCGAACTACTTGAAATGAGGAGCAAATATGTGCTTACTAACTTTTATTAAATTCGAAATGGCACAAAAACATCATTGTTTTTATATATCCTTGAAAGTAAATTATAAATTACTTATTTTTGAATGTTTCAAACGCAGTAACATTGCATAGCGTTGATTTATTTCTCACAATATCGAAGAGTTTCTTCGGGGAAAGTAATAAATTAGTGGACAGCGAAACTGAAAAAGTGAAAAAAGAAAAACCTGAAAATCTGGCACCTATTACTCCAAACGATAACTGAGAATTAATCCATACGATCCGTGGAAAATCTGACTTTCAACAAGTAGAACGCCTGATTTCCCCTCAATTAAGGTTATCCACCAGTCGAATACACTTTCGGATACGGAACACCCGCCGAAATGGACCCTTAATCGAACCAAATTGACTATCAGTTGCTTTGGATAGGTTGCGAAATATTATAGGAAAGCATGGTGTTCACTACGAGTTAACAACAGCATTCACAATTGAAACAAAATTCCACCATGTATTTGTCATTTCATGACACCCTTAAGTGATAAAATAATCCCGGTGCTAAACGTGCATCACCCAAACAGCTGTTCAGAAGGAACCAACATCACGATCCGCGAGGATTTTACGTTACGTCGTTCTGAAGGAACAAAACTGCGAAATGCAGGAAACACTTATTCATCACGCATTTAGAAGAAATGCCAAACACTGAAGTTAATTAGAAAGTGGTATATCACTTGAAAAAATATTATTATCAAACCGACTTTCAGGTTAGAAATAGTTACGTCACGCTTAATAAAATTAACAGTCCACATTGAAAAATGCAAAAACTTAAAGAATTCTTTCCTTCTTAACAATGACTACCATCACAGATCCATCAACTTATTGTTTGTCCCAACACACTACCTACAAAGTTATCACATGATCAAACTCAAATACGCATAAATGAAAGAACGACAAAATTGAAAATAAAATAATATTACTGGCTGACGAATCGAAACCGCGTTCGCAACTCAAGTCTCACACTAATACATTGAGTGTCAATATACACACTGCCGAAGCAAAAAAACACCAGAATGCCAAATACTTAGTTCCGTAAAATAAAATAAAATCGAAGTTATTTGAACTCAACACACATGGAGAACTGTAGTGAAATATTCAATCATCATTAGCTCGATATCCAATTGTTGGACAACCCTTATTATGCACGCCGTCAGGGGTCCAATAATCTTAGGTCATGTTGTATGTCCGGCGCGCCCTTCTCGCTCCGCCAGCCAGCTGCACGCGCGCCTGTGTATCATTCTGCTAGCTTCGACGCGCAGCCCTCAGTGCGCGTGCCTGACCATCGAGTGTACTATAAATAGGAGCTCCCTGCCTGCTCACTTGCCCACTTGCCCCGGTGTCCAGCTCCAGAATACACCCTACGTCGAGCACGGAGGCTACTCCTCTTGAAAATGTGCTTCGACCAGGTGGACTGAATTTCTGGCAGCACGAGGTTTCACCTCTGGTCACCGCTCCCTTACCTGTTTCCGCTGCCTATGTCCCGTAATTCTTTTACAAGCCATTTTCATTCCCTAAGTTATGCAAGCTCCCTTAGTTTCGCTAGGTGGAATTTCTTCAATCAATTGAACTTGCTTTTTAGGAATTCAGGCACTTCAACAAACAAGGACTCTCAAAGACATTTATGTTAGTGTGCCAGATAGTTCTCGACTATCAACGTGTCAATTCACAAAGACTATCTTTTCAAGATAGAAGTGTATATAAAGACTGTAAACCTGTACATATTGTATAAAGACAGACTTTTCTCAAGATTCAATATTCCTTTTTGCTTCAAAATAAATTTCAGTTATTTGTGTAAATATCATAAAGTGAAGCAATAAAAGTTGTGTTTTGTAAACTTCAACCTTGGTTACAACACAACTCTATGGCGACGAGGTAAAAAGCAACTCTACAATTCTTCGGTCCCATTCGCCAACTCTATAGCGACGAGGTAAAAAAAAGCAACAAACTACACGTCATCAGCCCCATTCGCCAACTCTATAGCAACGAGGTAAACACGACACTACAATTCAACAGGCCCAGTTGTCAACTCTACGGCGACGTGCTAAACAACAACGACACTCCAACCAGTTCTGACACACAGCTTACCTTACTCTTTCTTGCACGCATCTCGCAATGGCTACTGCGGAACAACTTGCTACGGTCTTCCAAGCCTTACAGCAGCAACAACAACAGTTTATGCAACAACAACAGGCAGCATTAATTCAGGCTATTCAAGCTATTTCTGTCTCTACACAGCCATCAGCTATTCCTCCGTTCTCTGCTTTTGATCCGGCTAAGGAAGAATGGTCAGTTTATTTAGCCCGTTTACAACAGCATTTCATCTGCCATTCTGTCACAGATGATCAACGCCGCCGCGCACTATTTCTTAGTTCGGTTGGCAATGCTACGTGTGAATTACTACGTAAATTAAGTCCGGAAGAACACTTATCTGGGGTACCCTTCACACAGCTCTTGGCCCGTCTCACGGAACACTATGCCAAAGCTCCTCACATAGTGGCTGCTCGCTATAAATTTTTTCAGAGCAGAAAGCAACCCCATCAAACACATACTGAATGGATAACTGAATTGCGTGGTCTAGCTAAACCCTGCCAGTTCATCTGCTCCAAGGACGGTTGTGGTTCATCCTACACTGATTCTCTCATTCGGGACATGATAATTTTACATACTCCTGAAGACAAAATACGTTTTGACGCTGTCAAGCAGAGTAACCCTTCTTTAGAAGACGTCCAGCGTATTGCTACGGTTTATGAGCTTACTACCAAGACTGCCGCAGCCATAGCTTCTCCACACGAAGTTGCACAAGTCTCGCCTCAGGCCCGCAAGTCCTCTGCTACAGTGAACCGTACGGATAAGGCGCTCTCCACCAAGCATTCTCGCCAGGTTCCCTCTCGTAATGCTACACGGAAGCCCAATTCTAAAAGCACCTCGAAACTCCTGCCTTCCTGCCGAGGTTGTTTCAAGCATCATGAACGTCGTGACTGTCGTTTTTTCAAAGCTACTTGTGAACGATGTAATAAACTTGGACACATTAAGACTGTCTGTCAAAGTTCGCTCCGCCCTGCTAAGACTACTGCAGCACGCCGGAAGCATATACAGCCCCGCCAAGACATGGAAGTTGATCAGATCAATCTTATTCTTCCCACAAAGGATTCTCACAAAATCATCATTCCTCTCTCATTCTCTGATCGATCTGTCGATTTTCAATTAGACACTGGATCACCTGTCTCTATTATTAACCTGACTACCTACCATGACTTAGGTTCACCTTCATGCTCTCCAGCTGACATCCAGCTCGTGACATTTAACAAGAAGAAAATTGACATCAAAGGTCAAATCAAGCTTCAGGCTAGTTATAAAGGAATTCAGAAGGCCATTCCTCTTCTCGTAGTTAACAACTACACTGCATCAAACATTATGGGCATGGATCTATTTAACTTATTTGGTTTCCAGATACATGACAACATTAACGTCGTATCTACATTGCATCCTACTTCTGACGTTACCGCTCTCCTAGCGCAGTTTCCTGAAGTCTTCGACTCTCAGCTCGGAACAGCCAAAGACTATACAGCTCACATACAGCTGAAATCCGGAGCTAAGCCTCGCTTCTTCAAAGCACGCCCAGTACCCCTAGCACTTCAAGACCAGGTCACGAAAGAATTAGAAAGATGGATACAAATTGGAATTGTTGTACCAGTTACTTCTAGTCAATGGGCTACTCCACTCGTGGTAATCAAGAAACCTGATGGTAATGTTCGACTTTGTGGCGATTTTCGATCTACAGTCAACGCACAACTCGACACAGATATCTTTCCTATTCCCCGTCTAGAAGACTTATTCCGTCGTCTCTCTGGTGGACAATTCTTCTCTCGAGTTGATCTTAAAGAAGCATATCTCCAGCTACTTTTAGACGAAGAATCTAAGACATTTCTCACACTCAACACTCCTCTCGGACTGCTCCAGCTCCAGCGGCTCCCATTCGGTGTTTCATCCTCAGCGGCTATTTTTCAGCGCTATTTGGCTCAACTCACCGCCTCCATTCCCGGTTGTGCTAACTACCTGGATGATATCATTGTTACTGGAAAAGATCATCAGGAACATCTAACCAATCTACGCCTCCTTCTCCAGAAATTGAAAGACAATGGCCTACGAGCGAATCTCGCTAAATGTACCTTCTTTCAGCCTCAAGTTCACTACCTAGGACATATACTTGATAAGAATGGAATTCGTCCTAGTACACAGAATGTCTCAGCGATAGTAAACATGCCAGCACCTCAGAACCTCAAGCAGCTTCAGTCCTTCATAGGCAAGGCGAACTATTATAATAAGTTCATTCCACGCTTCGCTACAGTGGCAGCTCCATTAAACGCTCTACGTAAAAAAGGTGTTAAGTTTCAGTGGACTCCGCAATGCCAACAGGCCTGGAAAACAATCAACAACGCCTTAATTCAAGCTATACAACTCACTCATTTTCAGCCCGACAAGATCATCACGCTAGCTACTGACGCTTCAGACTACGGTGTCGGTGCCGTTCTCTCCCAGAAGGATCGTCATGGACAAGAACGCCCCATCGCCTTCGCTTCGAAAACACTTAATGACCATCAACGTCGATACTCACAGATAGAGAAAGAAGCTTTAGCCATCATCTTTGGTATTCGCCGTTTCAATGAATATCTCTATGGCAACCATTTCCTGATCATTACTGATCATAAGCCTCTCGTACACTTATTCCATCCTGGTAATAAGATCCCAGAGAATTCCCTCAGAAAGCTTCAAAGATGGTCCATGTTCCTTTCTGATTATTCCTATCAGATTGTATATCGAGCCACATCCCAGCATTGTAATGCTGATGCCCTCTCCCGCTTACCCGTTGGTCCTGATACTGCCTTCGATTCTCAAGAATCTGAATGTCTTCAGTTGGACATAGAACTTGAAGATACTGTATCCAGTTTTCCTATTGATGCTACCTGCATAGCTAAAGCTACGGATAAGGACAGTACACTTGCTACTGTACGTACTTACATCCGCAACGGTTGGCCTCTTCAGAGCTCACTTCCTGCCCACCTGGCACCTTATCATCGTATGCAGCATCGTCTCCCGACTCGTGCCGGAGTTGTATTACTAGAAGCAGGCACCATCTTCCGAGTGGTTATCCCACTTAGCCTACAGAAACAAGTTCTCGAATTATTACACCAAAGCCATTGGGGTATCTCCAGAACAAAGCAACTCGCCCGTCAACACTGCTACTGGCCCGGTATTGATGCCGCCATCGAAAAGCTAATACGTCATTGTGAGCAATGTCAAACGAATCAGAACGCCCCGTCTTCTGATCTTGCTTCATGGCCTCCTGCTACTACTCCATGGGAACGAGTTCACATCGATTTCGCAGGTCCTTTCCTCAATTCCATGTGGTTAATAGTCATCGATTCACTGTCAAACTTTCCATATGTCGTGGATATGCATTCGACTACTACAACCGAAGCTACCATTCGTGCTCTCCAGAAAATCTTTACTACAGAAGGTTTACCGCAAGTACTCATTTCGGACAACGGACCTCAATTTACAGCTACTGCTTTTCAGAACTTTTGTACACATAATGGCATTCGTCATATCCTAGCACCACCTTTTCACCCTCAATCTAATGGTGAAGCTGAACGCTTCGTACAAACATTTAAAAGAAGTATGAAGAAAGCTGTCTCTTCAGGCTTAACTAAAGACCAAGCCTTGCTCCAACTCTTAAACAACTACAGAACTCTACCCGGCGCTGATAATATCACTCCTGCACAGAAGCTCCATGGACGACCTCACAGAACTTTACTTTCTCTGTTACAGCCTCTTCCGGCCCAGCATAAGACCGCACCAACGAAGTTCTCCATCAACGACAAGGTCTACACCAGGACATTCAAATCCAACCCACTCTGGATACCTGGAGTCATCTGCAGATCTTTGGGTCATCGTCTATACGAGATACAGACTACGGAGAAACGTATCTGCCGCCATCAAGATCAGATACGTCTGCGCTACCGCCCCTGTCCAGCTATTGATGCTATTGCTAAACCAGATAAATCTATTGCTGAACGCGCTTTAGATCATTTAATAACAATGGGTTCCTTTCAGGACGAGACAGCGCCACTCCGCCCAGTTCCAGCTCCGGACAATACAACAGAGACATCAGCAGCTCCGCCCCAGCATCGCAGTCGCCGCCAGCGCCGCCGCCGTTTCACGCCGTACCGGCGTATTTAGGAGGGGAGGGTGTTGTATGTCCGGCGCGCCCTTCTCGCTCCGCCAGCCAGCTGCACGCGCGCCTGTGTATCATTCTGCTAGCTTCGACGCGCAGCCCTCAGTGCGCGTGCCTGACCATCGAGTGTACTATAAATAGGAGCTCCCTGCCTGCTCACTTGCCCACTTGCCCCGGTGTCCAGCTCCAGAATACACCCTACGTCGAGCACGGAGGCTACTCCTCTTGAAAATGTGCTTCGACCAGGTGGACTGAATTTCTGGCAGCACGAGGTTTCACCTCTGGTCACCGCTCCCTTACCTGTTTCCGCTGCCTATGTCCCGTAATTCTTTTACAAGCCATTTTCATTCCCTAAGTTATGCAAGCTCCCTTAGTTTCGCTAGGTGGAATTTCTTCAATCAATTGAACTTGCTTTTTAGGAATTCAGGCACTTCAACAAACAAGGACTCTCAAAGACATTTATGTTAGTGTGCCAGATAGTTCTCGACTATCAACGTGTCAATTCACAAAGACTATCTTTTCAAGATAGAAGTGTATATAAAGACTGTAAACCTGTACATATTGTATAAAGACAGACTTTTCTCAAGATTCAATATTCCTTTTTGCTTCAAAATAAATTTCAGTTATTTGTGTAAATATCATAAAGTGAAGCAATAAAAGTTGTGTTTTGTAAACTTCAACCTTGGTTACAACAGGTCAACACCTTCCAGCTGTTGAAGGTTGCGCGCAAGTTTGGCCTCATTATTACCAAGCTAACTCTCTTCATTTCGTATATCACTACAGGCACTACATTCGGTCAAGGCACTACGCAAAAACATCTAATCTGAGACTTGAGTATGTACAGCTGACATCCCAGACCTATCGTCGGGCTTACTTAAAGTCTGTACACCTAACACTCTATGTACACAATACCTTCCTAATTCTATCGTCGAGCGTGAACTAGGACGTCTCATAATCAGTATACTCCTAGGATAACATGTGACGTCCTAATTCTATTGTCGGGCGGATATTGGGTCGTATACGCTTCCCCTGGCATATCAGGCGAACTAGCAATTTCAAACAAACCCTGGAATTTTAGTTGTAAACCTGGTCAGACTAATAACACACAACGGAACAACGTCTCTTACCATTAAACGAACGCAAGTCGGAAAATGCAGTAAGTCTCTATCTCGTTACAAAACGTGAACTCGAAAATAAATATTGCGTGGCGAGCATTCCCCCAACTCAAACAGGACCTCAGCATGCGCAATGAAGTTTTAGGGAAGAATAATAGTTCCCAACACACGTCTAACATAAGTGGATGTTGTCCAGAAATGATAATCATCACCACCGCATTGGAAACCCTCAAATCGCCTACCGTCATTTCCAAATATTTATATCCATGACTATCCAGTGAAACGAAATTCAATAAATTTACACGGTCAAACAACACCAACCGTGTATTCTAAATGCTCTTTTAACCTTGAGGTACCGGGCGAGTTGGCCGTGCGCGTAGAGGCGCGCGGCTGTGAGCTTGCATCCGGGAGATAGTAGGTTCGAATCCCACTATCGGCAGCCCTGAAGATGGTTTTCCGTGGTTTCCCATTTTCACACCAGGCAAATGCTGGGGCTGTATCTTAATTAAGGCCACGGCCGCTTCCTTCCAACTCCTAGGCCTTTCCTATCCCATCGTCGCCATAAGACCTATCTGTGTCGGTGCGACGTAAAGCCCTTAGCAAAAATAACCTTGAGGTCACATTATCCTAATATTCATACTGACTTTACGTAACTGGTCGCTTGACTTTAACTACCAAGATTTTTAATCTTTACTAGAATCGTTTTTCACTTGGGATCTCACTTGAAATCTACTGTGCATCACAGTAGTCGTCTCAATTTTCGGATTGTTAGCGGAATACACTACAGCCTGCCACAATACAGCCTGTCTCAAAAATTCTTCGCTCTTGACAACTATAGCCTGTCTCAAAATTTCATTCTCATCGCCTTCTCATGGCGGTACTACATGAAATATATACATATATAGGCTTTCTCTGCCTTCAACATACAACTCTTATCTCCACATATATAAATTCTTCGCTTTCAATCCATTTTTCTTATATTTCAAGACCTTTCCAACTTCAATCCTCTCGTGAAAAAACTACATTTAAAAAAAATATCTTTTCATTCTTTGTTACTACATCTTTCGGACCTCGAAAATACAATAACACACCGTGAATTTTCCTATCATCGACATACACGATGTCACAAAATTTTACTTCCCATGAATAAAACACAACTTTATTGGATTTCACTGGAAATTACTAAACACACGCAAACCTCGCAGAACATGCTTGTTAAATCCACTTTTACATGAGAAACTTTTATGCCGCGGTAGACATTCTTCTTCTTCTTATTATTTCGACAAAAAATCTGAATTCGAACGATGTTCGAAATTAAGACATTCGCCACAACTACCTTACCATTATCACTTTCCTTATTTTCCTCAATTCGGACAATAACTCAAATAACATTAAAATATTTAAACGTCGCATTTTATAGTTTCCTGATATGAATTTTACAACACTAGAGATTTTCACACGCTGACCAGAAATATGATACATTCGCATGATCATTACAAATTACCAACCCGGCACACGCTTTGAAATTTGGTTGGGACAAACAACATTCTAACTACAACATTTATTAAAAGTACAGACCTGTGATAGCCACCATCGTCCTGGATTCTGGCTGCATTCAACCAGCAATCCTCGGCTATTTAGCCTGCCATGGCTAACTTTATCATCCTCTTCTCAAAATATATACACCTTAACTTACACAATATTCTATAACACACTTTCGCACGGTCACCCTTGTGATATACGCGGCCTTCAAATGGCGACTGACACAACTTTCCCAGGAGTCTACTTTCGTGAGGCCAGGTGTGCCAAACAGATAAGACACCAGACGTGATGGCTAACTTCAAACTCTTCTACAACAAACACACGCAGAATACCGAGAGAAATTAAATTACTTTTAGACCTTCAAAGTTTCATTAGCGGCAGCTCAAAAAATTTTCTATCATCTCCCATTAAATATTATATTTTAACCATAGCCAGAAGCATGTACTAAGTTATATTGCAGATCGACTTTTCGCACTTTCTTTATGACGAGAGTCGAGGGCTTCGCCGCTCCGGTAACCAGACAGACACTGAGAAATGTACAGCAGGGGGTTTCTTTTATACTCTTATGGGGTGACGCCACTAACACCATGAAGCTTGATTATGCAATCTGCTAATTTCGCGTCCAATAGACCGATTTTCATGAAACTTGTTCCATAATTCCGGACAGACTTGCGATTTATTTAGATGTTAATCCCATAATTTTACCACACTCGCAACAGGTGAAATAAATTATTTCTGCCCGGGCGTTTCGAGGGTTTCCTTCATCCATTGACCTTGGCACGTGGAGCTAGTCCACTGATCGGGCGCAGATTTGTACCTAGGCTTACCTGCATTTATTTTTACTCTGGGGGTTCTGTCTTCACGTAGGGTTTAAGAATAAGTTATATTATTTATTTCTGTATCTACTGTGTTGCCAAAATCTCTCGTTACGAAGAATTCCATGAATTTAGAGATTTGTTGATTACTTGAAGTCCTCCGAGGTGTCAGGGTATTTCACGAGCTTGCGGCTCGGCTTACCACGGGTGAGTTCGTTCCCACGCGACAGCGAGGCTCTTGAAATACAACATGGCTGCTCTCAAAAAAAAAAAGGAACTTGTTATTTCAAATAAATATTGAGAAAAATAAAAAATAAATTTCTCATCGTAGAATTATGGGTTCAGTAGTAACTCACATTTATCGAGTACAGTAACAATTCAATCTTTAAAAAATGCTATTTATTCGGGGCGTCGACCTAAGAAGATGTTTTGCCCCTCATACAATTCAGTCTTACTCCTTGGCCAAATGGTCAGTGCAGCGGACTTCGTTTCATTAAGCCTTGGTTTCCCTTTGCTGTCAGGTCGAGAACTTTAGCCGCATCTGGTTGGTTCCTTTGGCTCAGGAACTGAGTGTTTACGTTCTCCTAAATACAAACTTCTTCATACAATAACACGGCACTACATCTGACCTCCGTAGAGAGTAGTAATTTTGAATACAATAGAGGATAGGTGTCTGACTTACGATTGGTTTCGGGAAGGGCATCTGGCCGTAAAACTGGAAGATCTACATGTCGTACTGACCCAATAATAACTGGGAAAAGGCCAATGAGAAACATATTTTCATATCGAACGATAGAAAAAAGTATGTGAATGGCACCACATTTCTGGAAATATGTGATAATATTGTGAGATATATTTTTATAATTATTAATGTAGATAACATCGTCATTAGTAAACAAAACTTTATTATTTTTACCCGATTTTTCAACAGTAAAATACATAGACGTCTATTTCCTTCGTTATCAGTCAAATATTTCCATATTCTATGACTGCATTCCGTCCAGTGTTCATCATGTATTCTAAAATAATAGTGTTCTGTTCGCCTGTAGAACATGCTCCATTTACTTGCTTCATTTCTCTGTTAGTAATGTTATTATTACTTCAGAAGTAAATCACATAAGCGTGGTTCAGAATGTAGTTGGTTGTTTTTCTTTGTTGGTTTTAGCACAAACCAGAGACTGTAAATATGTATCTAACCCTCGGATGTGGAAGCTAGGAGCAACTATTTAAATTTTATCTCCGACAAGAAGAATAGAAGTTCACAGAGGAAATTAAATGATAAAATTTAAAGGAGCCCACATACATTCCGGAAATCCTCGGGGGAAAAACTATGCAGGACCGTACGGAGCGTGTGTGGTAGTACACTGTGCAGATGCAATGGACTGTATAGGCATCCAGGTCAGGAAATATAAACTATTTGATACTCTTGCGCAGTCTTGGATTGTACAGGAGGACTTGTGAGTGTGTAACCATCGTCAGGTCAGGTCATTTGAAGCTGCTGTTTGAAGAAACATGTCCCGCGACTTCATCGAGGAATGTCTTAAAGAATCTGAACCGAGTCTCTGGTGTATCAGAAATATTGCTGTGATAGGTTCAAAAACGAAGCTGTTAACGTGTGTTAAATTGCAAATTGCAGATTTTAGAACCAAATACCATCGCAGGCACGTTATTTTTTGCAATTGCCAAATGTGGGATGTATCCAAAGGGGGTTACTGGGGGTTGTACATCCCTGGAATTTTTCCAAAATAAAATAAACAGAAACTGACAATAAACAAGTGGAATTCGAATCAATTGATTGGCTCTTTTGAACATTCACAGAAACACAATAGTAAATCCAACAGATCTCTTCTATCAATTTTCTAAGAAGTCTCAAATGTTGGATTTTAGATTATAATCTGAACATACCATTCGCTGTAAAACTCTTTACACTGATCATATCCTTCTTGTTCTGTATTTTAATATAAGAGTTTGTAGTGTACCGAAATCTGAATATCAACATGTATCAGTTCCCTTATTATGACACTCATACATGCGCACACCACACACGCACAAGCACCTTGATTATGTTATATCAATCATTTTGTAAATTTAACCCCTCCCCCCCCCTCCGCCGCAATCGGTCGATCCTAGCTACGGTACTGTGCAAAATACCTTAAGTGAGGTGAAATGGCTACTCACACAACAGTACATTCTTTATTAAAATGTGCTGTAACCAACGTTAAAAGATTTAGATCACTTTCTTCGCCCATACTCAGATAATTGCATCAGTCTTTAGTCCATGCTTTCAGTTCTGAAAGCAAACTCACATGGGAAAACTGTCTCCTTTTCACTCTAATCACACCTTACGCCATATAATTCCCTCCACACGCTTATTCTAGCACAATTTTCTGAATTTTATTGCAAGTAAACACTGAATGATAGCAAGAACATCGTATAAAATGTCATTGCCAGATCCGGAAGATGATCTGAACTGTCCTGAATGGAAAGGTTTTCGGGAACGTGGGTGGTAGAAGGAGATTCGAGGCCGATCTAAAAGCCATGCACACACAGATTTTCCTCAGGGGTTTTCCGGAACGTGTATATGGCCCATTAGAGCTGCTGAATACAGTCGTTACACCTATCTGTTTATTATACAAACATTTAAATCAGAATTCAGCCCACAGACAATGTCTACATTTGATGTACTTCTATTCTTGACATCCAAACAAATGATCTTCTACAAGTTACCTTAATCAAATAGTCAAACAAACAAGCTAACAACTCGTGTCGCTTATAGCTCTTTAAAGGCCTAGGTCTGCCAAGGTGATTTTTGCCTAGTTAGATATCCAGTAAATAATGGAGTGCAGAAGCCCGGAATTGTAATCAGAGTAAAGAAAGTTCTCAGTCGTACAACTCGGCTTTCATAACTGCGTCCACTATCTCTCATGTAATACACCATCATGTTAATAATAATAATAATACAGGGAGGTCGAAATCAACGTGAACCGGGTATATCAGCGTTAGAGGGTTGGTCATACTGATAAATTATTTGAAAGGAATAATTCGATATCTTTCACCGTTGTCATTTTATCAACTGCTGGAGTGAACTAACCAGATTACTTTTTTTTCTTTTTGCTAGGTTTTCGGGAACGAGGGTGGTAGACACAGATCGGTCTTATGGCGACGATGGGGTAGGAAATGCCTAGGAGTTGGAAGGAAGCATCCGTGGCCTTAATTAAGGTACAGCCCCAGCATTTGCCTGGTGTGAAAATGGAAAACCACGGAAAATCATCTTCAGGGTTGCCGACAGTGGGATTCGAACCCACAATCTCCCGGATGCGAGCTCACAGCCGCGCGCCTCTAAGCGCACGGCCAACTCGCCCGGTAACCAGATGACTTAGCGGGTGAATTGAAATGTTCTTTGCAAGGCGCTGTTGGTAAATTTGTACGTGCTGGGCTGAGTGGCTCAGACGGTTAAGGCGCTGGCCTTCTAACCGCAACTTGGCAGGTTCGATTCTGGCTCAGTCCGGTGGTATTTGAAGGTGCTCAAATACGACAGCCTCGTGTCGGTAGATTTACTGGCACGTAAAAGAACTCCTGCGGGACTAAATTCCGGCACCTCGGCGTCTCCGAAGACCTTAAAAAGTAGTTAGTGGGACGTAAAGCAAATAACATTATTATTATTATTAAATCTGTACGTGGTTTAAGACCGGCATGAGAGCACCAGTCGCAGAATAAAACTTCGCCAGGGCTGAGGTTTGAATACAGACCTCCAAGCTGATAGGACCACATCAAAGCAAGTCCGCTACTGTACACCGGCTGAAACCCACAGTGTGTTTGTGTTTGATACTGATTTCTCGCCACGGCTCTCAAGCTGTTCTTAAGTCATGTGTAGATTTAGCAACAGTGCCGCGCAATGCCCGTTTGAAACCGCACACGAAGTCATCTGATTCGCTAATTTCAGTAGCTGATAAAATTACAACCGAGTGAAATAACGAATTATTTCTTTCAATTTTTTAAAGCATTACCAACTCTCTAATTCTCATATACCCGGCTCACGTTGTTTCCAACCACCCTGTATGTGGAGCGTGTGATATTGTCCAGACATCTTAAAGCGATACGGTAAATTCGGCTAAATCTGTAATATTAAAGCAAATTTGGAAGTATGACACATTTTCAGAATGGTTATCAAAATAATATTTATATCCTAGAACAACCGTTATTAAGCTACATTTATTTATTACTTCAAAACAATATTATACATTACTTCTTCAATTAATTCACTTAAGTGCAATACTTCGGATATATCCGCATCACTCCCGATATTTCCGTACCGCCATATGGTTGATTCCGCAGGAATGCGTGAATTAATTGCCAATAAATGCAAATAAGACTGGTTGAAAGGGGCCAGAAATTAAGTACTACTTAGTATTCACGTTAAAGTAGCTTGTATTTAAAACATAGTAAACAGGACAAGTACTGAAGTTTCTTGATGGAAAATGAAAATCCACAACCTGTCATTCGACCGGTTCAGGAATGCAATGAATGAAGCCCCATCTGCCGCGAGCATAGGACTTGTGCCGGCTGCCGAAACCTGTCGCAATCCTGTGGGGCAATGATTAGTGACTGACAGGTGATGTGAAATGAAATAATTTTGGAGTGTGTTGGTGGAATGAATGATGACAGGTACCCGGAGAAAATCCTGTCCCGCCTCCGCTTTGTCCAGCACAAATCTTACATGGAGTGACCGGGATTTGAGCCACGGAATCCAGCGGTGAAAAGCCGGCGCGTTGCTCTCTGAGCCATGGAGGCTTACACGTTTCTGTATGTTACCACCAGAAGGTTCCACTGCACAATGTACAACGTTTACCATCGGAGATGTTTAGAGTACGTACTATATTTCTCCTGACGCTGGAGTACAGCCCCACTGCAGTTATATTTCATTTACTGCGGAATTAACCTTACTACGGATTTAGAGACTAGCCTCTCCTATAAGCAGGCTACTTAACAATAACGAGTTAGTATTTGCTGTGGTCTATGAGTCAGTTTAACAGGCCCCATGAATATAACACCTTGGGCCGAAAGAGAAAAATAGTAATCCAAGGGAGGTCGGGCAGTAGTATTATTGCCAAAGCCAATCGATACCCAACTGGCAGCCTTTGAGTTACAGCTGAACAATCGAGCGAGTTGGTTGCGTGGTTCGTGTTGTGTGACTGTTAGCCTGCATACGGGAGATAGTGGGTCCGAATCCTGCTGTCAGTAGCCCTGAAGATGGTCTTCCGTGGTTTCCCATTTTCACACCAGGCTCTGCCTTAATTAAGGTAATGACCGAGCTCGATAGCTGCAGTCGCTTAAGTGCGGCCAGTATCCAATAATCGGGAGATAGTGGGTTCGAGCCCCACTGTCCGCAGCCCTGAAGATGGTTTCCCATTTTCACACCAGGCAAATGCCGGGGCTGTACCTTAATTAAGGCCACGGCCGCTTCCTTCCACTTCCTAGGCCTTTCCCAGCCCATCGTCGCCATAAGACCTCTCTGTGTCGGTGCGACGTAAAGCAAATAGCAAAAATTAAGATAATGGCCGAAAACTTTCGATGTGTTGCTGCGATGTTAAATCACTAATATAACTTATAAATTTTAATGTCGAAAAAACGAAATGTACCAAAACACTCCCTAAAAAAGAGGACAATAGTCGTCCAGGTATGTTATGGTTCATTTCGTGTTTTCGACAGACCGAAAAACTATAAGTTGTATTAACTGAGTCGACACTGTAAAATAATGGCTATCTTCTTAACAAATTCGTGTTAAACAACTAGCAAAGGAAAAAAAAACATCTGTGTATTCCCACGTTGCCGCACTGAAATTATTCTCTTGCGCTATTCCAAGCATCTAAGTAATTTTTAATTTGAATGCTTGTTTGTTATTGTTTTCGCGTATTAAGTTTTTGTTATTTTTCTTTCATTAACGTAAAACTTCTTTATTCCATATAATTAGTTGTAATACAGCATTTTTATGCATTTCTATGTTCTTAAGTCATTTATGTTTTCATTTAATTTTGTTGTTGTGCTATTGTAAGCAGGTATTGCTAGCAGGATATCTCCAAGTTGCAATACGTTCCTTAATAAGAGTAATTCTTCTTCTTCTTATCCTTCTTTTCCTACCGCTTTTCCCACCCCCGGGAGATCGCGGGTACGAACTGCGTCGCACAAGTGGATTTGGCCCTGTTTCGCGGCCGGATTCCCTTCCTGACGCCAACCCTATACGGAGGGATATAACCACTATTGCGTGTTACTGTGTTGGTTGGTAGTGTGGTATGTGGTCTGAATATAAAGAGGACAGTGTTGGGACGGACACAAACACCCCGTCCCCAAGCCAAAAGAATTAATCAATATCAATTAAAACCCCCGACCCAGCCGAGAATCGAACCCGGGACTCTCTGAACCGACCGCCAGTACCCTAACCATTCTGTCAACGAGTCGTACTTCTTAATGATGGTTATAATACATTATTAATAATAACATAGATTGTGTGTTCCTAGTGACAGGATTTATATTGCCTATTTGTTTCTAGAAGGAATAAGGTGTTTGTACGTGTGTATATACATTACGCGGTGCTGCGTATATCCAGCAAAGTACGTATGAATTGGAATTATGGAGCAACATTTGTGATTTCTCCTTGTCAATTCATACCCTGCTCTAAAAATTTGCATTTATATTTATATTCTGTGGAACATTGCCAAGAGAGGGACATCGATTCAGCGATAACTCAATTTATTTGTAGCGAATGATAACCGCAGAGAATACGGTGAACTTCCACCTACGTCTCTCGGTTTCCATGGTAACAGGGGAAGCAATCCTATCCACATCACCTGTTTTTGTATTATCCTTGTGATCAATAACTTTAATTAAGACATCAAGATTAATTTTCTCTTCTTTTGAGTAAAGATTAACTCCTAACAAGTTTTATCGAATCTGCAGAGTACAAGCGTCTTGTACACCACAAGAAATACAGGGATTGGAAAGTAACTCCTTATATCATGTTCCTGCATTTTTCTTCCCAAAACAGAGAAGAGAAATCGTTTTCCAGGTATTACCTTAGTGGATACTGACGGCCTTGATATTTACTGGATTTCGATATAATATTTTCATGATACTGTAATAAGCACGCAGAAAAGCACCAACGCTCTTATCACTCTGGAGGGAATTACGTTTGAAGCACCTACAGCAGGATGCTGGTCATGACAAGAATGGAATTGGGATTTCTATCAAAACCAGAATGGATATTGCAAGAAGTGTGTTTCTGAAATTAAAATAATAATAATAATAATAATAATAATAATAATAATAATAATAATAATAATAATAATAATAATAATATAAATAATAATAATAATAATAATAATAATAATAATAATAATAATAATAATAACGTCCCATTAACTACATTGTTACGGTTTTCGGAGATGCCGACGTGCCAGAATTTAGTCCCGCAGGAGTTCATTTGAGTGCCAGTAAATCTACCGCCACGAGGCTGACTTATTTTAGCACCTTCAAGTACCACTGGACTGAGCCAGGATTGGACCTGCTAACTTGAGGTCACAAGGCCAGCGCCTTAATCCTCTGAGCCACTCAGCCTGGGGAAATTAAAACATTGAAACGACCGCAGGCCTCTGAGATGTGAAGAATGTTCGAGATCCCATAGGTAGACCACGACGTGCCGAGAAATCATGGAAAATATTTCTTTGCAAAATGCAAAAAAATTAAATTAAAAAAAGCATTCGAATTCGGTCACATTTTGTAAAATGACAAATACAGCCTGACATAACTGACCATAGAAGGCAAGACAGACAGGAAACGAGCACGTAGGCGGAGAAGATTATCCCCCTGTGGGTGGGGGAGGTAAAATAACACCCACGGTATCCCCTGCCTGTCGTAAGAGGCGACTAAAAGGGGCTCTGAGCTCTGGAGCGTGGGTTGGCGACCACGGGGCCCTTAGTTGATTCCTGGCATTGCTTCCACTTACTTGTGCCAAGCTCCCCACTTTCATCTATCCTATCCGACCTCTCTTGGTCAACTCTTGTTCTTTTTCGACCTCGACGGTATTACGTATAGAGGCCTAGGGAGTCTTTCATTTTCACGCTCTTCGTGGCGATTATCTTCCTCTGGCCGATACCTTCATTTTTCGAAGTGTCGGACCCCTTCCATTTTTTCTCTCTGCTTAGTGTTATATTGAGGAAGGTTGCCAAGTTGTACTTCCTCTTAAAACAATAATCACCACCACCACTGGAGAAGGTTATCCTGGACACAGAACCTACGATAGTGGTCCGTCACCCACGATATGGCAACTCTGATACGAGAGAGGCAAAATTGGAAAATATATCCCTGATGATCGCCAAACTTACGCAGGAAGATGGCATCGGAAGAATATCATATCCGAGTTTAAACTTGTAATGCTATCGTTGATTGATTGATTGATTGATTGATTGATTGATTGATTGATTGATTGATTGATTGATTGATTGATTGATTGATTGATTGATTGATCTTGGCAAGATTAAGGCCAGCGTCCTTCTAATACATCTAACCATTTTAATGCACCATTTACAGCAAGGTGTTCACTACTATACAGAGTGAATCGCCGAAAACGACACCCCAAATATTTCTGAAATGCAAGGTGCTATTGATGTGCTGTTTCCACAGAAATGAAGTGCAACCAAGGGCTCATAATTTTAGCCCATACACATTTTTTAAATAATTATCAGAATATGTACTGTGTTTTTTTTTTGTTTTTTTGCTAGTTGCTTTACGTCGCACCGACTCAGATAGGTCTTATGGCGACGATGGGACAGGGAAGGGCTAGGAAGTGGAAGGAAGCGGCCGTGGCCTTAATTAAAGTACAGCCCATTTGCCTGGTGTGAAAATGGGAAACCACGGAAAACCATCTTCAGGGCTGCCGACAGTGGGATTCGAACCCACTATCTCCCGATTACTGGATACTGGCCGCACTTAAGCGACTGCAGCTATCGAGCTCGGTGTGTACTGTTTTAGGAAAGTTACGTTTTTCAATGGAACAATGCCTACTGACATTAACAAAAACTGTAAATATCGACAGTTGTCTGCTCCATTCAACTGCTTAGTTTCGAGACTATGATGTTCTTATGGTTTCCTTTACAGTACACTGATTGCATTGCAACTTCTTTATCAATTTCTTTGTGATAGTTCAAAAAGTAGGACGTGCTGGAAGATGGTATTTACCAATGCTGAAAGAGCCGAGATGTTAAAGGTGTAGGAAGAATGCTGTTCGTTCTTGTGTATTGTAGCCGGTCCTACACTGTAGGGTAGCACTAAAATAATTGTTTATAAATATATACGTATATATTTTACAATCTGTTTTGTGTCACACGGACATAGATAGGCTTATGGCCTATGGGATAGGAAAGGGTTAGAAATGGGAAGGAAGCGCCCGTGGCCTTAATTAGATACTCACCGGGCGAGTTGGCCGTGCACGTAGAGGCGCGCGGCTGTGAGCTTGCATCCGGGAGATAGTAGGTTCGAATCCCACTATCGGCAGCCCTGAAGATGGTTTTCCGTGGTTTCCCATTTTCACACCAGGCAAATGCTGGGGCTGTACCTTAACCAAGGCCACGGCCGCTTCCTTCCAACTCCTAGGCCTTTCCCATCCCATCGTCGCCATAAGACCTATCTGTGTCGGTGCGACGTAAAGCCCCTAGCAAAAAAAAAAAATAAATTAGATACTGCCCCGGCATATGTCTGATGTAAAAATTGGAAACCACAGAAAACCATATTCAGGGCTGCCGACAGTGGGATTTGAACCCACTATCTCTTGAATTAAAGTTCACAGCCGCGCGCCTCCAACCGCAAGGCCAACTCGGTCTCTATAAATAAACCTTACTGTGAAATTCTGCTTCATAATATAATAGGTATGCATGTTTATTTTGTTTTCATTGATTGGTCATATTCACATAAATCATAAAGGTAGTGGTGTTGATTATTGTTTTAAGAGGAAGTACAACTAGTCAACCATCTTCTATATAACACTAATCGGAGGGAAAAATGGAAGGAATCAGATACTTCGAAAAATGAAGGTATCAGCCAAAGAAAGATAAGGGCTATGAAGGGTGTTAAAATGAAGGACTCCCTAGGGTTCCTAAACCTAATTTTGGTCGAATCGGAAAAGAACAGAAAAGAAAGTTAGGAGCCTGGCACAAGTTAGTGGAAGCAATGCCAGAACTCAGCTAAAAGCCCCGTGGTAGCCAACCCACGCTTCCTAGTTTGATTTTCTAGTATTTATGAACTGTCCCTTTCTTTTTGTGAAAAATGCCGTACTTTTAGGTAAATGTCACTTATTTCTTATATCAAAACGTGGCAACCCTACCCCCCCCCCCCTACCCGTGTCATTAAAGCTATTGACCCGATGCTGGCGCACCTGAGCACGTTCAATTGCCATTGGACTGAGCCGGGATTAAACCCGCCAACCTGGGTTCACAAAGCCAGAGTTTCTTCTTCTCCTTCTTCATATTCTTTTATCGATTTTGGCCATCTTAGGACCATGTAAAATAACACACTGCATTCATTTCGGTTTGTTCCTTGCTTCCTTTCTTGCTTTCCAATAGTTCTTAATTATTTCGCTGTGTTCTTCCTCCTCTCGTCTGTCCAGATGAGATTCCATTCCTTCTCTTCTTTCCCCTGCAAACCCTTGAAATTGTTATCAGTCTCCTTAAAGTTGTTCTGTCCTGTATTATATCTGCTGTTATTTCCATCTCTGCCGTATCTGGTAAAGAATTTAATAAAAAGGGGTATAGTGCGCATTGGTATCACCTAAATATCACTATAAAATTTGTCACAAATGGAACATAATAATTACTTTTACACATATCAAGTAAAAAATCCCTGGCAAATTAAGAAATATGTTTTTTGGAAAATATTAATACGTACTTACCAACTTTGCAAGTACATTTGGTGTTGCGCTCATAGTGACACACGTATGTCTTTTGTCTTACACTTTGAACAATTCCGTGTGTGATATCTGTGTTCACTGAAGTTCTTTGCTTTCGTTTCATTCTTCACTTGTCAATGACATCATTTCATGAATTGTATCGCAATATGCAATATTTAATAGGCGACAAAATGATGTGGCCAATGTACATAAGAAAAATTCAGTGGACTAGTGATTTATTGGTCCAGGGATCGAGCTACTTTCGTTCGAACAGAAATAAAAATATTTATTGGTCCAGGAATCATGCTATTTTTCTTTTGACCTCCATTTTGCTGTTTGTACTGGCCAAAGATAATGAGAATCTACAGACATAGCACTCCCATTCCACGGTGCTAGCCCTGGACCTGAATAAAGTAACAAAAGACGTCACCAGCAGCGAATGGACAAAGATAATGAGAATCCACAGACATAGCCCTCCCATTCCACGGTGCTAGCCCTGGACCTGAAGAAAGTAACAAAAGACGGCACCAGCAGCGTAGTACGACATAAACCAGTCCTGTCTACAAGCCTTAAGTATGTTTTCATATTTCTCAAATAACGACGGTATTTCTTAATTTGCCAGGGATTTTTCACTTGATATGTGTAAAAGTAATTATTATGTTCCATTTGTGACAAATTTTATAGTGATATTTGGGTGATACCTTTGCGCATCATACCCATAAAAAGAACTTCCAGCGGAGATATTCGTAAAATTGACACAACATTTACCACGGCAATTATCACGGATTAAAATAAATAAAAATTGAAACTTTTCACCATTTGGTGTTCTGTGTTATTTAAATATCCTTGGTGCAACCCAAAAAGAGCAGCGGGCGGCATAGGACGTGTAGTGCGGTACGGTGTGACGCGGCTCGATGACGGGGCAGGCTGCACGAGGCGGACTCTTGAGGACACGAGCGCACTGCTGGGAGATCCCATGAGACCGGGTCTTAGGGAAATAGATTTGAGTGGCGCACAACACTCTGGAGAACAGAAGATTAGGATACAGAAGTGGAAGGTATTATGGTGGGTGAGACGAGGATCTGACCTTTACAAACGGGTTCAATGTTTTTCAGGTACAGGACCTACTAAAATAAATATTTCATCCGAAGATTTTTTATCTGAGGTATCTGTAGTCATAAGGCCCGTGTCCTTTGGTGTAGTGACTGTCTAATATTCTGAGTAGCTGGTTATGCTATTGTCTTTACGCACCGCACGTTAACCAATGTTTTAAGAGTTTTACATCATCGGAAACGAAGGAAAGGCTTCCAAGATGACACTCAGGGCATCGGAATCAAATGGTTATAAGGCACCAAATTCAAGACTGGAAAATTCTACCCAGTTTTATCGGTCAAACGACGAAGTCTACGAATTTTGCGAATATTAAAAAGAAATCACGTATTTTGATGTGCGGAATCAAAAAAATTCAAACGGAAAAATCGCATAGGATTATTTTAGATTTTCCGCCCACATACAGGTGTATATCTCACGAAAATATTAAGCTAAAACATCGCCTTTGGCTCAATTCGATAAAAATAGGAATCGGGTAAGTGCCCGAAAACTAGTTTTCCTGAACTCTGTTCCACCAGAATTTTATATTAAAACACAACCGTATCCAAATTCTTCAAACCGCACTGAAACAATCTTTTAGTTGACACCTCATTAAAATGGAATGGCGTACGGCTTCTAGTGTCGGGAGTGTCCGAGGACAAGTTCCGCTCACCAGATGCAGGTCTTTTGATTTGACGACCGTAGGTGACCTGCGCGTCGTGATGAAGATGAAATGATGATGACGACGACACATACACCCAGCCCCGTGTCAGCGGAATAAACCAATTATAGTTAAAATTACCGACCCTGTAGGGAATCGAACCCGGATTCCCTTTGACCAAAGACCAGCACGCTAACCATGTAGCCATGGAACCGGACGATACCTTTGATATGAATTGACTCATTTTCACGTATATTTAGAAATATTTTGAACAGAAATGATATAGGCCTGTATGATGTTCAGGGCTAGGATTTTGATGACATGCCATATTTTAATTGGTTCATAACAGACATTGCTAAATTGTACAGATATCCTGTTCATAGTTCCCACATTGTAGAAATGATCATTTATTCATTATTGTCATTTTTTGCCATTTTGTGTTTTAGGTCATTTTCTAAAATTATTCTTCTTTCTTCCTTAATCTCTTTACCCTCCAGGGTTGGTTTTCCCTCGTACTCAGCGAGAGATCCCACCTCTACCGCCTCAAGGGCAGTGTCCTGGAGCGTGAGACATTGGGTTGGGGGATATATCTAAGGAGGATGACCAGTATCTCTCCCAGGCGGCCTCACCTGCTATGCTGAACAGGGGCCTTGTGGGGGAATGGGAAGATTGGAAGGGATATACAAGGAAGAGGGTAGGAAGTTACCATGGCCACTGCCTTCGTAATGTCCAGGCCGTATTGTACCTCTGATGACGTCACGCTTTGGGGGGAACTTGAAGGCGATACGCATACGCTCCGCTTAAATAACACACTCGTTTAAATTACTTAAAGAACTGTTAACACCTTATAAAACCAAAACCTATCGTCAAATATTTGTTAATTCTGACATACAATGCATATTCTTCTCCGCAACGTTCTATTTCTCGCGTATATACGTTCGTTTGCGTGAGTACAGCCTAACATTTTGAGACATATTCTTGCGATTTTATCCATTTTCTGGTCAACTGGAACATTCACACCATACACACTGACAGAACACATGCAGCCAATTATCATACTATTTATTACAAATATAAATTATTTCTGTACCTCACTGTTTCCACTTCATGAACACTGCAGCTTTCCTGGACCTCTTACAGGAAGTTACACCAGTAAGGAGTAGGTCTGCTCTCTTTGAAGCATTTTGTTGAATACACAAGTCGGTGTGAATTTTGGAAAAATTATTTAAAAACATATTCACCGAAATATATATACACTGTCCGGCCAGGTCTTCCAATTTCTTCCCGCAGTCACAAATGACTAGGGAATCTGCCAACTGCATTGACTCCAAAGCCAAGGATTTTGTGACACACTTAGGATTGTCTGAATTAAGAAATACCATCTTATATGTATCTGACACTAACACACAAAATACTTTGCACACCTCAATTCTAAGTTCTATTGACATGTCTGATGGATACTTTAAGCCCCCTCGATTTAGGAAATTCAGATATCTTACTTCTGGAGATAATTCATATATAAGATCTGAATCTGTCAGAAGATAAAATTTACATAAATCACACTGCTGTTTGATACTCTTTTTGTTGCTATTTGCTTCTCGTCGCGCCGACACAGATAGGTCTTACGGCGACGATAGAACAGGAAAGGTCTAGGAATGGGAAGGAAGTAGCCGTGGCCTTAATTAAGGTACAGCCCCAGTATTTGCCTGGCGTGAAAATGGGGAACCACGGAAAACCATCTTCAGGGCTGCCGACAGTGGGGTTCGAACCCACTGTCTCCCGACTACTGGATACTGGCCGCACTTAAGCGACTGCAGCTATCGAGCTCGGTGATACTCATAAATAAGACTTGCATTTTCAAATACAAATTCAGATAAGCCATAGGTCTGATTACATAAAAATACAGGACCTACCTAATGGGACCCATGTTTATGACATAATAAAAAAATTTACCTCACCATCTGGACGTGACACTCTTATTTCTCTCAGGATGTGATTTTCAGGAAAGTGCTTGATACACACAACTGTGTTTTGATTAACTATTAAATTCTCCCTGGGAATAGCCTTCTTCCATAACTAAACTAGTTCTTCATCAAAAGGAAACACAAATACCGGAGTGTACTCTCCTTGTTTATAATTGGCTTTACAGCCAGGCACACAGCAACTCTAAGGCATGGTGATTTCCCTCACTGATCATCTTAATTCAAGTATATACAATTCGTCGTTAATAATAAAACACAGAATGCAGAAACTCAATTAATTTTACACTATAAATATAACTTTACACAAATAAACTACAAAATTAAAACCCGAAGAACGATCTTCTTAACCTATAGCTTCACATAAATACACGCTCACACTAAGTTTTCTTCACTAATTAACGACTTTCCACTTAATAATGCAGTCGATGACGACTCATTCTCACATATATCTCAGTGAACATGCAGCCATCGTTAAAAGTTTCAATAAAACTGCGAAAAACTATGTTTAACTCTAGTAACTCATGTGCTAAACTTCCCCCCTAACGATCAGCTGATTGCTTTCCCGCGCTAGTTACAATACGGCCTGGACATCACGAAGGCAGTGCCATGGCCTTACGTTAGGTACCATCCCGGCATTTGCCTGGAGGAGAAGTGGAAAACCACAGAAAACCACCTCCAGGTTGGCTGAGGTGGGAATCGAACCCACTTCTACTCGTTTGACCTCCCGAGGCTGAGTGAACCCCGTTCCAACTCTCGTACCACTTTTAAAATTTCGTGGCAGAGCCGGAAATCGAACCAGGGCCTCCGGGGGTGGCAGCTACTCACACTAACCAGGGGCCATTTTCTAAAATTATTTGGTCTTTTTATGGAATTGATTAGGATACTTTTTGAGTAATTTTCTTACATTTTTGAGGTTTTTGAACCATTTACCCGTATGGTATTGGATATTATCGCAACTGTAAGTGAGGATGAATACGGAGGCTTGAGAATCTTAGCAGTAAAGGAACTTTGTTCACCACTTACTTCTTGGAAATGTCCACATTCCAGAAGAGACACCTCAATTTGGAGAAGTTTTCTTCGTGGACAGTGGAGATTTTCTTCTGAAGAAGCGAAGCAAAGTCTTCTGCGAAACGTAAAGAATTTCACCTTGTTTTCTTGGCATGGCAAAAGCCCAAAAGCTTATTATAATGTCCGTAACATAAATACAGGCTATACCTGCTCGATGAGTAAACTGATTAAAACTTTTTAGGTCATTACAATCTCCACCCTGATGATTATAATAATGAAAATGCATATATCACGAAATCTTCTCTCTTCTTTCTTTTCTTCAGCGAAATGTAATTGTTTTCTGTATGGTATGAAAAATAGTGTTGGCTTTTGTCTTGCACGAGTCATTATGAGAAGAGCGGAACACAAACAGGAAGTGAGAGATGAGTCACATGGTAATACAACGTGATAGTTGTGTCAATAACACCCGTCCAACTCCGGATATTGATCAAAACCAGATACTGCACGTGCAATTATTGTAATAGGTTTGAGGAAACTATGTCTCCATATGAACCTGCAACACTTAGCAGCTCCTGGCCGACAGGTTTCTCTAGCGAGATCAGGGCCATTTCAAACAGTGCAAACCTATTCCATGCTTTTTGAATCTTCAAGTCGAATTCATGATAGTATTATCTTAACAAGTCCGCCTCTGCAGTGTAATGGTTAGCGTGATTAGTTGCCACCCCCCCCCCCCAGAGGCCCGGGCTCGATTCCCGGCTCTGCCACGAAATTTCAAAAGTGGTACGAGGGCTGAAACGGTGTCCATTCAGCTTCGGAAGGTCAACTGAGTAGAAAGGAGTTCGATTACCGCCTCAGCCATCCTAGAAGTGTTTTTCCGTAGTTTCGCGCTTCTCCTCCAGGCAAATGCCGGGATGGTACCTAACTTAAGGCCACGGCCACTTTCTTCCCTTTTTCTTGCCTGCCCCTTCCAATCTTCCCATTCCTCCACAAGACCTCTCTTCAGTATAGCAGGCGAGACTGCCTGGCCGAGGTACTGGTCCTTCTTCCCAGTTGTATCCCCAGCCCCACTGTCTCACGCTCTAAGACCCTGGAAGATAAACATATTAAGAAGGAAAGAAAGAAACATTTTCTTAACAAAATAAAACTGGAACAGGTGGATCATTTCGAATACTTAGGATGTGCTCTTCACTAAGATGGTGGCATAGTAAGTGGAACTGAACCAAAAAATGCAGCAAAGCTAATGCGGTGAGCGCGCAGTTAGGATCAATGTACGAAAAAAAAGCAAGCGCACAGACAATCTTTACATCGGTCTGTTTCCAGACCTACGTTATTGCACGGAAGTGAAAGCTGGGTGGAATTAGCATATCGTATCCATAAGTTAAGACCAGTGGCGTGTCATAACATTTTGAGAATTGTTACCGGTCAAGGCAGTTATAAAGTGACGCTTTAAACTAACAGGTATATGAAAACAAAATTGTACTTAAAGGGTTTCTACCCACTTGTATATAAGCTCATTTCGGCGATTTTGTCTGCAATCGTATACCGGGTGTTTACTAAGATAGGCAACCCAAATAACGCGTATAACTTTAAGATCCTTATAATTAAGTTTTGCGAACACCAAATAACTTGAAACTTCTCCTTATGGCCGATAAGGCTCTCCCCTGCAGTGTGTCATCACTGTAAATTGATCGATGGACCTACAGTAGCAAAGGAAAAATTACTATGCACAATTCCGTGCCAAATATTAAGGACCATTCTATCAACATCTTCTTCTTCTTTATCTGTTTACTCTCCAGGGTCTGTTTTTCTCTCGGACTCAGCGAGGGATACCACCTCTACCGCCTCAAGGTCAGTGTCCTGGAGCTTCACAATCTGGGTCGGGGATGAACTGGGGAGGGTGACCAGTACCTCGCCCAGGTGCCTTACCTGATTTGCTGAACAGGGGCCTTGCGAGGGGGTGGAAAGATTGGAAGGGATAGATAAGGAAGAGGGAAGGAAGCGGCCGTGGCCTTAAGTTAGGTATCATCCCGGCATTTGCCAGGAAGAGAAGTGGGAAATCACGGAAAACCACTTCCAAGATGGCTGAGGTGGAAATCGAACCCACCTCTACTCAGTTGACCTCCCGAGGCAGAGCGGAGCCCGTTCCAGCCCTCGTACCACTTTTCAAACTTCGTGGCAGAGCCGGGAATCGAACCCGGGCCTCCGGGAAGGCATCTAATCACACTAACCACTACACCACAGAAGCGGACACTCTACCTTTCCTGGGATTTAATCCAGATTGTGAATCTCATGTTAAGAATCCATCCATACGGTTTCCGACAGGATTTAATTTACCAAACAATTGTTCGTTCAAATAATTCTGCAGACTGAAACGAACGGAATTCAGATTTCCTTTATCTCCCTTATTTGTATCCTCCATAGTACTTTACGGAAATATTTTACCCAAAAAATGTACACAGTTTTCAATAGCAATTTTAGAGGCTGTACTCAGGACGAGATTTGTTGTGGATGGAAAATTTCAGGCTGAAAAGTTGTTACTACTGTCTAGGACTAAATTTTTAAATGTCCGCATATTAGATTGGTAGCTAGCATGATTCCTATTTTCAACGTCATTGAAACACATACAAGTTTTCTGCGATGGTAGTGAGATGGGAAATGATCAATATTGGGAAGGGGGCAGCCATGACCTTAGTTGTTACAGTACATTTTCCTAATGTGAAAACAGGAACACCCAAACCAAATCTCATGGCACTACAGCCCTTGAAGGGCCTTGGCTTACCAAGCGATCGCTGCTCAGCCCGAAGGCCTGCAGATTGCGAGGTGTCGTATGGTAAGCACGACGAATCCTCTCGGCCGTTATTCTTAACTTTCGAGACCGGGGCCGCTATCTCACCGTCAGATAACTCCTCAATTCTAATCACATAGGCTGAGTGGACCTCGAACCAGTCCACGGGTCCAGTAAACATCCCTGACCTGGCTGGGAATCGAACCCGGGGCCTCCGGGTAAGAGGCAGGCATGCTACCCCTTCACTACGGGGCCGGCATGAAAACAGAAAACCAAAGTAAATTTGCTGATGAACGGATTCATATCTACCATCTCCCAAATGCAAACTTATATTATTCCTACCTGTGCTGCTCAGCCGACTAGCTCTGTGGATGGTTAGTACATTATTTATTTCTTATATTTGTTAGCTCTTTTGTTGTCTATTTATTTAGTTAATTACATAGCTTGATAGATCACAAGACCATTCTCTACTAAACTCGTCTTATGAAACTATGGCTGAGATCTGGGTGACATGGAAAGCAAATATGATGGGAATGGTCAAAGTAAAATCTTCCAGTACATCAATCGTCCCAAACGAATAAAAATTTTAACAAGAGGACAGCGCAGGAGAGGCGGTTAGAATCCGTATACAATAAGTTCAAGGTATATAACAACTTCTCTTGCCCTTAATCTGATACCCAGATAAATTACGTATACATCCAAAAACCACTACACCAAGTTCGATAGCTGCAGTCGCTTAATTGTGGCCAGTATCCAGTATTCGGGAGATAGTGGGTTCGAATCCGTCTGTCGGCAGCCCTGAAGATGGTTTCCTGTGGTTTCCTATTTTCACACCAGGCAAATGCTGTGGTTGTACCTTGAAGTCACGGCCGCTTCCTTCCCACTCCTAGCCCTTTCCTGTACATCTTCGCCGTAAGATCTATCTGTGTCGGTGCGGCGTAAAGCAACTTGCAAAAACAAAAACAAGACTACAAGTCAGTCCATGTACAGTGAAAAATTCTAAATCATACGTAAGTTTTGGGAGAACTGATTTTCTAATTGCAAAATACCTCAAAATACCGCAGTTCACTACACAGAGAGATTTGTTTGCTTTTACGGAACTGCTATTATCCTACTCAAATTAATAAGTTCTGAAATTTACCGTGTATTAGCTTTATTTAAACACTATTTCTCCATTCCCTACGAACATCAATTACATCACTTACATCTGGGATGCTCGTGCTTGATGATGATGATGTTTAACTTAACACTGTAATGCTTAACCTTTCATCCTTTGGTTTTACAATGCTGTATCTTATCAGTTTCATTTCAATATTCTTGAATCCCTGATATTTTACATTCTAAAATAAAATATTCACAGTACGTTTCCGTGGAATTCTTATTTCTATAGCACATTACTCCATCACGATTTACGTTAAACAATCGTCAGTACCATCGTAAACTATCCACAATATTCCTTAATAATTTAGAGAGTTACGGGTTCGACTCCCGGCTGGGTCGGGGAATTTAATCTTAAACAATTATGTCCCTTACCACGGGGACAGGATGTTTGTGCATCTCCGAAATTTGTTTATCACATACAATACTATTCTCTACCACAATAATACGTAGTTTCTCATCCACAGCAGATGCCGCCCAGGCTAGCAAAGTACCACGAAGTTATTATTATTATTATTATTATTATTATTATTATTATTATTATTATTATTATTATTATTATTAAACATCTACACTCATCTTCATTACAGACTGTTATGCCTGAAAGCGTTTAGACTGCAAGCATCTGTGAATTAACCACGTCCCCGACGATCCTCCGCCGTGACTTCGTTCAGTTGTACACCTTTTCTCTTTAAATCATTGAAAATTGAGTCTTATCATCGTCGTTTGGGACTACCCCTGCTTCTATTACCACCCACAGTCGAGTCTAATATTTTCCTAGGTAACCGATCTTCCTCCATCCGTCTCACAAGACCCCACCACCAAAAAACGTTAATACACACAGCTTCATCCATCGAGTTCATTCCTAACTTTTATCTCTTCACTCTGTCCCCCCTCCTACCATTGTTTCCACTTGTTTATACCAACAATGATACTCGATATCTTCATGTCGGTTACTTCCACTATATGAAATAGATATCCTGAGTCCACCCAGATTTCACTCTTGTGCAGCCTCGTCGATCTGATAATTTGCCTGAAAACTCAAATATTTATTACAGAATGATGCTAGTCATAACTGAGAGCTCACTGCCTCAACCTTATTACACTATGGTACGATCACTTACTACTCTACCATCTGGGTTCGAATACCACCGTCGGCAATTCTGAAAATAGTTTTCTGTTGTTTCCCATTTTCACACCTGGAAAATGCTGGGGCTGTACCTTTATTAAGTCCACGGCCGCTACCTTCCCAATTCTAGCTCTATTCAATTCTTGAGTCGCCGAAAACCTTCGATGTGTTAGTGCGACGTTAAATCACAAGCAAGAAATAAACAACTCTACTACCATCTAGTGTTGGCTACTGAATGCATGATTCGAATAGTGTATCGATTCATTGAATTGTCCGAGTGAATCGATTCACAGGAACGGCGTGCTCACGGCACACGATTCAGCTTACTCCCAGTGGACAGTGCTGAGTGGCGCACTCACTGGACGTTGACGGGTAGCCGAGCTTCCGCTGCAGCGAGACAGTGAATCATGGCACATCGAAAGAATCGTGAACGAGCGTGGCTCAGTGAGACACATGATACACACGACTCCTTGTCGGCTCACTGGACACGCGGAGAGCCGAGCTTCAGCTGCAGCGAGACATACAGTGAGCCATGGCACACCGAAAAAATCGTGAACGAGCCGGCTCAGTGAGACACAAGATACACACGGCTCCTTATCGGCTCACTGCAGCGAGACATACAGTGAGCCATGCTACACTGAAAGAATCGTATGCTATAATGGACTCTCGAGCTCAGCTCATTTGAAAATAATACCCATTTGCATTCACTGTCCTCTTCTTACAGTGAGGTTTAAATAGTAGATGGATTTATTTGCAGTGTAAAAAAGTTAGTCACAACATAATTCTGAAGTAGCTAGTAAGTAGGTAGGCTATTAGGTTATACTATTTATTAGTTTAATGAATCTTAGTATTATAACTTAGTTGACATTTGACAATTAAACTCGACTCTAGCCTGCCCCATGACTATGAGTCATGCTCATGACCACACAAAAGTACCTGTTTTATATTGGGAAGAACGGCTCAGTATTCTCTCAGTTCATATGTCACATCGTTTCACAAGACTTCAATCATATGTGGACAGACGCAATAACAGTATGTTGAATCAGAAAACCAGCGGGCTACTGTACATCTCGGGTAGCCTATACAAAATATGACGATTAAAAAAATCCTCAGCTGATAGAAAAATACATATTTTCAAAAATGACTGAGCGAGTTGTCGTGCGGTTAATATCGCGTGGCTATGCGCTTGCATTCGGGGGATGGTGGGTTCGAATCCCACCCTCGGCAGCCGTTAAGATGGTTTTCCGTAGTTTCTCCATTTTCACACCAGGAAATGCTGGGACTGTACCTTAATTCAGGCCATGGCTGCTATCTTTCTAATCCTAACCTTTCCCACCCTGCGTCGCCGGAAACCTTCGATGTATTAGAGTAACTAGCATTTTTTTCTAAGAAAGGAGTTTATAGTATGAAGACCAGATGGCAGCTGCGAGCACTGAATGCTGTTGCTGCTGTCTTACCAGCACATACTACACAGTAGGAACGGTAACCAATGAGCCGTGAATCGGATCACTGTATCGATTCAGTAAAGTGAGCGGAATCAAATGAATCGATTCAGTTAAATGAATCGAATGTCTCGTCACTACTACCATCCTGGGAAAATAAACATCCTAAATACCTGAAATGAAATGATCTACCTACTAGAGTTTTATACTTCCTACCTGACATTCAATCTTCCTAGGTTCTCTCCCAGTTGGGGGTTCGATTTACCGCCAGGAAGTCGTAAAATTTAAGGAACGAGTTTTCCATTTCCGCAGGTGTGTATGGCCCTAAGGTCCACTCAGCCTACACCAAAAGTAAGTGTCAGGTTAATTCCTAGAGGCAACGGTGGCTGCAGTAGAACTTACCACTCTACTTCATACTCAGCTGCTTGTTTACTGCTGAGAATTTTAAAACCTAATGCTCCCTCATATTTGACCAAGTTCTTTGTTCAGATGAGTCAAGTCCATGATCGGGACAATAGGTTTACAGCTAACACCCTACAGGTTCCACAGCATCGTACGGTAAAGTGCAGTAAGTCGTTCATTGTCACTGCCTCTCAATTATACAATGATCTTAAACTATATGAAATGCAGCAAAGTAGTGTCGGAATTCAGAAAAATTGTCTTAAATACCGCTACCTTTCACCAAATTTTCACCAAGTTAATTAAATAGTACGAAATATCATAATCTCCTAGATACATTTTAGATGTTCAGTATTATTCTTAATTCATCCTCGGCATTAAAATTCTTAGGTTTCTCTTATGTCTTCTCTTCCTTGTTATTATAGTCTATGTTTATGAAATGGTAAAAGTAATCTCTTAATCTTATTCTTATATCCTGAGTAGGAAAATGTATCTTACGCTTTTTGTATTCTTTTTATTAGATGGTGTATATTAATTCATACATTTAAGTTAAGGTGGCAGTTAGTTACAGCCTCTGGTCCTACTTGTAATTAACTTAAATAAATATATTTCTATTCTACTCCAGCAAGTACCGAGGTTACGGGTAGTGGAATCATCCCAGGGCCTTCATGGAGATGACTTTGCTTTTCTTAACTTATCATTAATGGTGTTATTCGATAGAAATAGGATTTCTTCCTCTTCCTACTTCATTGACATCGTACACACAGACGTGCGTGTCGTCAACCAGAAAGACCTGCTCCAGGCCTCTCCGAAGAATACACATTACCTTATTATTGGGGTTCAATGCTACTAGTATTTATGGAAGTAACTCATTACTACCAGCGATTTTCAAAGTTTGTAACTGAGTTCCTTAGAAATACACTAAATGTCAAATCTGTCCGGCTACTATTTGTCCCCAGTATAATTCAAAACTGCGTTCTTTTCATTACTGTCTAAGAAATAAAATCATTGAAGGCTATTCTCATACCAAAGGAGATACTAATATCAAGTATATGGCACTAGTTTTGTTGTAATAACAAGTGGAGACTCTGCATGTTCTCAAAAATAAATGTAAGCTAATCATTTCATTTGGTAATAAAAGTGATATTATAAAGAACTGCCAATACTAAATAGACAAATACATAATAGAAATTCCGACAATATCCATTAATTTGCAATAATGTTATTTACTTTCATAATTAATGTTAACATATATAGACAATGAATAAATGATATATTAACTAAATATAGATATATTTTTCACTCGTTTGTTGCCAACCGAAGCGCCCCATACAGCACAATATGCACATAACAATAATATATTCCCTTTTTAGTGAAGGAATTGAACATTATTGAATAAAAGCGAATTAAACAGAGATGAATGGCACAAAACCGAGTAATGGAAAAATTGATTATAGTCTTGATAATATACATCAAAATTCAAAGCCGTAACTATAGGTACTGTATCACATTCTAAACTCTTCCCAGGCATTGATCATACACTGTCATGTTATCACATTCGCCGCCAAACGCGACTACAGTATATATATTTTATTTGCTATTTTTATTATTGTTTTGCTACTGGGTTTTCGTCTCGCCGACTCAGGCAGGTCTTATGGTGACGATCGGATAGGGATAGTATTTGGAAGGAATAATAATAATAATAATAATAATAATAATAATAATAATAATAATAATAATAATAATAATAATAATAATAATAAGAATAAGAATAAGAATAATAATAATAATAATACGTCCCACTAACTACTACGGTGTTTGCAGGCGCCAATGTGCCGGAAATTTGTTCAGTGGTAGTTTTTTTACGTGCCGGTAAATCTACCGAAACGGAGCTGACGTATTCGAGCACCTTCTAATGCCACCGGCATGAGCCAGGATCGAACCAGCCAGCTTGGGTTCACAAAGCCAGCGTCTGAGCCACTCAGCCTGCAGAGCGGAAAGAGACCGTGTCGTAATTAAATACAACCCCCAGCAATTTCCTGGTGCGCAAATGGTGAAACCACAGAAAACCCTCTTCAGGGCTGTCAATTGCGGGGTTCGAATTCACTATCACCCGAATGCAAGCTGACTGCTACGTGACTCGCACACTTAGCCAACTCACTCGGTATAGACATTTTAAAACACTGGATCAAGTACTTGCTCACATTTGTCATTAATTGCATCCAAATGCAGAGAAACTTGCTAAATCAATCAAAGAATTGTCCTATTTTTGTGCTGTTACTTAAAGGCCTATAGTTTTCAATACAATATAAAATCGATCAAGGTCGAATACGTAGATCGCATTTTATTGGTGGCATAAAAGGATTAGTGATTCTAAGGAGACAGAGAATGCTTTGGACCAAACGGTAGCAGGCATTATTTCAAGTGAGACGAAAATATGATGCCATCTGATGCAATGAGAGCGGAGGATGTGTGGAAATGTTTAGGTCTAAAGGTGATTACAGGTATTATATACAAACCTAATTAAGAAATATACTAATCTACTTCGATATTTCTGGCTCACGTATCTTCCAAAAAAACTATATCCACAAAGGGACTGAACCTAATTCGACACATTTAATTCTATCCTCTAGTATTTAAAAAAAATTGAAGTTCAGATGTAACTTTGTAGAAAAGTTTGTAACTTACAAAGTGGCTGATCAGGGAGATCCGACACCCACCACTGAACATGGCAGTGAATGTGTTATATATTACATTATTACCAGGGACAGCACACAGCTATGTCCTCAGTTGTAGATTCTGTCAACTTAATGATATAAAGCATTTCCTAATAAATAGAAGTCGGTTTAGTGTAGATGCTTGCCTCTGGGAATAATATAATAATTATAATATAATATCTATAAAATCAAAAGGAAGGTAGGTAGGTAGGTACGTTGGTTGGTTGGTTGGTTGGTTGGTTGGTTGGTTGGTTGGTTGGTTGGTTGGTTGGTTGGTTGGTTGGTTGGTTGGTTGGTTGGTTGGTTGGTTGGTTGGTTGGTTGGTTGGTTGGTTGGTTGGTTGGTTGGTTGGTTGGTTGGTTGGTTGGTTGGTTGGTTGGTTGGTTGGTTGGTTGGTTGGTTGGTTGGTTGGTTGGTTGGTTGGTTGGTTGGTTGGTTGGTTGGTTGGTTGGTTGGTTGGTTGGTTGGTTGGTTGGTTGGTTGGTTGGTTGGTTGGTTGGTTGGTTGGTTGGTTGGTTGGTTGGTTGGTTGGTTGGTTGGTTGGTTGGTTGGTTGGTTGGTTGGTTGGTTGGTTGGTTGGTTGGTTGGTTGGTTGGTTGGTTGGTTGGTTGGTTGGTTGGTTGGTTGGTTGGTTGGTTGGTTGGTTGGTTGGTTGGTTGGTTGGTTGGTTGGTTGGTTGGTTGGTTGGTTGGTTGGTTGGTTGGTTGGTTGGTTGGTTGGTTGGTTGGTTGGTTGGTTGGTTGGTTGGTTGGTTGGTTGGTTGGTTGGTTGGTTGGTTGGTTGGTTGGTTGGTTGGTTGGTTGGTTGGTTGGTTGGTTGGTTGGTTGGTTGGTTGGTTGGTTGGTTGGTTGGTTGGTTGGTTGGTTGGTTGGTTGGTTGGTTGGTTGGTTGGTTGGTTGGTTGGTTGGTTGGTTGGTTGGTTGGTTGGTTGGTTGGTTGGTTGGTTGGTTGGTTGGTTGGTTGGTTGGTTGGTTGGTTGGTTGGTTGGTTGTACAAATATACACGCCTCCACTGATCAGTACCAACATTTGTATCAATACTTATGAGGCACTCAGACGGGTCGTAGAAGGTTTTATAAAAAGCTTGATAATAAGATTGATCATCGGATAGTAGTTTGTATGTGTCACGCCATTTTTGATACCAAAGCTCTTAAGGAACTGGACAAATGATAAATATGAAACTTAGAGCAGCAAGGCATATGGTCAAACCTCATACAGAGGTACGGGACTAAACTATTCGTTGGCACTTCCTTGCACTCTGCTTCTTGAAACAATCTAGCGATTTATTGTCTGCAAAATTAACCTTAATCTCATAAATGAATCGGACGGGCTCTCAAAGATTTCATAAAACTGATCATAATATGTGATGTATGGGTAGAAAGTTTTGTGTGTTGACGCCAATTTTTGGTACCAAAACTCTTAACGGATAGATTGGACAAACGAATAGCATATAAATTAATATAGTGAGGGGTTTCTACGGTGTAATCTAGCGATTTATTCTCTGAAAAATTAACTTCAGTTCCATGAATGAGTATCATTTTTATGCATCTTGAAAATTGATATCTGTAACCACGCTCTGCTACCATTTGCACCCCATCCTATCTTACGTTGATGAATACGGCATGTGGTTGTGTTAGACCAGCCCTATGTCATTCTACCCCCATGCCCACGGTGGGGTTGGGCCCGATGAGCATCGATGAATAAATAGCCGGAAAACACAACACATACACAGGCAGAAAGTTGGTGGATTTTGCTCTATGATGTAAGATGGAACTTACAATATTAAAAGATATCTAGTATAAAATCTAGCGATTTATTCCCTGAAAAGTTAACCTCAGTTCCATGAATATGAAATGATTGCTTTCCGGTGCGCATTACTTGCTTCAATCGTATGTACCATAGTTTCTCATTCCTCTTCGTTTCAACATTAATAAACGATGACTTTAACACATATATTCTTGACTCTGCTCATTCTACGCTGTAGAGCCTTCGTTTCATTTGTACATTGGAAATACTGCTCAGAATCTTTCACTTTAACTTCATAATCAGGGGAAATCATAACTACATGCGTAGTAGTAGAAAGTGTTGCTGGTTTGTGAGGTTGTACTACATCAATGAGTGTGAAAGAGCACTGGATATATATTTCACAGTTAGAAATGACGTACATACTTAATGAATCAATATCAATAATTCGTAATTAGTTAAAAAGTTGCCAAACTGCAGAAAACCAAATGTACAGTTTCTATGTATGATGTTTTTGCAAGTGTTTGTTGATATAATATTACATTCTATTACAATAGCAGTGTCCGGCTCCATCGATAAATGGTTATCATTCTGCTTTTTGTCAAAGGGTTCAGGGTTCAATTCCAGGCATAGATGCAAATTTTAACCATCATTGAACAGACCTAATTCCGCCTCATTGATCAACGTAAATTTACAATCAAGCAATCCAGAAAGGGTGACCGAGATAGAATAAAGCGCCGTGAGAAGTATGAATACCAAAAACCTCAATTCCTATACTACAATCAGAGACGAAAAGCAGTACGTGCGGCAATCAGTGACACTAAAGAGGTGTGTAAGGTAGATATAAATAACATACATCACTACTTTTCCTCTCGTGTTTCAATCCCCAATGATTTGGAAAGATCAACATATACTTCACACACATCTGAAGCAGAATATGTAGAATTAGAAGATACAAGGAATACTGTCATTTCTAAACAAGAAGTAGAGTATGCGATCAAGAAAATAGCCGTTGACACATCCCCTGGCCCAGACCATGTATTTATGAGGGCACTTAAACATGACACGTGTTACGAAATTATAGCATTGATTGCAACAACTATGTTAATAAGAACACTGGTGCCTGAGATTCTTAAAATAACTAGAAACGTGCTTATCAATAAGGGAGGAGATCCCAGGGATCTAGATAATTGGAGACCAGTAACCATCTATTCACTAGTGAGAAGGGTAATAGAGCGCATATTAGGTACACGACTACGTAGCTACGTGAGCTTTAATGAAAATCAACGTGGCCTCACAAACTCTGCTGGCACTCATATCAACACTTCCATCTTGGAATCTATTCTGACATCAGCCAAATACCAAAAGGTCGACTGTAACCTGGTTTTCCTGGATTTCACTAGGACCTTTGACAACGCAGGTTTGAAGAATGCCCTCTCCTCCCACGCCCTACCATCAAAACTCTCTGATCTAATAATGGCACTACAATGTAATAATATACTACTCAAATAGAATCCCATTACAAGAAGACCAAACCAATTGTTCTCAATAAAGGCATAAAGCAGGGTTCTCCCTTTTCGCCGGCGCTTTACTACATTGCAACTGACCACATTTTAGAACTTTCAACAAGAGAGTTCCTGTAAGAAAATGGATATTGTATAATGGCTGGTCTTCCTAACGTAACCATTCTAGGCTTTGATGATGATACGTTGATTGTAGCATAAAAACGAGACTTCAGCTAGAATGATCACTGAAATGGCCATCAAGAGATTTGAAGAAATTGGCCTAACAATCAATGTCAACAAATCTAAATCCATTTCCATAGTAAAAGGAAGTCGTACCTACAAATCTCTAATATTAGATGGCTAAAATGAAGTTAAATCTATAACTCCTGTAGAGACCATCCGCTACCTAAACTATCACAATGCTACTCTATTTGATGCTAAATTAACGATGGAAAAATTTAAGAATAAACTAGACGCATTAGCATCAACTCCACTACTGCAACCATGCCAGAAATTTAATGTGCTATCAACCTACACTTGCCCATCTTTGATCTACAAATTCCACACTACACCTTTATATCGAATACCTGCGAGTTTCCTAACTGATACTGACAAACTTATCAAAAGCACCTTGAAAGAAGTTTTTGAGCTTCCAATAGATACCCCAGACAGCATGTTATACACCTATAAAAAGTATAAAGGACTCGGTCTTTTCAAGTGTGGTTGGGAGGCTTATATACAGCACATAAATGCAAGCCAAGTTCTCCAACGATCCAACAATATACACATTAACCATACCAGAGACCTCTATACAGAAACAGAGAAGTGCTTCTAAAAACTTTGCCTACTCCTGAATGCTGATTACGAATCAGTCAATGTCTCGGTCCTACGACAACAACTCCGTGAGAAAGAATTCTATGCCTGGCGTGCCTTACCACAAAAGGGTAAGGGTGTTATACTGTATAAGGAGTACACACCAGTCAATCAGTGGGTAAGAAAACCTGAAGGTTTAACCAGTAGCGACTGGAGAAATACCATAAAACTAACAGCAAATGTAGTTCAATTAGGTCCCGAGACAATAACCACTGTCGGCGTTGCCACAGTGAAATTGAAACACTTGGCCACGTCTTGGGTTCCTGTCCATTTAATGACACCCTACGGAATAACGTCATCATCGTATACGACCTATGATAGTTGAAGTCCTGAGAGAAAAGCATTACACAGTCTACGAGGAGGTACATGGATTGTCTCAGATAGGGCCAAGCCGGCGAATTGACATGATTGCTACACCACCGGTCTCAAGTAAAGGGTTCATAATAGACCCCACACTTAGAACCGAAGAATCATCCACTCAACCACATGATGTACACAAGGAGAAATGTGATATATATGAACCTACAATCCCATACTATGCCGAGAAATATCATCTGGACTCCATACAAGTATTAGGATTGATGTTAGGAGCACGAGGCACCATTAATCACATATAACACAACTTTTGTAAGAAATCTAATTCGCATAACCAATTTATTAAGGACAGTGGGTTAGCAGCTCTGAAAGGATCGTTAGTAATAGTCAAAAATCATCTATACTCTTAACTACGTCTTTGTCCTATGAGGAATCCCTCATGGATTTAAAAATTATTGACTGATACACATTTTTCATCACTGCATCAAGTAGGCTTTAATATAGTATACTTATCATTTATGGACATACCCTTGTAGTTATTAATCAAATTCTCATGTAGGCTTTGTCTGTTTGGCAACCTCAAAATCGGGGAGACAGAAATAAATGCATTTCTCTCTCTCACTCTAATTACACAAAATGCTAACAAGGGTGACACACTACTTAAGTCATTTCATGAGATCTCCTAAATTACATTATTTTTTAAAGGTTCAAAAATACTATAGTTACACATTATTGTTAACAATCGATTGACATATTGAATTTAGTTCTTTATCTGTTTACCCTCCAGGGTCGCTTTTTCCCGCGGACTCTGCGAGGGATCCCACCTCTACCGCCTCAACGGCAGTGTCCTGGAGCTTCAGACTCCGGGTCGGGGGATGAACCTGGGGAGGATGACCAGAACCTCGCCCAGGCGGCCTCACCTCCTATGCTGAGCAGGGCCCTGCGGGGGATGGGAAGATTGGAAGGGATAGATAAGGAAGAAGGGAGGAAGCGGCCGTGGCCTCAAGTTAGGTATCATCCCGACATTTGCCTGGAGGAGAAGTGGGAAACCACGGAAAACCACTTCCAGGATGGCTGAGGTGGGAATCGAACCCACCTCTACTCATTTGACCTCCCGAGGCTGAGTGGACCCCGTTCCAGCCCTCGTACCACTTTTCAAATTTCGTGGCAGAGCTGGGAATTGAACCCGGGCCTCCGGGGGTGGCAGCTAATCACACTAACCACTACACAACAGAAGCGGACTTTGAATTTTCTTTATGTAAATTTTTGAAACCGTTTGCATCCCTTACCAGGGACAGGAAACACCAACATTTCACAATCAAGTAGTACAGCTCCTTGGAATATTAACCAGTTAGAACACATAGAACAAAATCTACACAAAAGTATGTTTTAAGTTTGAACTGTCTACTGGAAAATATGAATACAGAAAGAAATATGTTCCTGACTTGTACATATGCGGGAACAAGGCCTGGAAACTTTAATATTAATTACCGTTTGAACTTGGCTATCATGTGGAAACTATTGGATTTGACACCATTCAGACTAGCTGCGTGCCATTTGTACTGTACCAGATAGTAGAAGGTCAGGACTCTTTTTGGTTGACCTATACCTATAATTTAATTAATTCTTCGTGTAAATCTCGAATGTGCCATGAGAGATTACTTTCGTATTGTCATCGTGGAAAAGGTCCTGCTCCATATGGTTAGCATGCTGGCCGTTGGTCCAAGGGGTCACGGGTTCGATTCCCGGCCGAGTAGGAGATTTTTAACCTTCATTGGTTAATTCCGATGGGTGTGTGTGCCGTCTTCGTCACTAGAATACATCATAGTTAGCGCCTCATCCTCATAGACCCGCAGGTCGCCTATACGGCGTCAAATTGAAAGACCTGCACCAGGCTCTTGGGAGGCCACACGCCAGTATTTTATCGTGCAAAATGTAATGCCGAATGGGACCCTTTCTGCTTTTCGAAACGTACGCTATTTTAACCAGGTTCTCTTCTGTTGACAAACATAAAACCTTAACTATGGTTGACAGATAGTACTGGGGTCACAATAGAACTTTTTTGTTCTATAATCCTTATGAAAGTTTTTGTATGTATGTATGTATGTTGGGTATTCAGCCCGAAGGCTGGTTGGATCCTCAACAGCTCCACCATTAGCTGTGGTAGATGGCCTAGGTGTCACTGAACAGGCGTACTAGGGAAATGAGGAGTGAGTTAGTTTCCCGTTGTTTTCCTCACTGAGCCAGAAGTTGCTATTGCATATCAGTCTACCAAGCCCACTGAAATACGTGTACCAACCGACACTATGAACGACGTTTTCACACAATTCATAGCAGAGACTGGCTGCGTAAGGAATGGCATTACTAGCATCGCTCATACCTCAGTCACTTTCATTTTGTCAAAGCCAAGGATAAGACTGAGACAGGTCGATGGGTTTCTCTAATGGTTTAGGCATCTTAAGCCGACAAATTGTTTGTGCACCGTCACTTTCAGTTCTGTCGCATAAACCGTTACTGTTTAGCTTCCTTTAAACACAGTTCAATGGATAATGCATGCAAACCTTCTTCGGAAGATCTAGACAACAGTGGAAACCGCTTAAAGATCTGTTCATTGGTCCTCGTGTCACAACGTTTGAGACAGCACTGAGCCGAGCCTGACGAATGCTCCTTCCGTACCTAGCACCTAGATATATAAAATTCAACGTCCGAATGTATGTATGTATGTATGTATGTATGTATGTATGTATGTATGTATGTATGTATGTATGTATGTATGTATGTATGTATGTATGTTATAGTGTCTGCTTATAACTAGAGAAATACTCCTCTAAGTTTTATACGATTTTTCGATGTTACCTAGAGGATTTCCAGAGGAAGGTTTTATTCTATAAAAACTGAACATTTTTTTACAAATTGTTTTACGTCACACCGACACAGATAGGTCTTATGGCGACGATGGGATAGAAAAGGGCTAGGAGTGGGAAGGAAGTGTCCGTGGCGTTAATTTAGGTATAGTCTCAGCATTTGTCTGGTGTGAAAATGGGAAAGCACGAGAAACCATCTTCAGGACTGCCGACAGTGGGGTTCGAACCAATTATCTCCTGAATACTGAATACTGGCCGCGCTTAAGTGACTCCAGCTATCGAGCTCGGTAAAAATTGAACTGAGTGAAAGTAAAACAAGGAGTAACGAACATCCGAAGAAAATGACGCCAGGCAACAATTTTATCGGCTTACGCTGCCCAAACCGTTGAAGATATCCGCAAGCTATTTGTGTATGAATTGTAGAGGATAATAAATAATACAAAAACGTTGCTAAGATATCATACCTATCTCTAAAGAGTTGGGCTAAAATAACAATTTTTTAAACTCTAATCGTATAATTCCTGCGCTTGTACGAGAATAGTATTCCGTAACTCGAGAACCGCTGAACAGATTGTTGGGTGATTTTCGTTGTTGCCTAGAGGATTTCCCGACAAAGCTTCAGTGTATGAAATATTGAACTGTGCTGAAAAACAGAGCAGTGGTGATTTCTTTGAAACAACTCTAAGAAAATGACGCCAGACGACAAATTTATAGGTTTACAGTGGCTAAACCACTAAATAAGCTACAGTACTGTAACACTCAATATTTTGTAGCTAGGTATTGTCTGTTATCAGCACTGTTATGTGTAGGTACAGAATGCAAATATTTCAGCTGAGTCATGCTGTGTATAGCAACATGTTACCATATTCACATGCCAAAGATACAGGTACGTTTAACTCTAATAGTATCCATACAAATACACTTTACGTTGGCTCATAAGTATTTTGTGAAATACTCCGTATCATATACCGTGCGATGAAATGGGAAAATGTTGTATTAAAATATATATTTTAAGACAGTGTGATTAGATCTACAGAATATTCCTTCTTTATAGGGCATATTCAACGGCCGTAGCCGTGTTGAAACACCGGACCCCGTGAGATCTACGAAGTTAAACAACATTGGGCGTGGTCAGGAGTTGGATGGGTTGCCACGCGCTGTTGGTGGGGGGTAAGAGAATGGAGGAGCGGAAAGGAACTGGCCACCCTACTGCACGTAAACTTCCGCTCAGGAACACCTCTGCGGAGGTTCGCACTTGTCTTCGGGCAGAATAACCCTTACCTTACCTTAGGCATATTCACACAATTTTAAAAAATAAAATATTTATGTTTAAATATAATATTTTCCACTTAATTTAATTGTACGATATACTACTCGGAACATTTTACAAAATTGTTATGAGCCAACGAAAAATGTGTTTCTATGAGTACTATTTATAGGTAAACATACCTGTATCTTACGCATGCGACGATGGTAACGGTGCAGTCTCAAAATATCCGAACATAAAATAGACAGGAACTATGTAGCCGAAATAAATAAGCTAATGAGTCTAAAAATATCCAAGAAGTGTAGATATCTGCATAATGTCAGGGGCGTTAAAAACAAACAATTTTGAAGAGTATTGGATGTGTGGCTGTACTTCATTACGGTGAGGAAGATTTTTGATTCATTTTATTTGGAATACTTTTTTTCTGTTACTTCGTCGACGGTGGATTGACAAACCACAAATGCCACTTCAGCTGTGGAATTTCACGGAAAAGGACACCGAACAAACAATGAAGAATGGAATTCTAAGTTCAACCGTCCGACAAAAATGCCTAATCTCCGCTTCAAAGGGTTGGTATCTTGTCTGAAAAAGAACATAAAACATCTGGATGTCAACTCGAAGGTTCGAAAACAACAAAGAACTATTGAATTTTAGACGAAAAATCGATAGTTCTTTACCGGATGGTACACCTCTCACGCCACACGTTTAAATCTTCCGCCTTAAATTATTCCTCTACAGGATAAACAGTGAACTTGAAACTGGACCAACTTAAATTTTTCCTCTGAAGATGTCACTGTGTGAATTTCGACTTGTTTTTGTTTACTATTTATCAAGAAGTTTGGACATTCTCTCATAGATGTCACTGCCGAAAAAACTATGATCATGCACCCTGGTGCGAAGTGAAGGAACTTTATTTGAAGAAATTTTGTATTCATAAGTTTGTTCTTTACTAAATTTCGTTCATTCAGTTGTGGGTTGGCAATATTTATCTTTCTTTCCGCCAGTTTTGAATTTAGCCAATCCAGAATTTCTGTAATTAATTTCTAACCAATCACTGGCTTCTTCTTCGTTTTGGTGTGTAACTTTAAACTAATCAATAAAAGTGAGAGGGTGTAGCTTTATTATTCATGAAAGGTCTCGAACTTTCCCCGAGGGTTTATAAACTGCGGATCACGTCTCTTGGCCACTCAATCAACATCTTACTAAGGGTGTGGACGTAAAGCAGGAGGCGGGTAGCGCTTCTTTCATCCGGGAGCAGGTCTGCAATAACGTAATAGCCATTTAACATCTTTATTTCTTGCTAGCTCAGCAGTTTAACCCGCGGGAAAGGTCCTAAACCTTTTACAATGTAACCTCATTTCCTAAATATGTAATTTTCTGCAGGCTTATGTAAAATCTTACTTAAATCTGTAACTGTAATTCGGGGATAGAGAGTGATTTACCCTCTCGAGCTCCCATTCATTTTGGTTTGAGGTAACTACGTTTTGGTAACCGATTTTCTTCTTTTCCTTAATGTTTTAAATTTCTTCCTTATACGAGACACCTCCATAGTTTGGGAATAGCCCCTGTTTCATCGACCTAGTGCCTTTTAGGTTTAAAAATGTGTATTTAGGAGTGCAAGTACACGCCTCCATTCTTTTGGTATTCCGGGCCAGTTTCTTAACCTGTTCTTTTTCTGCTAAGGCCCAGTAGGTTGGGTACTAGATACCCCCGTCTCATTGTTGTAAGTTGTGCCTTGATGGCAATTAATTGTAAAGCCTGACATTGCCTTAAATAGGCTTGAAAAACTGAGACTGCGTCTGCTCTTTTCTTGTGTGGTAAAAGTGCCTCTGGGAGGCTTGAGGTTAAAAGTTGGGAGCAAGTGCTCCATGTGGTAGGGGTTTTCTGCCCCTTTGAACAAATTGTGCTTTGTAAAACTAGGGGCGTGTAGCCCGAGAGTGTTAAAGTTTTGGAATCTTGGATCTTTCTAGTCTTGTTTCCAAATTGTTATTTCACAAAGTGAAATGTTGTTAAGGTTTTGTCGTTGATTGAGTGTTAAAATTCAAAAATATAACTTTTATTTGGAATTTTAAATTAACTTTGATTCTGTAGCTAGACCCATTCATCCCGGCACCTTCTTTCACCTCTGCTGTTCCACAGAAATCCAGGAACAGTTCTATAGATAAATATGAGGAAACTTGACACAGAAATTTTTTAGAACAATCTCTTAATTATCGACATGAATTTAAATGTATGGCAAAATTATGACGAGAAATTATAAATATTTTTACGGTAAACTTCGCAAATAATCAAGATTGTACATATATGACAAAGCAATAGCTGTACTTAAAAATGAGACTAGGCCAAACATTTTAGGTCGCAAGATTGTACATGTATGATAAAGCAATATTTGAATTTTAAAAGACTAACTTTGCATGGGTTCATTTCGTCCGTGAGTCTGCTGACCTCCGGCTGGTGCTAACAATGGATCTTTAAGGATTACTTTGTATTCATTATAATATTGCATGCACGCAATAGTTCTTAAAACAGTATTACCATTCAAAGTTCGTATATTTTGAGACTCGTGAAGAAAAGGCAATCCCAATCTAGTGTTGCTAGGGATTTGGGGATACATCAAAAGCTGGTAAGTACATGAGGTCTACTCAGAAACAAGAAGAAAGTGTACATAACAAACCAGGATCGGGTCAGGCTCGGGAAACAATCGTACGGGAAGGACAGATCAATTCGGAAGCAATCAGTTGTTGATCCCAATAAATCTGCAAGGGAAATCAGGAATTTTTTACAAGAGCACCTTGGACTGGATCTTAAGGTTTCCAGAAATATATTGTTTAGCATCTTCTGATTTAAACTATAGATGACCTGGAAGAAAACTACTGATCAGTCCAAAAAGCAGAATGGCCGGTTTAGAGTTTAAAAAGATGTAACATGGAATAGTAAATATTGGTCAAAGGTCTTATGGAGTGACGAAAGTAAGTTCAACCTTGTCTCGTCTGACGGTATCATGTATATTCCTCACCAAACAAACTAGAGAAGCAATGTGGTACTAAGTATCCACCATTAAACATGGCCGTGGTAGTATCATGGTCTGGGATTGTTTTTCAGACGTGGAGTTGGTCATCTAATAGGAATAGAAGAGATCCACATGGAGTCAATAATATGCCTGAAACATGGATATTTTAACAATTAAATAAGCCATGTGAGTAATTTGATTTCATAGAAGGACGTCAAAATTTGGGATTCACAAAGTCAAAGCTCAAAGCTGAACCTCCATTGAACACATCTGGAAGAAACTGGAATGATGTGCACGTTTCAGGATCAGTTCTTTGGTGCTTTACAAGAGGAATGGACCAACCTTTCATTCTTACTTTTGCAGAAGCTTATGTTGCCACGAAGATGTTGTACTGTTATCAGTACTCACGGATATGCAACTAAATACTAAATTTGTACCTCAACACCTGACAATGATTTTGTGTATTGACGTATTGTTTCACCAATAAAATGAAATTATAAGTTTATTTTTATGGAAGATAGCTATGTTTAAATCAGAGTTGTGTCAATTCTAAACTGATCATAAATACAGGGCGCGGTGCAGCGGGTAGATAGGCGAGCTGGTCGGACGAGCACATGGCAACTCGTTGAGCGTGGTGCCGGGAGCGCGCCCGTATGAATCGCATGTAAATAACAAGCACACATAGTAACGCATAATCAAAGTAAAATAATGTCTTCCACCTGCATCTACACATTTCTGGCTTCATCTAAGGAAATTTTCATTCATACGCATTAGTTCGTCTAGCGAGATAACCTCAGTTTCTCACGTGATGGTGGTGGTGATTATTATTTTAATAGGAAGTACAACTAGGCAACCATCCTCTATATAACACTAATCAGTGAGAAAAATTGAAGGAATCCGACACTTCGAAAAATGAAGGTATCGGCCAAAGGACGACAAAGGCCACGAAGGGCGTGAAAATGAAAGACTCCCTAGCCCTCGCAAACCTAATAGCGTCGGGGTTTGAAAAGAACAAGAGTTGACAAAGGAGGTCGAATAGGATAGATGAAAGTGAGAGGCCTGGCACAAGTAAGTGGAAGCAATGCCAGGACTCGGTTAAGGGTCCCGTGGTCGCCATCCCACGCTCCAAAGTTCAGAGCCCATGGGACCCCTTTTAGTCGCCTCTTACGACAGGCAGGGGATACCGTGGGTGTTATTCTACCGCCCCCACCCACAGGGGGATTTCTCACGTGATATTTTGTTTGAGTTCATCTACAGTGTGAAAATGGGAGTGTTGGCGGCAGTAACTGCAGACAGGATAATATGGCCTATAGATTTTGAAACCAGTCACTGGGCAGAGATATAGGAATGATATTCTCGTACCATTTTTTAACAATTGACGGACAATGAATGCCAGTCTCGATATTTCCGGCAAAACTCGGCAACCGCGCATACGGCTAACGAGTCATTAAGTTTAACTGAGGAAATATTTGACAACAGCGTAATTAGTAAACCATTGTAGCCAGCAGTATTCCCAGATCTTACGGTTAGCGATTTTTATTTACGGAAAAAATGGAAAAATAAGATTTATGCAACAAACCCCAATCTAGTGTTGCTAGGGGGTTGGGGATATCCCAACAGCTTGTAAGTACATGAAGTCAACTCAAACAAGAAGGAAGGATACATAACAAACTGAGGTCGGGTCAGGCTCGGTAAACAATCGCACGGGAAGGACAGATCAATTCGGAAGCAACCAGTTGTTGATCCCAATAAATCTGCAAGGGAAATCAGAGATTGTTTACAAGAACACCTTGGACTGGATCTTAAGGTTTCCAGAAGTACGTCGTTTATTGTTTCACCAACAAAGTACTTCTGGTCTATGAAATTCTAAGTTTACTTTCATTGAAGATAGCTATGTTAAAATCAGAGTTATGCCAACGCCCATCTACCTGATGCACTGCGCCGACCCTAATTAGAGTGAAAGACCCTGTATAATGTACATGTTCTTGCGTTGGTAACTAATGTTTAATAATTTAAATTGTTTTTATAAAAAATGCCGAACAAATGCTACCCACAAAATATTCTGAGCGCTACTCTATATGGAAAAATTATTATAGTACATTAAATGTTCTACAAGAGGGTCCCTAGGAATGTCTCTCATTCAGCATGAAGAGACTGTCATTTTGGAGCAAGCATCAACATTAACATCATTTACTGCTGTAATTTATACTGTCAGACTTTTCTTTTATTTATAGGATACTTTGATATGTTAATTTCAAATTTAAAATTTCTTTTCACATATTAATTTCTGTAACGTGTACCGGCTTATATGCAGTACTAGTCATTATTATACTGTAAATTAAAGGCTTATTTCTAGAGTTCTACCTGACCGATTTTAACACATTTTATGCCAACCGTTAGTTCTGGCTGTGTGCATTCCAATAAAAGCCTTAAGTGAGGAATTTCTTGGAGAAATCCATCATAGGAGTGGAAAACTTCCAATTACTTAACCGTTAAATATGTCGAGTTCGATTCATTTATTATTTGATTACCCGATCCAGAAAACTAAAGCCGTTTTGTGTCAGAACGTCAATTTTGTCAATTTTATCACTTGTAAACAGTAAATCAGATCTTACTATAAAAACACACACAATACGGCTAGAGAATCAATAGTATCATTCTACAAACGAGCAATAGGTGAGTGAGAAGGTGTCTGAAGCCGTGTTTTAGTGCGATACGGTGTTATCACCTTCTGACACTCTCTTCTCCTCATTATAATGGCGCTAATTAAGATGTAACTCAAGCACTGAGGTGCGTGCTTGCTTTCGGTATTTAATTACCACAGCAGCCTCCAGAAGATCGACCTTATATTTTCAAACTTAACAGGGTGCGACGAGTCCGCACTTTTCAGGCAATAACTAGAATCCTTTGATTATTCTAGTTAATTCGTTTACTCACCTTATGATACACCAAGTTATTTCCACGTGTGAGCCTTGAGTAGAAATAATTGTTTACTGCCAATATTTCAACAACAAATTTGGTAAATGTAAGAAAAGGAGCTGAAGAAAGCAGTGGAGAGAGCAGCAAGAATATGAATGAGGAGGTATCCTAGTCTCTATGAGTTAGTTGAAGTCTGGGAAATACTTCACAAGATCTATAATCGATTATTAGAAACTTACAGTAAAGCTTAGTGAATAATAATAAGAAGAAGAAGAAATAAAAAGTCATTTATAAATATAATTAATTTGTTAGAGGAAACATGGTGATATGTAGTGATGAAGCTGGCCAGCGGGGAAGCATCTCTTAAATAAAAGTTACAAGGGTGAAACCGTATGTAAACTATTTCTGAGACAGTGAACCTATTTTTGATGAGAACTTTGTTTCCTTTAGAGAAAGGTACGAACCACTCAGCCACGCCTTTTATTTACACCACCTCTTCAGACCCCATTAACAATAACAAACATAACCCTAAGTTAATGGCAAAGTCACCAATTTTAGTAAATTAAAGAAGTCACAAAGATGAGTACATTAAAGAATTAAACATTTAGATCAGCTCACTCCCGCTTTCTAATCAGGTCATAAATGTGGGTGAATTAAAGAATTACTATTTTTAACCAAGTCGTAAATTTGAGTGAACTAAAATTTGTAAAAGTCAAAATATGAGTGAATTAGACAATCCCACTTTTGGACAAGTTACAAATGTGAGAGATGTCGCACTAACACTTCGAAGGTTCTAGAGACGCGAGGATAAGGAAAGGGCTATGAATAGGGACGTAGCGGCCGTTGCCTTAATTAAGTTACAGCCCATGCATATGCCTGCTGTGAAAATGGGAAACTATAGAAAACCATCTTTAGGGCCGCCGACGGTTGGATTCGATCCCATCATCTCCCAAATGCAAAGAGGTATGCGACCCTAACCATGTGGCCAACTTGATTTAAATACTTTTATCATTACAAAATTCCGCTTTATGAAACTTATTTTGATTTTCTTATTTGGAAAGTAAGCTGCAGTAGGCTTTTTGAAAGCATACTAGTAGACACACTATTATAGTCTATAACCTTAGTCTTAATGATAGGCAGTATATTAACAATAATAATAATAATAATAATAATAATAATAATAATAATAATAATAATAATAATAATAATAATAATAATAATAATAATAATAATAGGCTTTGAAATATATCATATTTCAATACAGAGCAAGTGTAAAATGTTATATATAGTCTTCATTCACGACCTCACATAAAGTAAATTTTTGTTGTTTTTAACACGCATATTTAGTGGTAATTAGGTCCATAAAATGTTGAATGATTCCACGTTTTACAAAAGATGCCACGTTGTGTGAAATTCTTATTTATTGAAGAGTGGCAGCAATATGTGTGTCGCTCTGTGGCCAGACACGCACGCAGACCCACACAATACTTAATGTCACAGCGGGACTTTTGGATCCGCGCAGTTTTTATTTCCGGCCAACATAATCACATGATGAGGTCACTTCTTTATGCATCTTTAAGCTTGTTAAAATGGGCAGCACAAACAAGAATTGAATTTTATAGACATTTTGTAAGAGACTGATGGCCGTAACACAGGCACTGATGTAGTGTAAAAGGTTTTTCATTTATTATATCCGACCTGAAAATTTTTAATAACGAGCGAGTTGACCATGAGGTTAGGGGCGTGAAGCTGTGAGCTTGCATTCGGGAAAGAGTGGGTTCACACCCCACTTTCACCATCCCTGAAGGTAGTTTTCCGTGCTTTCCGATTTTCACACAAGGGAAATGCTGGGACTGTACCTTAATTGAGGCCACGGCCGCTTCCTTTCCACTCCTAGCCCTTTCCCGACCCACCGTCGCCATAAGACCTCTCTGTGTCGGTGTGACGTAAAGCCAATTGTGAAAATAAGGTTTTTAATGACATTTAACATTCACTAGGCTGTTTATTAATACGTTCAAAATCTTCTGGTTTTCCTCCACATTATATTGGTGCTACATCACTTAAATTTTTAAGAGTGTTTTTTGGAACATTAATTTCGAGAACGGCCCCAGCAACATTTAAAGAGTTATATCATTATCCTTAAGAAGAATGTGTTTTAGCGCTGTATTTTTAGATTTGTAACAGTATATGTTTAGGAATTGTAATTTTCGTCCTGGGTCTTAGAAAGTAAAGCTGATTTTCGGATTCTTTTCATATCACTGATGATATTTCTTTAAGCATGTACGATTAATGAATAATGTACATTAACTATGTTTTAGTGAAAATAGTAAATACTGACAGGGGGGCCCCAGAATTAACCCGTAGTATTATTTGACTTTCTCAGTCAATACGAATCAAATATGACCACCGGGCGAGTTGGCCGTGCGGTTAGGGGTGCGCGGTTGTGATATTGGTTTCGAATCCCACTATCGGCAGACCTGAAGATGGTTCTCCGTGGTTTCCCATTTTCACACCAGGCAAATGCTCGGGCTGTACTTTAATTAAGGCCACGGCCACTTCCTTCCAACTCCTAGGCCTTTCCTATCCCATCTTCACCATAAGACCTATCTGTGTCGGTGCTACGTAAAGCTACTAGCAAACAAATATGACCAAAAATGGTCGAATTTATTAATTATGCAGAGTCTGTATAACACACTCATCATGCCTACATCTCCTATCTGCTTTTTGCAGTTGATCCGTTATACGGATGACTGATAGGACACGACGCTTCAGGGTTGTGAAAAAAACCCAATCTGCATATCTACACGTACAGCAATTTTATGGTAATAGCAGTGGGAACAATAAATGTGATTATTTACTTATCTACAATTTTCAGCACGTCACGCAGTCAATTAACACGTATGGGTGACCTAGTAGCCGGGGAAAGTTTAACATTTAATGCCAACTAAAGACATCTGTGTGCTGTGACATCATTGATCATTTAATGAATAAAAAATAAACAACTTAACTCGCACAATATTTGGGCCATATCACATATTATTGCAGATTTTTAAACGAGACTCTTTGGACTAGACCATAAATATGAGTGGCCTAAAGCAGAACCTACTGTTACCAAGTTAAACTTGTGAGTGATTTAAAGCTAAGATTATTTAAACCTAGTTAAAAATGACTGGATTAAATAACATTCCTTGATCAGTTTACAAATGTGAGTGAATTAAAGAACTGAAGAAATGCTCTCTTGGTTGAAGGGCTTACAGGAATTTGAAGAAAAAATGGCGCACCTCCATATAAATTAGTAAATGTGTGTAAATATATAAATATGTGGATATATTACTTTTAGCACAGCATAAAATAGTAAGTACGGTACACAGTGTGATTCAGCAGCCCCTTCCAATATCGTTTGCTGCAACCCAAATAACGTGCACATGGTTATAGGGGTGCTATTCCCCTGCAGACGTACCGTATGGTACTAATGTTCAGTGAGCACATTTTGCGCACGATTCTGAACACTAGCGAAATGTTATATCATCCATTCGCAAAACACGACGCCTTGAAATCATGTAGCAACGTCCTTTGACCATGTACTGTAACTATTTTAGCCGTGCCTCGTGACCGGGTGTAACGAAGAGGGAAACAACTAGGTAACAGTGCAGTAATTAATGTCTTAAACACCGAACCGGATGGCGTATGCACTCTGCTCTTGTTCTACTACCAACATGCGCCCAGCAGTGTAGCGTAGCGGGTGTGGTTTGGCGTTCGCCTAGCAATCGACGGAATGTGCCAGCTTCAGTTCGAATCCTGCATCGTCCAAATATTTTTGCATCGGTATGATGTTTGAATATGTAAACATAGGCCCACGTTCGCCACATTCAAACAGTAAAATGACACTGTTATTGATCTTCCCTGCGCATACACCGCTGGTTAGGGCCTGAATGTAATGTAATCCCTGCTGTCATTCGGCATGTTTTCCACAGATGAATACGTTGACAGGCTCTTCATTTATGGGGAAGCAAGACAAAATGCGTGTGAGGCACTATGTCTGTACCAGGAACGGTATCCCGACAGGCGACATCCGGCTACTACGACATTCCGCCGTGTTGAAAGACGCCTAAGGACAACAGGCGTGATTTCCAACCAGCCACCAGTCAGCGACAGGCCCATTACATCGGGTGAAAAAGGAAGAGGCCGATCTGGAGGCAGCTCGTAATAATCCGCACATCAGCACGAGGGCGATTGCACGACAGGTGAACACCAGCCAGCCGTCCGTCTGGCGAATACTGCATGAACAGAAATTTCACCCATACCATCTTGAGCTACACCAAGAGCTCCATGGACAGGATTTCGAAGCTCGTAGGGAGTTCTGTCGGTGTCTATTAGGCAGGCTGGACAATAATTCAGCATTCGTATCGCATATTTTGTTCTCAAACGAATCGCGCTTCCACAATAATGGGAACGTCAATCGCCACAACATGCACTATTGGAGTCCGGAAAATCCTCACTGGCGTTTAGGGGTCGATGACCTAGATGTTGGGCCCGTTAAACAACAAGAATCATCATCATCATCATCATCATCATCATCATCATCAACCCTCACTGGGTGCGACAGGCGTCCCATCAAGTACGAAGGGGAGTGAATGATTGGTGTGGAATCTTGGGGATCGTCTGATTGGTCCTTATTTCTTTAAGGGCCATTGGACGGGCCCACGCTACCTGCACTTTTTGCGTTCAAAACTCCCTCTGCTGCTGGGGGAGTTTCCCTTGCACGATCGTTTGTTGATGTGGTTGCAACAGGATGGAGCTCCACCACATTCAACTTTGCCCGTTCGTAACCATCTCAACGATGAACTCCCAGGGAAACGGATAGGACAAGGAGACCCTGTTTTTGGCCCACCAGGTCACCGGATTTAACGCCGTTAGACTTCTCGTTGTGGGGACATTCGAAAAATGTCGTTTACACTGAAGCGCCGGAAAACCCCGACCAGCTCCGGCAACTCATCACGGGCGCCTGCCGAGCAATTACACCTGGAATGCTTCAGCGTGCAAGACGATATGTTGGACACGGGCCCGAATATTTATAAATCAATACTGTCTTCACATCGATCATTTGCTGCGATAAAACATTGTCAGGGCAGTTGTGTTCCTATTATTTCCGGTCTGCATGTGCCGGGCCAGCTAATGAACCGGCCCACCTTAGGGCCACAAACACATTCATTGACACACAATTTGCATGAAAGCGGGTATGGAACTAACTTTGCTTGCGGTACATATTAAACAAATAGTTCAAATATTCGTAATCATCGCCCCGTACTCGAACCTCCCACCTGACATACAAGCCCGCTCCGCCACGCCTTTATCAACTACACTACGGTTCCGTACGGCACATTTGGCAGCTTATTGCAAGTATAAGGTTTACTGCGGTCACAGAATCAATTTAGTGTTTCGCCAACATGTCAGGTTCATATTATCTAGAAGGCACACGCATGCCTTCTAGTGTTTAATACGAGTATAACATTACGGCGTCCTATCATGGTGAGGCGGTAAATACCAAGATATCCGATTGTGTTGTCTGAGCATACCGCCAGGGTAGATGTTTTCAGGACGGAATGAATATTGTTGATTGCATAAAACTGCATTGGAACGGGCGGCTGAATAACGTTGTATATTCCAGGGAATTAACGCGTTTAATAGCACAGCATATTAATAGTCATGATTTTTAAGAACATATTTTTATGGAGTGTTGGACTTTTGTCCATTAAAATGTACATTGTTTAATGACAATAAATTCTAAAAATGAAAAGAGATAAAGGTACGAATAAATTCTTCGTTCGTAATCTTCTTACCCTCCAGGGTTGGCTTTTCCCTCGGACTCAGCGAGGGATCCCACCTCTACCGCCTCAAGGGCTCGCTGAGTCCGAGGGAAAAGCCAACCCTGGAGGGTAAACAAATTAAGAAGAAGAAGAACAGGTGTGAACTGGCGTTTTTTAGCAAGTTAAAAATTTCGAATGAATTAATTACACTTTTTGTCTAAGTCTCTACCACGAGCTAATAAAGTTTCCACCTCCATGGCCAAATGGTTAGTAAGTTGACCTATGCTCTAAGGGGCCCGTGTTCGATTCTCGCCAGGGGTGGGCATTTCAACTATAATTGGTTAATTCCGACTGCTCGTGGGCTGAGTGTGTGTGTCATAAGCACGAACAACCATCTTACGTAAGACCTCCTCCTCATAGACGCGCAAGTCGACTATAGGTGTCAACTCAAATGACCTGCACCAGGCCTCTCCATAGCCCACACTACATTAAAATTATAGTGAATGAAGTGAGCTTATGTTTGGACTGTGCACGAATTTTGAGCGAACTACAAAATACCGAGTGAGGTGGCCGTGCGGTTATGGTCACATACCTCTATGTTTGCATTTGGGAGGTGATGAGATCGAGTACAACATTCGGGAGCCCTGAAGATGTTTTTATAAGGTTTCACCATTTCCACAGCAGGCAAATGCATGGGTTGTTCCTCACTCAAGGCAACGGTCACTACCTTCCCAATCCTAGCCCTTTCCCATCTCTGCGTCGCCAAACACCTTCGAAGGGGTAGTGCGACATTAAATCGCTAGCGAAAAGGAAATTTGCTTTTGGACCAAGTCAAATATGTGAGGGAAATAAAGAATTGTGCTTTCTGCCAAAGTCACCAATTTTAGCGAATTAAAGAATTGCACTTTTGGACCAAGTCAAAAACGAGAGCGAATTAAACAATTAAATTTTTAGATCAGCACACAAATCTGAATGGATTGTAAATTTCTGCTTTTGTATCAAGTCACAAAGATGAGTGAATTAAAGAATTACATTTTGTAACCAAGTAGAAAATTTGTACTTTTAATTTTGTAAGAGTCAAAATGTGAGTGAATTAGATAGTTCCATTTTTGGACAGGTCACAAGTGTGAGTGATTTGAGTAATGATGACCAAATTACAAATAAAATCCAGCTTGCAGTTTCATGTAACTGAATATTGTTATCGACTTCCAACCAAACAAATACGACTTTCCATTTCAATAAACCTGCGTCCACCTGGGTTATAAGCTAACGGACTGATCACTGACTGAGCTATCACTCCCTGCCCCATCAGATGAGCTGATAATCACGTCGTTTTCCCCACCACCAACACCAACGCACCCCATTAGATTAATCGTGTCTAATAAAGTACATCAGCACATACTCCATAAATAAAGCAACAGAAACGACTTCCTAAAAGCAAAAATGTTATGGGACAGTTAATACAGTGGCCATAGTCACAGAGTACTCAGGTTTACATGGAATCCGAACGACAGAAATGTAATTTCTCATTTCAAACATACCACGTTCATTGATTGGGGTTCGAACCGTGGCCGCCACGGCGAGAAGCCAGTAAATAAACGATCATGCCCCTCAATAACTTCCTATTAGAGCTAGTGATACTCGGGTACCCGGTTACGTGAATATTACGCGATTGATTTCGTTCAATAAGAAGCGGGTGTTCGCATTATCCGGGTACCCGTACATTCAAATGATTCTCGGGTAACTTGTTCGTTGCAATCTGTAATATTACGATAATGAAATGGATGAACAAAGACCGATTACTTAAAATCTCTCGCAGCAACTCAAAAAGGAAACAAGTAAAATCAGTGTTCTGAAATAAACTGCTGATATATAGGCCCAAATGACGTGTGAAAACGCAGTAAACCTGTTTCGTTATACAGGGAGAGGCAGCGAAAGACTATTGGTACTTTAGTCGGTGTTTCCGCGTAGATGGGCTGGAGAAATGCTTGTGTTGTTTCCGATTGGCGGGATACAGTTCGCGGTCAGGTAGCGCACCGAACATGGTTAGCGGTAAGCGTATGGAATGGATGCTTAATTTATGAGTGGAGTTCTTGTTGAGCGCACCTTATTTGCGTTGTTAGTATTGCATTCCCACAATTATTTCAGGAAGAAAAGCACTATACCTACCTCCAACAGGATACCGCCACTGCCCATGCATTAGAACTGGAGTTCTATGAGGGAATTTGGTTCCCTTGTTACCCCTATTTAAGTGTCTGTGGTTTTTAATTTTGTGGACTTCAAAACCATAAAGTGTACAATAACAATCCACGTACTCTTGGAACTTTGAAGAATGGAATCAGACGACTGATACGTGAAATTTCAGAGGCGGAGGTACAAGGAATATTTTGGAAACTTTTACGCCGATGCAACATGTTTATTGAGAACAATAAACATAGTGTTCAATACCTGCTCTATTTAAAGCATTAGTTTTTCAACTCCGTTACTTATTAACTCTTAATTTACACCTACCGTAATGAAACTGAACACCTGCCCGCGTTGCTACTGCTTACCGGTGAGTGTAACAATGAACTACGATCAATCTGTTCCCTGACGTCCCCTGTAAATGCGGTAACTTTTCGCCACCTCTCTCTCTATTTTCCTCCTGCATATCCATCAGTTTCAAAGATAAGGATTTCCTTGTGGGAAATAAGTATGTGACCCCCTCGCCCGTCATAAATGGATTAAAATTAATGTATTTTAGTAATCCATTTAGACTTCGAGACGTTTTCTTAAATGACGGAACACTTTAGATATTTTATTGACAAAAGGCATAATGACCCAGAACGTACGCATCCAACCAGCGGACGAATCTGTTGAAAAGTTGAGTTGGGTACTTCGGTCGTAGGATACTACGTTTAGCGAAAAAGAGCTGGTAGAGCAGAGAAGCGATCTCGCAAGGAGGAAGGGAATGAAATGCATAGCCGCGAATGCAGGCAAGCACTGATACTATGCGCAACGGGTACGCGGGTACACATACAGCCGGGTCCCATCATCACCTCTAGTTCCTATCACTGACTGACCTCACTACGCAATACAGCTGCTGAATTGCTTTCGTGAATTTAGTGGGTTCGAACTTGAAATAATACTAACCACCGATAGTAAAAACAGGAAAACCTCCTGATGTAAAAATTCATTAAATGAGCTCGGGTATAATAGCGTTTAATTTTATTTTTTTATTCATTTTGAGTGAATAGTAACAGATACACCAAATATGCAATTCCACTTGAGTAAAATAGCCTTCTCATTTTGTATTTATTATACTTGTGAGGAAAAACTGGCAAGCCCATTTTTAACGTTCAATCTAGGATGAACACAAGAGAGCTTGCTGAGGTCGGTGACTTTATATTAATGTCCTACATTTTATTTTTCGCACAAACAAACTTTTAGCTGTATTCAAATGGTTTTGTTTTCCTGTGTCATCCATCTTAAGGGATATAAAACCGCGCCCATTTGTTTTAGCGCTCTTCTTACAGCAGCTCGCGTATTTAAACTAATAACTGGGCCATCACATCTATTTTAATGCGTACATAACGGGCATCCCAAAACAAGGAAGTACCCTTCACTTAGATGATTAATAGCCAGAACAAACCTTGCCTCATCCAAATGAAAATTACAAGCCATCACACGCCATTCCAATTTTGCTATGTGTATGGTGAATTCACTGCAAAATCACAAAGAGAAAATATTACATCGACGGTCAGCCAATAATATAAACTTTATTTTGACTCTAAAGTGGATACAGGCAAAATTTTGCATCCAAATATTGTTATAGAGAATGTTCCCTAATTTGAGAGGCTGGTTAAATGGCACTCGCCCTTCTACGCTGTTTTTTCCTACATTATTGACAGAGCAAAAGTATCTCGTCTCGGACTGATACCTGTTTAACAAAAATGTCGGTTTCTCATTAAAAAATGTAAAAAAGAACTTTCCATAGTCCAGCCAGATTTGCCTTCAGCGTGAAGGCCTGTTAAGCATAGTGATTCACTTCCTATTCCAACAACACCTAAAAAATTAACTCTATAAGGGGTAACATCGAGCTCTTCTCCTGAGGGTGGTATCAGTACTTCTCACACTCCCGGCAGTGATTCTGAATTTGTGGAATAAGAAAAGTCTAATTTCATGGTCAGTGCTAAACGATTGTATAGGAAATTTTAATCACACACAAGCCCAGTCTGAATTGTTGGCATTTCGACTCAGGGAACATAATCTCTTACAATCGGGCACCAACGTGTCAGTTTATCGAAAGCGTGGACATAACTTATTGTTATGTTATTTTCAAAATTATGATCTTGTTTACTGCAAGAATGTGAATGAACTTCTGCGTTAGTTTCGGAGAGGACATATTCGAGATGAGTGGCTTCTCTTTATTGATTCGTCAAAGACAAATCTAAAAGTCGTATTACTGCACACTGGTAATAGGTTCCTTTCGGTACCAATGGCTTAATCGTAAATATGAACGAAACATATGAAAATATGAAAAGCAGTAAATTATAACGGTCACAAATGACAAATATAGGGTGACCTGAAAGGTACTGGTCTATTAACCGGGAAGCAAACAGGATTTACGAAATACTGGGACTCTTGGGAGAAATTTAACCATTACAGAGTGAAGGAGTGGCCTTTGAGGCAATGTTTAGTACCAGGCAAAAAATATATAAATTTTATTCACTTGTGGGTTCTCAGAAAATAGCATTACAACCACTCCATATAAATCTGGGTTTAATGACAAATTTCGTAAAATCAATGGACAAAATGGGGATGGTCTTCAGTATTTAAGAGACAAATTTCCAAGGTTGGATGAAGCAAAATTAAAAGATGGTATTTTCATTGGTCTTCAAATTCCAAAAATCAAGGAGGATCCTTTGTTTGAGGGAAAAATCACTGAAACAGAAAATGAGGCGTGGCTTGCGTACAAAGACGTATGTTTAAAATGTCTGGGAAATAACAGAGCAAATAACTTCATCAAAGTTGTAGAAAATTTCTTAAGGGCATGTGAGATAATGGACCGTAATATGTCCCTTCAAATACGTTTCCTGCACTTCTATCTTAACTTCTTTCCACCGAACCAGACAGTGGTCAGCGATGATCGTGGAGAAAGGTTCCACCAGCAAATTATTTGAAATGGACAGGTGATACGCATTACCATACCCAGAAAATGCTCCAGAAAAAATGTTGTTAATTCTTTAAAAATTATGTTCATGTATTAAGAATTAATTTAGACTTTTAAGCTCCTTGATATTGTATCAGTGATCAGCTCATCTTTTTCAACAAAATGGGTACTTCTCAGCGATGGGTATAGTAAAATTTTAACTCCCGGAGTTCAACTATAAAACACGGAAAACTTACTTTTAAAAATAATGAATACGGTATCCACAGAAAACGGTAGGTGAGAGGGGATTTTTGCCTTCAAATTCAAATTGAGGACACGCGAATTAATAAAAGTGACATACTTTCATTTCATCGCATGAAACATGTTAACATTTTGTTGTACAGTGTAATCAATCCGAAGGCTGGTTGGATTCTCAATAGCCCCACCATCGGCTACCATAGGTAGTCTCGGCTTCAGTAAAGAGGTGTACTAATAAAATGAGAGGTGAGATAGTTTACTGTCGTTTTACCAACTGCCTAGCCCACAGAAATGTACACACAAACCAACCCAATGAGCGAAGTTTCAAAATTCATACTGGCTGCATAAGGGATGGTATTACTAGCACTGTTCTTAACTCAGTCCCTAGTACGTTGTCAAGCCAAAGATGAATCTGAGACACCAAATAAACACCGTGTCATAGTCAGGCATATTTATTCAACGACGACAAAAAGAAGGAGAAGAAAACAAATATAAGGTAAAGAATAAGGAGAAAACATACAAACAAAACTGGCTTCATCGGTTTATTTTTTGTTGCTAGTAGTTCAACGTCGCACTAACACATCGACGACTCAAGGATGGGAAAGTGATAGGATTGAGATGATACCGGCCGTGGCCTTAATTACGGTACAGCCTTAGCATTTGCCTGGTGTATAAATGGGAAGCCACATAAAACTGTCTTCCGGGCTGCCGACGTTAGGATTCGAACCCATCATTCCCCGAATGCAAGCTCACAGCTACGCGGCCAACTTGCTGGGTGTCATCGGTTCTCCACATCCTCCCTTCCTGTTACTGGTCCCGCTGGATTCCGGAGAATGCTTATCCGCACCTTCCCGTCTTTGCCAGGTGTGGTCTCAGTGATTAACGTCCTCTGCCACAGGTGCCTCGGCCGTATGTGTCCTTGCAGTAAAATTATATCTCCCACGCGGCATTCTATTGGTCGTTTCATAGGACGATCGACCTCGTGATAGCTTCTTAATTCTATAAGGTACTCCATCTTCAATCTCCTTAGGAAACCATTTTGTATTTTTCGCCTGTGTCGGACTCCTATTCTCACAATTATCTCAATGCAGGTCTCCGGACTAGTATGTTGGAGCAGTCTTGTGTGATGGATCTTGACATAATCGTTGCCTCCACTTCTCTTAGCAGTGTCGTCAGGATCTCGTGGTCAACCCGGGACCTTCCCAGCACCTTCCTGAGATATCTCCTTGTTGTTCCAACCATTATTCCCCCCCCCCTAAATTAGCCCGTGATGAAACGAACTTCCAGGTGATGGAATTATTCGAAAGATGACGGTTTATCAATGTGTGACTCAGGATTTGACTGTGATCTGAAAGTTTCTTGTTAGCTATTTGAAAATTCATTGTATTATCGGAATACGTGGAGTAGGAATGTCCTCGTCTGCCATAGAAGCGCCTAAAGGCCTTGATATATTTCTCTGTACTGATGCCTGTTCGAAGCTCGAGGTATGGAGTTTATGTTATTACGCAAGTAAATGGCACAATGTAAGAAACTGGCTACCCTCCATCACGTATACCAGGGCCGCGAAGTCCACACCCATGGTGGCGAATGGTATAGTGATTTGTACCTTACCTAGTGGCTATCTTGCTCAGTAGACACATGTGGGAAACTTTTTTCATAGCATGCCGAGCATTTAGAATCCAAAATTCTGCACGCAGTTCAGATAGAATAATTCTGACTCGTAAGTGGTGTAGCCGAACGTGCGTCTGTCGTAAAATAACTTTGTGAAAGGATGGTTGCCAACAAGTAGAATTAGGTTTTACTATCCGTATAAGGCCGTCTTGCAAGACGGTATTGTAACATGCATTTCTTTGATTTAATGCGTGAATCTGTAGATAATAATGTCCTTTGTGATCCGTAGGAGTCTATCGTTTTCCTCTTCTATACAGAAACAGAAACATCTTGTTAGATCCTTGTATCTCTCATCCATATGCATTTGCAAGAATGCTCGAGTCCCGTCTGTGATTAACGACTGCCAGTTCATTCGAAAGCGAAGTAGCATTGAGAATATTTAAGGTAATAGGTTAGGTCCTGGTTCCAGAGCATCATTAAGGGATAGTGAATTCTTCTCAAGGGATGAAGCGTCGAAGACGATTCTCCACTTGAGTACGCCATGTCTTTCCTTCTTACCTACACGATAAGGCAATAAAATACGTCGTTAGTCGCTTCGTCAAGAAGTACTGTTTCGGCATGTCCTTTCTTTATATACTGTAGTTTGTCATTTCGAAACGGTACATTTCTCAAAATTCTAGATTGCTCTCAAACGTTATCTGCAAAGAACTGAAGCGGTGTTCTGCGTTGTACGATTTGAGTTTAAGACTACACCTTCCCTTCTGAGTAGACATAGCATTCTTCGACCGCTTTATATTCAGAATGTGTCGTAAAATTTCTTCATTATTGCAGAGTTCTTGACAGTTATTGTTCGTTCCTGATGGTCTCAAGTCCTAAACGTCTTTAAGTCTCAAAATTGTTCAATATCGTCGCCCAGAGGGGTCCTCTCATCAAAGTCGCATATGTGATGTACAGAAACATAATTGACCGATGTGCCAGACTTGTTTCCGGTGAGACCCAGTCCGACTTTGAAAGGAAAAGTACTTCCATGACTGAGAGGTGAATCGGCCGACAGTCTTCAAGTACCTTCCAATATTGATTGCCACTTATCAAAATTGGTATCGGTAGGTCACGTTTATTGTCTGAAGGATCCGCTCCTTGAAGCTTTTGAGAATATAACAACGACTGAAGGTCAGATGTTGTTGCTGGGTGTGGCAAGTACTTGTTGGATATATCAAAGACTGATATATTTGTAGGTGTAATGATTGTTCTGCTCCTAATTTGGAGTCAATGAGTCTACGAGCGGGCGTGGAGTGCTGCGATTCAAATCCGAAACAACTAAATCTCTCTGGCCAATAACCTTTAGCTTCAGTTGTTTCACAAGAGCATGCAGTCTAACCTAGTCAGCGATCGGTGACGGACGTGCTGAGTTGAGGTGCCGGTAGAGCCGGTGTGGAGTGTGACCGGTGAGTGGAAAAGTAAGACGGGAGGGAAAAGGAAGATGATAGGCGTGGATCAATATCGTGCAGCTATTGGAAGATGGCAGGGGAGATGGAAGAAGGAAACAGCCGTAAATAAATGAGGTAAAGTGGAAACAAGAATGATGGGCGAGATGATACTGGTGGCAGCGGTGATTATGGTACTGCTAGCTATAGGAGGTGTGTAGGTAAACCCCGGCCCGACTTCCAGTGGCAACATGAACTGGGAAGACGTGGAGGTCATAAGAAGAGTGTTGAAAAACGTGGTGGAAGAAGTATGTCCGTTTGAGCAGATTAACAATATAATGAAGGAATTTGAACATGTGAGGCGGTGGATACAGGGAAAAACAGACGAGACAATGAACAAAATGGAAGGCAGCGAGAGAGAAATTATATCACTCAAGGCAAAAATAAAGGAGATGGAGGAAGAGGTGATGAAGCTGAAAGCAGAAATTGAAGACAGTTGCCGAGAACGCAGGAAGAAATGCTTATTTATATATGGAGTGCTGGAAGACATAGGGGAAGACAAAGTGCTGACAACCTACAAAGTTTTGGAAGTCATCCAGAAAATGATGAGAATTAACTTTAGTGAAGTTGATATTGATGATGACCGGGCGAGTTGGCCGTGCGCGTAGAGGCGCGCGGCTGTTAGCTTGCATCCGGGAGATAGTAGGTTCGAATCCCACTATCGGCAGCCCTGAAAATGGTTTTCCGTGGTTTCCCATTTTCACACCAGGCAAATGCTGGGGCTGTACCTTAATTAAGGCCACGGCCACTTCCTTCCAACTCCTAGGCCTTTCCTATCCCATCGTCGCCAAAAGACCTATCTGTGTCGGTGCGACGTAAAACCCCTAGCAAAAAAAAAATATTGATGATGTGGAAAGGATGGGTAAAAAACGGGGTGATAGGCCGAAAAAACTGAAGTTGTTCTCCACCCTGACGGCGGAAATAGTGCTAAGAGGCGCATACAATATACGTAACACAAAAATTTGGATTAAAAGAGACATGGGAAGAGAAGGGGTAAAGAATATAAACACTCTGAAGAAACATTTGGTCAGGGCTAAAATACAAGGGTTAAGAGCCCACATTAAGGGTCAACAATTAATAGTAACCAAGGGATTATGGACCGGAGTGTGGACAGCGAAGAAATTACGGGAAATGGAGGAGAATAGGAAGGACGAAGTGGTAGTGGGGAAGAGAGTGGAAGAAAGGCAAGTCAAAGACAGTAAAGTGGGTGAAGAAGGACATGGAGACAAAGAAAGAACCAAAGAAAATAAGGCACTGGATCTAAGCTCGCAGCAAGAAGAAATGACCTTGACAGAGGAAGACGTGAATGATATTTACAAATCGATCGAAGAAGGAGCCAGGGAGGTAGCAACTGAGATGGGGAGGGAGATAAGGAAGGAGACCAGGGAGACCAGGGCATTAATTAAGGAGCTGAGGACAGAGGCCTGTGTGAGAGAAGAAAGGAAGATACAGGGAGCGATTGTGGGGGCTGAAACACAGGATGTGACAAGAGCACACAAAACGAAGTGAAAATACGGCTGGGAGGCAGGAAGAAGCAAGAGGTGCCCTGGCGAAAGGGAGAAGTTTGAGCCTAAGAGAGATATGGGGTAAAAAGAATAAACTGGACGAAGGCATAGTGACAAGAAGCAAAAAAGGCAATCTGCAGTAGAAAATTAATTGATGTACACATGAGAATAGCGGAGTGTGTGTGGTATTAGTAACTATGACAATAGTGATTAAATAGTCAAATTAGTAGGCGGTAAAGTGTGTTTGAATGAGGAAGACAGTGATTGTAAATTGGATAGGTGTTAAGGATAAAGCTAATATGCGGAGATGGATGGTATATGAGCTGAGGGTCGAAGTTAACTGTGAGTGAATATGGTTTCATTTAATGTGGTGAGTTGTCTGGATTCTAAAGATAATAAAAATAGTGAGATAATAGAGTTTAAATAGTGGTCAACAGTAACGAAACGTAAGGTGAAAAATTTCACACCGGCACTACAGTGGAGGTGATACGAAGCCAGGTTGAGGTCAGTGTTTAAGAAAGAATGCGGTGAGTGCGAACCCGGCCGGAAGTGATATACTCTTTGTTTAAAGTGCAGATGCAGTCCGTCACACCTTTGTACTCTACACAGTAACATGTTACCAGTTTAGTTTCTTATTGCCATAAACCCATGCTGCCTTATACTAGGGCCAACAGACCATTCTGCCTCATTGCCATTCGATTATTATTATTATTTACATTAATATTGCCCTTTTCCTTTGTTTTGGTGTTAGTTATGTTTATTTTACGAGAAATATTATATGTGTATGTCAGATTAAGCTGCCTATACTGCTAATAATAAGAGTTGGCGTCTTACAGGTAAGGTTGGAGGGAGGAGCACTGCACGTGCCATTTCACGATGTTGCCACATTCCTTTCTACATACTCTTACCCCTCGCTTCCGGCTCACTTGTTCCCTCCTTCATTCTGACCGCTGTGATCTGTTGTAGACTACCTGGCCAGGCGGTGTCGTCCCATTTGCGATCACTCTTATACAAACAATCAGGTTCTTATCAGTGACAGTGACAGGTTTGGCAACTCCCAGCAAGACGAGCTGCCCTGAAGTGTTATCTCCATGGCAACCGCAGTCGCCCCACCCTCGTTTCCATGGCAACCACACAGCCACTCCCTTTATCCCGCCTCGGCAGGCAGTAAACGGACCTCCCTCTAAGAAATGTCAGACGCCAACTCTTATTATTAGCAGTATAGGTTGGGCATTATTATTTTTTCTCCTTTAATAGATCAATAAGGTTTCAATGCTGTAGGTCTGGAGGAAAATAAAGACATCTATCTATCTACTACCACAAGAGCATGCTAACAAAGCTTGACTGTCTAGGTAAAGTAAGTTTACTCTCTCCAATTGTTCCAATGTTACTAGTGCGAACAGTTTGACGATGGGTGAACCCTCGTATCCCTACATCCATATTACCAAGTAATATAGGTTACTCGAAGAACACAGAATTCGGATGGTGATTTCCTCTTCTGTTTTTATAACCTGCCTGATTTGGCGTTTATTTTGAAGCTAGATGCAGTAGGTGTGCACGTGATCGTCAGGATTGAGCGTTTTATTTTATGCGTTATCAAGGCGCTCTTTACCTCGTCATTCAGGAATTCCACGAGCTTTTTGACGCGAGTGTCTGCAATGTTTTCTCTTCTGGCATCTATAATCTACAGGTGGACGATATCATCCAAAAACACTACAGAACGTTTCGGAGATAATATGCGTCCGTAGCAGTCAACATTTTCCGTAAAGCTCGTAAGGCATGGATAGGGCAGTTACAATCTATGAACAAAACATTAAAAGCATCCGGAGAAGAATCGACTTCAAGGTTTCGAGGTAGTCGAGATCTGCTTACGATAACACCTTAACGTAATTTAAAGGCTCGTTGTGTCTCGTCATATACATCAGCAGTTACAGGGATGTACTCAATTTCCAAATAACCCGAGATAAAGACGTTTATCAATTGCCGTTATGTATGAGTTATTACCTATGGATGACAAATGGCCTCCAAACCTGGACTTTTGTTTCAACATCAGCTCTAACTTCACAACGTTTATCAAAGGGGATGGCGCAGATGTTACAGCGGTATTTGACGTCGCGAGATTCGAACTGGCGACCGATGTGGACACTTTTATCAGCGAAGATTCGTGATGCATTCAAGATTGCCTGCTTTGCTATGTCCACGTACTCTTTTCACTTCGTGACGTCAGATTCGTAATCAGTGTCCGACAGGATATCTCGTGAAATTTCTCATTAAATAGATGAGCTGGTTCAATATATCGTCCAGTCTCAGTTTGTTGGGTTCACACTCTGTGGTCGGATTCCATCCCAGTCATTAATTGTGGAAATAAATATTTCAACTTCCGGTGTTACGTTCCCTTCTGAGCTTTCCTGACTTTCTTTCTGTGTTATCCTCTGCCATACTGAACGATAGCTACAAATAGTTGTAGAACAGTAATTTAATTCGTTAGTGCTGAGGACCAATAATAGTTGAATCGTAGGTAAATGATGTTGCTAGGTGACCAAAGATGCAGCTGTATTACAGACTCTCTCGTTATTTCCTATCGACAGTGTAGAGAGCGTCTTGGCTTACTCCTTGGCTGAATGGTCAGCGTTGAGGCCTTCGGTTCAGAGGCTCCCGGGTTTGATTCCCGTCAAGGTCGGAGATTTTAATCGCGCCTGTTAAATACTTCTGGCTCGGGGACTGGATGTTTGTGCTTGTCCCAACACTCTGCTTTTCATATTTACATAACACACTACCAACCACCACAGGAACACGCAAGAGTGAATACATGCCTCCACATAAGGTTGGCGTCAAGAGACGTTAAACAGGGTCAAATCCACTTTTGCGACACAGTTGGCACCCCCGACCCCACAAGTGTGGGAAAAGTCGTAAAGACGTCAAAGAGGTGTGGAGAGCGTCTTGGAGATGGTGTACCAACTTCGCTCGTGTATATTAGTGAGCTAGAGTACTGTTATTCGCAATAAGAACACTTTAGTTGTTTCAGTCGATGTTCATAGATCACGCATAGGTTGGTCGTCAGAGTGCAATTCCTGGTTCATCTTGATGCTCATACAGACTGCATGCGTCCTCTTTATGAACAGCATTATTGCAGATCAATGGTGAACTTATATGCATGCATATCACATTAATACAATTAGAGTATGTTCCGTTGAATTCAATATTATACAGTAGTTGTTATTATATTCCTAATTTTGTGCGGCTTAGCTGACTGTACAGTAGTGGGGAACAAGTCCAATAGAGCTCACCGGCACCTGGCGTGCTTAGTTTTCTTCTTCTTCTCCTCCTTCTTCTTCTTCTTCTTCTTTTTCTTCACAATACTTCGTAGTGTCCACGATCTTGAATATCCGTAACTTCCACGTCTTCTCAGCCAGTGTACACTACTAGCAATTATCGTTCGCGAAGCTTAGTTTAATATTTCATAAATTCATCGTACAATTTTGCGTGAACAGGAAACCGACCCCGTGGTAACCAGAAAACTAACGTTACGTCATCTGTTTATACTAAGTCTTCTTCATCTTACCATGTGCCAGAACCCGGCCTTCTGCGTGTAGCAGGTACTAATGACGCTGTGTTTTGAACGAGTTTCCACTGCCTTTGACTGGCGTTTCGTCTAGGTTACAGCAATGCCTCTTCTTGTTAATCAGTTTACCCTCCAGGGTTAGTTTTTCCCTCAGACTCAACGAAGGATCCCACCTCTACTGCCACTAGGGCAGTGTCCTGGAGCGTGAAACATTTGGTCGGGGGATACAACTGCGGAGCATGACCAGTACCGCGCCCAGGCGGACTCACCTGCTATGCTGAACAGGGGCTTAGGTGGGGGATGGGAAAATTGGAAGGGATAGACAAGGAAGAGGGAAGGAAGCGGCCGTGGCCATAAGTTAGGTACCATCCCGGCATTTACCTGGAGGAGAAGTGGGAAACCACGGAAAACCACTTCCAGGATGGCTCAGGTGGGTATCGAACCCACCTCTACTCAGTTGACCTCCCGAGGCTAAGTGGACCCCATTCCAGCCCTCGTACCACTTTTCAAATTTCGTGGCAGAGCGGGAATCGAACCCTGGCCTCTGGGGGGCAGCTAATCACACTAACCACTACACCACAGAGGGGAACTGCAATGCCTCTTATACAGGGTAACATCACCGAAGACAGCATAATTTTTTTTCATAATACTTATCTTGCGAATATTTATGGCCATAAATCGTGTACCAAGTCAGTGAGCATGTAGATCTCGATAGATAGAGCTATCTTGTGACATGGCCTGGGAATACTGCGTGCTGGATCAGCTGCCTTATTGTTGGACGTAGATCATAATTACTTCTTTCATCCGCCTCCGTAGCTTAACGTTTAGCACTATTAGCTGCAGTCCTCGAGAGCCCGGGTTCTATTCCCGGTACTGCCGGAAATTTAGGAATGGTAGGAGGACTGGTATGTGGTTAAAATGGTACATGCAGCTCACCTCCATTGGGGGTGTGCATGAAAAGAGCTGCACCACCTCAGGGTAAGGACCCGAGTTTACTCTTTATCTTTTCTTTTATTCCCCGCCGGGAGAAGTGAAGAGAATAGTTCGGTGTGGTAGACGAGTAAGATGGGTAATGGGACGACAATGTGAGGAATAGGGAGTTCAAACCCCACTATCAGCAGCTCTGAAGATGGTTTTCCGTGGTTTCCCATTTTCACACTTGGCAAATGCTGGGGCTGTACCTTAATTAAGGCCACGTCCACTTCCTTCCTACTCCTAGCCATTTCCTGTCATATTGTCCCCATAAGATCTATCTATGTCGTTGCGTCGTAAAAACAAGTTGTAAAAAAATTTATGTATCTCACCAGCAATTTATCTGGGCTTTCTAAACAGATTGTTGTTGTTTGAGTCATCAGTGCAAAGACTGGTGTGATGAAGCTTCCATGCCACCCTGTCCTGTGCTAACCTTTTCATTTCTACATATAATAATAATAATAATAATAATAATAATAATAATAATAATAATAATAATAATAATAATAATAATAATAATAATAATTTTCCACTAATTGTAGGTACAATTTAGGGATGGTGAATGGAGAAAGGGCATATCCCTACATACATAACTGCTGCATCCTAATCCGCTCTAATCTGCTTGTCATATTCATACCTTGTTCTTCCCCTACCGTTATTACCGCCTACACTTCCGTCAAAAACCAACTGTAAGTTCTGGATGTCTTAAGACATGTCCTATAATTCTCTCCCTTCTTCTGTTCAAATTTAGGCAAATCAATATTCTCTCATCAATTCGATTCAGTATCTCTTCATTCGTGATTCGATCTATCCACCTCACCTTCAGCATTCTTCTGCAATACATTTTAAAAGCTTCTATTTTATTTCTTTCTGAGCTAGTTATCGTCCATGTCTAAACAGATATGAGCGGAAATTTTTGAACTCTTCATAGAAAGGGTGCACTTTTATAAAGCGTCCAGGTTACGATTATCTTGACCTGGAGTACTTTATGTTGTACCCAGCAAGAGTATTGTGAGCTGCAGATTGAGAGTATCTAAATGTTAGCTATTTCGGCTTATAAAGTCACGCAGCCGTCTAGAAAAAGGTAACCACTTTATTTCAAAATTCTTTCAACATTTTAAAAGCTGTGACCGATAGACGAGATATCCAAGACCATAATTTTCAGTGGTGTTACAAACAATATCATACTATCATAAAATGATAATTGAGATCATCTTCAATTCTATAGGCATAAAGAAACTTGATGACTGTCATATAGTGGAACATAACCGTGTGGTCACAGCTGCTAACAGAAAAAGTTATGGTGGTGTTGTGTTCGTTTTACGGTGCGATATCGAGTTGGAGAAAATAAAACAGGTCATAACCTGTAGCAGTTTGTCAGATATTGTCTCGTCACCAACTCATTCGTGAGTAGCGATCGACAGTAAACAAGGTGATGCTGAAGCAAAATTCATCCAAGGTACATCCATATTTTTTTATACAACATAGAATTTTGTGATATGTTAAAAGACGTTTCCTAGTGCTATTGAGCTAAATTTATAAAATATTATTTAGTTTTAGCGTGTTTAATGCTATTTAAAATATTAGAGTATTATTTGATTTGACCCATACATCGAGTGCATTTTTAATTTTTGGGACAGTCATATGAATCTAATCATATTGCTGGAAATTAGTTCACAGGAGATGAAATGTGAATAATTACATTAAAAAATATGTTATACTACAGCTCTGCTAGTCTAGAGATAGCGAGGCAGCATCTTACCCAAGGGCTGAGGGTTCGAATCCCGGGCAGTATTTTTTCCTACCTGGATCTTAGGGCTTAATCGAGGTCCACTCAACCTACATCAAAGCAATTGAGGAGCTATCTGACGGTGAAATAGCGTCCCCGGTCTATAAAGTCAAGAGGATTCCCCGCACTGATCACGCGCTACCTTGTAATATGCAGGCCATGGGCTTGGCAGCTTCATCATGTCCTCTCCGTGTTCAATTAGCGGGAGATCCGGTGGCCTTGCTGGCCAGGGCAGTTGCAGTACACCATGTAGAGCACGTTGCGTCGATGCAGCTGTATGTGGACTTGCAATGTCCTGCTGAAAAATCATATTACCTTCCGATAAAAGAAATGGTAGTATCACGGGGACAATAACCTGCACAATGTAGCGGGCACTGGTTATATTACCCTGCAGAAATACTTATTGTGACCGCGAGTTGTAACTGATGGACCCCACGCCGTGAAGCCTGGGATAGAACTTAGGTGTTGTAGGCGAATGCACTCTGGAATAGACCGCTCACCAGCTCTACGCCGTACACGAGTACCTATCTACTCTCGTCACTGAAGACAACAGAGCGCCATTTCCCTCTCTAGTCGTCTCTTTCACGACACCAGAGTAGCCGTGCTTGGCGGTGTCGTGGGATCAGTGGTAGCCTGGCCAGAGGCACACGTGATCGTAATCCAGCTGCAAGCAGACGGTTCCCAATGGTTCTTGGCGACACAGCAGGTGCAACATGGGACCAAATTTCGTTCCTGCATGATATTCGGTCGGCCACAGCTGCTCGCACAATACTTCGATCTTGACGTGTGTCTCTACTACGCGGACGTCTGTAACCTTGTCTAGGGGTGTGGGAATGTTCCACAGACCACTGCTGAAAGCAGCAACGCACCACCAATGCATTGTGCTCAACATGTGCAGTAATCCGTCGATACGTCCGCCCAGTTTCCTGCAGACCCACAATGCGATCCCGATGAAATGAATGAAGTTGTTCAACATGACCACGTACCCGTCTGCGGAGCATGGTTGTGCCCTAGAATGAATGTTGCAAACACTGTTCACCTCTGACCTCAGCACAGTTACTGCCTGCTGAGTCTAAACAGGGTGCGCACGGACAGGCCTTCTAAGCACCATCTGATCGCCGATTCCGTGACAAATGACTCACTAACACAACAACGCTAGTGCCATAGAACACTGCCCTTGTGGATGCTGCATGTTTTTCCGGCAGTCTACATCCCGGTTATCTCCATTAAAGTAGTAATAATATGTAAGCCTGTCTTTGACAGTCAACATTGTAGTAGGTACGACATCGTAACTGGTGTAAAATCTTCAATTATTATGTTTAATATATTTTAATTATATTTTATTAAATGCTATATTATCTTTTATAAAATGTTAAATATGATTAATACATGGTTTACTTATAAATATGCATTATACACTGACTGACAGAGCAAATGCAACACCAAGAAGGAGTGGTCAGAACTTTATGCCAATTGCAGGGTAGACTGACGTCACTGAAGTATGCTCATGATGTGAAATGCGCCGCTGTGCTGCGCACGTAGCGAACGATAAATGGGACACGGCGTTGGCGAATGGCCCACTTCGTACCGTGATTTCTCAGCCGACAGTCATTGTAGAACGTGTTGTCGTGTGCCACAGGACACGTGTATAGCTAAGAATGCCAGGCCGCCGTCAACGGAGGCATTTCCAGCAGACAGACGACTTTACGAGGGGTATGGGGATCGGGCTGAGAAGGGCAGGTTGGTCGCTTCGTCAAATCGCAGCCGATACCCATAGGGATGTGTCCACGGTGCAGCGCCTGTGGCGAAGATGGTTGGCGCAGGGACATGTGGCACGTGCGAGGGGTCCAGGCGCAGTCCGAGTGACGTCAGCACGCGAGGATCGGCGCATCCGCCGCCAAGCGGTGGCAGCCCCGCACGCCGCACGCCACGTCAACCGCCATTCTTCAGCATGTGCAAGACACCCTGGCTGTTCCAATATCGACCAGAACAATTTCCCGTCGATTGGTTGAAGGAGGCCTGCACTCCCGGCGTCCGCTCAGAAGACTATTGACTCCATTGACTCCACAGCATAGACGTGCACGCCTGGCATGGTGCCGGGCTAGAGCGACTTGGATGAGGGAATGGCGGAACGTCGTGTTCTCCGATGAGTCACGCTTCTGTTCTGTCAGTGATAGTCACCGCAGACGAGTGTGGCGTCGGCGTGGAGAAAGGTCAAATCCGGCAGTAACTGTGGAGCGCCCTACCGCTAGACAACGCGGCATCATGGTTTGGGCCGCTATTGCGTATGATTCCACGTCACCTCTAGTGCGTATTCAAGGCACGTTAAATGCCCACCGCTACGTGCAGCATGTGCTGCGGCCGGTGGCACTCCCGTACCTTCAGGGGCTGCCCAATGCTCTGTTTCAGCAGGATAATGCCCGCCCACACACTGTTCGCATCTCCCAACAGGCTCTACGAGGTGTACAGATGCTTCCGTGGCCAGCGTACTCTCCGGATCTCTCACCAATCGAACACGTGTGGGATCTCATTGGACGCCGTTTGTAAACTCTGCCCCAGCCTCGTACGGACGACCAACTGTGGCAAATGGTTGACAGAGAATGGAGAACCATCCCTCAGGACACCATCCGCACTCTTATTGACTCTGTACCTCGACGTGTTTCTGCGTGCATCGCCGCTCGCGGTGGTCCTACATCCTACTGAGTCGATGCCGTGCGCATTGTATAACCTGCATATCGGTTTGAAATAAACATCAATTATTCGTCCGTGCCGTCTCTGTTTTTTCCCCAACTTTCATCCCTTTCGAACCACTCCTTCTTGGTGTTGCATTTGCTCTGTCAGTCAGTGTAAATTAGTAAAACCTCAAATACGCATTGTGTATAAGTTTAACCTCAAAATCGATATAGTTGAAAGCGGTAGAAAACTCTATAATGTTCGTATATTAGATTTATTGTACTATAATTTGGTATATTGAAGGGTTCTGGAAACTTACTATAAGGTTTATTATCCAGATACCTGTACAGACATTAGGAATGTTGTAGAGATTTCCATGTATATTTATAAACGGTAACCAAGGTTCTAGCGGGATCCATTATTGGAGTATTCCATTCCACTAGCCGATCGATTGATGTTTCGAGTGTGTTCCATTAGTGTGTTGTAAGAACCCTTCCAGAAATCTATCATTCTAGACCATTGATCGAACAGTATATATATCTATCTCTCATTCAGTGAGTCAGTCAGTTTTGGACTCGGAGTCAACTTGGACTCGAAAGCAAGTGATGGACTGCGAGTGACTGTTGGGCTCCGAGGTGGAGTCGGTGAGTTCAAGAGAGCGTATGTTATAGTGCGCGAGTCAGTGTTGTTGATATCTATACTTGTCAGAATTGACTTTAGAGATTCCACTATTAAGTGTTGTAGTGTCATTTACTAGCGTGTATAATTATGTATTGCGGCTTACAGTGACAATAAAGTAATTTATACAAGGAAGTGAACGTGTTCTCGTGTGATATTTATTTCCGTCAAATAAAATCGCATTTGAGAACGATAAATTGGCGACCATGACAGGACAGGGCAGGACACTTCAAGGCTCGACAATGAAGATCGACCCAATGACCGTAGTGATGTTACGGAATACGCTGGCACCCCAAGGTTTACCGACGGCTGGAAGCAAAGCGGACCTACAAGAGAGGCTGCGCCAGGATTTTATAGACAACGAGGAAGACCCGGCAGTTTCTACTTCGAAGTCACCTCGGAGGAAGAAACCAACGAGCGGGTAGGCGTTATGTTAGCACAACTAACTGCATTGATTCGGGCTCAGTCCGAAAAAATCGAAGCCCAGTCTAAACAAACCAAGGTCCAGTCTAAAAATATCGAGGCCCAATCCGAAAACCTCTAGTGGAAAATTAAGGCTCACTCTCAAGAAATAAAGGACTAAATCAATTCTTTTGACAACGAAGTGCGCTCTCTTAGAACGGAGGTGATCACTGACGTCGTGCAGGGCAACAACGAACCGGACGGGAAGGGGTCCGAAGTGATGCTTGCGGTTGTCGTTATCTTTGGACTTGAATAAATCATAAGAAAAATTAAATAGACGTCAAATCTCCTAATAGTATACATCTTAAATATATTCCTACCGGGCGAGTCGGTCATGCGGTTGGGAGCGAGCAGCTGTGAGCTAGTATCCGGAAAGTAGTGGGCTCAAAAACCGATGTCAGCAGCCATGAAGATGGTTTTCCGTGGTTTCCCATTTTTACACCAGGAAAATGTTGGGGCTGTACCTTGATTAAGGCCATGGCCGCTTCCTACGCCTTTCCTATCCTATCGTCGCCATAAGACCTGTCTGTGTCGGTGCGGCAATTGTTGTGATACTGTCAGTATTTTTTTGTAAAGGCACTGGATCCTGATTTTGTGAATAACTTCTTATCTGATTTTGAGGCGTTTAAAGAACATGCAGGGGATCACTTTAAAAATGTTCTTCATGAGGACCAGACCTCACTAACCAACGCAAGGTTAGAGTCTAGTGCTTTGAAATTATCTGCAGTAGCCTATGTTTATATAATTTAATTGTTTATTTATCTGCATTATTTGTAGTCATCATAACAATATAAGTGTTCATCAGCTCTTCAATGATCATCATATCAACGGTATTTTGAACTATTAATTTCTATATAAATCTTATTGTTATTGGTAGGTTGCAAGATTGTATTTTCATTGCCTTTAAAGATTTTTAAAATTTTATATTTACAGGCCCAGGTGATTACTAGCTTCTAACTGAAGCACCAGTCACTGAAATCCAGCATGTTTTTGAGGACAAAGAGTTACCCACTGGCATTGCAGACAATGAACTTGATGACCCTACATTCTCTCCAGGAGCTGTTTCAGAAACTGGGTCATCCTCAAGTGATTCTTATGTGGTGGCTTCAGTCATTTCTTTAAGTGTGCCTGTGGTGAATACAGTTCGTCTAGTCTCTTACAGTGACTCTGATACAGAATATAATGAAAATACCGAGATGCCAAATGAAGAAACAGGATAGAAAATGGTAAGAAGAAAGAAATGGGAAGAAGAATATAAGGAAGAAAGCAGACTAAGTGGAAAGGAGTACGTTAATACAAAAATGTTGTCACTAATGAAAAGAGTATGAAGCCTCCTTGTCATAATTAGTGTCGACTCAAATGCAACCTGAGGTTTACAGAGGAACAGAGATTGAAATTACACTCAAGAGTACTGGATTACTGATAGAAGCTGGGACTTTTTTCTTTGCTACTTGCTTTACGTCGCACCGACACAGATAGGTCTTACGTCGAGAGCTGGGACTCAAAAAGACAGTTTGTACTTTCATGTATAAAAATTAAGCCAGTCATTAGACAACGGAAAAGAGATGGTACAAGAGGAAACAAAACCGTGAGCCACAAATGTATTTTTAACTTTGATAACAAGGAGGAATTCATTCGCAAAACGTTTTTCTTGAATACACTTTCTAATTCTGAAACCTTCATGAGAGTTGCTTTAAAAAAGGCCAGCGAGTCTGGTTTGGTGAAACCAGACCTCAAGGGAAAATATGTTCCAGCAAATAAATTACCGAATGATAGCTTACAACGGATCAACCATATTTCAAGTTTCCCGTATATGAAAGCCACTACAGCAGGGAAAGATCTAAACGTAAATATTTGGGTAATCACCTGAACATTTCCAAAATGTATTCGCTCTATATAAACAAGTGCGAAAAAGAAAAAATAAACAAGAAAAAAGTGGGTTTATTCCCAAATTTTTAATGAAGGTTCCAACTTGCCTTTCTACTCCCCAGACAATGACACTTGTGGTGTTTGTGACAAACTAGACTGTGAAATTAAAAATGAGAAGAATGATGAAAAACTCAGTGATTTTAAATTAGAAAAAGAAATCCATCTTAAAGAAGTTTCATGTAGCTACGAATTAAAAAGGGAAGACAAATGTAAAGGTCGCTCTGATAATGGTTTCAGAGTCGTTATGTCCGATCTGAAAAAATGTCTTCCAACGCCAGATTTGAAGAACTCTAAAAGTTTATATTCACGAAATATCTGGACTTTAAACAGTAAAATTTATGAAACAACAGTTGACAAATCTTGGTGTATGATTTGGGATGAAGTTACAGTCGGCCGGAGGAAACTAAATAGCTTCATGTTTGCTCACATGGGCGAATGAAGATCTCAGAGTCCTTACTAGGCCTACTGAAAAGTTAACAGTGGCCGTGGCCAAAATCGGAGTATGAATACGATTTTCATGTACCTACTGCTCTTGGAAAAAGTTTGTACTCTAAAGGAAATCAACCATAAGTTCCTACGTGCTGATCACACACACATGAAAGTAGATGGACAGCATAGTGTGATAGAGAGAGCGAAAAAGCAATTAAAAACCACACTATTTTTACCACAAATGATCGGGAAAATTTGATTGCTTCTTGTTCGAAAAATAAGCCTTTTCTTGTGAAAAGAATGTGTCTTAAAGACTTTATCTAATTCTACACTTGAGAAGCAAGAAAGCTCCATTTGTTTCAAGGAAGTAAGACACAAATTAAGAACCGTTTTTGATATCCAACGTAGTGCGGTTGCAGCTTCGCAAAGGAGACACCAAGTTGTACTATAAGACAAGTTTTGATGATAACATCTTCAAAATTGTTGATCTGAAAAGAAATCAGAGAGAACAAAGGGTTGTTATGCCAGCAGCTATCCCAAAACTGAGAGTAACTAAAAACATAATTAGTAATGACAAGTACAAAGACCTAATGAATTTAATACAATGGATTCCTGAAAATATTCCACATGAAGAGAAGGCAGGAAACCTTTCTGAGGATGACTCATCTGCTTTAGAGTAATGACTTTGCTTCATGTTCAAAAACCCTTTGTCGCGAAAGGATGCACGGTACGTGGAAGATTTTTTCTACACTAGAGGTGGAAAGAGGCATGTTTGTTTCAATGAACAAAACACGGACAGAGAACAGTTCTATTATTGAAGTCCTAGGGATGAATCACCCACTCTAGAGTAAGGTTTTTGCTTAATCTGTTGGTTTTAAGACACCCACAACATTACAACACTGAATATGAATAACATTTTTGCACATTTCCAATGGTTATGATAGTATTAAAGAAAGATTGCCGTTGTGATTGCTCAAGTAGTTTACCTTTTTCAAGTACTAAGTCCAAAAACACATTGTTGATGTAGAACCATAAAGATGTAAGTACAGTTTGTCTTTCCTCAATCTACTTTAATTAGATAAATTTGTTTAATTACATTAAAATTAATCAATAGTTTGATAAAACAAATGTATTTTAATGTTAAGAATGAATTTTTGCAGGCTAATTCAAATATTAGCTTAGTAACTAGGTACCGAATTTCTACTTTTCAGTTGTTCTGCTCTCCTGTAAAGTTAGCATAATGTGACTTACGTTCGTCGGTCTCTGAGGTGCAGATATCTGGCTATTTTTAATTTTAGTTCAGCGGGTTTCTGACATTTGTGCAACAGTGAATGGACTTCTGTGTTAGCTACACTGAGTGCAACCATTTTAGAGTACAGGATCTTAATTTCCCTAGAGGCTTTTTTCATATGCGATGCGTAAATTTATGATTCCACTGTTATTGAATGATTTGTTGTACAGAGAACTTCAAAATAGAGTAAGAAAACATCTCCAGAACACTCATCCAACAATGTAGGCCTACTGACTATCACATTCATAATGTATCTCCGCAAGCATTTGTAGTCTCGTCAACATATACCCATATGTTATGGTTGCATACACTATACGATGATATTGTTATTTTATCTGATTCTTTAGAAAATGCGGAGAAATTGCTGAATGGTATGGACAGTCTTGGGGCCTTCAAATACCACCGGACTGAGCCAGGATCGAACTTGTCACTTTGGGGTCAGAAGGCCAGCACGCTAACCATTTAGCCATGAAGCAGGACATCTCCACTAGATGACAGCGCTGCTTCAGTTATATGGAACTAACCTGACAGTGACGCGTACGGCAGGTAATTTGCTATAGTAGCAATCTTCTTCTTCGTCTCTTCTTAATCTGTTTACCCTCCAGGTTTGGCTTTTTCCTCGGACTTAGCGAGGGATCCTACCTCTACCGCCTCAATGGCAGTGTCCTGGAGCTTCAGAATCTGGGTCTGGGATGAAACTGGGGAGGGTGACCAGAACCTCGCCCAGGCGGCCTCACCTGCTATGCCGAACAGGGAGGATGGGAAAATTGGAAGGGATATACAAGCAAGAGGAAAGGAAGCGGCCGTGGCCTTAAGTTAGGTACCATCCCAGCATTTGCCTGGAGGAGAAGTGGGAAACCACGGTAAACCACTTCCAGGATGTCTGAGGAGGGAATCGAAACCCCCTCTACTGAGTTGACCTCCCGAGGGTGAGTGGACCCCGTTCCAGCCCTCGTATCACTTTCCAAATTTCGTGGCAGAGCTGGGAATCGAACCCGGGTCTCCGGGGGTGGCAGCTAATCACACTAACCACTACACCACAGAGGCGGACTGTAGAAGAAATCAATGCTTATAATATGGTACCACTCCATAATGACCGCACTCAGTCTGAGGGCATATTATTATTATTATTATTATTATTATTATTATTATTATTATTATTGTTATTATTATTATTATTATTATTACTCGTAATAGCAGTATTTAATTACTGATGATAGCGTTGCATCTGGAGTGTTCGACTCACTGGCTGAATGGTCAGCATTGAGGCCTTCGGTGCAGAGGGTATCGAGTTCGATTCCTGGTCGGGTCGGAGAATTTAATCGCGTCTGATTAATTCTTCTGGCTCGAGGACTGGGTGTTTGTGCTTTTTCTAACACTTTCATCTTCATATTCATACAACGCACTACACTACCACCACCTCAGAAACACGCAATACATTACATTCCTCCATATAGGGTTGGCGTCAGGAAGGACATCCAGCCGTAAAACAGGGTCAAATCCCCATGTGCGACACAGTTCGCACCGGCGACAGTACAGATGTGGGAAAAGTGATAGAAGAAGAAGAAGAAGAAGAAGAAGACGAAGAAGAAGAAGAAGAAGAAGAAGAAGCGTTGCATCTGGGATGTAAGAACAAATAACTGTGGAATAGGAATAACTGTCATCTCTAAGTCTACATGATCTGCAAACTTATATTTATCTATATTTGGGACGAAGCCTGGCTTTTAAGCATATTAACGTCTTAGATAGGAATATCCTGTTTACTTGAGTGACGTTGCTTATGCTTGATGAAGTTTACCCAGTGACTTGTCTGAAATACACGAGTCATATCTACGACGTGAAAACAAACAATTCTGCATTCAATTAAGAATATTACATCATGAAAACATCAGCAAGAGAGCAGTTGGTCTTGAGAGTAAAAAATAATTAGTTGTCGCTTTGTCTTCGGTAATTATTATTTTCACTATCGATCGATGTTTCCATCTCTAAATCGTTTATTTGCAATTATAAGTACATACATTGAAAAGCAAGTTCTAACGTCAAAGTCAGGGTTTTGTTGATCATGAATCGTGATAGCGTGAAGTGCCATTTCGGAAGGCTACGTACAGTGCGGTAGCTTTACAGGGGCGTAACGAATATGGTACGGGCCTGCATGCCAAAATAAACATTCGTGCCCCTGAAATAAAACCTACGAATGACTAATATAAACTGAATTACAGCAGGAAGCTAATAAGCAATATATTGTCGAATTGTATACTGTAAACAAACAGATTATTCACTATTGTAAGATTAATAAAATGATGTTTAATATGTTTTACTTAGCTGTCTCCGTGGTATAACGGCTAAGCTACTGAACTATACAAACTTAGTTGTTGGAACTTATAATTGGTTTCAGTTTTAGTAACTACGGAACTATAATTTTTTTCCTAGTGGCTTTACGTCGCACCGACACAGATAGGTCTTACGGCGACAATGGGATGGGAAAGGCCTAGGAGTTGGAATGAAGCGGCCGTGGCCTTAATTAAGGTAGAACCCCAGCATTTGCCTGGTGCGAAAATGGGGAAACATGGAAAAACATCTTTAGGAGTGCCGACAGTGGGATTCGAACCCACTATCTCCCGGATGCAACCTCACAGCCGCGCGCCTCTAACCGCACGGCCAACTCGCCCGGTCAGAACTATACTTGTAACCGATACCGAAGTCTCAGTTATAATAATTTATTCACTTACAACATAGAAACATATGCAGACAAAATCAATTATAAACCTGTATTGCACCCTTTACTGGTAACAATTCGATGGGTGCGGTACAAATAGAGTTTGAAAAATATCAAACTTTCGCGCAAAGAGAGCTCGTTGGAAACTGAATTTACTGAGTACACCTGATTTCACCTACGCCTGTCTCTTATTAGCATTATGTACACAGTGTTGTCCAATAAATAAGTTCAGCAAAAGTTGTGCATAATACGGTCTCAGGTGCACTACACATCAAGACAGTATAATTTTCTAACAAAAACGTGATATTTTGGCATCAATTTTCATTGTTGTAATTGTTTTTGTATAATTTGATTCAGTTCTTTTCTGAGGTGCGTGCCACGATATTGCGGGAGACGGCAAGGGCAAGCATTGTTTGCAGCTGTGCTGTTTTTCACATAACACAATTATAATAACTGCAGCTAGATTCAACCAAATGGCAATTCCTCTACGTACAAATTGTAAAATTAACTATTTAGACTGATTCCACTAACTGGCCTGACCATATTCGTGCACAGTGACGTTAGGGTATATATATATACTGTGTACGTTGGCAAGTCAATAAGTATCCACAGTTTTGCTCTAATTGTCTTTAGGTTAGCTCTATGACGTTGTGTGCTTACCAGCCGCTAGAAGACACGGTTGTCTAGGTCTGTGGTAAGTTTCACGTGCTGAAGGTATTCCAAGGAAAAGTCATTCATGTTTCATTTATCCATGTCTATAGTTCAACAGCGTTTGCTATAAAACGGTTATAAAGGTGCCCTGTTCTTTCCATCACGTCTCAAACATTTTCAAAGTGCAGTAAATCGGGCGGTCTAGCAGAATACAGCAAGTTGGAAATTTTACAATATCTTAGAAAGGCCGGCAACCCTGCAGGTTGGCATTACCTTCCAGAGAAATGGCCTATGGCCTATACGAACTGCTGTCAGAGTATCACGGACACAATACACACTCGTAACGGATGAAAACTACATCTGGTTATCTGTCATGCGTTGTGCGAGTACAAAAATATTAGTTGTTTAACGTCCCTTCAAATACTATGGCCTACAGAATTCAAAAGAGGCCAGGGCGGCGAAAGTTTGCCCTGCAATGGTTCATTCTATCTAAAATAGGTTTATTTATTTAATTGTATGGTGATTTTATACAGTATATATACACACAAGGCAAAATCAAACTTTAAAGTCCATCCTTCTCAGCCACTCAGTTAAACCGGGTGTGAGAGCGAACAAATCGTCAGGAGTGCCAGGGTACGAATGAAGAAGACAGCGTTGGACCAGGTGCACAATCGTCTGTTCTTCCATGAAATAAAATGAAATGTCGTATGGCTTTTAGTACCGGGATATCTCAGGACGTGTTCGGCTCGCCAGATGCAGGTCTTTCTATTTGACTCCCGTAGGCGACCTGCGCGCCGTGATGAGGATGAAATGATGATGAAGACAACACATACACCCAGTCCCCGTGCTGTAGGAATTAACCAATTAAGGTTAAAATCCCCGACCCGGCCGGGAATCGAACCCGGGACCCTCTGAACCGAAGGCCAGTACGCTGACCGTTCAGCCAACGAGTCGGACTGTTCTTCCATATTACAATCACACATTGGTGAACTGATCCAACCCCACTTGTACCTGAAATAATTGCAACAATCATGTCCAGTCTTTAACCTGTTGATACGGCACCACAGATTCCTCGGGAGGTCAAAACCGTTTGGCTTCTTTGTGGGATCAAGATGGTGGACACTTGTTCCCAATGTTTTTGTTGACTACTCATGCTTCCAGCTTTCATTTAGGTCAAATCCATCTGCAATGAGTTGCCCTGCAGTGACACTTGCTGGTCTTCTTGATTGCAGTCGCTGCAGTGACGGATGATATAATTCTTGGTGCAGTGGCAAAGAGGGTGATGCTAAGATTTTCTTAGCTTCCCTTAGTAGAGCTTGCTTCCACCTTAAGTGAGGTGGAGGGATGTGACTCAGCACATGTAAGCAGTGATGACATGGAGTTGATTTGATGGTACCAGTAATGCAACGCATTGTATCATTCAATTTTGTGTCTAAGTTCTTCACATGTACACTCTCCAACCAGACAGGAGCACAGTACTCAGAAGCCGAGTAGACAAGGCTGATGCCAGTTAAACGTAGACAATCAGCGGAGGCTCCCCAGGAGGTACCACAGAGCTTATGCAGGATGCTGTTTCTTGCGGCGACTTTGTGAGAAAGCTAACGATACGAAATGAACGATCAAGAATGATATTTAATACTAAACTTCGATAACCAGTCTAACAATAACCGAATTCAAAGCTCAGCAAATATTCTTAGACGACATGAGATATTTCTAGCCGGGTGCAGCCTTTGTAAGGCAGACCCTCCGATGAGGGTGGGCGGCAACTACCATGTATAGGTAACTGCGTGTTATTGTGGTGGAGGATAGTCTTATGCGTAGTTTGTGAGTTGCAGGGATGTTGGGGACAGCACAAACACCCAGCCCCCGAGCCACTGGAATTAACCAATGAAGGTTGACATCCCCGACCCGACCGGGAATCAAACCCGAGACCCTCTGAACCGAAGGCCAGTGCGCTGACCATTCAGTCAACTAGTCGGACATGACATGAGATACTGTGGGTGGATTAAATTGGTTCAGCATCAGAATTTATGTTTAACTGGCTGTTGAACCCGTCATTGGCATATTAGTTTCCTACAACTAGAGGAAATGTGTCTTCAGAATTCCTTCAGAAGTTAGGCAAAGATGAGTGGCGCCAAGGGACAGAGCTCACCTCCAGTAATGATGAACAGTCAGTGTGATGTTTCAGTTGATTAGTCTCAGGGGCTTAGGTTATTGTAAACCTCGGTCACTTTGGACATTTTCTTTTTTCACCTCTTCTATCTCCCCATACCAATGAACGCTGAAATTGGACTTAAAGGGCATCCGGAGTGTCACAATTCACCTCAGCAATCCCGAAAATTAAGGATTTGACACTAATGCTGGTCGTTTTCAATTGTTTTTACATGCCACCCCCTCCCCTATTAGGGGTGTTACGGGTGCCTTACCCTCGCAGTATTTTTTCAGATAGATAGATAGATAGATAGATAGATAGATAGATAGATAGACAGATGTCTTAGTTAAGGCCATTAGGCCTTCTCTTACACTGGTCATATGTGTACCAAGTTTGGTTGAAATTGCTTCATGTGTTCCAGAGCTATGTATATCCGTGATGATGTTTCAAATTTTCAGGGATGATGGAGGAGGCAAATGGATCAATCTGAGATAAAACACCATATTCCGAAAACGATCGAGTCAACAGTTAAGCAAAATTCTTCGTTCGTTCGTAATCTGTTTACCGTCAAGGGTCAGTTTTTCCCTCGGACTCAGCGAGGGATCCCACCTCTACCACTTCAAGGGCAGTGTCCTGGAGCTTCAGACTCTGGGTCTGGGGATATAACTGGGGAGGATGACCAGTAGGCCCTACCTCGCCCAGGCGGCCTCACCTGCTATGCTGAACAGGGGCCTTGTGGGGGGATGGGAAGTTTGGACGGGATACACAAGGAAGAGGGAAGGAAGCGGCCGTGGCCATAAGTTAGGTACCATCCCGGCATTTGCCTGGAGGAGAAGAGGGAAACCACGGAAAAGCACTTCCAGGATGGCTCAGGAGGGAATCGAACCCCCCTCTACTCAGTTGACCTCCCGAGGCTAAGTGGACCCCGTTCCAGCCCTCATACCACTTTTCAAATTTCGTGGCAGAGCCGGGAATCGTACCCGGGCCTCTCGGGGTGGCAGCTAATCACACTAACCACTACACCACAGAGGCGGACTAAGCAAAATTCTACTCATTTTACCTGCACAAGTTTCACAACAAGTTACTCCAGTTACAACACATGTTCGAAATGGCGTCGTCCTGCGTCAATGCAGGCATGGCATCGTCGCACAAAGTTCTGTCGTACCCGTTCAAATATCCCCGGTGTCGTTTGAACAGCGTCACAAGCAGCGAGAATTATTGTCAAGAGATTCTCTTCAGTCTCGACAGGTGTCTCATACACAAGGCTTTTCACACGGTCCCTCAAGAAGAAATCAGAGATATCAGACCGATTTTCGCTCTAACTTTTGACTGTCGGCCGCAGTGGTGTAATGGATACGGCGTTGGTCTACTAATCCTAACTTAACGGGTTCAAACCCGACTTAGGTCGATGGCTTTTTTTAAAAGGTGACATCCCCATGTGGTTGGCTTCCGGCACGTTAAAGAACTACTCCTTCTTAATCTGTTTATTCTCCAGGGCCGGTTTTTCCCTCGGACTAAGCGAGGGATCCAACCTCTACCGCCGCAAGGGCAGTGTCCTGGAGTTTCAGACTTTGGGTCGGAGGATACAACTGGGGAGAATGGCCAGTACCTCGCCCAGGCGGCCTCACCTGCAATGCTGAACAGGGGCCTTGTGGAGGGATGGGGTGATTGGATGGGACAGGCAAGGAAGAGGGAAGGAAGCGGCCGTGGCCTTAAGTTAGGTACCATCCCGGCATTTGCCTCGAGGAGAAGTGGGAAACCACGGAAAACCACTTCCAGGATGGCTGAGGAGGGAATCGAACACCCCTCTACTCAGTTGACCTCCCGAGGCTGAGTGGACCCCGTTCCAGCCCTCATACCACTTTTCAAATTTCGTGGCAGAGCCGGGAATCGAACCCGGACCTCCGGGGGTGGCAGCTAATCACACTAACCACTACACCACAGAGGCGGACTAAGGAACTACTTCGGGACGAAATTCCGACACTCCGGTGTCTGTTAAGAACGCACGGACGTTAAACAACTTGTTTTATTAATAAGCGGCCGTGGCCTTAATTAAGGTACAGCCCCAGCATTTGCCTGGTGTGAAAATGGGAAACCACGGAAAACCATTTTCAGGGCTGCCGACAGTGGGGTTCGAACCTAATAACTTTTGACTCTAACGTTTCCATCCTATGGTTCCTTATCTCAAGGGGATCCATTGCCTCCTCTTTCATCACTGAAAGTTTGTAACATCACATCGGATACCCCCTGTATAGCCTTTTCTGGTTTCGGTGATGTTTGTATACATGACCTCATATTTAACCGAATTAGTATAACATTTGGTAGTTAAGGTAACAAGACCGTGGTGGTGGTTATTATTGTTTAAAAAGGAAGTACAACTTGACTACTTCTCTAGGTAACAAGAGTGGTAGCTGTTAGTGTCTCTCCATCTGTCTGTTAGGCTATCAGCTCGGGAGCTGGTTGGATCCTCAAACAGTACAACGAAAGGTTATGTAGTGATAGGGAAATCTCAAAAACCGATGGCAGCGCCAAAATTAGGCATACTAGGCAAGATAAGCAGTAAGATATTTTGACACTGCTATCCTCAATGCGCCAGAAAGTGCTATTGCAGAACGATTGCACCTGTGAGTAACATCCTTCGTAACATTCAAACGCACTAGTCGTGCTTTGAAGTCATCACTCAACATCACCCATAACCCAGAAGCTTCCATATTGTAACAGCCAAGGGTGAGACAGGGACTTCGATGGAAGCTACACTGTGCTGTAGCCTGTGCCAAGAGATAGACAGTAAAGCACTGCATCAATCAAGAAATGGCAAGAGGCATAGCTGTTATTGTATGTTAATTGAAATTAGTTTTTAATATGATAATTTTCTCTGAATGGAACGAGAATTATTCTTGCGGTTCGCTAGTGCTTGGTTCAACTTCGTAGAGTTTGCAGGAGTTTCCTGAAAGCCTGTTACGGATATCAACATTGATATAGGTCTAACAAGTAAGTATCTAATCTATATCGATATCAATTTTCAATTCAATCCGTCAAGCCGTCATTGCTACAGTCTGATATAACGAAACGTTACAGAATAAAAGCAAACATATCATTCTGTTTCAGTTCTTTAAAATATAATTCCTGGGATATAAATTCGTTGTAAATTATCATAGGATTATCTTTCTACACTTAAAGTGAACAAAGAAGAATGGAAGTGTTGACTTTTCCACAAACTCAAGACAGTTAGAGTGTGCGTAACTTTTGTCTACAATAGTTAGTGATGGAGTTAATAATATGACTTTATATGACTTACTTGACTTATTTCCTTTAACTCCATGTGGAACATAGGGCCTCGACGAAATTTCTCCAGCTTGTTCTATCTGCCGCCAATGCTTTCACCTCCCTCCATGCCTTGTTAACTCCAGCAATCTCCTTATCTATGGTTCTCTTCCAGGTAATCCTCGGTCTGCCTTGCCTGCGACTGCCTTGTGGATTCCAACTCAATGCCTGCCTTTTGATACTCTCTTGTGGTCTTCTCAGGGTGTGCCCAATCCATCTCCCTTTTCTTCTCATCTGTTCCTGTATGGGACTTTGACTTGTGGCCTTAGTTTGAGATAGTTTTTGGCCACCATATTCTCATAATGTACCTCAAACACCGATTTATAAAAGTCTGTAACCTTGTGGTAATGTCTTTAGTCACTTTCCAGGTCTCACTTCCATACAGTAACACAGATTTAACATTTGAGTTCAATATCCTTAGCTTCGTTTTTATACGAATGTGAGGGGATCGCCATATTGGTCGTAACTGTGCAAAAGCTCCTTTGGCTTTATTTATACGACTCACCACATCTCTAAAAGCACCTCCATTCTGGCTTACCATGCTTCCTAAGTAGCAAAATTCCTCGACCCTTTCTATATCCATTCCATCTACAGTCAAGTTGCAATTGTTACCATGGTTTATGCGCATTTCTTTAATCTTTTTGTTAATAATCCTTAAGCCTACTTCTTTAGCTTCTATTTTTAAGTCATTCAGTTTGATTTCCATCATGACTTTATATCGTTATCCATATTCATTTTCTGATATATCTTGGTGTAAAGAAGCCATCATTGGTTACAACACTGATTGTAAGCTAAGACAGCCTTGTGCTTCTGAACGTGAACAAAAAGAACCGCGGGGAGCACTGAATATGCTGCAGAAAAAGAAACATATAATATATTCCCCCACATGAGGCATAAGTCATCGTACGTAACTGCACTGAGGTAAATGGAGAATTGTTGCTAAGACTCTCGGGTTTCTTTTACTCTATGGTCAGACTTCGCATTATGGACAAAGATTCGTAAACATATTAAGGTACTTCTACCCTTTACTTCGTTTGCTGATAAATAAATGAGCTCAGGTTTATCCTTAGCAATTCTAGAGTTAACGTGAGGTGTATTGATTTACCACTCTATCTAAACGTCTGTGTAGCAAGTGGACACACACTTACAGATTCCGTCGTATACCAACAGTCCTGCACTAAACAATTATCATCACATCTGATTACTGTTAAATTTACCTTCTCTGCAACCATATTTATTCACGGATTAAGAACCTTATATTATCCAATTCCATTTTTCCTTCTAATCTCATATCTCTGAACGGTAAACCTCTTCTGTCATGAGCTGGAATGTAAATTAACGCACAATATCATGCGGAAGGATTCAGTTGAAAGAATTTTCACGTCCATCCATTACTACCTTCTTCCAACTGAGCAAACATGGAGATTCGGTGGGTATTATCCGCCGGAAGTTCAATATCTTTCGTTATAGCGCACATCCTGACAAACAGCGCTCAACAGAGAACAAGCATGATCACGATCGACTCTAGTACAAGGTCAGAACTTTAGACTTGACAACACTGTAGCTATTGCTGTTGTCAGTCATGCTTCGCCGCACAGTAGTTTGCAAAGAATGAATGAATAATGGGCAAACATATATACATGTTTAGCGAAAATAAAGATAATATCATTGTTTATCTGCTTCATTTTGTACACATGTCAAGTTGTTAAAATCGATAGTTTATTTCTGTCAAGTAATTAAATGAAGTGGTTAAATAATATACCTGTACACGTAATAATATTTTCACACTCGAGTGTAAAGCGAACGAGGAACAGCGATTTTACGGAATTAATGTTTTACACACACACACACACACACATGTTTAGCATACCGTAATAAGTAACTTACGTTATTTCTGTTTCATATATTGTTAATAACCCCATGGTACTACAGCCCTTGAAGGGCCTTGGCCTACCAAGCGACCGCTGCTCAGCACGAAGGACTGCAGATTACGAGGTGTCGTGTGGTCAGCACGACGAATCCTCTCGGCCGTTATTCTTGGCTTTCTAGACCGGGGCCGCCATCTCACCGTCAGATAGCTCCTCAATTCTAATCACGTAGGCTGAGTGGACCTCGAACCAGCCTTCAGGTCCAGGTAAAAATCCCGGACCTGGCCAGGAATCGAACCCGGGACCTCCAGGTAAGAGGCAGGCACGCTACCTCTACACCACGGGGCCGGCATATATTGTTAATGTCGAGTAATAAAACTATGCAATTTATTAATATATTAATAATATGGTGTGAGTAGGTCCAATCGTGGAGGGTGATGTGATTCAAAAGTGTATAACATGGTTACAGTCTAGGCCTATAAAACCCTAAAATTCATCACATATTGGCTACATGTGGATTATTATTTACTGCCAGTATGATAATTCTCGGTTGTTACTGCTATTCTTTAATAAGCAGGTTTTTTGTTACTTTGCTGGACACTCTGTAACTTTATCTCCCCCTACAAGTTTGCTGATATCATCAGAATCATTCCTTGCCTTTCAATTATAGTTTAGCAAAACATTTGCAATAACTGAAGGTATTTTTTCACACAATATAACCTACAAATTTCTACTCCACACAGATACATTTCATACCTGGCACCGGAGAGAAACTGAATAACGGTTGAACATACATACATACATACATACATACATACATACATACATACATACATACATACATACAGGCACACATCATTTGGAAAACCTGTATCAGTAAACAACGTTGTTTTAGAGACAACAACTAATGTCTTTTCTGACTTTTCCACTTTAAAACATGTCTTTATTAAACATTACTGGAAATCAATGCACTTAGGCCACAGCTAACAATATCAACAATTAAGTACACTAAGTTTATTTTACACAATTTGAACTCACCTGTAGAGCAATATAAACGCTACTATTGACCGTTTAAATGTGCCTAGCATAAAAAAACACAATGGAAGGTGTATAATGTGAAATAAACTAAAATACTTAGAGAATGAAAATTCACTTCGTATTCCCACCTGATACAGTGGCAAGCGTATGACTGGTGAGCATGTTGCAACGTCTCAGCCTTCCTACCTTTTACCAGGTAGAGTCGACCGTGGCCAGACTAAAATGAACGAGCACATTAAAACAAATATTTCTTGCCCATTTAATGAAAGCACATTAATCGAAGGTTTGCTGACAACAGGGTGCACATACAATTTTAGAACGAGTCTAAGTTATTGTTAAGCTCATGATGAATACATTATAACGATATCAGAAACTTCAACAAATCAAGAGCTGTATATCACTACAATATCATCGTTTTTGTGTTATCACAAATTCATCAGAATAGTGCACTTATTATTATTAAGCGTATGGAATTTACATAATGGACAAGTATATACAATATTATACAAAAGAAAAAAGAAAAACCTGCAAAGAATACATGGTACTAAGTAGGGAACAATTACACAATGGATATCTAAATTATTTATCCACTGCAATAGGGATACTGAGACATCAGCAAAGTCTTTCCGGTCTCCACCATAAGCACGCAGAGGGCATTTGTCCATTATATGATGCATGGTCTGGACCAATGCACCACAATCACACGCTTGAGAGTCCCTGAAGCCTCACTGGTGAAGGGAGAATGCAGATCTTCCACAATTAGTGCGAAACCTGTTTAGTGATGACCACGTTCTTCTTGGCAGACTGAAACCAGCTGGAGCGTGGTTTGGATTAAAGAGGGTTGGCACTCCGGAGCTGTGCGAAACCATTGCTCTTTCCAATCTTCTTTTAAATTGAAACCAGCATCCATTAGATTCTTAGCTGTTTTCATTGGTGGTTCACGGGATTTCAGCCTTTTGTCTGCAGAGATCTGCAACATCCCTGTGGATGGGTAGAGTTCGATTGGACAAAAGCACGTCGGAAAGAGCTTTCCATGCTGCAACATCACGTTCACACCTGACTACGTAGACATATTCTTGAACAAGGGCTCTTGAACGTCGCGGGCTTGGTGGAGCAACGTTGGACAGGACTGGCAACCAGTGCGTTGCAGTAGGCTTCAGATTACCAGAGATGATAAGCATGGTGGTGTTAAGTTGTACATCGACTTTCTTCACATGGCAATTTTTAAGCCATACTGAAAAGCAGTACTCAGCTGAAGAATACACGAGGCCAAGCGCAGTACGTCGTAATGTGGCCGCTGAAGCACCCCCATGAAGTTCCACACAATTTAAATAGAATATTATTACGTGATCTCAAGTTAGATCTGAGGTTTTCAAGATGCTTTCTATAAGATAGGGTTCGGTCAAGCAGTACCCCGAGGTACTTTGGATTAGGATTGTGCTTTAGCACTGAGCCATTGAAGCATACTTGGAGTTTTGTATTAGAGAACAGTGCACTGAAACAACTTCAGTAATACATTTAACAAAAGACTGCACAGTGTTCATAATGTAACTGTGTTAATATGACGAGGACGACAGCCAACATTTTGGGAAACCAAAGAATTTCTGTGCTGAAAGTTTTGTTCTCTGTGCAAATTATGTATTTGGCCTCTTTTACGTTTATTAACTTTTATTCTGAGTACATTTTAAATGTTGTAGTAATTCGCTAAATAATTAAAATATCTACAACTCGATCTCCAGATTCTCTATAGGTTATATTACTACATATAACATTCGCTACTAAATTACCCTGAACGTCGCATATCTCTTCCGAAGTATAATAGAACTGCAAAAGGTTATCGGGGAGGTGTAGGCTATATGGAGAGGGAAAAGGTCTATTGGGAGGCGGAGAAATTCATGGCTGAATGATATTCGAAGGTGGTACAAATGCACGTTGGAAAGAGCTTTCCATGCTGCAACATCACGTTCACACCTGACTACGTAGACCACCGACCTCTGTTAACATATGTCTTAAGAAGATGTTATACCGAGCGAGTTGGCCATGCGGTTAGGGGCCAGCAGTGTGAGCATGCATTCGGGAAATAGTGGGTTCGAACCTCATTGTTGGCAGCCCTGAATATGGTTTGCCGTGGTCTCCCAATTTCACACCAGGAAATGCTGGGTCTGTACTTTAGTTAAGGCCAAAGCCAATTCCTTCCCACTCCTAGTGAACGTAAAGCCAATTGTAAACAAAAGGAGGATATTATATTGTAAGATAAAAGATGTTTGGAAATACAATAGAAGCAGATGAGATTCACAAAGTTTGACGCCATTTCTTCAGTACGGAGCCCTTTCAGTTTTAGTATCAGGAAGAAAATGAAATGGCGTATGGCTTTTAGTGCCGGGAGTGTCCGAAGACAAGTTTGGCTCGCTAGATGCAGGTCTTTCGATTTGACACCCGTAGTCGACATGCGCGTCGTGATGAGGATGAAATGATGATGAAGGCGATACATACACCCAGCCCCTGAGCCAGGGGAATTAACCAATTATGGTTAAAATTCCCGACTCTGCCGGGAACCGAACCCGGGACCCATGTGACCAAAGGCCAACACGCTAACCATATAGCCATGGAGCCGGACAGTATTTTTTTTCTAGGGACTTTACGTCGCACCGACACCCGGACAGTATTAGGAAGAGTATATATTCAAACGTAAATACAAGGCACTGCTAAAACAAAGGGCAAACTTAGTGAATTAATGTTTTGATGAAAATAAATATTTGAAATTATTTGATAAGGCGTACCTTTTCATAACAAAATATTTATTACAAACGCTCAACTGAATCATTTTATATTTTATGTACAGTATTCTACATTATGTAATATTTTCAGGAAATGGATATTTCTAATAAACAAATTAGGGAGCTACAACACTGGGTTTCTCCTACCAAATCATCTTCTATTACAAGAAATATTATATTATGCCAATTAAGCACAGTCCCATCAGGTCATCGTCACTGTTGTGAGAGGGTGTGGGTGCGCTCGCAAATTCATAAACTTTTGCGCAAACTAGAAGGAGAGCTCCTCCGTACTCTATCGTTCAAAATATTTGCTCGATTTTCTTTAATGTGTATTAAGGAAACAAGTGTGATATCAATGACGTTGACTCACATTTCTGTTCTCCATAGATCATAATTCAAAAATAAATTAATTAAGAATTAATTAAGAATTAATTAATTAAGAAAACTTTCTCCCCACGCTGAGTTCATCGTTTATCTTATATACTACTTTATTTTAATTTCGTATCTTGAAGCGTCTGCCTGCTGTCATTTCCTGATGGATACAGTACTTTTGTATCCGTCTCTTGGCACAGGCCAGAGTAAAGTGTAGCTTCCACCGAAGTCCCAGTCTCATCCATGGCTGTGACAATATGGAAGTTGCTGGGGTATGGGTGGTGCTGAGTAATGGCATTCAGAGTACAAACAGTGCGTCTGAGTGTTATGAAAGGTGTTGCTCATAGGGACAGTCGTGCTGCAATAGTACTTTCTGACCCAGTGAGGAAAGCAATGGCAAACTACCTCACTCCTCATCTTGCCTAGTATGCCTCATTTTGGTGCTGCCATTGGTTTTTGGGGTTTCCTTATAACCGCATAACCTTTGGTGGTGCTATTTGAGGATCCAACGAGCCTCTGGGCTGATGACCTAACAGACAGACAGACAGACAGACAGACAGACAGACATCTTGAAGCGTTACGGTGCGCCTCCTAAAAGGTGACGCCTTCTGTCAAACCAAAGATATTTGTATCGGTGAAGGAGATGTATGGCGGCAGTGGCCTATACTAGCAACTGTCCTGGCATTCGCGTTTGTGGAAGAGAATGGAAAACCATGGAAAACCATTAGGACAGCCGACGGTGGGGACCAGCATCTATCTATCTCCTGAGTGTAGAAGTGTAGGTAGAGCCAAGATAGGACCGTGACCACCGGTCCTCTGCTCGGTTGGTCGGAGTGCAGAGCTGTCGGACCATGGTCCAGTCGCGGCCATTTGCAGGCTGAAGCTCACTCTGCATCCCAGCCCCTCATATGTGAATAAAATTTATTTTGTCTAAGTGTCTCGCTTTTAGTTAACGTTGTCGATTTAGATCTTTAAATGAAGGAAATAACAGTACATACATACATACATACATACATACATACATACATACATACATACACACATACATACATACATACGTACATAAATACATTTGTATACAAATACATAGAAATACATAAAAATGGACTGCCCTATGTGATCAGGGTTACACATTTCTGGCCCTGAAGCTGAACACGAGAGAAACCTCCAAGTAGATTGTGTTTCAAAGTGATATTGCCGCATCTGGGCGTCCCCTGGGCAGCGGACTGTTCCCAAACGACTAATTGTCTCACAACAAAGCGCAATACTTTAAAGTTGATAAAGTAAGGATTATTGGTATACCTCTTACTATATCATCTGTAACTGAGAGAAGAATTATTTCCTAGAGACAGTGATTAAATATATTTTTCTTCTCTTTACTTAGTTCAAGCTAGGATTTATTAGGTCACGGCCTTGACCTGTAATCGAGTAGCTTTCTCCAGCTTGTAATCGAAAAGCTTTCTCTACTGTGTCTCCTCAGAATGTATTCACGCAGTCTTTTTTGTGTTCTATTTGTTCGGGGCGTCAACTTAGAAAGATATTTTGCCCGTTTCACGCAGTCTTACTCTCTCTCCCAAGCAAGTTTCAAATGTCCTTACAAACCCGGGGTTCTAAACACGACCAACCGCAAGGGAATCTATAAAGGTTGTAGATCTGCTTCAATCTATGGTGAGACTTGCCCCTACCAATGTTACGTCTCAAAACTCGCGGGCTGAAATTAGTAGCAAATAGTATCGAAACTCCCGAATACGAACTGATAGCAAAAGTAAACATTCTAATGAGTCTCAAAATTCGCGACCACGCACAGCAGGTGCTTGCGATGACCGTAGGAGGGATGGGGTGTGCAGCGTCTCACGCTTCCTTTCAACCCGTGTTGTTCCACCCACTTTTGAGAATGGTATTTCCCATGTACTCTTAAAATGAACTATCATCCTATCACGGACCAAATTCTCCAAGTGTAACACTGATCTTTACTCAGTTATTCTGCTTGGTGTCATCGAGAAGTTCACAACATGGAATTCATTTGTTCACAAAAGGGTTAAATAAATTTAGTGTACAACGGTTACAGGTTTTATAAGCAACAAGAAAACAAGTCGGGCAACCATCTTCAGGGATGCTGACAGTGGGGTTCGAACCCACTATCTCCCGGATTCGAGCTCACAGCTGCGCACCCTTAACCGCACGGCCACTCTTATTTAGTTTCCACATTTGGAGATTCATTTGGAAAAAGGTGGATTTCTATTTTTTTTTCCAGTCGATTATCTACCCGACACGCTTAACCGAAACATTTATTCATGACGCATCCGATTATTCTGCGCGATGTAACTGAATGATATTTGAAACTCATTCGATTATTTGATTTGATTATTTATTCGATTATTTAAATAATAGGATGGAAGTTATTCGATTATTAAAAGTATTCGATTATCCCATCACTAATAGACTGGACATTTATCCATTCAAAGAAGAACTGACCCTGCTCGTGAGTTTTGAGACTGGCCCAGGTAGAGAAAATTACTCTAACTAATCCTCTTCCTGGAATTCGTGAGTTTTTAAACTCTTTAGTTTTGAGACGACACGCTACCAAGTTGGTTATGCGGTTTGTGGCATGTAGCTCTGAGCTTGCATTCGGGAGATGGCAAGCACGAACTCCACTGTCGGCAGCCCTGAAAACGCTTTCCTATGATTCTCAACTTTCACACCATTTTCACACTGTCGGTTCCCAATCCTGTCCTCTCTCACAGTCATCATAAGACCTGTCTGTGTCAGTGCGACGTAAAACCAATAGAAAAAACAAAAAAGGCCTGACGTAATGAATAGCAAATAAATAAATAATCAAATAAATAAATGTATATAAACATGATCCGATCTCCGATCTTTACCCAGTTACCTTTGCTCTGCTACTTTGCACGGCTGTAGCCCAGTTTTACGACCAACCAACCCTTTGTGGTGGTATGTGTTCACTACGGTGTTTTTCTATGTTGGTTTGTAGTGTGATATGTTGAATGTAAATGAAGGTGTATACGATCACAAACGCCCAGCCCTCGAACAAACCAGGAATCGAACCCGTGGCGCTCTGAAATGAAAGCCAAAGAGTCCGGCACCATCTGGTTTTAACTAATTATTTTCTTGTCTTTATAGTTACACATCAGAATGAGTGGTGAGGTGTCGGCGATTCGAAACCGGAGGAGATATTTTCGAAGTGAGGAAAGAAGTCCATTTGGCCCTCCATGCCCTGCGATGATGACATGTAAAATATCTCTGGAGAGACATTTGGTGTTTACCCGACATGCTTAACTTGGCCATGAATTGCTCAAGAGAGACCCATTCCTCTGCTGTCTGGTAGAGTAAACGGAACGATAAACGGTGTCAAATCTGCATGCCTATACTCGGGGGCTAAACTCCTTACATTTGAGTAGAAGCCAAAGTGTTAACTCAGATGAAAATAATTATAAAATTCTTAAGTAATGGGCGCATTTGCATGGGCATCCTAATTGTTTATGAAAATATTTCCATAACATTATTTTTTTTCGAAAAAGTTTGCGTAACAAAATTTGTAGGAAAAATGGTGGATACTGTGTTGGAACCATGGCCGCAGGCCTTCTGGGCATAGAACACGTCGCATGGATGTTACCGACAAGTACAGTAAATGCGCAGGATTTCGTTCAGATTTCTTTTTTCTTCCTGGGCTCTCATTTTGCGAATGCTATCGAATCACATTATGCCCAATCATCAATTCGATTACATCTTCTCTAGTGTCTTAGGGCGTATCTTCCTCCATAGGATAGACGGGAGTAGCAGACGTACTCTGTTACAACTTACGGTGCTCGGCCGCCTCATTTACTTGCCATGTGTGCAACCTCGAAACAACCGACTCACTAAGGAATCTCGTTCAATTGTTCAAAGCAGACGCTGTACACATAATATTTATAAAGTACTTCTTAATAAGATAAAGCCACACCCCTAGTCTTTGGTAGCATTTAGGGCCTATGCCTCCAGTACAGAGTTCCCTGTTTCAGTTTCTTGCAAGGTCAATGATTCCAAAATAATAATAATAATAATAATAATAATAATAATAATAATAATAATAATAATAATAATAATAAGGGAGAGAAGTTTTTAACTTAATAAACATTATTTGGATTAGTTGGGTTGAGTTCATTACTTTGCCACCCAGGGCAACACAGTTTGTCTGGTGGCATCCATTCTGGTCTCAGTTCCAAGTTATTAACTGTAAAGCATTTTGGTCCTTGAAAATATTGTTAAAGTGATTTCAAATTGGCATATTAGTAGTTCTCACTGGTAAAATAGATTTCTTCAATATTTGCACTTAGTTTGTAAATGGGCTAACTTCTACACAGGTTACATTTTGGTTCTATCCAACCTATAAAAAGAAATGCATAATTTTTTTTTCTGAAATGACCACATCATGTACCTTGGAACACACACACACACACACACACCTATTATACCTTAGAACATGTTCCAAGGTATAATAGGTGTTCCAAGGTACATTACAAGGTACAATATATTCTTTAAGATGCTATTTTGAAACATTACCTTGTTCTTATTTTGTATTCACCTGAATCCAACTCAGTATTAATGGATCTATACTCAATAATCTGAAGTTGTCTACATAGTATGCGGTATTTGTAAAATTTAATAATAATAATAATAATAATAATAATAATAATAATAATAATAATAATAATAATAATAATAATAATAATAATATTTTAGTTAGTTTTAGTTATTTTAGTATTTTGAAATGGCAAGCGCTAGTGCATCACCCGATGAAGTCATGCCGAGCAAAGACTATTGTCCAAGATACAGTAATCCTTTCTCTTTGCAATGAGGTAATTGACCCTGTCGTCGTATGTGTTGTCTAGAAATAATTTCGATTCAAAAACGTGCATGTCTTTGTAACGAATGGAAAATTCTAAAATAATAATAATAATAATAACTTCTTTTATGTCTCTCTTACTACTTTTAAGGTTTTCGGAGACGCCCAGATGCCGGAATTTTGGTCCACAGTAGCTCTTCTGGAGGTGGATCTAGGAGGCTGTTATAAAGTGAGCACGCAAATACTTAAACCATTCGTTCTATAATTTGTTACCTTATATTTAGCTAATTATCTAACATACCAACTATAGGAATTGGTGATATATCGAATACTTTTAGTATAATTTTGGAATTCTATCTGTATTATATTTAGTCTAGTGTACGTATTTAACAGAATATTTTGTGAATTTTTGTTGCTTACCTGAATAGTTGCGGTTGCTGTGTGCTGTACTATGTTGAGGTTATCTGAACTATTTCATTTGGTATTCTTTTGTGCATGAAATGAAAAATACTGTGCTTGTTGTTTAAACGTCAACACATTCTGATGCAGGTATCTATAAAGTAAAATATGTGCACCCATAACCTTGAAATATTTCGTATTCTCGTATTTCATATATATTAATTTTCAAACATCAGCTGCTTCAGTTGAACGAATTTTAAGCCATTCTGAAGCTCATCCGAAATCTTTATTTAACGAGAGATGACCAACTTTTAATAATACCTTGACCTTGCATGGCTGCATATGTATATCAAGCTTACTCTACGCTTTGAAATTAAACTTAACCCTTTGACCGCTAGCCTCATACGCGGTGCCCATGTCCTATGCCGCCAAGGCCTAATGAGCACTTTTTACCTTGCTGTAAATTATTCGTAATAACTTCTGTTCAATTTATGTAAATTGGATGGGCATTTTTTGTTTCGAAGGTAATACTTCGGACATTTTATTGATGTAAATTAATGCACCTTTATTTTTTTTTTTATTTTATGATGTGATAATTCAAATAAATATTTCCTTTCTTTGAAAACAAAGTATTTCATGATCAAAAACCGGTAAGAAAAAAATATGTTTACTATCAAAAGCTGCATTATTTTAGAGAGGTGGTGTTTCCTATGCTATATATAAAAAGATAGAGCCTTATGTACAATATTACAGTCACAATATTATTATTATTATTATTATTATTATTATTATTATTATTATTATTATTATTATTATTATTATTATTATTATTACATTAACGTGAAATTTTCTAATCTTACATTTTATGCAAGTGCTGCAGTTCCTGGTTCGTTTTAAGTAAAAAAAATTCACTTTTTATCTTAAAAATTATGATACAAGAAATTATTTACTAATATTTACACGTGTTTATGACGAGCTCTAGGAAATGTGCTTAGGGAGGCACAAAGGGTGTACACTCTTCTTACACTGTTTACAAATGTATCTGGTCTTTTTTCTATTTACCACCTTGACTAGTACTACTCTTTCTGAATACGGAACAGTTGCGTTCCTTTTTTTTCGGTAAAATAGTAAGGGGTTCGTTACCCGCCCGCGGGAGCTGAATTGCCGCTTGGCCACCAAGCCACTCGGCACCAAGTTCCTCAACTAAACTTGTTGTATATACTCTTATTTAATCCAAAACTTGTATCATACATTATTAAAACGAATAAGTAACTTGGAAAGTACTTTTTTTCGGAACGTCCGATCAATCGGACGTTGGCGGTTAAAGGGTTAAGGTATGTTAAATCCTTATATGTATCCGTTTATGCGTGTTTACTGCGTTCCTCATTTAATAACACGCACTGTAGAAAATACTGTGTTATAGACCGAACAGAGATGTGAGCATTCAAATGGCAGAACTCATCCTGCGGTTCACAGTGATATGTTTGGCAGCATGAGAAATAAGTCATGTGATATGAATATTACCTAAGGGAGTAATGATGAAATAAGTGTAAATGCTACACCGACATCAAAATTAGATGAATATAGCCTAACAATGAACTGGCCTAGAGGAAAGTAAAATTGTCTCAAGACTTGAACAATGATGAATATAACGATACAGTCATTGAATTCGTCAGTTTACCAACCTCAGTAACTCATCTTTTCCGCGGGCCGAAACATTCACCTCAGAAATACTACGAGAGAAGAAGGAATGGCCAAATGAACACTGCACTTCAAACCGTGAGAGGTCAACAAAGCGAGACGGGGAGAATAGAACAAGGAAGTACACGTTTGAGTTAACTCAATTTTATTACCTATTAAAATCTGCGTCGGAAAGCCATTCGTAAGGTTTTCGCAAGTGAGCATCCTACCTGTACACTGTCAGATAACGTACTGCACCCTTATTCTCAATAGGTGAATTATAATCGACTTATTAAGTTTCCATATATTTCACATCCAATATTAACACTATCCTCCACCACAATAACACGCAGTTACCTACACATGGCAGATGCCGCCCACCCTCATCAGAGGGTCTGTCTTACAAGGGCTGCACTCGGTTAGAAATAGCCACACGAAATTATTATTTACATCCAATATTTTGAATGTATGCCTTTGCTGGCGAGATGTAGTGTTTACGGTGCACTGTATCTTGTGGTATGGGCTATATCAAATTTGTTACTTTCATTGACCTGTCTCAGTCTCATCCTTGGCTTTGACAATATGAAAGTGACTGAGGTATGAGTGATGCTAGTAATACCATTGCTTATGCAGCCAGTCCCTGTTATGAATGATGTGAAAATATCGCTCATGGGGTCGGTTGGTGCATGCATTTCAGTGGGCTTGGAAGACTGATATGTAATAACAACGGCTGGCTCGGTGAGGAAAGCAACGGGAAACTACCTCACTCCTCATTTCCCTAGTGCGCCTCTTCAGTGATGCCTAGGCTATTTATGACAGCTGTTGGCAGAGCTGCAGAGGATCAAACCAGCCTTCGGGCTGAATATCCAACCTACATATATTTTGAATGTATGTCAAGAAAGAATAAAGACCATCCAGTAATCCATCGAAAACACTTAAAGACACGGCTTGTTTAGTGTTCTTTCTGATAAAGGAATTTTGCATCTCTGTGGCAGATAAGCTAAAAACAAGCAGCGGGAAATTTCACAAAATTACGGGGTAGAAAGAGTGTCGGAGAAACGAAATTATGTGAGGGAGAGAGACGTATCGACTCCCCTACGAAGGAATGAACCGACCGAGAAAACTCGAACATTAGCCAATAAGAACATACCGATATTCAATGGTCTGATGACACGGGGCTAGGCTGTTTAGTACATCTTCATTTACAGGCAGCAGTTAATAGCAACTTCGAGATCTCAAGAGTCCCTTCTAACTATGCGAATTTCTACAGCTTCCAGGAAGGTTATTGATAAGATGGTATAAATTATTTCAACAAGTGTGGCGTACAGCACTGTGGGCCATAGCTACGACCATATGCCTTGTGATGAGGCCATCATGACATGCCTCCGCTAGACGACATATCTTTAGGGATGCATCTCGATTGTTAAAGTTGTTTCTATCGAATGTGGATAAATTGTAGCCTGTGATGTTTGCGCGGATATTTAGGTTGTGAAATACGCCAGAATGTACATCTCTAACCAACGATCTACCAAGAAGAACGCTGTGAATCCCCGACGCTGGCGAAAGAAAGTAGTTCTGGTCCAAGCTTTGAAATTATGAGAAATCTCAAACACACGGTCATTCAGTCGTATGAATTTTGCGTGATGTCCCGCGATCAGCCTATGTTAAACCTGGGTGACAATGAGCTCCATTGAATAGCATAATTTAGTCTAACATTATGTCTCACTATGGTGTGTTGGAGAAGCAAGCTATTATGTTAATTCAGCGTGTGAAACAGTTTACAACTGCTTATATGTATTGGTTAAGTGTCAGAAGGTGCTTACAGACAGTTTAATAAGCGACAACAAAAAATATCAAGGACGCAAATCACATTAACATTGTTTGTTCCAGTGCCTGGTGAATGAATAGACAGTCGGGTAGTGTTAGATTCGAAATAGAGTGAACGTCGCTTATTATGATTACTCTTGGACGCAGATAATTTGATAACATTAACCGGCTGATGCCAGTAGCCGAAAAATAAAAATTGATACGCAGCCTACTGTATTTATTCATATCCTACATGCACTACAATGAAACAGCACTGCAATACAATTAACGTTTTTCAGCTATATAAAATAGTCTCTAATGGTGTTTGCTTCTGATTGTCTCTCAAAAGTCCATTTAATGAATCTTTCATATTCACAGTGTTTCTGGAAGTCCACTGACCTACGCTGAACACCTCGTCGCAAGGTATCTAGCGCCTGTCGCATTTCAGCATTCGTTGGTGTTTGGAGGTTTCGGCAACATCATCATCATCAGCATCGCTATCTTCTGCTCCGTGTTCTTCACCTCTCATATATAATTCTACGGAAGTAACTGCCTCACATATGACGTATCTGTCTGTTTTGCATCAGTAATGATGCCCTCATCAATGTTTGTCCACCAGGCTTAACGGAAGATGAATTTCAGGATTGGATTAACATTGTAAAAAACATATCAGATGTAAGGCTTTTCAGGCGTTTGCTCTATTAACCAGCATTTCGTCTTACACCCCAGCGTCAGTAGGTATGGTCTGACACATCCCACTCTGATGAGTCTAGTGTCAGACCTAAGACGAAACGCTGGTTAATAGAGCAAACGCCTGAAAAGCCTTATATCTGATATGTTTTTGACATTTTTGACATGCTCTATTGGTGAAAAATATCTAATTCCCTCCATGGGAATTTAGAATTTTTCATTCGGAATTGCTAGGCGGGCAATATTTCTATTGCGGCGATTTATCTCCCGTATGCAGTAATCAGACTGTGCCTCTTATAAGGGCTTCTGATAAGTTCACCTGCATACACCCCAGCGTCAGTGGGTAGGGTCTGACACATCCCACTCTGATGAGTCTAGTGTCAGACCTAAGACGAAACGCTGGTTAATAGAGCAAACGCCTGAAAAGCCTTATATCTGATATGTTTTTGACATTTTTTACATGCTCTATTGGTGAAAAATATCTAATTCCCTCCATCGGAATTTAGAATTTTCCATGGATTAACATTGTCATTTACTTTGCAATGAAATGCACAAAATTCACCAGAGCAACTGGGAGCAAATGCCGGGATGGTTCAAATTGTTTAGGCCACAGACGATTATTTCCTCCTCCTTACCCAATTTCATTCATTTCATCATCATTAGCTCCTCAAGCGATGTCAGCGTCAGGAAGAACATCCGGCTGTAAAAACATTCCATGTAAATTAATCTTGTATCGAGAAATTGGACTAAGGGGTAGACAAAGAAATATTAGAGCCCTACATGATCGAGTATGAAGACCATAGATTAAATGAAATAATCTGACACATGTCTATTTGGCAAATTACCAACTATTTCTATGACGCTGTATTATGGACTGCAACTGTGTATAAAATTTCCGGCCGAATAGGCCTATGTATGTTCTGTCCTTTCTGCCTGCGTCAAACGTGCCCCTTCAGGTAATTACCTCGTTTGCAGAAGACTACGAAGACCACTACGATGAACAACAGCAACTTAGTCCGATATGATGCTCTTTTTGTTTATATTCCTAGCATGAGCGAGAAAATAATTTAGGTTCAGTTATTATACACCGGCCATCCATTAATTCAATTATGTATATTGAGATAGTGTGAATAGAATGGGCATATAAGAAGTGCATTATTTAAGTAATTTAGAACCAGTATAAAATCCCCTACTCAGCTATAACAGTCTTCGAGTAAAGAGTTAGGAATGGCAAATTCCTATAGACACAATCTACATAATCGCTTACGAACCAGTAGCACGTAAGGAAAAATTCTAATTTAAAAGAATTGTTCTCTTACAACGAAATAGCTTAACTCATTTTTAAGAGAAAAACGTCAGTTTTTTAAGTACGAATCTGATGAGTATGTAATTGATGAATATTCATTGAATATTAGCTACATGATACGAACCGTTGCATTTCGGTGGATTCCGTTAGCTACGCAATGTGTTTCTTAAGTGATGTTATGCTCAGGGGCAAGATCAGTCCACTACCAAATTTTGGTAGCGTACAACAATTGTATTATTTACGCTTACCGATCAAAGTCGAATCAAATCTAAACCATTTTATGCCGACCTCGACTAGAGATATATTTGACTTATTGTGCTATTATAGTTTGAGAAAATATTTCAAAATGAATAGTTGTTTTATATAGTATGCCATGTCATGTTGGCAATCTAAAGTATGTTTGTTCGGTAGAACGTTGTAATTCTGACTGCTGGCAACAAGATGAATGTTTAAACTTTCCTTCTGAACACGTTTCTGTTTCGATTACAGTGTCTTAGTGAGAACACCTCACGTCAAACAGAGGAGGGTGAAAGTGCAGTGTGAAAGTCTGCGCAATATAGAAGTCATAAATAGAGGAATCGAACATCTTTTATTGTGAACGGCTACGAATTTTCCTTTTGTAAGAATTTAAAGGGAGATCTTCAACGATGAAATTGCTGTTCTTCATCATGTAAGTGTTTCATTAAAACAAATATGAGTAACTGGATACCGGAAAATCCCTAAAACCATGATCTTAAAAAAGCAACTGATGAAAGGCTTAATTGGGGAGAATTGAGTAACACACTGAAGAAAAGTCCATGGAGGACATCATAGCTGTTCATTGAAATTTTGTAGGCCTTCTGGAATTGAAAATCTAATTACATTTTCAGGGAATTACATGCAAAAGTGGAAGTGTCGTGGGTATATTTGCGGTATAATCCTGATCACAAAGACATATTTTGTGTTTCTGTTTCCTGCATGCACTGGCCGAAACTTCAACTATAACAGCCTTCATGAGAAACTAGCGATGATTTCATTCAATTAACATGGCCCTCGGAGGGTTCCCCAACTGTGTCCATATTCAACCTTATTCTGCTTTTTTGTTTTTGTGAAAACCTCTTCCAAACTTCTACGTTAAAAGAATAAACTAACAAATCGAAATAGCCACCGTCACTCCTCTATAATGATCAATTTCCTAAACGATATTGCCACTATAATCCACTCTGATAGCTCGCCATTGTGCAGTCAGGTAGTATAAGCGGCTTATGTGTTGCACGTCACTCACATATATTTGCATAATTCGTGTTTACATTGTGGAGTATTCGGGAAGTACATCAGTAACGCTTCAATGGCTAATCATAAATATATGAGAATGGATTATGTGCCAGTAATGGCATTTTCTACCTGTGGTGTATGATGTTGATAACAAACAGTTGTAAGGTACGGGGATGGTGAAGCCAGTTCCTACCGTGGAAAATACGGTAAATTGAGTCCCAGCCATAATAAAGGTATAAGGGTAAACCGAGTCCCAACTAAAAATGTGTGTAGGTAAACTCAGACACTTCTCTAGGAAACTAACTGAGCAAGACCTGAACGGAAAGGAACGCAACAAACATCGAAGGATTTTATTGATCAGTATACCAGGAAAGGCGTTCACAGTTATGTTCAATGGTGGAGAGTAAGTTGGATGAAAACCAGTGCGGTTTCGGACCACAGAGGGGATGTGGAAACAAGATTTTTAGTATGTGTCAAGTAATTTGAGAAATGCTACGAGAGGAATAGACAGTTATGTTTCATAGATCTACAAAAGGTATGTACCAGAGAAACAAGAGAAAAAATGTTATCCGTACTGAGGAATGATGGGATTCCTGGTTGGTTATTACAGGTAATCAAAGATACTTAGTTGACAATCGGGATACAGTGAGGACAGATGGTAGTGCTACCCCACACTCTGGTCTTTTCCTTACAACTCCTTTTACGAAAACCCTGTAATCTCCTTAATTTCTGGTTGTTTTCCTTTAGCCGCACATCCGATCGCAACCCCTTTCCTGACTCGGTCAGTTTTTCTTTCTCCCATAAGCCCCATTAATATTCATAGCTCCTCACCGTATCCATTTCGTTTGCCAAGTAGTTTCCAAGGAGTCCCTGACCTAACAAATGGAAGTAGGACTCCAGCTCGGTTAAAACATTCTGAGCTGCGTGAATTTCCGTGAAGTAAGATACTACTCTACTTGCACATACAAAATCACTTATAAGGGTAAAACCAGAAGTCAACATGGAAGTATTTTGTTCATAACACTATCAATTATGGTTTATTCTACCTATAATTTGGAATAAATATCTGCGCTGCCAATCTAAGTAGTATACTGTAGCTGAATAGATGTTGTACGTCTGTTCAGAAGATAGTGGGTTGGTGGCATTGAGGGTGTTTTAAATGTGATAACGCATTGTCTTTAGCCACGGACAGGTTAAAGAAAGACTAAATTGTCACACCCGACGTCTTAATATTAACATAATATTGCACCAACAAGAACAACAGATTTAAAGTATTTGACACGAAGTATAAAGGTGAAGTTGAAGATATACACTTGGAGAACAAAATGTGAAATTCCTTTTCTTCGTTCATTTAGCGTACAATCTCCGAAAATAATTGTTATTTATTACAGGAAGACATCAATGTTACGGCTTAAATTTTCTATCATATACAGTCGTAAACATGCCAATATTCTTGGTAGTTTCTATTAAATTTCTTTCGCAAAAAGGAAATTGCATATAATGATAAACATGCTCGCGGACTGAGAAACGCCAATTGAGCAGAATTTATGCAGAAGGCACCGAACATCGTTCTTCAGAACCACCATAAAACGCCGTTACTTTCGGAATACGAGTGCCTTTTACATATTCTCAAGATTATGGAGTTTTCCGAATGGAAATAAAAATTAGTGTAATAATAATAATTAGTGGGCCGGCGCTTCTCCACAGCATTCGTTATAAATAGGTCAGTTAATCGTCTTGATATGCCTGTCGTAGTCATATTGCTTTGTCTGCAATTTTTTACGGTTTTATGAACATTTAATACCAGTACATAATAACTGATTCGTTCATTATGTAGTTTATAACACTTCTCTCCATACAGTATTCACTGTGCTTCGACAATTCCAGCGTATCTTGATCTTAATATTTCCAAACGATCTTTGCCCGAGATAGTGCAATATACGATTACCCGTGACTGAATACTGGTTCGACTAAGTAGACACCCACTTTTTCAAGAGGCTGTCCTATGCTTTATAACTGGTAATGGTCATATAGAAGGCTAGTCGACTTGATACCTTCCTGTTTGTGCGTACGTCGACATTTTCTATTAGCAGCAGGTAAGTTATTAGGAAACATCTGCCATCTGTTGAGTAGATTAAGAAGCTGGGGAAGGTCAGATAATCACAGAGTATATAGCATAGAATAATTATCTATGGTCAGAGGAAGTGTATACTCTCTGGTTTGACAGGTAGTAATCAAACATGGCTGCATGCAATGACATTACTAAGGATGAAAAATCACAAAATTAGATCAGAATATTAATGAAAGTGTTAGTCACTTAGCAACCTGCTAAGTACGGAATGTATTGCGGGTTAGGTTAAGACTTCGCCTACAATTATTGGAGTGATCATTAAATTATTTTATTTTATGATCTCTCAAAGTTGGCTGAACTTAGAAAACTATCAGGATCTCACGATTCACCGGAAGGTAATTCTGGAGGGAATAAAACAAAAATGAAGCGAATCGGTACAGTAGAACAGACGGGCGGATTTGCCAAAGCTGATTATAGTAAACTCTTTTTTTTATATAGCTTATCATTTCATAATAATTAGTATTGGAATGTTCAGTTCACTTGGCAGTGAGCAGGTAACCATTCGCCCGGTTACCCTGCAAGCCTGCCGTGTTAATATCAATCACAGCAAAATGCAAAAAGACCAACGCTTCAAATAGGAAAACACATTTTGTCAACGTTAGAAGCAGAACAAAATTCATTTCCGAATTTAATTTACAACATAGTTATGAAAAGGCTTTAGCACAAGCAACGGCCAAACTTCGAGATTTGCAGAGACTTTCGCCACAAATTAATGTCCAGGCTGCGGCAGACGTTGAACACAATGATATCAACAGTGATATTGATATGGTTGGTGGGTAGTGAAACTTGAAATGAACTGAGGTGGTATTTGTGGTGGAGTAAGTATCATAATTTTTAAAATATTCTTGTTTAACAACGTATACCATTTAATGAGCATTTATTTGGTATTATGTGCATACTTACATATTCAGTTTAATACGTTGCTGAGGTTCATAAAAATGCACTGTATTTTATTACATTAGATTATTTATCCTTTTTTTAATTTCTGCCTGTTATTTCAAAGTCTGCGATGTTCCTTAAGGTGTAAGGTTTAAGCGAAATTTCTCTAACTTAAATAACAGCCACTGAATAATGAAAACTAGTACAAATACAACGCCATTCATAGAATACACAGCGTAAATTCTAAGACTTCGGAAGATCTATTTATGCAAAGCAGAAAGTGTTAACGCTCTTCTGAAAATTTTGTGTTCTCGAGTATGACTGTGCTTGTAAAATACGCCTGTTAGTCGTCCATCGTTCTAGATGATCTCAGATTATTTTTAACTACCAAATGTACCCGTGCTTCGCTACGGTATTCTACATGGTACAGGAATTTCTCCGTAAATTAGTTTTTTTTTTTTGCTAGTTACTTTACGTCGCACCGACACAGATAGGTCTTATGGCGACGATGGGAAAGGAAAGGGCTAGGAGTGGGAAGGAAGCGGCTGGGGCCTTAATTAAGGTACAGCCCCAGCATTTGCCTGGTGTGAAAATGGGAAACCACGGAAAACGATTTTCAGGGCTGCCGACAAAATTTATACATTTGAACAGCTTGGAAATTTTTCCTCAAAGAAAATAATGTCCAGGTTTCGCGATTAGCACTCGCATACATACGGAGTAATTAAGGTATAAAGTTGAGACAAGAATTTACGCTACCCTCATTTGTTGGCCATATGTATTTATGTGTGGGGACTTTATCTAACATTCTCGGCCATTGTTTGAATTGCCGTTAATTTATGTGCCTGAACTATACCTATTTAAAATGCAAATTCTACTATTGTTACGTCGGTAGCTTCGAAATTTCTGATTCGCCCAATAAACCAATTGAAGTGCGCACGCACCCGGTCTACTGCTTTGAACTGAGCGATGTGCTTCTCGGTTACTGGACGCCAGTCTGCTACTGACCGACCGCCATGACTGTCGCATTGGGTAAAGCTGTCCTGTGCAAGATGCGGTTGAAAGTTGTTGGAGTGTAGTCTGATAATCCAGGCTAATAGCCATGTGAATTAAGGCATTTGCCTTACATGTAGTATAATTATGTTTTAGTGTGTTTCATATTTACCGTTCTTTAGTATTAGTGCGACCGGAATATCTATAGGAGTGTACTTCATTGCAAAATGCCCTAGAACGTAAGCTATAGGATTACCGTATATTAAAATGGACACCCAAAAATGTAAGTACAAGTATCATCTTAATTGTTTCGAAACTGTTCTACTGCCGGATTATTTGGAGAAGAAGAATGTGAGTAACACGCTATCAGTGCCATCTATAATATAACAAAATGTCGGCAACGCTGCTAATATTATTTCGTGTCTACTCCGCAACTGTAATTGAAATTAGGCCTATAGTTTATGGACATGTCGGCCACCGTTTATTCATTAGATTGAACTAGGATGTCTTCTGCATCGGACATTTTAATGATATAAATCGTATCTTCTAACTATTAAAATGTAACCTAACGAGATTTTTGTAAACTTCTATATCCAAATAATTATAATGGAGTAATTCTGGAAATTGGTATATGCGCGGGTGAGAGGCAAATTATTCCGTTCCTTTATTTTACTGAGATCATCATTGTGCTACCTTTTTCTGTTTCTTAAAGTTATTGTTATTAATTTAGTTGGTGGATTTCCTTCTACTTTTCTTGGTTCATATTTGTGGTATCAATTGCACCGTTATCAATGTTTTGAAAGACGTTGTGTGCTAGTATTGTTTTCGTAATGGATCATTGTTTAATTGCTTAATGGGATGGTTTATTTCCGGCCTTATTCGGGCATTGCCGTTTTCCAGAGCCTCCTAAAATTAAAATTTAATAACCGGCATTTAAATCCTCTATTAATATTTGGTTGGAGGAAATGTTAAATTCCAAAATATTATACATTATTGTAATATCGTGGTTGTAGGAAACTGAAATTTGTTTCTGCCATTTCTTGATGATAATTACGTTTACCCTCCTCAGACTATTCGCGTCCGCGTTTTCTTTTTTTCTTTCTTTCATTATTGCGTGTCATATTTTGATCTTATCTCCGGCACGCTCAATTTTGTGTGGGCCTTGCCTGTTGTTTTTAAGTCGGATGTTGGCTTGGTTTTAGGAAGCTGCATGCTTCGTGTGGACCATTGTTCTGTTTTCTGTGGAATTTTAATTGTGTTTCCCTTCGTAATGTGTAAATAATTTGGGAAATATTTTTTTATGTGGGTTCGTGCTATTCTCTCTTGTGTTCTTTTAATTATTCACGTGTGGAATATTTGATTGCCTATCGTTGCCTTCAATGTTATATGTGTTTCCGTGTTTCTGGGATGATTGAAATCCTTGTGTACAGGGTCTGGAAACAAATTTCAGTTTAGTGAGAGTTATTGTAGTACACCCGCTTACAAAAACACTGGTCAGTGGTGTAATGATTTTTCTAAAGCACGGATCCGTTTTAACATTTGTCATTTTTTGATTCTAATGCAAGCTCTAGTTTGTAATCTGAGTGTGTTTTCACGATTTTAATTATTTTAAAAGTAGACATTTGTCTCTTATTTTAATGAATTAAATAAGGTTTTTATGGGGTATATATTCTTCTATTTACTTATTTATTACTATATAAAAATTATTTTACGTTGTTATCCGAGTGAGCATTCATAGTTTTATTGCTTTAAAATAGATGTTTATCCATAATTCAAAGAGGTTATTTAAAATTCAATTATTTGTTCTTCAGTTTTCATTCAGCAATTTTTGTAATTTTTCCTAATTTTTAAGTTAAGTTCAATTTATTGAAATTTAATTTTGCTTTCATTTATTAGTTAGCAATATTGACCTGGCAACACCTCAAGTAGTTAATTATGATCCTGGCCTTTCTCCTTTATGTTCTGTGCCCTCCACGCTAGTATATCTAATGCTGCTGCTGCTCAATGGTAAGTTGTTTGCTTCTTGGGTTATTATTATCATTCCTGTTTTTATCTTCATCGGGTTGCAAAAGTAATACAGTTAAGAAAGTTGAATAAAGTTGAAATTAATAGAAAATAGTATTTTAACTGAGGACAGTCGCATAGGACAAATACCGAGTGGATGTATTGGAAAATAAAACATTCCTCAATAAATTGTGATGGTATGAGTTCCGGATATAAGAAGGCGGTAATAGAGGATAAATTTAGGCGCACGTATTCCTAGGTAAACAGACAAGATTAACGTAGGTTTTCGTGGCTCATTGTATTAACATAAAGAAATAAATGTGTAACTGGATTAAAGTCACGACTTCCACGTTCCTTCGAAGAATTTCTTTTGTCACTTTCGGAGGCAGAACTTCACATGACCTGATGAAGGCCAATGCAATTTGACAGAAAGCTCGGATTTATTAAATAAATATACATAGTGGCTTTAATCTTTATGTTAGATAAGAAGATGTATTATGATGTTATTACTTAAAACTAAAGAGGCAAGGCAGAGGCAAGAAATTAAAGTGGAAAACAGAAGTAGAAGAGAAATACAGTAAAAATTATATCAAATGCCAGAAAACACCTTATGGTGTGAAATAATGGACTACACTCCGCGGTACTGTTCAAATATTAACAGCACCCCTTAGTGCTATTCGGGGACGATTTTAATCTCCAACGTTATTCCGCCAATATCCTGAAGAATGGCCGATTGACTTCTTTCTACACAAGGAACAACCACGAGTTTACAGGAATGATGACGAAAATGGCAATACGTTACATCCTTGCTAGCAAACAGTCAGAGACGTTACCATTGTAACCTGTAGGTTAGTTGTCGATCTGTCGGTCATTCAATGCAGAGCATGAGACCCGCAGAAAGTAGTAATTTTCTCCGTCATTTGAAGAGTAAGCGAAATTATGTACATAACAAAAGTTGTTTACAATGAACGGGCGTTTCATATGTAGTCCACAGATTTTACAGATAATCAATAGTATAAGAGAAAATAGAAGAAAGTCCTGGTTTTCCCATAAACCCCGCCTATTAAGTGATTTTTAAATCATATGCATATCAAAACCTTGCCCAGAATGAGTATACTCTAAATATGACGTTTGGTCAAGATCTATAGAGCCGTCTGGCCGTGATGGTGGAACAGACAGACAGACACGAAAAGAAGAAAACAGTTAATAAGGTTTTGAGTTGACCTAAAGCGGGTAAATATCTGAAGAAATGGCAAAACAAACAAAATTACAGACAGCGGACTCCCTACAACATTATTGATATAGATTAACTTCGGGTTATAGAAGCTCCCCTGGCACCGGAGGGAAACAATTAGATGTAATAAATAATCAATTCTGAAAAATAATTATGGTGCTTCCAGATTGCACGGCCAGTTGTGGAATTAGAAGACTATGTGAGGATATAAGCACTCAATCAGATATAGCCAGGAAAGTAATAAAATATTTGTTAAGATTAAGAAGGAGAGAGGGGAGGGAAATATTGAATTTAGCATAGAAACAGCAGATGAAACACTTAAAATGATTATTACTGGCTAACGAAAGTGAAAAGAATGCTCGACAGAATAGAAATGGGAAACTCCTGCATAAAGAGATTCAGTATAAAGACATTCAGTAATAAAGTAATGGTCGGAGTGACGGATATTGAGACACAGACACTTATGGCGGAATGTGAAACTAAAAGGACGCTGATGGAATTTTGTAAAATCATATTCAATATGGCAATAAGGAGATAAAGGCTTCCTAACAGAGAAGTGAGAGGAATGGTGTGGTGGCTTATGGGAATTTATAAAAATAAGGGTCACAGAGAAAGAAATAACAAAAAATCAGAGTCTACCCTGTGGAGAAGAAATGGTTGCATCTATTAAGAGTCTGTAGGGTAACCGAAGCACTGAAAAGAAAATATCTGGGAAGTGGATATAAAACAAAAATAGAGAGAGAATTCTATTCAATTGCTAAAATATTAAATAAAGAATGGATTACACGGGGAAAAAGAGCATTTTTATTTTAAAAAGTATGTGAAAAACGGAAATTAAAAATGTACCGGGTGGTACACCCCCACGCCGCTAAGTCAAACTTTGCGCCAGTTGAAACTCCTCTACTGGAGGAAGCCGGAACTTTATCTACTGTGTTAATTTTCAAGTTTCTCAGAAGATGTCACTACTTGGAAATTTTGAAGTTTCTGAACTGGGTCGTTTTCGATGTATTTTTGTTTTGCCTGTAGTAAGAAGTGTGGACATTCTCTTCCAGATGGCACTACTGAAGAAATACAATTATGCACCCTGGTGCGAAGTGAAATAACTATGTTTTTGAAGAAATTTGGTGTTCATAAGTTTGTTCTTTGTTAAATTTCTTTCAGTCATTGTTTAAGTTGGCAATATTAACCCTTTCTTTCCCCTTGTTTTGAATTTACCAATCCCGAATTTCTCGAATTAATTTTCCACCAATAATGTGTTTCTTCTTCATCTTGTGTAGGGGTTTTCTTGGTTTGCCAATAAAATTCTTGTGGGAGGGTGTTCTCATTCTTGAAACGCCTCGAACTTTCCGCGAGAGTATATAAACTGCTGATTTTCGGGTCTCCGCGCCACTTCAGTAACATCTTTCAGCGTGTAAAGTACGTAGCAGGGGGCGGGAAGCGCCTCTTTCTTCGGGCAGCAGTTCAACCACAAGGTAATGGCCGTTTAATAAATTCTTTTCTTGTCAGCTCAGCAGTTTAACTCTCGGGGCAGGTCCGAAGCCTTTTCCATGTAACTTTTCCCCTAAAATGTAAAGACACTTAGTATATATTCTGTCTTTTAAACTACAAATTGGGATAGAGAGTGCTTAACCTTCTCGAGCTCCCACTCATATTGCTTTGAGGTGAACTTATTTTTCTCAACCGTTTCTTCCAGTCTAGCGTAATGTGAATTGTCTTCTCATATAAGTCACCTCTTTAGTATGGGATTAGCCCTTGCATTAACGGCCTAGTGCCAAGTAGGTTTTAAACTAAATGTATTAGGAGTGCAGCTTCGCCTCCTCTCAAATTGGTATTGTCGAGGCCATGTAATATTTCTGTTTCTTCACTTAATAGGCCTCACTAGGTTGGGTATCTTTCTACCCCTGTGTCTATGTCCTTGGAGGACAGCTTGAAAGTTGAGTTTGGTGTGGCCTTTGATAGGCTTAAACTTTGAGAGCGGATCGCTCTTTTGAAATTGATTTTGGGTGCCTCGAGGAGGCTTTACCTTGTAATTGGGAGCAAGTGCTTCTGAAAATGATTGGGGTTTTCTGCCCCTTTGTCGAATCTTGTTTTCTTTTTGGGTAAAGTTGGGCTAATTGCTCAAGAATTATGAGTCCGGGTCTCGAAGCACAAATCCTGTGAATACTGTAATTGTACATTTGTTACCTTGCTACTCTGTACCTGCCATTCTTGTTATTTCTTGATTTTGCTAAGAAAATATAACCTTGTTAAATTTTATCTTAACTTTAATTTCGTATTCTGAGACCTGTTCACCCCCGCACCTTCTTTCATCTCTGCTGTTCCACAGATACCTCGGAACAAAAAACATCAAAACAAATGCAAACGAGAGTAATGAACGATAAGGGTAAGATGGACAAGAGGCCTGCGTATCCCAGAGTAATGAATATAATTACTAGTAGGTTAAAAATAATTTCGAATGTAGTAGCACGTACGAAGGGCGTACTATATTGTTTTACACTTTATTTTTTCTACCCAAATGAAGTACATTACACATCACTTGTTACGTCCACCTTCTCAACATAATCTCCTTGTAACTGCATACACTTTTGCCATCGATGTCAGTCTCTCCAGACGTTCCTGAAACCATCCTTTCGGAGTAATGCGTACCCATGCCTTGACAGCTGTGTCCAGTTCAGAAAAATCCGTAAAACGGTGACCACGCAACCACGCAGAGGTTTCTTCATGTTCCCGAACAGGTGAGAATCACTTGTTGCCAAGTCGGGAGAATATAGTGAGTGTGGCAGCACCGTGAATCCCATTTGATCAATGGCAGTGGTGGTCTTCCTGGCCGCTTAGTTTGAATGGCACGACGTAAGCGCTTACGCTTTGCCACATACTGTATGCTGCACTGTTAATCGTGGCCCAAAATTCCAGCCAATCAACGAGGACGATGCCCTTTGTGTCCCAGAACACTGTCACCATTCGCTTGCAAACTGATGGCACTGTTCGACATTTCTTTAGCGTTGGACTACCCCCATGCTTCCATTCCATCGATTGTTGTTTCGTTTGTGGCACATGGCAATGGAGCCATGTCTCATCACTAGTCACAAGCCTAGCCATGAAGCCCGCTGGATTTTGATCATGGCGTTCCAAAATTCTCTGCAGACTTCCATACGCCTTTGCTTTTCGTCTGCGGACAAGGGTCTAGGCAACCACGTGGATGACACATTCCCCAACTTTAAGTGGCCGTGCACGATCCGCTGCAGGGTGTTTCGGCTAATTCCCATGGCTGCCTCCATTTTCGTAAATGTGATGCATTTGTTTTCTTGGATGGCCTGTACGACCCGGGCAGTGTTGGCTGGTGTTGACACTGTCACAATCCTTCCAGAACTGGTTCCCTTATCCACCGATGTGCGCCCTGTTCTCCCTCTTTCACCCAACTGTAAACTGTTTACCATGACGGCACATGTCCTCCACATACTGTCACTGAATTTCTGCAATGGTCATGCCTTCTTTCCACAGGAACCAAGTCGTATAGCGCTGTCTCTGACGGTTGGTTTGCATATTGTCTACTCCTACGCTGACAGTATTGTTATGAAATGGCTATGACGAGTGCATTCGTTGGCCCCTGTGCGTGTACTGCTACCAGTTGATGGAACAAGACACTAGTTATACGTCACCAGCTTCAAAAGTGAAATGTGAACCATACCCGGACGTAAAAGAAATAAGGTGTAAAACAATATAGTACGCTCCTCGTAAATAGTTGTGTTGTCGTGTCATTATATTCTGTCCATAATTCAGGCGTTAAGTAAGACATGTTGTTTATGGTACTCTCCCTATCACTGCGAAGCAGAATTCGCCAGGTTCGGACATTTGGTTCACGCACTCGGTCGAGCGGCCAATGGTGCGAAGCTAGTATCCGTGGGATTAAGCCTGAACGCCTCTAAGGCCGAATCCCTTCTAGCCAATGTTGGCAACGATATCTCTCGGGAGTCCCGTGAGCCGAAAGGCTCCAAACAATGTGACTATACCAGGCGCGTCTCGTCAGTGGTGTGCGCCGTACAGGCCCTGTGACTTTGCCGAATGGAGCAACTCGGGTGGTCGTGTCGGGATTTATCCCTTCCGTCCGCCTGCTCCCAGACGTCGATCATGGGTATACCTCTGTTCGATGTCGGGACTCGAAATCATCTGTAGACGACTTAGATACCGGGCGAGGTGTTGTACTTGGTAGAACAGTTGCTACGCTGCGATCTGTTGAGACTCAACCCTAGCTTGGGGGATTCGTCTGGTCGGATGACGACCCCCGACATAGGGCCGTACTGCCCTAAGGAGCAGAAGGTTCCCGAAGGCCTCACACCGCCCCCGTAGGCGACCAAGTTGGAGGCACGAAAATAATTAAGCCAACAAGTAAGTAAAATATACGCATCCTATGGCAGGTTACTCCAAAAAGACTAGGGGTACAAGTGTAAGCATTAAATAAGCTAAGGAAAGATACATGTTGTCCTAGACAACATAGTATTGTTAACGCCTAGGACAAAATAAATTATATATAGTGTAGTAATGGTCAAATAATTATAAGAGAAATATGTAATGCATGTATCAGACTTTAATGAATTACAATAAAAGAGCTCACTCTCCATAGTTTCAGGCAATCCGGAACTATTTATATTCTATTCCTCCGGCACCGTCCGTGTCTGCCTCTCACAAGGAGGCCCAGGGGTAGATTCCTGGACCTAGGTTTTGGTTCGAGGTCCCCTCAGCACTTTGCATTTTTGGTAGCGCGCAAAGTTATCTTTAATTTAACATATTCAAGCTAGTTTAAATTAATATTTCTATAGTATAGAGTGGTATTTCATATCATTCAGAATGCAAGGTATATCAGCTGACTGGGTCATTTCAACATAACATGAATCTTCAATATTAGAGTTTCCGCGCTGTGGAAATGTTTGGAAATGTATGTTTGTGTTACAGAACCAATAGCCTATGAGGTGTGTGTGTGTGGGGGGAGGGGGAAGAGAACTGGATGCAATTGATGAGGAGCCATATTATGCGCATCAGCCCAGCACTCGCCGGGAGCAACAACTAATGGCTTCAATATGTATATGACGGGCTATCATGGCAGATCATAATTAACGGACAGACCGTGAAAGACGTAACGGATGTGTATATCTCACCTGCTATGACATAACATATGTCTGGCCTTGAGGTAATACACTAATTTCATGCCATTATGGCTTAGTTAACAATGTTACATAGCAAGAGTTAAATATTATTCCACCGGGCGAGTTGGGCTTGCGGCAAGAGGTGGGCGGCTGCGAGCTTGTATCCGAGAGATAATGGATTCGAATCCCACTGTCGGCAGCCCTGAAGATGGTTTTCTGTGGTTTCCCATTTTCACACCAGGTAAATGCTGGGGCTGTACCTTAATTAAGGCCACGGATGCTTCCTTCCAACTCCTAGGTCTTTCCTGTCGCATCGTCGCCATAATACTATCTGTGTCGGTGCGACGTAAAGCCACTAGCAAAAGAAAAAAGTAGTCCACGATCCTAGTTACTTCTCCTTAGCCATTTTCACGAATCTCAGTGCCTTTCTAGTGTTCAAATATCCTAATTAATTTTAATTCATTTTTGAAAAAAAATTTCCTCATTGTAATTTTCTAAAATAAGTAGATTAGAAGAAGAAGAAGAAGAAGAAGAAGAGGAAGAGTAACTGTAAAACTTAATTTATTCAACAGAACCGAGCGAGTTGGTTATCGGTTTGCGTCACATAGCTTTGACTTAGCATTCGGGAGATAGTGGGTTCAAGCCCCATCATCGGTAGCCCTGAAAGTGGTTGCCGTTGTTTTCTATTTTCAATCCAAGCAAATGCTGGCTGGAGCTGTACCGGCTACGGTCGCTTCCTTCACAATCCTAGCCCCGTTCTACCCCATCGTCGCCATACGCCAGTGTCAATATGACGAAAAATCAAGAACCAAAAATATCAGCAGTCTATCTTCTTCTTTTCCAACACATGTGAGGTCGCGGGTGCGAACCGTGTCACACTTGTGGATATGGCCCTGTTTTACGACCGAAGTCCTCCCTGACGCCAACCCTATGTGGAGAGATGTAATCAGTATTGCCTGTTTCTGTGATGGTTGGCAGTGTGGTGTGTTGTGTGAATATGAAGACAAAACTGTTAGGGCAAACACAACACGCAGTCTCCGTGCCAGAAGAATTAATCAGACGCGATTAAAATCTCCGACCCGGCCGGGAATCGAACCCGGGAATCTCTGAACCGAAGGCCTCAACGCTGACCATTCATCCAATGATTCGAACAATAATAATAATAATAATAATAATAATAATAATAATAATAATAATAATAATAAAATTTAGTGTGGCTATTACAGGGGAGGGCAGTGTTCGGGGAGCTGGTTTTTATTGTGCTGTAGGAACGTATTATGTATGATGTGTAAGTTTGAGGAATGTAGAGGACAGTACAAACGCCCAGTCCCCGAGTCAATAGAATTAACCGTTTACAATTAAAATTCCATGATCCAATCGGGAACTGAACCGAATCCCCGAAGACAAAGATATTGGTCACTCATCCATGGAACCGGACAGAATTATAGGTGCCCAAATAGGCCTACATCAGTGACTCTCAATACAAATTTAGTGATAATTACGGCAGAAACCTGGTGGCCTTTAATTTTCTGCACTTTTCATTTACCACAAGAATCTCAGAGCTGGAATAATCTGAAGATCGGTTAGTATAAAGCTGTAACTCTGTAAATGATATTGGAAACAGCTCGTGGGAAGCCAGCGCGCCCGGCGGAGGGTTAAATCCTTTCTGCTCCAGTTTCAATCCATCAGCCACATTGACATTCTAAATTGTCCTATTAATATCTCTTTAGACTGTGCAGCGTCTGCGCTTTGCTGGTGGCGCTATAGGGTGACATTTCCAGAGGCTTAGATCTTTGTCACAGATGATACAGTACGTCATGGCTCCCACCTTCCTGTCTGCCTAGGGCTGAACAGCCATACGTTCTTAATGGGGAATCAGCTAGAAGGTTTAACCCATCCAGGCCATTATCATGTACACTTATATTTGTATTTTTTCTTTACTTTATAACATTTCAAAGTTCCTGTGAGAAAGGTAAAATATGAGAATTAAGTGTAAAATTTGATTAGTATTCATTCTTCTCAAATGTAATAATCTTCTGTGCTTCTTTAATCGGCATGAATTATGCTATGTGGCTTCTTTCCTCTTTTCTTTCACTATTTTTACAGTACATCACAATTGAAATGGAAGATTAATTTTATCCGATAAAATATCCATTAAGAATATATAAATTGCACCTTGACATGGGAAATTGTTGGTTGTATCGATATGAAGGATCATTCTGTACATTATCATATCGTTTGTTCTTCAAGAATCACCTAAATCGCAACGTGTTTCCTTATTTTTCATTAGCATTGCTTAGAACAAGTTTTCAATATGAGCAGCTGAAAAAGGTAAGTTTCTCACTCGACAGCACAAATCTGCTTCTATTCAAATTAAAATACTATACATCATACTATATATCACTTCATTTTAACGTAAATAATCATAGGGTGTGTCTAACAGGATGATAAGATTCTCAAATGTAACCAAATGTATTAATAAATGACCTAATGTGCGAGTTATTTTAAGTATCTTGCCTGAGGAAAATGATTTTTGAAGACACTATATAGTGTCTACTCTCAATTATATTTATCAAATAATGTGATAGTAATTATCCATGTTAATCTCCGTTATGCCATTATTATTTGGGAAAAATTGTATTTTAAAATAGTAATATTAAGTTAAAATATCCAATTGCATAGCCAATTATTCTTAAAAGAATTCCTTTTTGATGATCTCGACCTACAATGTCATTCTACCTAAAATAACTTCACCTAACTGTCGATCAGGTCTTAACGAGACAAGAACTTGAAACTTGAAGAAGAGCCGCCCCGTATTATAGCACCGGAAGACTTCGAGGGGCTGCATATATTAGAAAATGAGTAATTAATGTGACTGTCAAATTATTCCCAACTGTTAGGCTACGATGACGAGGATATTTTCTAAGGCGAGTAGCTCCAAAAAATGTGGTTGGTAATCTCACCCTGGTATTCATGAAACCAACAGCTTTTAACTTGGAAGCACACTGTTTTTCACACTCGAGCCCATCTTGGAAAAGTATTTGGAAATACAACTCCTAAATAGCAAAACAAATACTTCAAATATGTGCAGATGGGATAGCCGGGCTGAGTGGCGCAGACGGTTGAGACGTTGGCATTCTGACCCCAACTTGGCATGGTCGATCCTGGCTCAATCCGGTGGTATTTGAAGGTGCTCAAATACGTCAGCCTCGTGTATATAGATTTACTGGCACGTAAAAGAACCCGTGTGAGACTAAATTCCGGCATTTCGGCGTCTCCGCGTCTCTCAAGCAAATAACATTTTAAAAGATGTTTTGCTAGTGATTCAACGTCGCACCAACACAATGCACGTTGTCGGCGATATAAGGATGGTAAAGGGCAAAAATCGGAAACCATACCAAACCACACTAAGGGCTGCCAGCGGCGGAATTCGAACCCACCTTCTCCTGAATGTAGGCTCTTAGCTACGCGACATATTCTAAGTGTTCATATCATTGAAGGACAAATGCTGAAATAGCTCTATGAGTACTGTACCTAGACTGTCTTTCAATTTCACTATCTTCGTGGCCCCTCTCTTCACTTGTCGACACATTCATGCTTTGTAGGATCGGAGCTGTTCCATTTTTTCTTCCGATTGGTGTGACGAGGAATGTTACATGTTTGTAATTCCACTTAGAACAACAACCACCATCACAATCCTCCTCTTACTAATGAATTACTTTTGACGTTGATATCGAATCTACACTTTTTTCTGACTTTTGATTCTGTATAGAAGTATAGAAGGTCTTCTAAGTTGTCAGAAAGCATCATGCTGCCGTGTTGTTTAGTTGCTTCCCATGGATTCTGACTACTTTATCAACTTCACTCGAGGCATTCTGAAAAATGGCTTCAGGTTGTGAGTTGAAAAGTGTGTACCTGGATGGAACCCTACTTCATCATTAAAGAACTGTATGTAACATAACCTGAAAACATTTTTCTATGTGCCATACATATAGCCTAATATCTCAAACATTAATAGGCAATTCAACTTGTGGCATGAGAGCAAGGTTCTCCCGATATAACCAATCATTCTGCTATAATTAAAGGGACATTTCGTCAGTATACTCTTCATTTACCCGCGCTCAAAAAGCAAAAGGATTACGAGCTTTTGCTCGTAAATGTCATAAATGCATGTTCACTTTATTGTTTTATTCAAACGAATACTAAGGCTATTTTTCTCGTGCGTACAGGGAGAAATATGTGGTATCATAAGTGTCAGAGTAAAGGTGCTCGCTCACGATATCTAATTTGATAATGAAAGAAAGCTTAGGCCTATATCCCTATTTCTTCTTTCTTTCTTTCTTTCTTTCTTTCTTTCTTTCTTAATCCGTTTACCGTCAAGGGTTGGTTTTCCCCTCCGACTCAGCGAGGAATCCCACCTCTACCGCCTCAAGTGCGAGACTTCGTTCTGCGGGATACAACCGGGGAGGAAGACCAGTACCTCACCCAGACAGCCTCACCTGTTGTGCTAAACATGGGCCTTGTGGTGGAATGAGAAGATTGGAAGGGATAGACAAGGAAGAGAGAAGGACGCGACCGTGGCCTTAAGTTAAGAAGAATTGGGAAACGACGGAAGACCTGCACATGGCGAGCCGAACCCGTCCTGGGATATCCCGGCACTGAAATCCATACGACATTTCATTTCATTACTTTCCATTCTGTCAGAGCCCATTATAGTTTATATAGTGATCGCTTGAATAGTAATTTTTATGACAGTACTATCTAACTGAATGGTACAGATTAGTAGTAGCAGTAGTATTTAGTTATTTATTTGTGCCCTTACAAAGTGGCAAAGTTAGGGCTCTTAGCCCTATCTTACACTTAACCACATACAATTTTTAGACTTTTACAGCATTAATTTAAAACAAGTGAACCCGTTCTGCTCCGCGGCATTCGACACTTCTTTTCACACACTATTCTCTGAGCTTCGACCGTTCGGGCGTATATGAATCTTAACATTTTCAAACGATCTTGCACGAGATACTGTAACATACAATTTGGCCGCGGCTGAATACTCCTTCGGGTAAGTAGACTACTCACTGCTTCAAAAGTGTGTCCCTGCGTTTTATTAATGGTCATACAGAACGCTAGTCGACTTGATACCTTCCCGTGTGCACGTGTTTTCTCATAGCAGCATGTAAGTTATTAGGGAAGTTCTGCCATCTGTTGAGTATATTCAGAAGCTGGGGAAGGTCAGATAAACAAAGAGTATCTATCCAGTTCTTCTAGAGGAAGTGTATAATCTCTGGCTTCACAAGAAATAATGAAACATGGCTGCAGGTTGCTAAGCATGAACATCACATATATCAGAATATTAATAAAACTGTCAGGCACTTGGCAACCTGCAAGTACAAAATATATTGCGGGTTACGGTAAGCTTTCGCCTGCAATTTTTGGAGTGATCATTTAATGATTGAATTTTATGATCTCTCCTTGTAGTCTAAAATAACAAATGGGCTTAATGATGTACTTTCTTTCTTTTTTTTACTATTTGCTTTACGTCGCACCGACACAGATAGGTCTTACGGCGACGATGGGACAGGGAAGGGCTGGGAGTGGGAAGGAAGCGGCCGTGGCCGTAATTAAGGTACAGCCCCAGCATTTGCCTGGTGTGAAAATGGGAAACCACAGAAAACCATCTTCAGGGCTGCCGACAGTGGGGTTCGAACCTACTATCTCCCGAATACTAGATACTGGCCGCACTTAAGCGACTGCAGCTATCGAGCTCGGTGATGTACTTTCTTACTTATCGTAAAATGTATGTTTTAATTTTACAGGATTTGGTATCTGTATTTTCATTTCTAAAGTCTAATGTTTAGTTTAATATTTTATTATTATAAAATGTAGATAGTGTGATCATAAACCTGTATTGTACCGCATTATATGAAGACGCTACATAAAGGGGCTTTTCAACCTCAGTGGCATGTAAATCATCAACAAATTCAATTCAGTTCAATTCAAATCTGGCTGAACATAGAGACCTATCAGTGTCTCATGATTCACCAGCAGGTAATTCCGGAGGGAATAAACCATAAATGAAGCAAATAGGTCCAGTAGGACGGACGGACGGATATGCCAAATCTGTTTTTTTTTTTTTGTTTTTTTGCTAGTTGCTTTACGTCGCACCGACACAGATAGGTCTTACGGCGACGATGGGACAGGAAAGGGCTAGGAGTGGGAAGGAAGCGGCCGTGGCCTTAATTAAGGTACAGCCCCAGCATTTGCCTGGTGTGAAAATGGGAAACCACGGAAAACCATTTTCAGGGCTGCCGACAGTGCGAATACTGGATACTGGCAGCAGTTAAGCGACTGCAGCTATCGAGCTCGGTAAAAAATCTGTTTTTTAGGAAACTATTTTAATATATATATATATATATCACTGTAACCAAGTACAGTTTATGAGATAAGACGAGTACAGTAAGTCAGATAAGAAGTAACAACAATACAATTAAGATTATTTCTGGTGAAAAAATTACGCGATGAATAATAGATAACAGAAATATATCAAATTACTACTTAAAGGGAAACTTTTTCTAATATGAGGCGAAAAGAAATTAACTGATTATTACTATGCTACAATGTTAGTATACTTAAAACCCTGTTACTATGTTATCTATTTCTAGGAACAGTGCATAGTCCTATACCCTATTCCCAAAGAACTCTTTTATCCTGACAGTGGAGCATGGAGTCTCTGTGTAATCTCCACCCACATGTCTTCAGTTCGCTTTAGTTCAGTTAGCCAATCAATGATCTTTTATCTATAGGCCCTGCTGCCCACTGAGTAACGTTCAGTAACATGTAGAATTTCAGGCTCCAAAAACGAAAAGTTACAGTAAACATACGTTGCATCATCAACAGAGTTTTAAGTACTGGTTATGGTCCATTAAACGCTGAAGAATGTAGAGGTTAATGTTCCATACTCTGTTAATATTCAGGAAGGGAAATAAGAATGATGGAGGTACCATACTATTTCTAGCTTCTAATCACTGAGAAAGTCTTTATATATAAGAAATCTGTCGAGAACTTATTTATAGAGCCAACTGATTTTACTACGAACAACTTAGTTGATAACGTCCAAATCTAAGTTTTGTGTCATTCAAACTATGGGCAATTCAACAAGTTAACTAGTCCATTCAACAATATATCACTGCAGCTCTTAGATTTACAATAATTCATTATGTCACTATCCGAAATGACAAACAATAAATATTACCATCCGACTACGAACTTTCTTCGATATAATTTGGGGAAGTTTTATTTTACGCAATATCGTCAATAAATTCGGGGGATAAATATATGAGAACGTTATTGGAACGAAACGATGTGTTCACGTTTGCGTTTTATAACTCAGGAACTAGAAATCTAATCCGACTGGTTGAGGCATCGTTTGATTGGAAATATGAAACACAGGAGGTGATGTGACATTCAGAAAGCTTCGCTTAAATACGCGGAATGGAGGGTGGGGTTTATAAAAATGACAGTTCTGAAGTATATTACGTTTGCGCTTAATTACTCCTAAATAAAAAATGAAACGTCTGGGATTGATATGTGCAAAGATGGAGCACCGGGTGAGTTGGCCGCGCGGTTAAGAGCACGCAGCTGTGAGCTTGCATCCGGGAGATAGTGGGTTCGAATCCCACTGTCGGCAGCCCTGAAGATGGTTTTCCATGGTTTCCTATTTTCACACCCGGAAAATGTTGGGGCTATACCTCAATTAAGGCCACGGCCGCTTCCTTCCAACTCCCAGCCCTTTCCTATCCCATCGTCACCATAAGACCTATCTGTGTCGGTGCGACGTAAAGCCACTAGCAGAAAAAAAACAAAAGATGGATCATTTTTTGGATTATATTTACATACCTAAAGGGACGAAGTCAGTGTAAAATGGACTACTTCGTTCCTGTACCTGACTACTACTAAATAAATTTAAAAATCCATGGCAAGCGAAGGGTCCAAAATTTGAAGTTGGAAAAGTCTTTGAAAATTCGTCGAGTTGACCATTTGAATGTCAATTCTGGTCCCTCATGCGGGGTAATGTTACTTCGTAGGAAGATATCTTCGAAGCCAAAGACCCTAAGAAACTTAGGAATAAATTTGGGTCTAAAGTGTGAGAATTTCATAAATATTGCTTCATATCGAATTCTGAATATATGTTCCAACCCGTGATATGTGTATCACTGATTAGAGAATTTTACGCCGGACATAGCCGTACTATTGTAATAAACTTAGGTCAATTAGGGCAGAAGTTACATAGTGTATGAAATTTCGAAAATTGTCAAATGTTTTAAAAAATACCCTGTTTGATATCAGTTGGAAAGAGAAACTCAAATAGGATTGAACTGTACCATCATAACTCTTCTCAGACATTAACTTCACAAATTATAACCGCACAAATTCTTATGACCTTTCATAAATGCACGCCCCGACTAGTACAGAACGATACGAAGTGGTACAGTTCGCACTTAGTAGGGCTATATACGGTAATTGGCCATCCGTATTTCTAGGAAACAAGCCGGATAAGTTAGTTCCCAATGCGATGTCATTCCTCTCTTGCTGTCCTCACCATCGACCAATTATAAATAACATAGCAGTAAACTATCCAGCAAGTTTTTCATTTCACCCTAAGTCAGAGTTGCGTCGTGCGCCATCGTCACGAAAATCTATAAGAACCGCTCCTCATCTGTCCCTTCACGTACTTTTTGGACCATTGTGAATTATCCCGAAAAACATTCCTGTCTGATATCAGTTCTCAGGAGAACCAGCTTCGATCCCTTCCAACATTAGCCTCGTGTAGGCCTACATGGTACATTTAGGGACTGCCTAGCCTATGTGATAAAGACGAGCTTAGTTCATCGAAAAGAACATCGGTTCGATTCCCCGACAAAAATTTAACGCCTTGCGAGTTGGCCGTACGGTTAGGGGCGGGCAGCTGTGACCTTCCATCCCACTGTCGGCACCCCTGAAGATGGTTTCCGTGGTTTCCCAATTTCACACCAGGAAAATGCCGGGACTGTACCTCAATTAAGGCCTCGGCCACTTTCTTCACACTCCTAGGCCTTTCCTACCACATCGTCGCCATAAGACCTACCTGTGTCGGTGTGACGTAAAGCGAAATTGTAAAAGAACAAAACACAGTTAACATATTTAGAAATGAGATTTATACTCCTAGAGATAATTGGCTTCACATCTCACTAACTCTTACAGTTTCCATAGACGTAACTTCTGGATAGGTATATGGCCCGGAATTTCACACAGTATACATCACGAATGAGTTCCACAAGGCAAGGTGGCCAGGCATATTGCTAAACAATCTAATCTCACTTTGTTACGTGTAGTGGGAGGCTTTATCTTCAGCTGCTTAAAGGGCCTCCATGGCATCTATGGGTATGGTTTTGTTTTAATCTGAAATTTTTATCGCGAGCTGCAGTTACATGGTACCTGAGCTATAGAATGCCATTCCGGTATTCGTCTGGATTTAAAGTGGAAAACTGGCCAAGGGCGTGATTTTAACCCGTGGCAGAAACGGGAGTCAAAACCAAACCAGCTATAAGAGAAACTAAAATTCTAAGATAGAGGTAGATATTCCGAGATTTGAATAATGCACTATTATATGATATTGGTGAAACGGATGTGGATAAACTCGGGGAAAAGGAACCCTCAGGTAGGCCACTGTCACAGGTAGGAATGGAAGAACCTACCTCTGAACAATCTCCCCTTCTCTTATACTTACCCCAGTTCTCCGAGGAGACTATTGTACAATCATCTCTTGCGTTTTTCACACAGATATAATGCACAAAATAGGTTCAATACATTCTTGATAATACTAGACCAGCGAGTGGGAACTCCCCCATAACATCTCTTCCCGGGAACATTTCCAAGGATGATCAGTTTTTCCAAGCTTTCTTTTCCACGTCGTATGGAGTATCCGCAGAATTCTAAAACGCTGAGAAGTTTACGAAATGTATTACTTCATTTTTAATTATGTAACGGTTCCAATATTTTTTTTAATTTCTTGATTTGATTGCTTTGTCTATTGCTGGCAACTCGTGCATTGGGGAAGCTGATGTTTTATTATTTCTGGTAATAAATCATCTCTCTATCTTCATCTCCATGGATAAATGATTAGCGTCTGGTGTTTGGTCGAAGGAGCCCCGGTTCGATTCCGGGTTAATTCCGATAGCTCGGAGTTTGTACAATCTATGCATTAGAATTCATCATAGGGAATTCCCCATCCTCACAGACGCGCAAATCGCCTATAATGAGTCAACTCGAAAGACCTTCACCAGGCCTCTCCGGAGGACACACGACGCTGTTGTTGTTATTACTATTGTTAATAATTATTATTATTATTACTATATATTATATATAATATTTATATTATAATTATAATTATTATTATCATCTCACAACACTTTGATGATAATATCATTCTGACGTTCTGTTTAACAAAAGCGTCATTCTTGTTACGTGCTGTCCAAGGTATGCTTAACATTCCATACCAGTACCATATTCCTTAAGATCTATGTTATTCGGGTCCGATGCATGAAGGTTCTAAGTCTCGGCTCCATAGACAAAATTTGTAACAACCCTATTGTTTGTAGCTCTCATCGTCATTATATCATCCATTTTTTCTTGTATCCTGACTTGAAAGAAATCCAAATGTCTTAATGAATTGAGCCGTTTCTAAGTTTTCACATTGAAAGGTGTTAAATCTTGCCTACCTCTCTTTGTCTTGTTCTCAAGTTCTTACCAGTAAGCCTTAGCCCGCCTCTCTGGTGGAGCTATAAAGGGGCCTGCTATAAGGAACCGCGAACGTAAATAAGTAATTATTCCATTTGGACGGCTTTCCACTTAATAAGCCATTAACCGTTTGTCCAATTTAATAGCATTAACTTCTCTCATAAACTTTTATGTTCGTTTTAAGAAATACGAAACTGTGATTCTTCTGAGTATAAATATTAACGGTATTTCCACGTCCCAACGGAAACAAATACACATAGACTATTTAGCGAGATTATACAACAAGAGAAAAAATAAATATTATAATACTATTCAGAAGATGTAGATATATTTGTAATTTGTATCGCTTCAAATGATGGTAATGCAATCTACAAAAACACATTCTGTGATGGGATATTAGTTTGGTTTTCACAATTTAATGTGGGTTGAATACTTCTTTTTTCCTACTTTGTATTCTCCCTTTTCACAAGGTATTAATAGGGTATTATAAAATCTACCTATTGCACCATCGTGTTAAACAAATTGTTCCTTCTTACATGTCTATTGTTCTAGAAATCGTGTGCGTTTTACCAGCTGTATAATAGAAAACAGATGTCAATAATTTACTTATATTAACTTCTCCTGCATTCTAACTTCAAAGCATTGCTTGGATTTTATTGATGCAGCTCTTCGCTCTTAGCAAATCCAAAAGCAAAGCAAAGTAGAAGGTCTCTCATATAAACTCAGACCGAACGCACGGTGTTTGCACTCTGCGCTACGGCAGCTGCCTGAGCCGAACTTACTTTGCGCGCGGCCGCCGAGCTTTAAGTATGTATACAATCTGATGATGATGATGCTTGTTTTTAAATGGGCCTAACATCTAGGCCATAGGTCCCTAATGGTAAGAAATGCAATGGTAACTTAAAACTCCAAAGTTCATCCACTGACTAGAATTTAAAACGCGATGATGAAGAATGAAAGGATATATGAATTTAAAATAATCAGTGGAGCCAACTCACAATACTGAAAGTTAAACATAATTCCAAAATCGATCCACTGCCTAGAATTTAAAAATATGACAATGAACAATTATTATTAACTTAAAACAATCAGAGGATCCGCCCCGAAATGCCTCACCTTCCCAGAAACCATATTGAAAAATTAGTATTACTAACCAAGGACTGCTTGCAAAGCACAATTCTGAATCGATGATTCTTGTTGTCCAAAGGGGTCCAAAATCCAGGTCATCGGACCCTCATAATGGTACTTATAGCTAGTAAAGTAGAATCATGGTATTTCTCAAGTTTCGGTACTAATCAAGAGTAGCGTACATTCACGGTGTTCCAAACGTTATGGTACTATTCATAGGTATTGTACGTCGCACAGGTAACGCAGACCTATGGTGTTTCTCGCATAATGGCGCCACCCGTAAGCAACGCAAACTCATAGTGTTCCTCACATTGGTGTACTAATCACAGGCAACGCAGACCCACAGTGTTGCTCATATAGTGCCAAGCACAGGCAACGCCCAGACCCGTGGTGTTTCTCATAATGGTACTAATCACAGGCAAGTGTCGCTCATATAGTGCTAATTACAGGCAACGCCCAGACCTCTGGTGTTTCTCACAATAGTACTAATCACAGGGAACGTAAGCCCGTGGTGTTCCGCATATAGTGGTACTAATCACGGCTACTGTAAACCCATAGTGAGCCACCCACTATTGCTAAGGCAACCCATGTTGTTCTCCGCGTGATGGTACTAATCACAAGTAGTTTCATGGTTCTGATTCAATCATCCCGTGGTCGCCCCTTTTAATCGCCTCTTACGACAAGCAGGGAATACCGTGGGTGTATTTTACATCTGCGTCCCCCACCCACAGGAGGTAGACAGAGAGAAAAAGAAGGCATCCGTCACTTCGAAAAATGAAGTAACGGACGAAGAAAGGCAAAGGTCACGAAGGGCGTGAAAATGAAAGACTCCCTAGGCCTCGAATGCTCTAATACCGTTGGGGTCAGAAAAGAACAAGATTTGACCAAGAGAGGTCGAACGGGATAGATGAAAGTGAGGAGCCTGGCACAAGTAATATGAAGCAATGCCAGGACTCAGCTAAGGGCCCTGTGGTCTCCAACCCACGCTCCCAAGTTGAGAGCCCCTGGGGCCCCTTTTAGTCGCCTCTTACGACAGGCAGGAGGTACTGTGGGTGTATTCTTCATTTGCGTCCCCCACATACAGGGGTTTGTATACCATCTTATATGAAATATTACCTTATAAAATATGTTGGAAGTGTCGTTCTTCGTGGGTTATATAGGCATTCTATCTGGTAACGACATTCTGGCTGACGCGGGTGAGTTCTGCCTTGATTTGTAATATTTTCTTTCAGTTCCACCAGTGTGTGAAGATTTATCGAATACGTACAGTTTTTCTTTCAGTTTACCCCACAAGTATAAACCGCACACTGTTACATCAAGACAACGAGTGGAAAACAGATCAGCACTGACCACTCTGTCTGCAAACACTTCCGAGATTGTAAGAAGGGAATTTTCTGCTGTATGGTCGAATCAAGAAGGACAAGCCCACGTACATGGCATTCGTAGATCTAGAAAAGGCATTCGATAATGTTGATTGGACCAAGCTATTTATGATTTTGAAGATGATAGGGATCAGATACCGAGAACGAAGAATTATCTACAATCTGTATAAAAATCAGTCTGCAGTGATAAGAATCGAGGGCTTTGAAAAAGAAGCAGCAATCCAGAAAGGAGTGAGGCAAGGCTGCAGTTTGTCCCCTCTCCTTTTCAATGTTTACATAGAACAGGCAGTAAAGGAAATCAAAGAGAAATTTGGAAAGGGAATCACAGTCCAAGGAGAGGAAATCAAAACCTTGAGATTTGCCGATGATATTGTTATTTTATCTGAGACTGCAGAAGATCTCGAGAAGTTGCTGAATGGTATGGATGAAGTCTTGGGTAAGGAGTACAAGATGAAAATAAATAAGTCCAAAACAAAAGTAATGGAGTGCAGTCGAACGAAGGCAGGTGATGCAGGAAATATTAGATTAGGAAATGAAGTCTTAAAGGAAGTAGATGAATATTGTTACTTGGGTAGTAAAATAACTAACGATGGCAGAAGTAAGGAGGACATAAAATGCAGACTAGCACAAGCAAGGAAGAGCTTTCTTAAGAAAAGAAATTTGCTCACTTCAAACATTGATATCGGAATTAGAAAGATGTTTTTGAAGACTTTCGTGTGGAGCGTGGCATTGTATGGAAGTGAAACATGGACGATAACTGGCTCAGAAAGAAAGAGAATAGAAGCTTTTGAAATGTGGTGTTACAGAAGAATGCTGAAGGTGAGATGGATAGATCGAATCACGAATGAAGAGATACTGAATCGAATTGCTGAGAGGAGATCGATTTGGCTAAATTTGACGAGAAGAAAAGATAGAATGATAGGACACATCTTAAGACACCCAGGACTTGTTCAGTTGGTTTTTGAAGGAAGTGTAGGGGGTAAGAACGGTAGGGGTAGGCCAAGATATGAATATGACAAGCAGATTAGAGCAGATGTAGGATCCAATAGTTACGTAGAAATGAAAAGGTTAGCACAGGATAGGGTGGCATGGAGGGCTGCATCAAACCAGTCTATGGACTGATGACTCAAACAACAACATGAGCAGGGGCTGAATCTTGCTGAAACCATCCATGCGACTTTTCTTCTTCCGTCAACTGATGGAAGAACGCAGTCAAAATGTTATCTTGGTACCACTTTGCATTTACTGTCTTCTCGAAAAAGGGCTCATTTATTCGTCATGCACTAACAGCACACCAAACATCAATCTTCCTATCATAATGAGGCACCTTAATTAAGGCCACGGCCGCTTCCTTCCCACCCCTAGTCCTTCCTTGTCCCATCGTCGCCGTAAGACCTATCTGTGTCGGTGCGACGTAAAGCAACTACTAAAACACCATTAGGATTTTCTGCATACCAATAGCGAGAGTTACGAATCTTCACACGACCATTAAGAAGAAACCAGAATTTTTATATAAGAAAATTCGGTGTTTCAATTGTAACTGTTTCACCATGTTAACAGCTGAATTCAGATCAGCGACTGATGCTTGCCAGGTCGAATACGTGCTGGCTGCTTGCAAGGTCAAAACATTTGGGCGCGCCTCCCATACTGCAGCTGCCGTAGTGCAGAGTAAAAATACCGTGCGTTCGGTCTGAGTTTATATGGGAGACCCTGTAAAGCCATTCTTCCTTCAGAGTAAGAAGGCCCAATGAGGAGTAAAGACATCCACTATCCGTAACCTCAGGAATAGTTGAACTAACCTGGTGTAGGCAGAGGGAACCTCAGGGACACTTGCCACTCCGGAAATGGAAGTTCTGATTACAAAATGTTCTGCTTCCTGACGGAAAAAATACGATCCCATATATTTCCGGATGAACTGAGCACATCTTTAACGTCTTCACAAGTCCACTTCTGCCTCCTTTATTAGTGAACTCTCAAAAGTATTTTAGCCACTCGTTCTCCTTTATCCGGACTTGGGACTGGAATCAGGAAATAACGAAGTACCTCATGTAGGCGATGTTCAGTAAGTTTTATCATTTACCTGTATACAACAAAATCTTGCAGAGTGCACCCGTCGCTACTTATTTAGTACTGTTGCCTCACCCATTTAGTGGATAAACTGTCAGCTAGCGAGCGCCAATAATCATATGCTTTATACTTAAGTTTTTTCAACTCAGGTGATGCAGTCAGTTACTCACTGACTGTCGAAATTTAAGAAATACCCTCGATACCGGCTGAGATCGTTGTCTAAATGAGAGCAATTCCATGGTATTAGCTTCTGGTACTTAATGAAATGACGGCTCGATAGATTTCATTTATTCATAACGCTTTTTCATCTGGCTCTATCGTTCGTAGTCCAAAAGTAGTCTATGCCAGATGAGACAGAATGGTCCAGCACCTCTCAGTAATAGCGCCTAACTGTTCATGAGAGCAGTTGCCTGAAAGCGGCCTGATGTACGCCTAGTACAACGATACAATAGCAGTTCAGCCAGCCTTCAGGTGTTGACTTGCTCTTTAGACTCAGAAATTCGATCACATGACGCAATTCAGTGTTTGATCAATTTTTCGACTGCTCTCGATACAATACGTCAAATATCAGATGCGGTTTAATGGCCTTAAAATAAGTAGTTTTATTGGAAATTGCAAGAGAGGAGCGAACAATACACATAGAAGAGAACTTGTCACCTCTTGAGATATTTTTCAAACGTCCTACGTCTGTTGCTTTGTTACAGTAGTATAAATATTACTGTTTTTCTTCAGGTGCGTTGATTCCAGGGATGCTACGGTGCTCGAGTACCCCGAAACTTTTTTGACGGTGTGCTCATATACCCACACAAACAGGGTGAGGAAAGATTAAACACGAGATAATAACAGAAGAAAAGAAATAAAAAGGGGGGGGGGAACTTTTGTCATAGTTCTCAACCCTAGCAATACCAATAATTTGTGTCCCTACATTACAACGGGCAATACGGGGGGGGGGGGGTTGGGGGTGAGGAGCCAATTTAAGAAACTTTTATTTACTTTATCTGCAATCACAAGTAAGTCATATGGATATTTTATTTTCTAATTAGATCTGATTCATCCAAAACTACAGAAAGGGTAATTAATTCCAGAGGTAGTTAAGCTAAAGATTGCTTTAACTACTGTATACCAATTTTATATCTACATCAGAAAGTTATTTTCACGCCTTGAGAAGATTTAAAACATACTTCCGCAGTACCATGAAGCAAGGAAATTGAACGACAATGCAATCATGCATGTCCATAAACAGAAAACAAGAAATAAACTGAACCTCGTAACTGTTCGTAGAAACACACTCTTTATGAGTGAGAATTAGAAATTCCGCAAAAAAAATTAATTTTGTACTAAAGACTTAAAATTTCCAGTTTCTCTTTTATTATTATAATAACGAATGCAAAATTTGACGTAATTTGCCATTCTTAAACTCAGTTTCGAGAAAACTAGACTATTAGACTACGTGTTTTTACCTGTAGACTTTAGAGACTTTACTGTATTTGTATTTATTTTTCTTCCATTATTTTAATTCCATATTTTTAAAATGTAAAATCTCTTACTTTTCATGATCAAAACATACCTTTACCTTTTATGTGGATTTCATGCCGATTGTATGTGGTTTTATGACTTCCGTTTGTACTAATTCATTATTGTTGAAAAGGCGCCTAATAAAACAATAGTTCATGTTTTCCATCAAGCATCGTTCATTCAAAAAACCCTAAAACTGCAATTTCGTGAGGGTTAAATTTTGACATTTTTCGGGGCCTCCCCATTATTGGACTGTGAGTATTTGCAATTTGCTTTACGTCACACCGATGCAGTTCGGTCTTCTGAGTCTTATGGCAACGATAGGATAGGAAAGGGCTAGGAATAGAAAGGAAGCGACCGTGGTCTTAATTTAAGGTAAGCCTGGTGTGAAAATGGGAAACCACGGAAAACCATCTTAAAGGGCTACCGACAGTGGGGTTATAGCCCACTATGTCCGAATGCAAACTACGTGACCCAAACCCCGCAGCCACTTGCTCGGTTGGACGGTGATTTGGAGCACCCCCACTAATATTCGAAACTCGGCGCCCCTATTTTCATTTGAAATATAATATGTAATTTGGAAAGTACTGACACTGTGATTATTCTTAGTAAGAAATATAGATATTTTCACGTCCCAAAGAAAACAAGTACGTCAAATCTTAAATATACCGTGCGAGTTGGCCGTTCGGTTAGGAGCGCACAGCTGTGAGCTCGCATCCGGGAGATAGTGGGTTCGAACTCCACTGTCGACAGCCCTGAAGATGGTTTTCCGTGGTTTTCCATTTTCACACCAGGCTAATGCTGGGGCTGTACCTTAATTAAGGCCACGGCCACTTCCTTCCCATTCCTAGTCCTTTCCCATCCCATCTTATCTGTGTCGGTGCGACGTAAAGCAAATAACAAAAAATAAATATATTAAAGACGTTTTGAAAGTAAGTAGATTTTCTGGAAACTGTAAGAGAATTGCGAACAATATACATAGATGAGGTCTTGTTGCCTCACCAGCTATCTTCTTCAGCTACACTTCAAACGTCCTATGTCTATTATTTTGTTATAATGTTATTACTTGTATTTATATTATGGTCTGTAATTGGAGAAGTACTAACTCTGTTGATAGTAAATAAACCAATCAAATATTGTCTAAAGTGACTGTGATTTTTAATGCGTATATTTCGACTCAGGCTACCCAACACACTACAGAAGAACTGTAAATTATCCGGACAAATCCTCAACGCCATTTATTGCTGAAAACAGCCTGACATTTCAGATTAAAATAATTACTTAATCCTCCTTTCTCTCTTCCGACTGAACGAGTGTGTGTGTGTGTGTGTGTGTGTGTGTGTGTGTGTGTGTGTGTGTGTGTGTGTGTGTGTGTGTGTGTGTGTGTGTGTGTGTGTGTGTGTGTGTGTGTGTGTGTGTGTGTGTGTGCTTACATGAGGTAATATCCTTGTGGATTAATTGTGCATGGAGTACTGTATAATACTGGAGTATTACCGAGAAACAGACACTCCACGCTGAACAAAGAGAACACAGAAATCGAGCATGACATCAGACGTAGCCTCAATTTTATGGCTGACTAATTTCTGTGAAAGTGAGGGACATGGTAACCGAGCGAAATGTTTGGTGGTTTCTAACCAAGGTAGCCATGATTCTAATCTAGGCTAATGCGTGAGGGATGTTTTAAAATGGAAAGTCACTCCCTGCGATTTAAAAGCCACGTGAAATACATTTCATTCCTCTGATTACCATATAAATAGTCATATAAAATTCCAACCTTGTTCCTACCTTTCCATTAAACTGCAATTAAGAAAACACGAAAATCACCATCATTTCTGGACTGGATAATGGTCACTTCTCGAAAAATATTTTAAGATGAACAACTTGCGGTTTGAGGCAATTATAATTAATTTAACTGTTCTCCCTTTTCAAGCTTACACTGCGCAGGTACGGAGGACTTTTTGGTTTGATCACTTGATGATACTGAAACTGAGATATAAACTGAGATGGTGGCGGCTGGGGGCGTTTACTGTTTTAAGGGAAAGTACATCTAGATAACCATTCCTCACTAACTCTATTAATAAGATGAAAGAGACAGACTCTTCTAAGAATGAATGCAGTGTCAAAATATTCGAACATGAAATGGACAGAAATCACTACCAAAATATCCGCAAGAAATATGTTGCCGAAATAAATAAGGTAATGAGTCTCAAAATATCCAAGAGGTGTCGGTAGCTGTATAGGTGACAGGGAATTTAGAAACACGCCATTTTTTGTATTTTACAGGCTGGGTACCCGCATTTTTCTGCGGTGTAGGTGAATTTTAATTTTTATTCATTTTATTTGAAAAATATTTGCGACTACTTCAACGACCAGTGGCTGGACAATCTACAAATGCCACTTGAACTGTGGAATTGTTTTGGAAAATGACACCGAACAAATAATGCTGTTGAAGGATGAATACTCAGTTCAATCTAGAGATGGGTAAGAGTAGTTCACCAGAAAGACTAGTGTCAGAACTGCTCAGTCCCTGAAATGAACAGTTCTTTGGAAGCAGTTCTTTTAGTTCCTACTCTTCTCCCTCAGTAACTTCGCTCGCTAGAGTCCCAGGCGGCTGGGCTGCCAACAAATGGTCCATGACCAGCACGTGGGTATTTTATATCTGCTCGCGCTTCGCAACACAGCAGTCGAATGTACCTTTAAAAATTAACGATCATGATTGTTTTAAAGGGCATAGCAATTAGGTTACTGACAAGGGAACATCGGCAATGGGTAAGTCGCCGATCGCGATAAAACTTGGAAAACACATTGAGGTACACATAAAAATGAGGTCGGCATCAATTTTGGGTGCCAACAGTCATTAGGGCGTTAACCACGGGGTCTAAAATTTGCTACTTTCCAAATTCCGCGCGATCAGCGATGAATACCTGCTGGCTAATGCTAAGCTGGCACACTGCGTATCTGGAGACACGCCTCTGCACCTCCTCCCCTCCCCGTTCCAATTGGTTCGCCACCGCACGTTCCCCTTCACCCCGCGCTTGCCGGCTGCTTAGCTATTCAACGGGACCGACTGCTTCTTTTCGTACTGTAATCATTGAAATCCTTTAAATTACGTTCCATTTCACACATAATGATAATTAATAACCTACACTAATATACCCATATTTTATTCAAATGTTATATTTTCATTACTGCTAATTCCGGTGAGTTGTCACATTCGTGGGTACAACTCCGAGTTAAGTACCACGGAAACGTGAGATGGGGTACCACGTCCTACCTACGCTTAAATTATTACTTCTAAAACGCCTTAAAGCTGTCGATAGTGTCCTTTAAAGTGGACATACATATGGAATTAAATTAAATCACCCACCACTAAATAAATATCCCACCTTTAAACAACGTTAAATACCTTTTCATGTAAAGAAATTACGTACCCGGGTAGAGGATCTCAACGAATGTAATGAGATTCGGTACCTCGGGATATCAAAACCTGGTTATAGGTCCAGATCTTCTTTTTAGGACCCCTTCCCCCCACCCCCACCCATTTTGTGTACGCTACCAGTTGTGTCATAACGAAACGACATCGCGGACGACGACAACAACAACAATTATAAACTCCGAGTTTGAAACTACTGGTATTTTTCGTATTGCGTACTCTGGTATAAGGAATAGGCCTATAGGTAGAATGTTTTTATTTGTGCTTGTACTGAACGATTTATTTATGTTTTGCAGTGACAGACACAACATATTTCAATTGCAGCAATGGTTGTCGAATATAAATTAATTAAATGCATAGGCAACTTCGATATGCGTATGACATGGAATGTAGTAAAGTTTGACGTAATAAGAAAAGCCTTGAAACATAAAAAAGATGTGCATTTATATATGCAATAGATATACAGTAATCACAGGCAGACCTGTAATCTTACTGTACCGGTACTTTTGCGTTATAGCTGACGAAGGTCTATGTATTCAACAAGTACGGATATTAATGTATCACACTACAGTCTTCTGGGTATAATGGCAGTTACATACGCAAAAAGTTAAATGGGTATATTACGAACTGATACAACAAAAAACAATTACAAGGCAACACAATAAATGACTCCGTAACAACAGTGGCGGCCGGTCAGTACGTGCTACCGGGCTCCAGCACGTAGCTTGAAACTGTAAGGAATATTATTTATGTACAGTAAAATTATCCTGGTGCGTTTTCGTTTTGAGTACGATATGAATTTGTGTTTTGTGAAAATCAGGACGAGATCTGTCGAACACCTAGCGCCGTTCTCCCGGGGAACAAGGCTCGTGCTCATGTGAAGTGAGCCCTTGCCTGTAGCCTGGAGGAAGCAATACGCAGGCGCAGCCAAGCTTGCAACATTCCCCCTAGCCGGCGGAGTATACCATAAACCGGGATCAACTTTCACTGATCCCGTCTATAGTTACTTCCTCTCCCGCAAGGGGGTAGAAGTACTCGATGTCTCCTGCTACCTTGATGTTCACGGCCGACTGGATCCCTCGCTGCGCTCCTTAGCTAGCTAGAGCGACGCATCAAGTCGGCCGTGTGATGTTGAACGTGGTAAGCGAGTCTGCCACTAGAGAGTAGCATCGTCTGGGCTCGAAAGTAAAGCGTAAGCGGAGGCAATCTATCTCACACATGCTTATTAAAATATCCATCTTCCTTTTGTGTCAAAAATAAGGAATTCGTAGGTGAGTCAAAGAATCTTTGAGTGACCCTAAATGTGATCCCGCATTACAATGTAATTTACTCTGGTGAAATGAAATAGCGTATGGCTTTTAGTGCCGGAAGTATCCGAGGACATGTTCGACTCGCCAGATGCAGGTCTTTTGATTTGACCCCCGTAGGCGACCCGCGAGTCGTGATGAGGATGAAATGATGATGAAGACAACACATACACCCAATGATGGTTAAAATTCCAGACCCAGCCGGGAATTGAACCCGGGATCCCTGTGACCAAAGGCCAGCGCGCTAACCATTTAGCCATGGAGCCGGACGTTTACTCTGGTAATAGGGGAGGTCTCAATGAATCAGTTGGCAGCTCTTTCAGTTGCTTTGTGCGGTTTTTAATCTCGCGGTTATATTACTGGTGTGTGTTTTTTCTGTCATTGTAGTTTATACGGAGATTTATCAAATTATTTATCCACTGCAGTGTATATAAAGTGAAATTAAATTAGTGTTCTTAGTGGGGATCTATATTCCCACGATTCTATTTGCACTGATGTAAGTTGCGCCATTAGGTTAGTAAAAACAATATTTCTCGAATGAATTATTTATCTCGTAGACAGTTGTCGAAGAATTCATCTGCTTCCAAATTAATGTTGTTTTTGTTTGTTCTGAGTTATAAATTGTGAGAAAAGTTGTATTATTATTATTATTATTATTATTATTATTATTATTATTATTATTATTATTATTATTATTATTATTATTATTATTATTATTATTATTATTATTATTATTATTATTATTACCAAGTTTGAAGTATGCGTTGTTCATCATGGCAATATGCAGATTTAAAACAGCGTATTTAGCTTGTTTTTTGTAGCACGTAGGACGATTTTTTCACGAGCCGCCACTGCGTAACAATTACATCGGGCAAACTCCCCGTCAATAACTGATAGTAAACAAAAACAATCTTTGGTCTATTCGAAACATTAAAAAAAAGTAAAAAGAAAACCGAAACAAATCACAATTAACAACAGGCACCGTACTTTTTTTGCTAATTGCTTTACGTCGCACGGACACAGATGGGTCTTATGGCGACGATGGGATAGGAAAGATCTAGGAGTTGGAAGGAAGCAGCCGTGGCCTTAATTAAGGTACAACCCCAGCATTTTCCTGGTGTGAAAATGGGAAACCACGGAAAATCATCTTCAGGGCTGCCGACAGTGGGATTCGAACCCACTATCCCCCGGATGCAAGCTCACAGTCGCGCGCCTCTAACCGCACGGCCAACTCGCCCGGTGCAAACGTTTTCATAAACATTTCAGAAAACGTAAACTGACTAATACAACGTGGAAATTACAAAGGATAGATATGAGGAAGGCTGCTAGAGTACGCAAAGTGTAGCACCGGTTCTCTTCGACAGCTAAGCGGCCGGCAAGCGCGAGGAGAAGGGAAACGTGCCGTGGCGAACCAATTGGAGCGGGGAGGGGAGGAGGTGCAGAGGCGTGTCTCCAGATACGCAGTGTGCCAGCTTAGCATTGGTCAACAGGTATTCAGCGCTGATCGCGTGGAATTTGAAATGTCGCAACTTTTAGGCCCCGTAGTTAACGCCCTAATGAATGCTGGCACCCAAAATTGATGCCGATATCATTTTTACGTGTACCTCAATGTGTTTTCCAAGTTTCATCGCGATCGGCGATTTACCCATTGCCGATGTTTCTTTGTGAGAATAAAATTATTAGTGGTTGGATTTTCAGTGCATTTCCGTTAAATATCTACAGGAACAATGTTACAATACCTGTGAAATTTGTCCATCAGTCACAAAATACGATCACGAACCGTGGCATTAATTTTACTTCCAAGTGGGGGTTTGGAAAAGGATTTGGATGGAATCAGCCATGGTTTTTGAAGAAGGTACTGTTCTAGCATGTTCCTCGAGGGAAAAGGGAAAACTACGGAAAACCCTTAGAGAACAGCCGATGGAGAGATTCAAACCCAAAGCGCCTCTCGATTCCGGGTTACAAGCAAGCAGTGCTTATCGTCATGCTACACCGGTCGGCGATAAACTATGAGTTCGGTGATTCCACATTATTAATATTTTTATTATGAAACTTGGGCTATGATTTCAAACTCTCTAAATATCACATTACGTGCGTTTGAATTAGGCCTACTTTAGCTTAGAGTACTTCACATCACGAACAGAAAAATGTAAAAAATGTGTCGATACTTACATAAATTTATGCCAAGTTTTATGGTTTCTCTACTGGTGTTTCATCTTGCAATCAATCTACACAAGTAAATTTTCATTTCACTAGAAAGTTTCCTCAGCGCACTCCTGTAGAAGAGTCTCGGGCCAACCTTCTGGTTAGTCTTACTCCAACTCCTACTCCTAGTCCCATCACGTCCCGCTCAAATCGCATACAAGCCCCGCATTGGTCGGTTGGGACTTAAAGAACTATAACTCCGTAGCTAGTCCTTCCTTGAAGACTTACTCATCCCGAGGAGCAGTTCTTTAGGAGCAGTTCAGTCAGGAACGACACATCTCTAGTTCAATCGCCTGATAAAAATAGCACATTCCTGCTTCAAGGAGTTGGCACCTTGTTTAAAAAGAGAAAAAGAAGCTGAAACATTTGATTTTCATATATACAGGACGTATATGAATCTCGAAGGTTCGAAAAAAAGAAATATTCCCGTTTTTAACGAAAGAATCCATTGGAGCTCTGGCCTTCCGGCTCCAACATGGCAGTTTCGATCCTGGCTCAGTCCGGTGGTATTTGAAAGTGCTCAGATACATCAGCCTCCTGTCGGTAGATTACTGGCAGGTGAAAGACCTCCTGCGGAACAAAATTCTGGCACATCGGCTTCTTAAAAATCTGTCGTCAAAAGTATTTAGTGGGATGTACAATCAATATTGTTATTAGCTTTATGAAATTCCTATTTTATTCATTACTTACGATATTAATATTATATTGGTATATATTACCGTCTTATTTCAGAATTGTCTCTCTCACGGTTATGTCCAGAATAAGTGGGAAAATGCCAGGCTGTCCCAGTAACAAGACGGTTTCCAACTATTATTTCATTCTACTCTTGTCCTGTAAAAATTATTTCGGCACTTTCTACATCTCTAGAAATAATTTATCACTATTATCTGTAGGTAACTTGTACAATACTTGGAAAAAACATTATCTTTGTGACCCTTTCCAATCTGGCTTCAAAAAAGGACATAGTTAATTGCGGCAACGTTTATAACTGCGGATTGCCGAGCTGAGTGGCTCAGACGGTTAAGGCGCTGGCCTTCTAACCCCAAATTGGTAGGTTCGATCCTGGCTCAGTCCGGTGGTATTTGAAGGTACTCAAATACGACAGCCCCGTGTCGGTAGATTTACTGGCACGTAAAAGAACTCCTGCGGGACTAAATTCCTGCACCACGGCGTCTCCGAATACCTTAAAAAGTAGTTAGTGGGACGTAAAGCAAATAACATTATTATTATTATTATTATTATTATTATTATTATTATTATTATTATTATTATTATTATTATTATTATTATTATAACTGCGGAGCCGGACTCAGAGGCTCAAACGGTTGAGGTGTTGGTCTTCTGAGCCCAATTTCGCAGGTTCGATCGTGCCTCAGTTCGGTGATATTTGAAGGTGCTCAAACACGTCAGCCCCGTGTAGGTAATTTACTGGCACTTAAAAGAAATACTGCGAGACAAAAGTCCGGCATCTCGGCGTCTCCGAAAATCTTCAAAAGTAGTTAGTGGTACGTAAAAACCACAACATTATTATTATTATTATTATTATTATTATTATTATTATTATTATTATTATTATTATTATTATTATTATTATTATTATTATTCATAACTGTGGATGGCGTCAGACGAGATACGGAGTAACAGAAAGTGACTATACTGTACTTATTATACTCGACTTTAGTGCTACATTTGACATTGCAAACATTGGCATATTATTAGCGAAACCCCAAAGAAATAGAATAGAATTGAATAGATTTATTTATCATCAACAAGTTGTTTCCCAATTAAAGATGATTCAATGAAACATAATATACAACAAATACACCTTAAATAAATAACACTAATTTCCTAAAATAATAACCAAGTTCAAACTAAATCTAGAGACCTTTATATATATGCATATTTACAACACCTTAAATAAATAAATAAATAAATAAATAAATAAAACTAACTCTCCTTAAATAATTGACATTATTAAACTACATCTAGTAACATTTACATATTTACATATTTTACAGATAGGGCCTTACATTCATGAGGTCATTAGGGCACGTCTGATTTTAGACGAGGGTGAGTGAAAAAGGTCCACTGATTCACCCACCTCATTCAGTGATGTTATTGCCCTCACAAGCCATGAGTTAGCCCGAGCCACAGTTCTCACTTTAGGCAGATGAAAAATATTCCTTTGCCTAGTATTGCGACGAGGAACATGTAATGGAATCAGCTCCAGTAATGTTGAGCAATCCACTCTATTCGTCAGACACTTATAAAGAAAGAGGGCATTGGCATATCTGTAGCGTGAGTGCAATGTCCTCATGCTCATAGTCTCACAAAAAGACTCGTAATCGGACGAAGAGAGAGAAATACCCAAACCCTTGTAGCTGATCCATTTCACGAACCATATCTGGACTCTTTCCAAGTTTTGTATTAAATACTGTTGAGAAGGTAGCCCACACCTCGCAACGATATACTAACGATGGCCTGATTAGAGTGCAACACAAAGTTATTAGAGTTCTATGAGAAACAAATTCGGCACAGTTTCTTTTCAGAAAGCCAAGTAGTTTAAAAACTTTCCTAGAAATCTTGTCTAAATGTTTCTCGAAGGAAAGACCGTAGCAGTTAGAAAGTGACACACCAAGATCATTTATTTCGTTCACACGAGCTATTTGGAAATTGCATAAATAGCAATGGTAATTTACAGGTTTCAACATACGTGAAAATGTAATTGCGTTGCATTTTGAAGTATTCAAACCAAGCAGCCACTTTTTACACCAGTTACTTAGGAGGTTTAAGTCAGACTGTAGCAACTTACAGTCCAACTCACTATTGATCACCTTAAAGATCTTCAGATCGTCAGCATAGAAAAAGGCAATTACTTTGTTGTATAACTGATGTTATATCATTTATGAATATGACAGAAAAGAGAGGGCCCAGTAAAGAGCCTTGGGGGACACCTGAAGTAGGGTGGTACGGCTTTGATATAATACCAACAGCTTTCACTACGCAAATCATATTAGTGAGATAGCTTCTAATCCACTCCAAAGCACTTCCTCCTATTCCATATGCTGACAATTTGATGAGTAGAGCTCATGTTGAACTGAATTAAAGGCTTTGGAGAAGTCCGTGTAAACAACATCCACTTGTTGCCTCCTATACAGAGATTCTGAAAAGAAATTGCTAAACACTGTCATATTGGACACGGTAGAGCGTTTCTATACAAAACCGTGCTGCGCTATATTAATATACTGTGAAACTGAACTGTACAATCTCTTATACACGATCTTCTCCGCCACCTTCTGCTGTACAGGGCTTTTCTTCATACCTCACCAATTGACGACAAAGTGTTGTTTTAAACAATACTAGCTAAACTACCCTTTCTTCGTACTGATTTATGAGCAAGGATTAAAGTGGTTAAATTAAGGTGGTCCGCAAGTATATGTGTGTCCTACAACACGCTATTGTAGATAATATTTACGACCTTCTGATCAGGCACATAAACACCAGGTGGCCCTCCAACCACATACGTACTACTTACAAGTGTCCTACGTGCAATTAATGATGAATGAGATGGCTAGTCGCTGGTTTACAAAGGAGTGCTACAACATGCTGTATTTCGGGTATTAAACAAATAGCAGTCATTTAACTACATACATTCTGTAACAAGGTGCATCTACGTATAAACACGCCAAAGTTTCAGAAATTAATTAATACACGTACAGATATTCCACGACCAGAAAGGTGATTGTATGGGCATTGAACGACCCATTAGCTCTTAATTGCAACTCTTTTTGGAAAAATACCTCTGTAGAAACAGATGGGTATGTGGAAACTCCTGCGTATACCATCTGCCAGCTTCGGCTTTATTCCGACCAGATTCTCCATAGATTATAATTACCCTATGTCTACCTGTCAGTCACTGCAGAACACCCAGCCATTTTCGATATGTTGACAGCAACTGTACTACTACTGTACCAAATACCAGCCTACTACTGAGCGTTCGAAAACGATATGTACTAAGCAAGGGGGCGCATTTGACGGAAAGCGCTGAGCTGCATGTAGTGGATGCCGTCCGGTTGTTATCCCTTTATATTCTGACGTAACTAACTTGCAGGCAGTAATACCCCTGTGAAAATCAGATATTAGGCATCCCATTCATCACTAGTGCATAGGGACACTTGTAAGTAGAAAGTACGGCGCTGGCGGGCCACCTGGTTTATTGGTTATGCCCACCCGACGCTCGAGAACACGCCGCATAAAGCCGTGACTGAAGCACTGGCTCACTAGACAATGACGCAAAATGAAATGTGGTTTATAAACCTACTAAATTGAATCCTAACCTACACAATATTAAAAAGATAGAAACACGGAATATACGTATAATACGATGATTATGTTGATGATTATGATTATGAAAATGGCTGAATAAATAAACTACAGCCTACAGCAGTTCTCAAATAAGGATAAACACTCAGCTGTCACAACAATACAACTATGGAATATAAACTCTTTCCGTTGAACGATGCACTCATTCTTCAGCTCGTCTGTTAACAAACAAACGATTTACGCATGAAACAAGCAGCCCATTCATTAGAGAAGGCGACCACAGCCAAAAAACAGGAAAGCTAAATTTTCTCGAAAATTGTTAGAGTCAAGAAGAAAATACATATGACGTTTCTTGTAGAAAATGTAATTTCAGTGACACTTAGTGGACTTCATTTTTTTTTGAAAGGGACAACTATTTCCCGTTATTGTAGTTGGTGTAGGGCAAAAATTGAACAAATTTGTAACATACAACTCTAAAATCCCCCTCTAGTTCGAAACGGTCAAATATATATGAAAACCAAAAGTATCACTTGCGTGACTCGGGATTTCAAAGCTATGTCCTTACCAAAAATAGCTCAATTTTAGAGCCCATCTGGAGCAAACAAACATACACCATCTCTTTTTTATTATTAGTATAAACTAGCTGTCGCACCCACGCGTCGCTAAGGAATTCTACATTGTATATATAGGCCTAATTCGAGATAAAGTCGTGTACACGTTGTGAATAACATTGTATTAAATTGCATAATAACATACGTATTTAAAAATTACATTTTGGGCGCCTTCCCCTACACTACCATATCATCAAGCATGAATAAAGTTATTTGTAGCCTATACTGTACTGCTTTATTACCAGGCCTTACATACCGGTTTTCATTACATTCTGTTGAACCATTTTATTCTGGCTTGCTATTAATATGGACTTAGCAACAAAAATTGAAATTTATGAATTTCATAGCCGGTACGGTAAAAAGGTATAAGACATGAATGATCGGAAATTTAATGCTATATAACTTTGGTTATATAGTATTCATCTATAGGAACACTAATAACATAAATATTTGATCATTGAATTTTAGGCCTTCCCTTAAACTGTCATTCCACTCAGCGTAAATAAAAGTATTTATAGCCTAGATTGTAGTACCTCATTCCCCGACTTCACATACCGATTTTCATTCAATTCTCTTCAGCGATTTTTTCATGATGCCCGTACATACAAACAGAAATGACGGAAAATTAAAAAGTACATTTTCTTGTTACTGTTGACACGGCCGATACAAAAATGTCGTTCTTTTTAAATTCTGAGCAATGTACCGAGAAAACTCTTATTTTAGATAGATAGATAGATAGATAGATAGATAAATAGATAGATAGATAGATAGATAGATAGATAGATAGATAGATAGATAGATAGATAGATGACCATGGACTTTAAAACTACACAAGCAAGTGTTCCACAGGGATTCGTGCTTGGTCCTGTTTTATTTACTCTGTACACGATTACACCTGCTTTGAGGCCAACAACTGTAGCTACCACATACAGGATGGTCGGAATCAACATGAACCAAGTATATAAGCGTTAGAGGGTTAGTCATGCTGATATATAATTTGAAAGAACAAATTCGATACCTTGTACCGTTGTCATTTTATCAGCTGCAGATCGTTTCGCGGGCGATATGAAATGGGCTTTGCACGGCACTGTTGCTAAATCTGCATGTGACTTAAGAACGGCTTGAGAGCCATGCCGAGAAATCAGCATCAAACACAAACACACCGTGGGTTTCAGCCGGTGTCACCGTAGCTTGCTTGTTATGGCGCGATGCTGTCATCTCGGATGTCTGTATTCAAACCCAACCCCTGGCGAAGTTTTATTTTTCGACTGGTACTCTAATGCCGGTCTTAAACCACGTACAAATTCAGCAACAGTGTAATGCAAAGCCCATTTGAATTCACCCATGAAGTGATCTGATTGGCTAACTTCAGCAGCTGATGGTGCGAGATATCGAATTATTTATTTCAAATTATTTATCAGCACGATTAACACTAACGCTGATATATCCGGTTCACGTTGTTTCCGACCAACCCGTATTGAATTCTTATAAATTCTATAAATCGGATCTCAGTGATGTTTTAAAGCCCGATACTATGTACGCTTCCAATTCATGGCCATTTACTGCACAGGTTTACCCTGATTGGTGGATCTGTAATGTGGCAAATTCTTCGATTTTAGCTAGCGGCCAAATATTGTGCGGTTGAGCGTACAAATATGACAACGAGGACCGAAATATTAACTAAAAGAGATATAAGAGATATAATTTAATAGAATTTACTGGTTAATGGGAATATATAATAGTAAGGCCGTTAGAGAATAAAAGAAAATTAATGTGTTTTTTTAATAATGACTATGAAGTGGTGCATCTACTCAAACAGACCAGTAAATCCAAAGGAACGTAATGTTTGAGAAATATTTATGTCGAACTTTTCACTCTACATAAGTTATTAAACACAGAATGAAACAAACCAGGATAAACAGTGAATCTATTCTTTTCCTCGTTCTTTTTCACAATATTTTCCCAAATATCCGCAGTTGGCACATTGCATGATTTCAACAGAATTCTACGGTTGGATGCCTCTCCTGACAATAACGCTATGTGGAGGCATGTATACACTATTTAATGTTTCTTGTGGTGGTTTGTAGTGTGACGTGTAACATACAAATGAATATGCGTATTAAGACGAACACAAACAACCAGCCCCCGAGTTACAGGAATTAATAAATCCATTTTTCCTCGTAGACGGCCTATTAGGTGACCTCCATGCCTGTGAAGATGACGGCCCTATCTAGGGTGATTTCTATTCCTGAATACGCCAAACACACAAAGCCCCCGAGCCGTTGGAATTAACCAATTAAGGTTAAAATCTTCGACCAGACCGGGAATAGAACCCGGAACCCTCTGAACCGAAGGCCATTGCGCTGACCATTCAGCCAACGAGTCGGACAACAAATGCGGTGAAAATCCCTGATACGACCGAGAATCAAATCCCGGGATCCTCTCAGCGGAAGGCCATTGCGCTGACCATTCAGCCAAACAGCCAGAAAAGGTGGGTAAGGAGACGACTACTGCTACTATCCGCTATATCTCGAATGCAAGGTGACAGCTACGTGACCCAAATCGCGCAGTTACTCGCTGCACATTATATTGATGGCTATGTAGTATATTGGTGCATTGTGCAGTATAAATGGAGGAAATAAATGAATCCGTTTATGAATGGAAAGTGAAACCAAGGAAATCCTGTAGGAGGTCAGCCACAACATTTAATTATTTGTAGGTCAGAAGTACCGAAAATGTTGAAAAAAAATGAACTTGCTATGTTTCCATTGGGAGGATCGAGTTTCGATTCTCGGTAGGCTTGGCGAGGCGTAGTAAACTCGACCAGTATCGTTCTCAAAACGATTTTATTTTGGTGTAAATATTTTAATTATTTATTTAGCGTATGGCTAGAGATAGAGCTTCTATTGTTTTAAGATCTACACCACGTACGTATGTCCAAGTTGTTTATATCTATAGCCTCTCGAGTCGCAAAAACAAAGTCACTAGCACTGCCATTGTATTTTCTAGTCCTGCATTCTTCGATGATGTGCTTCACTGTCTGTTATGTAGCGCACAGTCACACTCAGGCGTTGGGATTCTGTTCCACTTGTAGTGGAAGGCTGCACAGTTCTCGTGGTTTGTTCGGATCCTGTTCAGTGCGGACCATAATCTACGAGGGAGGCTGAAACCAGGTGGCGGCGTCATCTTCAGAGAAGGCATTGACGGCCAGTATTTGTCGTTGAGTCTCTTCAACAATTCAGCGGAAGTTTGGTAGTTGCTGCTGTTCCACAAGTTCATGGCCTCTCTATTTGGAGGTTTCCTCGAACGCAGACGATTATTATTCGCATCGCCGATGTCCTTATGTATCAGGAGTTTTGGGTTATTCACTATTTTACTGAATTCTCTTATGAGAGCATCTTTACGTCTGATATCTGGAGGAGAGATATGGCTCAAGTAAATATCACACCAGATACGTCCATTTCCTTGCATAAAACTACTTTTTGCCGCTACGTCTGTTCCTTAACAGCACACAGTTTTACACAATACTACACTTTTCATGGATACACAATGAAGCAATTTACTAGCGATTCTGTCAAGTACCGGTACATACACTGACTGACAGAGCAAATGCAACACCAAGAAGGAGTGGTCAGAACTTTATGCCAATTGCAGGGTAGACTGACGTCACTGAGGTATGCTCATGATGTGAAATGCGCCGCTGTGCTGCGCACGTAGCGAACGATAAATGGGACACGGCGATGGCGAATGGCCCACTTCGTACCGTGATTTCTCAGCCGACAGTCATTGTAGAACGTGTTGTCGTGTGCCACAGGACACGTGTATAGCTAAGAGTGCCAGGCCGCCGTCAACGGAGGCATTTCCAGCAGACAGACGACTTTACGAGGGGTATGGTGATCGGGCTGAGAAGGGCAGGTTGGTCGCTTCGTCAAATCGCAGCCGATACCCATAGGGATGTGTCCACGGTGCAGCGCCTGTGGCGAAGATGGTTGGCGCAGGGACATGTGGCACGTGCGAGGGGTCCAGGCGCAGCCCGAATGACGTCAGCACGCGAGGATCGGCGCATCCGCCGCCAAGCGGTGGCAGCCCCGCACGCCACGTCAACCGCCATTCTTCAGCATGTGCAAGACACCCTGGCTGTTCCAATATCGACCAGAACAATTTCCCGTCGATTGGTTGAAGGAGGCCTGCACTCCCGGCGTCCGCTCAGAAGACTACCATTGCCTCCACAGCATAGACGTGCACGCCTGGCATGGTGCCGGGCTAGAGCGACTTGGATGAGGGAATGGCGGAACGTCGTGTTCTCCGATGAGTCACGCTTCTGTTCTGTCAGTGATAGTCACCGCAGACGAGTGTGGCGTCGGCGTGGAGAAAGGTCAAATCCGGCAGTAACTGTGGAGCGCCCTGCCGCTAGACAACGCGGCATCATGGTTTGGGGCGCTATTGCGCATGATTCCACGTCACCTCTAGTGCGTATTCAAGGCACGTTAAATGCTCACCGCTACGTGCAGCATGTGCTGCGGCCGGTGGCACTCCCGTACCTTCAGGGGCTGCCCAATGCTCTGTTTCAGCAGGATAATGCCCGCCCACACACTGCTCGCATCTCCCAACAGGCTCTGCGAGGTGTACAGATGCTTCCGTGGCCAGCGTACTCTCCGGATCTCTCACCAATCGAACACGTGTGGGATCTCATTGGACGCCGTTTGCAAACTCTGCCCCAGCCTCGTACGGACGACCAACTGTGGCAAATGGTTGACAGAGAATGGAGAACCATCCCTCAGGACACCATCCGCACTCTTATTGACTCTGTACCTCGACGTGTTTCTGCGTGTATCGCCGCTCGCGGTGGTCCTACATCCTACTGAGTCGATGCCGTGCGCATTGTGTAACCTGCATATCGGTTTGAAATAAACATCAATTATTCGTCCGTGCCGTCTCTGTTTTTTCCCCAACTTTCATCCCTTTCGAACCACTCCTTCTTGGTGTTGCATTTGCTCTGTCAGTCAGTGTATACTGTTCGACAAACAGTCTAGAAATATCGACTTCTGGAAACGTTCTTGCAACACTCTAATTGGAATAATCCGAACACACAAGGGACAATAATAATTGAAGGTTTTACAAGAGTTGGTTTCTGTGTATAATGGTGTACTTACGACACCAGATGACCAACTAATATCGGTTAAGTTTGTTCCAGTGACTACTGATTGCTCTGAATTGGAATTTATCCTACATTTCATCTGTGACTACCCAGAAACTATCAGGGAGCTGAAAACACATTATATCAATGGGAGATTCAATTCTATACGGGATCTCATTGATATCGAGGTTCTGTGGCATGTGCAAGATATAGTAGTTTATTATCGCAAAATGAGGCCATTCAATTGATCTACGAGTATCATGCCGCACAGCTTGGCCTCGTGTAGCGTGTTGATAACCAAGATGAAATGAACAACCAAGCCTCCCGGATAAAGAAGATTGTTACACTGGATGGTGTTACATTTCGAACCTATTCTAAGAGATAATGACTGTGGTAGGATACTTCTTTTCTTATCCACCTCAGCTGCCATATATATAGGGTGACCCAAAAGACCGTTAACATTTGACGAAGCAATACTTCACGGAATATAGGAGGTAGAGAAATAATAATTGACACACATGATTGGCATGACACGGGATTTTTATGACATCAAAATAAAGTACATAAAGCTTCACTAACAGTGCCTTTTCTGATACGTTTACATGCCGCAATTGCAGGCGCATCTGACGCCCTCTCTCACGACAGTTCCTTGTATACCGCACACTGGTCTCATGCGGCATTACTGAAGTGTTGTTGTCCAGTGCCATGTGTTGGCCTGTTTGTGCGCTCGTTATTGGTGTCAATAAAACCCCATGTCATGTCAAGGATGTGCCGCCGTTTGTACCTGACGTGTTGCTGTCCAGCGCCATCTGCTGGTCATTTTGTTTACTTCATTTTGATGTAAATAAAACCACATATCGTGCTAATCATGTGTGTCAATTATTACCTCTCTACCCCTCCGATATTCCGTGAAGTATTGCCTCGTCAAATGTTAAGGGACGTTCGTGTCACTCTGTATAACCTTGTCGTGAGGGGGACATAGGAAATTAAAATTGATGTAGATTTCCTTTGCTTTCGTCACTTTTATCAGTCTGCCAAGCCCACTGAAATGCATACACCAATCAATTCTACGAGCAACACTTCCACACCATTCACCACAGGGACTAGGGTTATTGAAATCACTCATAATTCGGTCACTTTTACAATGCCAAAGCCAAAATCTGTTAGAGAAATGAATGTGATAAACTTGTTCTAGGCCATATCATAAGTGCGTTGTTCACACTGTATCTCTCCAGAGTTGATCTGAGTAGACTTTTACATTAAGAAACCCCTTTTAGGGTAAGACTTCAGCATTCTAGTATCTCTCAGGATCTATCGAAGGGACGTTAAGTATATTATTTATTTATTTATTTATTTATTTATTTATTTATTTATTTATTTATTTATTTATTTATTTATTTATTTATTTATTTATTTATTTATTTATTTATTTATTTATTTTATAGTTTTTCTTTTAATGTCACTGATACGAAATTGATTGGCTCGAAGCTCATTCAAGGAGATTGGTTCTAAATTAAGGAGATGTCTCTTAGGTGTTCATTAAAACAGTAATGTCTATATGAACACCGTTTATGACCACTTGTACTGACAACTACATCTCATAAGTAAAGTTGTAGGGGGCTCGCTGTCTGTAATTCCTTTTGTTTTGCCAAATTTTCAAATATGTATCCGTTTTAGGTCAACTCAAGACCGAATCGGTGGTTTTTACTTTTCGTGTCTGTTTGTATGTCTGTTTGTTTGTCTGTTTGTTTGTCTGTCTGTTTGTTCCACCATCACGTCGAAACGGCTGGATAGATCTCAACCAAACTTCATATTTAGAGTATACTCATCCCGGGGAAGGTTTTGATATGCATATCATTTTAAAATTCTTGAAAAGACGGGGGTTTTATAGGAAAACCACAACGGTTTTCCTCCATTTTCTCTTATACTATTGATTTTCTGTAAATTCTGTGGCCCGCATGTGAAAGGTCTTTTCATGATAAACAACTTTCGTTATGTTCATAATTTACCTTACTCTTCAAATGACTGAGAAATTTACTATTTTCTGTCGATACCATGCTCTACATTGAGTAACCGACAGACCGACAACGAATATATGGGTTACTATGGCAACGTCTCTGACTGCTTGCCAGCAGGGAAGTAACGTATTGCCATTTTCCTCATCATTCCTTTAAATTCGTGGTTGTTCCTTGGGTAGAAAGCAAGAGAGTCGTCAATCGGCCATTCCGCGGGATATTGGCGGAATATCATTGGAGGTTATAACCGTCCCTGAATAGCTTAAGTAGTAACACAAATATTCATCTTCTTATCTGATTACATAAGAATCCCTACGCCTAAATTTCTCTCCGATTACCGCTTTCTTATATCCATAACTCACACCGGCATAATTTATTGACGAGCATTTGATTTTCCAATACATTCACTTGGTATTTACATATTTGTCGTCATCCGAATGTCCTCGGCTATAATCCATTTTCTACTAATTTCAACTTACTAAACTGTATTATTTTCTTCCTAATTACCACGTATGTATGCGAGTGCTAATCCCGAATGCTGGAAACTCTTTTCTTTGAGGAAATATTCTTAGCTATGCAAATGTATAACTTTTGGCACAGGAAAATTCCGAAATATGGATGCAATTTTAACGACGGTGCAGACATTCGTTTCGGGGTAATTGGTGGCTAATCAGTAAGTCGTATCACAAGTCAGAAAGCAAATGGCGTTTCATTTTAGAGAGATCTACAACTTTTGTCCTATGACTTTTCGTCGTATTTCTATCCCTAATACGTTAAATACAGCTGTATTTCTCGATTTCATTTTTACACGTATATGTTACCATTTGGCACACTTATCGGAAAGGTAGAATCATGAAATTCGGCATGCACATTGACTTGACCATTGGCCATGTTATAGCCAAATTTTATGATTCTAGCTGTCACATGAGTATCAAAAATATAAAGTAGTATGTGAAAACTGTACAAAATTTCACCCCATTCAATGAATCTAACTCAATCTCACCCATAAATATATAAGATACGTGAAGACGTCATAGGACCAACCATGTAGAGCACTGAAAGGGGCGTCTGATGGTGAAGTCCGATTGTAGATACGTCGTACAGTTTCAATGCAGTAACTATCGAAATAAAGGTCTGCACTTCTAGATTGTGTCTGTACATTGACAATTTTGGCGAAATTTCCGTACAGTTATCCGTTTCAGGTGTAATAATGACCATCTGCATATATTCAGTTTTGGTGCCTGTCTGTTTGTTTGTTTGTTTGTTTGTTTGTTTGTTTGTTTGTCTGTCTGTTTGTCTATAACTACCGGATATATTTCCACCAAACTTGATATTTAGAATACACCTGTCCTTTGGTAGGTTTTAGGGCAAATATTGTTTCTAAATCTTGAATTGACTGGGGGATTATACGAAACCGAAACCGTGATTTTGCATTCCCACAAAATATACACAACCAAACTTAATGTAAATTTACCTGCCTTAATAGAAATTAATTTCTAAGCCTTTTTTCCTCATGTGCATCATTTCAATACGAGGATTAATAAGGGAGATACCATTAAAGGACCGTTTTCCGGTACAAGTACCACCGGACTTAACTCAAGAGCGGGTGCGTGTAAAGCGTATTTTTTACAACTTGAAAACTACTGAAGATATTTGAGTCAAACTTTACATTAACATCCACCTGTCCAACGGTAGGTGTTAATCGTCAATAACATTTCATGTTCCCGGAATGGACTGGCGGTTTATAGGAACCAAAATGGTGATTTTACTCTTACACAATATATACAGTACAAGACCAACCTAACTGGAAATCGACCAAACGTGATGGAATTCCATCTCTAAAACTTTTTTCCTGTGCGTTTTTTCGACAGGAGGATTAATAAGGGAGATATCTTAAACGGTCCGTTTTTCAGGTTAAGTCCAGCGGATATAGCCCACAAGGTGTTGTACGTGGAGCAGGTAACTAAAATCGTAACGACTGTGTGCCTGTACATTGACTATTTTGGCGAAATTTTCGTACAGCTACACGTTTAAGGGGTAATAATGACCATCTGCATATTTTTTGGTTTAGTTTCTTGAAAGTCCTAATCTTTACACTCCTCACCGAAAACCCAGATTGCGGCACAATCTGCCAGTCGAGGAAGGATATTGAAATTTGGCAAAATTATACGTTTTAGCCTGTAACGGACGCAAAACTTCCAAGATCTTTAAATGTTTCCCTTTTTATCCCGAAGAATATCGAAATATGGAGGCAATTTTAATGATGGTGCAGACCTTCGGGAAGTATTATCACATAACGGATGGCACAATCCCCGTTCAATTTGGAGTGATCTACAACCTTGGTCTTACGACTTTTTGTCATATTTCTATCCCTTTTACTTTTGATTTTTCTCTATTTCTCGATGTTAAGTAAATTTGGACTTTTCACATACATAATTCATACCTTCCATCATTTATAGGAAAGATAGAATCATCAAACTCTACACGAAAATTGGTCCACCCAGTAGCCATATGTGAGCCAAATGCTATGTATGTAGCTGTCACTTAATCATCCGAAAAGCAATGCAATGTGGGATAATCTTACACAAATTTTACCCTATTCCACGTTTCTAACTCAATCTGACCCATGAATAGATGAGATACCATAAGACCAGCAATTTAGGCTGCTAAATCCGGCGTCTTATGGTACAATCCTTTCTCGATATGATGTACCTTTTAGCAGCAGTTAATCTGTAAATGAAGGTCTGCAATATTGTAAACAAGCACATACTTTCGTATGTCGAACTATATATATTCACTGATGTCGATTTTGTAGCGATCGAGAAAGGATGTGTCTGCTGTTGCAATCAGTACTCCCCACACCGACTTTGACTGGGAGTAGGAATGGGGTCCTTCTCCAATTCCTGTGTAACTGGCATTAATAAGGCAGGCCTACCATTGTAATGAATAATTCACTTCTCGATTTGACTTGCAGAAGGCAAGGGAGCATGCAGTTTTTTTCAAAACTCCCCTTACCCGATTGTGTTTGGCTGTAAGCAAGCGTTTTCGCAGTTATAAACAGATGTACCCATCTAAAATGTGACTGGCATTAAGCATACTGGCCTGCTATTTTGATGGAAACTCACCAACTTGGTGTGACTGGCAGTAAGCTGGCTGGCAGTTGGAAAAGGGGCCTGCCATTATAATGATAACTGCACAACTCAATTTTGACTGGTTGTAGGGAAGTTTCCTGCCATTATAATAAAAACTCCTCAATTTGTAATATGTCTGGAAGTAGGAAAGGAGGGCTGCCATTGTAACGGAAACTCCCCAAATCGATTGTGACCGCGCATTAGGCAATGGGGCCTGCAATTATAATGTAAACTTCCCAACTCGATTGTGAATGGTAGTAGGCAAGTGAGCCTGTCTTTATCATCACAAATCCGTAACAAGCACTGTACATTGGAAACAACGTATGGGGACCTCTCCATGCTGTTTCTCGGATAACGCTAAGAGACATGCTATTTTAAAACAATCTTATTTACTGCATGTACACTATTTACTTCATTATTCGTATACAATGCAGAATACCGTAGCGAAGCACGGGTACATTTGCTAGTTTGTATATATTGTATACGTGTGGAAAAACATGTAATCTCAGCTGTCAAGTTTAAATGAGTTCGAAACCTCAAGTCTGCTGTAACACACCATTGCCCTAGGCCACGAACACACTGTAACTGAAATTGAGTTGATAACATCTACACTACATCAACGAAAATCAGTCAACACATAACAATATAAGTATCCATCCCAGGCGATAGATTTATAACAGAACGCCGACCTGCTCAGCTTCGGTTACTAGCAAGTTGTCTCGCTCAGTGCTGGGCAGACACAGGTAGCATTCATCCACTGTGTGCTCCGGCAGGTAACAGAATTAGAACGTTTTTCTCGGCTACTAAACACGTTTACGACATGGTGCTTGAACATACCGCATCAGTTAGACGTCTCTTATTTTTCTCAACGTTTGTATCCCCCCTAACAATGTGCTTTATGTCACACCATCACAGATATGTCTTAAGGTGACGATGGGATAAGAAAGGGATAGGAGTGCGAAGGAATCCGACATGGCCTTAATTAATGTATGAAAATGGGGAAACTGCGGAAAACCATTTTTAGGGCTGCCGGTGGAGTTCGAACCCACTATCTCCCGAATGGAGGCTCACTGCTGCGGGTCCTCCTCCATTCACCTCATTTGACTCCACCCAAACATCATCCATTGAGTTAATTTATAAGTTAGCCTGAATCTCCTCATCACACGTGTCACGTGCCTACCTGCCATTGTTGCCCTTTTTCATACATACATACATACATACATACATATATATATATATATATATATATATATATATATATATATATATAGGCAGTATCGCTCTAGCTATTTTCATGCCTGTTAGTTCCAACTTATGGATAAGATAGGCTATCCAATCCACCTATCCTCTTTCTTACAGCAGAGTCCGTTTAAAACAATCGGTAGTTTCGTCTGAGAGTAAACTACTTCGTTACAGAATACCGTTGATAGCAAATGTGAGCCCACTGTACTAACTTTGCTTCACCTTCACCTCACTATCTTACCATACTAGTAGAATCTACATCCACAGCAGGGCTGTAGTCGAGGATACACGCGGGTATACGCCGTACGCCCTCTGCTGAACTCCACTCATTAGAGTATGCCCTCTGATTTATTGCGTATACGTTCTACATTGGTTTCTTTCCTTCTTAATTTTGCCGTTCAGTCAGTGAGTTTTATCTCTCCATTTACGCTCGTAATCATCAACCTCGAATATTCATCTTGATGAATAACATTATCAGCCATCATCTTTTTAATGTCATCACTATTCGTTGCTTAAGTCTCTAGCGTTATATTCATACATTCAAATGCTTCACAATTTGACCGATATAATCCTGAAAAATATGTGAAGACCTGGCTGCAAAACCAACGTACTGCAATACACATCAATTATTAGAGTGTTTGTTCCAGTAATAAATAGCTGGAAGTAGGTCCAGTAGAAAACTACGGTGTAAGCAAGTTAATATTTTCAAACTAGAACATTAAAATGATATCTCCTTTGTCATCATAAACTGCCATATATATGCCTGATTTATGCTAAATTGAGGGCAGTTTATTGTAACCCACTAATTTTCAACGCCAGAGTGGTTTGGCATCCGGGATTTGTCATGCCCTGTGGTACTACAGCGCTGATTCACAGTTCTTATAATGATTCACTTTTCCCAGTTTCCCTGTCTGATATTCTGTTACTTTAGGTTTCCTCCTAAGTCAGACAATTTAATTTTGGAAATGCTAATTTTCACACCATACTCGCTGTACAGGCTACAAGATATTGGAATGCACGCTTTTAGCACAGTCTACCATTAAGATCAAGTCATCGGCAAGGGTAAAGCTGGTTACTATATTTCAACCCTTGCCATTATTAAGTAATTACTGAGATGTTATTAAGTATTGTATTATAGGACTGAAATTCTTATAAACAATACAGCTTTTAGGAGAGTCCATTATTTTCTACACAAACAAGAGTGTTGTCCTCTATCACAAGCCAATCAATTGGGGTGAAGTTCCAGTAACCAGGAAACCACGCCTTTCCGTCCAGCAGCTCCAGTTAGTAATCTGTTTGCACTTCTGTGACGAAGTCATCCCTTTGTCAAAGAGGAAAGCTTTTAGGTAGATCTGTCAATCCATCAATTCTCTGCCCACACCAGACCATGGCTCAGTTGAAGGAATTTCCTCTTGGATGAGTAGCCTAATTGCGTTAGCTGAGTGGCTGAAATTAATATATCAAACTTCTAAAGACATTGTAGCTAAGATAGTAATATTTGATAAAACACTGTTCGAAATGAACATTTTAAACACTATAAGTCTCAAACTATCTATAATGATGCAGAATGTTTTTCTAATCAACGACAAGTAATGTCTCCATTCTGAAAAATAAACTATTAACATTAACACTAACATTTTCAGGCTCTTTTAAGTCGAGGAGGCGTGATAGTTGAGTGACAGTACCACCTGCGGTTATCAAGAAGGCACGGCTCCTTTTCAATGCATTTCAGAGTATAGAAGTTGAATTCTATTCAGTGCATTCGGAATATCGAAATGAACAATTACATCCGTGCGTTTCGGATTCTACATAAATTTAGAGAACGTATGATCACTGAAAAACAAACTCTTATATATTATAAAGAAAATTGTGTCATGTCAGTGCTACAAACATAGAAAAGAGAGTTTTACAAATTGTTGGAGTCAGGAGCGTCTCAGGCTTCCAATCAGAAGACATGCGTGTACGTATAAAATACTGCACACCGGGTGAGTCAGCCGCCCCGTGTTTTACAATGTTACGCAATCCACAATTTATCGTCCACAAGCAAAAATATATCCCTATGATACGCAAGTACTGCAATTTGCATATCGTTGGGTGTACACTTAGCGTAAAGGCAGATTTACAGGTATTGTTCATGATCTCACCAGTCCCGTGGTCTACGGGTGGCGTGCCTGCCCCGGTCAGAGCATGGATTTTACTTACATCTGAGACCTGGTTCGAGGTCCAATCAGCCCGCGTGATTACAATTCAGGAGTTATTTGACGGTGAGTTTGAGGCCAAGAATAACAGGAGGATTCGTAACGCTGACCATGCGTCACCTTCATAATCTATAGGCCTTCGGTCTGAGCAGCGGCCCTTTGGCAGGCCAAGGCCTGTCATGGGTGTAGCGCCATAGAGCTTGGTTTGATCCATGAATGCACTTGTCAAAAGCTCTTTGGGCGCGAACGAAGCTTTCGCACGATTGAAAGTGTAAATGAGACCATGCATAATCCAGGTATAATGGCAAGATGCCATTAACCATGTTACGTACCTATGTTGGAACAAGCAAACAGCTGCATGGTGAAAAGGCTGTTCGTGTCTGATGAGGCTTATTTTTGTAACATGAAAAGAATTTTAGTTCTTAAACATTGCATTAAACAGGTCAATATTGTTTAAGTGCGAATAATTTTTGTTTCTGTGTTGTATTCTTATTTTCTTTTTTCTTTTCATTTCAGTTAAATGATTTTTAGTGTATTGATCTCACTATGACCATAACAGGTAAGTTGTTTAACCGACCTAAACTAGAAAAGGTTTGCCGGTGGGAAGGAGCGAGGTGTCGTCCCATTTGCGATCAGTCCTATTTGCGATCACTCAGATAGAATGCAATACTAATTTATTTTTGACGTGTTAAGCATTGTCCCACTTGCAATCACTCTTACACTCAGGTTGCTGTGAGGGAATTCTCTACTGAATGAAGGACTGGTACAGAGAGATAGATCTCAATAACTGGCGACAACTACGTGCTGGGAATCTGATGATGAAACTCGATAAACTGATAATGTTTACTGTTTGTATCTGATGCGGTAATATTTGTACATACAAAGAGAGACTAAATAGGGCACATTCCAGCTGGTTGTGGGTGTACAGGTGGCCAAATAAGACTTAAGAAGCAGTACAAAAGTAGGGTCATTAAAACCGTTGAATGTTTTACTTTTCAAATTCAAAACAAAAATTTCTGCTGTAACACTCTGCTTACTCAACGGTGCGACCCTATTTGAAGCAATTGTATCTCATCTTCAACTTAGCAGTAAACTTATACTTTCTTTTTGTCGTTATACAATAGCGGACACTATTAAATGAATGCGTAAATAATGCTCAGACTGTTCAAATATTCAAACTGACACGTTGAGTAGACAACTGCTGTAAATAGGGCAACCCTTTGGTCTCGTTTCTTGATACGGGATCTAGGAAGAGATGAAAAGAATGTATATGCCAGGTTTTACGGCTGGATGTCCTTCCTGATACCAACCTCAGTTGAGGAACTAATAAAAATTACATGGTTTATGGTGAACGAAATTGGGTAAGGAGGTCGAAGGAATCAGCTGTGGCCAATAGATAGCAACTTTTCCGGCATTTTCCTGGGAGAGAAAATATGAAACCACAGAAAACCATTCTCAAGACAGCCACATACTGTGCTTAACATTTTTAGCTGAGAAATCTAATCATATGATTGTGCGGAGGGACTTCTATTTAGGAGTGAATAGGGAGTTGGGTGGAGGAATATCGAGGATTATTGGAAGGTACGAAGAAGATTCTGATGTTGGAAAGTCTCTTACGACGATGTATTACGTTCTGAAACTCGACTAATGCCAAAAGGGCAACAACATGTATCAAGAAAATAAGAACAGATCATAAAAAGTAGAAAAATAAAAAAAATTGACAAGACAGTTAATGTTGCTGCATATGGAACTATGTCTTCAAATAAAGACCGAGTACGATTACCCGTGCGGATCCATGGCGTCCGCGGATCACTTGAGACCGTCAAATAACTCCTCAATTGTAATCAAGTAGGCTGATTGGACCTTAAACCAGGCCTCAGATGTAAGTAAAAATCCCTGCTCTGGCCAGGGCGGGTACACCACCTGTAGACCATGGGACTGGTGCGATCAAGAACGATACCTGTAAATCTGACATTATTATGCCTTTACGCTAAGTGTACACCCAACGATATGCAAATTGCAGTACTTGCGTATCATAGGGATAGATGTTTTGCTTGTGATCTATAAATTGTGGATTACGTAACATTGTAAAACACAGGGCGCCTGACTCACACGGTGTACAGTATTTGTATACGTACACGCATGGCTTCTGATTGGAAGCTTGAGACGCTCCTGACTCCAGCAATTTATAGAACCCTCTTTTCTATTTTTGTAGCACTGATATGACGCAATTTTCTTTATAATATATCGAGTTTGCTTTTCAGTGATCATCGTTATGTATTCTCTAAATTTATGTAAAATCCGAAGCACACGGATGCAATTGTTGGTCGACCGGCTGTCGACGGTGTAACTCAGACCCATCATCATCAGAAAGCAATCTCACATTCGACAGATTGTGAGGTCGTACACCACCAATGGCAACCCTGTAGGTGGTGTTCTGTGATTTCTCATATTCACACAAGAAAAATGCGGGAGCTGTAATCTAATGAAGACCACGTGTCACCAAAATCTTGCCTGAGTTCATGAGACGTAAAACTTAACTAATGCCACTCTTAACGATTAAGGACCTTCCTCTAGAAGGTGTTTAATGGGAATAAATACCTCCATGAAGGTCACTAAACTTCTGTGTGGAGAAGGCACTGGAAGAAGGAAGAAAGTGAGTAGGAGTTTGGAATGAAGAATATGGAAGTGACACTGTTATTTTGAAAAAATAAATGTGTTTATGATATAGCACTTAATCAGCTTCAAATTAATATCTGAAAGCAAAGGCGTCCAGATATGGTGTTCATTTTTTTCCATCTAGTGCTGAGGTTACATACGTTGTAAAGCTTTACCCCGCACTACTCCAGGGACCCTAGTGGTCTCCACGGGAGATGACGTTTTTTGACGAATGCCAATTATCATCACGACATTTTCCTGGAAATTGAAAGCGAAATTCATGCAAAACTACTTCCCAAATTGCCGTGTGTGAAATGTTCACCCAATTACCTTCTTAGCTATCAGGAACAGAGCACACACCGTCCTTAAACCGAAAAACTAGTCTTAAATTCGTGGTGCAACTGGAAATCAAACCCAAGCCTATCTGCTGCGAAGCTACTACGCCAGACCTCGGCTGCATACTTACTATTTCTCGTTACATATTTCATTTGGTATTAATTGAAATCTATCATATAACATTTCGTGTAAACTCACTGCCATTTTGAAATGGTGACGTGAGTCATGATCTATTTATGAATAGTCAATGTTTGAAGTCCGACACCGAGGAAGCCTTCAAAGAGCGAGTGTCAACTTCATTCAGAGCCCAATCAATGGGATGAAAGGAAGTTTGGACAAGAAGCCACGCCTGTCCGGCCTGACCACTTCCATCTCCTGTAATGACTTGGACGGGATGGTATTATTGATTTCTGACAAAGCTCACCGTGTTTCTGTTTACCCTCCGTATTGATCTGAAATTCGAGATACGAACGCTCTTCAACAGCACTCCACATGCTCAGAGCTCTTAGTAAACAACCAAGTTTTAGAAACAAGCCTACCGGGCGAGTTGGCCGTGCGGTTAGGGGCGCGCAGCTGTGAGCTTGCATCCGGGAGATAGTGGTTTTGAACCCACACTGTCTGCAGCCCTGAATATGGTTTTGCGTGGTTTCCAATTTTCACAGCAGGCAAATGCTGGGCTTGTACCTTAATTAAGTCCACGGTCGCTTCCTTCCCATTCCTAGCTCTTTCCTATCCCATCGTCGCCGCAAAACCTATCTGTGTCGATGCGACGTAAAGCAAAATTTTAAGAAAAGAAACAAGCCTCTGAACATCAGCATTATTACATTCTTGCCTGATTTCGGAAACTCCCCCGTATAGGTCCGTCCAGTAGCTAAGGTTGTTTATCACGGAGTTCAATATTACTTTTCCTCTTCCCTGTCGTAGGTGAAATAACCGCGTCTTCTGTGTTGTTAAGAATGCTCAGTGTGCTTTCATGAAATTCAAGAAAGTCCTTACATTTACAGATTTAGAAGTCAATCTGATTGTAAGATTTTGTCTGTTCTTTACATCTGTATGGTGTTGGGGGATGGACGATGAAAATGGCTACAATAAAGTCAATCGAGAACTCTGAGATGTGGACTTACCGTAGGATGCTTATAATACCATAGGTAGCTAGAGTAACTAAAGAAGAATGTCTGAAACGTATGCACAGAGATCGATAACTGATAGTTAAAGTTAAAAAGAGAAAGATTGCATACCTGGTACATATCTCGCGGAATTCCAAATATTACCTTCAAGAGCTTGTTGATTGTGGAAGAGAAGGTCGAAGGCACAGGGGTAAGAGGTCGAAGAAGAAGAAGAAGAAGAAGAAGAATATTATCAAGACTACAAAACAGTCTGATACGCATAGCAAACAATAGGACAGAAATATAACCTGTGGTCGTCAACATGTCGTCAAGATGTATTGTTGTAGTACACAGAGTACTTGAAATATAGGCCTACTTCGGTTTAACAACGCTGGCAGTAGATTTCTGGAGCTTTTCTGCTTATTTGATTGTATACCTAGGACCTAGGAGAGGGTTTTCATTCAATTAGAAGATGACGCCTTCTCTCTGGCCAGGAGATGCGGCGGGTTTTTTTGTGGTTTGATGGAGTTGGGTGAGGGGTGATGGCGGTAACACGACGTCCCATAGGATATCTGGGAAGGTACTACCGGTAGTACAGGCACGATCTGCCTCCTTTTCTCGTTGGGAGTACCTCGAAAAACAGTCTAATTCCCAACAGGAGCATTAATTCAACTGGTAATTATTACCATGGTTGGCGTGATTTATAAATTTTTCTCACCACTATTGACAGTATCAAGAGTTATTTCTCGTTATACGTTGCTTGCTGCATCCGACATAGGTGACAATCCTGTGACTCTCCTTGGAACCGTATGTCAAGAATTGATGTTCCCGCTAAATCTGTCGTGAAAGCAGAGGGATACGAATCAGTATGTAAACGTGTACGACCGGTGGTACATGAAGCAGCACCGGGCGAGTTGGCCGTGCGCGTTGAGGCGCGCGGCTGTGAGCTTGCATCCGGGAGATAGTAGGTTCGAATCCCACTATCGGCAGCCCTGAAGATGGTTTTCCGTGGTTTCCCATTTTCACACCAGGCAAATGCTGGGGCTGTACCTTAATTAAGGCCACGGCCGCTTCCTTCCAACTCCTAGGCCTTTCCTGCCCCATCGTCGCCATAAGACCTATCTGTGTCGAAGCGACGTAAAGCCCCTAGCAAAAAAAAAAAAAAAAAAAAAAAAAAAAAAAAAAAAACATGAAGCAGCTGAGAACGAGTATGTACAACAACTGATAGCTTGCATCCCATCGTGAATGTGTTAAGGGTCTCTGAATGTCGAAATGAGTAGTGATTTAACAATCCGTGAGAAAACAGAGCCAATATGGATCCGCTAGTCAATACAGCCAGCCCTGTTTTATCACACGTTGTTACATCATTAATAGCTAGTCAATACAGATCTGACAGGAACCGAAAATGGTCAAGATCATTAATACCGAAATGAGTAGTGACACTATGAGAGTTTTCTCTCAAAAGTATCTCAATATTTGATATAGCTCATAAAATCTCATAAATAAATCATATTTATATAGTTCTTGATGAAAGAACAAAAATCTCTCTTAAAAATGTTATGATTTCTATCAAAACTTGACTAAACATAACAATTTCCCGTGGTGGTGGTGGTGGCGGTGGTGGTGGTAATTAGTGTCTTTTTGCAATTGGCTTTCTGTCGCACCGACACAGATAAGTATTATGGTGGCGACGGGACAGGTAAAGGCTACGAGTTGGAAGGAAGCGGCCATGACCTTAATTAAGGTACAGCCCCAACATTTGCCTGGTGTGAAAATGGGAAACTAGGGAAACCATCTTCAGGGCTGCCGACAGTGGGGTTCGAACCCACTCTCTCCCGAATGCGAGCTCACAGTTGTGCGCCCCTAACCGCACGGCCAACTCTCTCGGTAAGTATTGTTTTAAGAGGAAGTACAGCAAGATTAGGATGACTATTTAGCTCATAGCTCTAATGAGCAATCCGGTATGAGAATTTTTTTAGCTAGTTGCTTTACGTCGCACCGACACAGATAGGTCTTATGGCGACGATGGGACAGGGAAGGGCTAGGAGTGGGAGGGAAGCGGCCGTGGCCTTAATTAAGATACAGCCCCAGCATTTGCCTGGTATGAAAATGGGAAACTACGGAAAACCATTTTCCGGGCTGCCGACAGTGGGGTTCGAACCTACTATCTCCCGAATACTGGATATTGGCCGCACTTAAGCGACTGCAGCTATCGAGCTCGGTGGTATAAGAATATCAGGAACTTCAACCAATTAACAGCTGTCTATCACCAAAATTTTATCGTTTAAGTGTTACCACTTTCATTTCTGCATTGAAAGTTTAGTTCTCTGCATAATCTATGGATATATATGCACTTCATTTGTTTTATATGTATGCATTTTTATTATAACTACTTATCTACTTTTGTAGTTATTCGCTAAAACTTCAAAATTAATGCAACCTGAGCCCCAGATTCTGTCAAGATTAATTCACTTGCAACTCAGTTTCTCACGAATTTATCGATAAAATCTGAATCTCTCATTAAATTACTACAGATAATTTGTTCAGTGATCACACTATACCAAATATGCAGTGTAAATTGCATATGTAATTTTAATCACTTAATTATGTCAAAATACGGACAATACGCTGAGCTAATCAGAAAACTTAGAGCGTCCTTTTGAGTGAGAGATGACTTTTACTGCTTCAGAACATTGCTATGCATCAGCTCTGCGGTAGCCCTTTCGGTACTTCTTGGATGGAGCTAGTGAGACAGACGACCGGGAATTTCTCCAGTGACCTGTGATGTGGGGCCTTTCAGTGTTTCGTTCTCTTCGTCTGGTTTACCTGTGAGTTTCTGGGAGATGCAACGAGAATGTTCTGTCTCTAGCCACGTCGCGAATATTTTGGTACACATCACCCGAGCAATAAAACGTGAGGCTAGCCGCGGACAGTCAGTCAGTCAGTGGTGGAGTCAGTCTTGGACTCGAAGTCAGTGTTAGAGTCACTGTAGGACTCAGTGTCCGTGTCGGAGTCAGTGTGAGACACGGTGTGTTGGGGTTCGATGGCTGTGTTGAAGACGACAGAGGTGGTGGTTGTCGCTTGTGTTCCACCGAGTCCTGAACGACGAGTTGTATTTGATTGTTTTACTTTATTCTTTTAGAATTTTTATATTGTTATTTCTTACGACCATACCATTAGGCTATCTATTAGAAACAGTGCATACCAGCAAGCAGGCAGCTGTGTTTGGTCTATGTAGTTGATTTCCAGAAGTGGCTACGTTTACGCCGTCTCTGTACGCTACAGATGCACCTCACGCGGCTTGTCTCGTCGCTAGTCTCCTGAGCCTTTACGAGAGAGCTGTTGCTACTGCTCAGTATCAGCATATATTCACCCTCTTGCCGACTGACTTGGCAATTATCTCCAGTATATCTATATGCAGGGGGGAACAAAAAATGCCGCACTTGGAGGTCGGCATGCAATTCCTCATCTCATTGCAAGACAAAAGTTTCTATAGCCAAATCGGATCTGGTGATGTTGGAAAACAAGAAGAAAACGAGAAGCTGGCAACACTGTCACATCCTGCAGCGCATCGGAATGTGATAGAGAAACGTGCATCATCCCGCTCTACCGTACCGCAGCTCACTGAGTAGACGGCTGGGTTATCAAACCCATATGCACCATGGAGCTACGGCTCGAATCTACGTCAAGTTATTTTTATTTTATGTGTGTGACGTCAGGTCCCTAGTTCCCGTCGTGTAACTGCGTTTGTAAGCGTGACATCCTATTGTCACATGACAATAGTCGAACACATGACAGTGTGATCCATCCAACTGAATGCATGAGTCGACTAACCACGCTGTGCACAACCTTAACTGGTCCTGTCAAGTGCATATAGGGCGGCTTCCTGATGGAGTACACAAACGGCGAATACGTCGATATGCTTTTAGTGTTGGATGCATCCGATAACCAAGCTTCTGCTGTTGCTCGTGAGTATGCAGCACGGTACCCTCAAAGGCGCCATCCCGATAAGAATGTTTTTCGTCGCCTTGAGCAACGCCTGCGGGAAACCACAAGTAGTGGACAGAAGTCGTCCAAGGACTAGACGTACTCCACAATCAGAGGACGACATTCTTGAAGCCGTTCACTAATTACCTCGGTGAAGTACCCGTGATATTGCAAGGCAGTTCCAGGTATCTCAAACACTGGTTGTTGATGTGTTGCACGGCGAAAAACCGCATCCATATCATTACACGTTAACTCAAAACCAGCGGCCAGAAGACCGCATTCAACGAGTACAGTTCTATGAATGTCTTTTGCAACAAGTTGAAGATAACGAACATTTTATAAAGAATGTGATATGGAGTGAAGAATGTAGCTTCACTCGGGAAGGTATTTTCAACCATTACAACAGCCATTATTGGTTTGACCACAACCCACATATCACCCGTGAACGCGGCTTTCCGGCACGCTTTGGCATAAACCTGTGGGCTGGAATCGTAGGAGGAGTGCTTTTAGGTCCTTATCTATTGCCTGACAAGTTGAACGCGCCCTGCTATCGTACGTTTCTGGGCAATACTTTGCCTGACGCTTTAGAAAATGTTCCACTTGGTGTTCGGCGACAGCTATGGTTTCAGCAAGATAATGCACCGCCACACTTTGGAATGACTGTCTGAAACTGGTTAAATGAAGCATTTCCGGGGAAATGGATTGGTCGTGGAGGTCCAATGTTCTGGTCCCCACATTCCCTCGACCTTAATCCACTAGATTTTTATTTGTGGGGACACTTCAAGGAAAATTTTTATAGTACTCCACCCATGGATGTACAAGACCTAATAGCTCGCGTGCACGCTGCATCGGCAATGGTGGATGCAGGTTTGTTGCGTAAGGTTCGGCAAAGTATGCTCCAGCGAGTGACGAAGCATTTGCAAATGCAAGGTGTTCGCTTTGAACATCTGCTGTGAAGTGAACGTTGCTCGTAAGAGTACGTACCGGCTCTGTGACGATAGATTGGACGTCACACGTACACTATGGAATTATTGTGCATAGCATAATGGGCAATCCAGTGTAGCCTACGTACTGTACTGTATCGTGTTTCCTTGTACCGCATTGGATAGAGACGATGTTACTGTATCCACTATTATGTTCTACGTATTGGCTTTATTTGTGCCATGGACGAAGCAAAGCGGTCATTACGTCTGTAAGAAGTTCATGTTATGTTTGAATGTTTAAATAAAGGTAAGTGTAACGGTAAGATAGAACATAGTGTATTGCATAGTCGAGGTATACGTTGGATACAACTTCATATATTAACTGAAAAAAAAAATTTGTGCGAACGTGACTCGAAAATCGGCGCGTCCGCACAACCAGCATTTATGACATTGCCTCATCTCGCTGGGATAATGAGACAGCTCCGGCAGAGCGCCGAGTTCATGCGACCTGCGCTTGGCCACGCTGCACGCCGTTACAGTGTTGTCAGAGCCACGTTTCTTAACTCGCACTTCTATTAAACCTATTCCTGGGACTAGGTTTTGTAAGGTAAACTTTTGCCGTGACTTTCGACGAGGAACCGCATGCCGACCTCCTCGTGAGGCCTTTTTTGTTCACTCTGTATATAAAATAACATGTCCTGACTGACTGACTGACTGACTGACTGACTGACTGACTGACTGATTCATCATCGCCGAGCCAAAACTACTGAACGTAAAGAAATGCAATTTTGAGGATACATTTATATTAATGTAGGTGCTTACCAAGGGAGGATCTTTGGATATTCCATCGCTAAAGGAGTGAAAAGGGGGGTAAATTTTTAAAATAAATGTATCTATATTAGAAAAACTTAACAGTTCAAAGTCGTAAAAATTGGTATTTAGAATCTTCTTTAAAAATAAGGAAACATGTATTCCTTTGTTTTCGAAAAATCCTATTAAAGGGGTGTGAAAAAGGTGAAAAATGGGTTAAGTACCAGTAAAGAGGATACTTATATCTCGAAAACCAAAGATGTTACAGTCTTGAAAATTGGTATTTGAAATGATCTTTAAAAATAAAGAAACATGGATTTTTTTGTTTTTGGAAAATCTTCTTAAGAGACAGTAAACAGGAGTCACAAATGGAGTGAATTTTAAAATTAGTATATGTACGATATATCTCAAAAAACGCAACACGTTACAGACGTGAAAATTGGCATTTGGAATCTCCTGTAAAAGTAAAGGAACACGCATAATTTGTTTTCTGAAAATCCGCTTGAGGGGAAGTGTTAAAGGGGGTGAATTTTTAAAATGAGCAATCTGTAGTAGTCCGCCTCTGTGGTGCAGTGGTTAGTGTGATTAGCTCCGTAAACGAAATTATTCATCCCTCCAAATCTGTTTGACGTACAAAGTTTTAATTTTACTAGAAGGGTGTTCTTTTATGTTCTAGGTGTAAAATACCGTATATTTCAAAATATTTCTCCCCTAAGAGGTTTAGATGGCGGTTGACCCTCCGAAACCCTTTCAGTCCCTAACTTATTTTTTTATGAAACTTGGTCTTCAGTACTCTAGAAGTTAATATTTTTTTAACATTCACCCCTTAAAAAGTGTATATTCGTCCATTACTGTTCGACGTACAAAATCAAAATTTCACAGGTTGGTCGCGTTTATATGCCAGATTTTAAATAAGATATGATTTAAAACATTCAAATTCTTCCGTATGGGGTTCAAATGAGTGTTTATTAAGAAAATGAAGAATCATTCCCCCAAAAATATTACAGGCTTAGCTGACAGTGGACTCTCCAAAAAGTAAAACTTTGAATAATAATTTTCAGTTTAAAGCCGTATCAAAGCACGGGTATCTTGATAGTATAATATCGATTTTAACATTGTAATTGCATTTATTAGTGACTAGGTGAGGACAATCCACTTCGCTGTGATTTTTTTTTTTACATCCGTGCAGTTTTCTCCATAATGCAGAAGACGTTGCATTGAATGACCACTCCTTTTCTGTTTCTTCTTTTATTTTATTCGTTTTAACGGTACATAAATATCTTACTTACTAAGTAATTTCATAAAAATATATTCTTATTCATTACATTTGATGTCTTATTGTCTGCCGCATGCACAAACATATTTTCTGTTTGTCCGACGCGCGAGAAAGCAACGTAGAGCTGACCAAGTGTGAAACAGGAATGTTTGACCGAGATGAAAATGTTGTTTATTTTTCGATCAAAACTTTACCTCTGGAGGTCGCGTATGATAACCACACATAAAAACAATGAATTACACTTTCGGAGGACCACTTAAATGTTATTAAGGCAATACAGTATATAAAACATAAAAGGTACACAAGTCACATATATTCAGATGTACGTGAACTACAAAAGGCACTAGTACTGAACGTACTTCTTGTACATATACAATAAAATTTTATTTACACATGCGGTACGTACTAACACAAATTAACACTCGAAATATTCTTTACACTTGTGTTCCTAATTGTTATTGTGCCAATGGTTTGGCTGCACCTGAAAGGTTAGCACTGTTGTGCTAGTATTTTGTGAGACTGCTGTCTCTACATGTTACTAGCGGCATGTCTGACGCGCTACTCTCTTTTCTCTCGCCAGTCACTCGCGCCAGAAAACAGTCCCGGAAGCCAAGTGCTGCCCTCTATTCACAATTTCAAGAAATATAAATAAAACACTACAATAATGTAAGTTACACAAATAAGTCATAAAATCACTCAAATATAACTGTTAATGCGATATGCAGTAACATACCGGCCCACTTAAAATGTGCTCACATTTTACAAATTAAATGCAATAACAATGAAATTAAATACCCTGAAAATAAGACAAGTAATGCATGAGTTCTGTCTCAAAAAAAAAGAAAAACTGTCAAGGCAAAGATAAATACATATGCACAAATACACAAGAAAATATGGACGACGCACTACACTGAGGTCACTAGTCAATTGGGAGTGGGCATAATTTGCACACAGGTCTCCTATAAACTCCTGTGGGTGTACGGACATCAACGACTCTCACCAACCCGTCCTTGCCTGGAAATGTTTGCTCAATGATGCCTAGTCTCCAGTCCAATGGTGGAGTGTTGTCCTCCTTAATTAGGACAACAGTTCCTGTAGATACACTGGGCTGTGCTGACTTCCATCTCATGCGTTGCTGCAAGCTGCCCAGATAGTCGGATGACCACCTGTTCCAAAAATGTCCCTTCATTTTTTGAAGATGATTCCACCTGGAAAGCCTTGAAGTATTTGATAAGGTTAGGTCTGTTTCAGGTATGGCCATCATGGGTTCTCCTATCAGGAAATGTCCGGGTGAAAGATAAGAGGTGTCATTTGGGTCATTGTTCAGGAGAGTGATTGGACGTGAATTTAAAATGGATTCAATCTGACAGAGAAGAGTGGTCATTTCTTCGAATGTCAAGTGAGCGTGCTTTGTGATTCTAGTAAGGTGAAATTTCATAGATTTCACCCCAGCTTCCCAAAGACCTCCGAAATTTGGTGCTCGTGGAGGAATGAATTTCCAGGTAAATCCTTCTTGGATTCCAACATTATCAATTTCACGTTGGTGTTGCTCTGATTGGAATAATTTGTTAAGTTCTCGAAGTTGATTTCTGGCTCCGATGAATGATGAACCATTGTCACTGTGAAGTTGAAGTACCTTTCCTCTCCGGGCTATCATTCTCCTTAAGGCAGCAATGAAGGCTTCGGAGGTTAAATTGCTTACAAGTTCCAAGTGAATGGCCTTGGTGGCTAAGCAGACAAAAAGTGCAACGTAGCATTTTACTCTCGTGTTACTACGTGGAGAACCCTGTTTAATGAAGAAGGGTCCCGCAAAGTCTACACCGCTATATAGGAAAGGACGAGTGGGTTTAACTCTTTCAGCAGGCAGCTGGCCCATCAATTGCGATGAGCTCTCGGCCTTGAACCTGTAACATGTCACACATTTGCGAATGACACCTTTGACAGTTGTCCTGGCGTGAGGAATCCAATACTTCATTCTAAGTGATGCAACTAGTAGCTGTGTGCTAGCATGTAGTAATCTTAAGTGTTCGTCACGAATAATTAATTTCGTGACATGGTGATGCGCTGGTAGTATAATCTGATGTTTCTGGTCATATGCTGCGTCTGCATTACGTAATCGCCCGCCCACTCTGAGACACTCATCTTTATCAAGAAATGGAGCGAGAGATTTTAACTGACTTCTCTTGTCAACTTCTTTTTTCAGTTGAAGATATTGAATTTCCTTCTGAAATTCCTGGTGTTGAATATATCGTACACAGCAAAGTAGTGCATTGTTGCATTCTTCCGTGCTTAGATTTCCTGTAATCTTCGCATGTGAGTGCTGTAAATTGTAGATGAATCTTTTACAGTACGCAAAGACACGTTTCATTCTTGATAACGAGGAAAACCGTGTAGTGATGTCTTCATTATCGCAGCTGTTGATTGCACATGTAGTGGGTTTGGCTTCAAGTGCTTCTGAGGTACATTCTGCAGTACTGATTGGCCATAATTCTTCAGGCTGGCACAACCAGGACGGTCCATGCCACCAGAGGTCATGTGATTTTAATGCTTGAGGCTCGCTTCCTCGTGACAATATGTCAGCTGGATTCTCTTGTGTAGACACATGATGCCATGTGCAGTTTTCTGCCGTGTCCTGGATTTCAGAGACCCGGTTGGCGACGAATGTTTTCCACCTCGTCGACGGTGACGCAATCCATTGTAAGACAATTGTAGAGTCTGTCCACGCATGAATAGAACTTATATCCAGGTTGAGACTCGTGAACGTTCGCTTAAGTAATCTTGCTAACAGGAGAGCGCCGCACAATTCTAAGCGTGGAATTGACAATTGTTTAAGTGGGGCGACTCTTGATTTAGAACACATCAAATTGCATGAAATAAGCCCTTCTTCATCTGTGGTACGAATGTACACGCAAGCCCCGTAAGCACGTTCAGAGGCGTCGCAGAAACCATGTAATTCACAATTTACAACTTTAGTCTTACTTAAAATGTACCTGTCAATTTTGATGTCGTTAAGTTCTGGTAATTGCGAGTAAATAGCATTCCAAGTGTTAAGAAGCTGACTCGGCAGGTCTTGATCCCATTTTAATTGAAAGGTCCAGAGTTGTTGCATGAAGACCTTGCATGAGAGAATAACTGGACCCAATAAGCCCAGAGGGTCAAAAATTGCAGCAATAGTTGAGAGTACACTTCTCTTGGTTGCATGGGAAACCCTTTTAACAGTTATGTCGAATTGAAACTGGTCCGTAGAAGGGTGCCAGAGTATTCCCAATGTTCTTACTGTGTCTGCATTGTCGAGTTGAAGTGGTAATTTGGTTTCTCTATTTTCTTCTGGTATTTTTGACATGACCTTACTGCTGTTAGAACACCATTTCTTAAGTTCAAATCTCCCTCTTAACAGTAATATCTCTAATTCTTGCTGTAAACGAATGGCTTCTGATTCAGTACTGGCTCCGGTTAGGAGGTCATCAACATAAAAATCCTTTCTAAGGACAGCTGCTGCTTGTGGAAATTCCTTTGACTCGTCATCGGCTAACTGTTTCAAACACCTCACAGCGAGAAAGGGAGCACTTGCCGTACCGTAAGTAACTGTCGTGAGTTCATAACACTGGAGAGGTTCGGTGCTAGTGTTTCTCCATAGTATTCGTTGTAGTTTCATGTCCTTGTTGTCAACTTGTATTTGTCGATACATTTTTGTAATATCTGCGACAAGAGCAATCTTGTGTGATCTGAAACGTAGTACAATAGAATGCAGGTCGTCTTGTATGGTAGGACCTACGAGTAACTTGTCATTCAAAGATACGCCACTGTCAGTCTTAGCAGACGCATCAAAGACAACACGAGTTTTAGTGCTGGTACTTGTTGGTTTGAATACGGCATGATGTGGCATGAAGTATCCTCCATCTTCAGTGCACGTGGGTACCGGTTTCATGTGGCCAAGTTTCAAATATTCATTCATGAATGCTGAATATTCTTCTCTTAATTTGGGATCACGATTAAGTTTCTTCTCAATACTGTAGAATCTCACTACTGCCTGAGGGTATGAATTCCCTAACTGCGATGAAGTCTGTTTAAGTGGCAGTCGAACTCGGAACCTTCCTGTAGCATCTCGCGTTGTGTTCTTAGTGAAGTGTTCTTCGCAATCTCTTTCTTCTTTAGTGATTGGTGGCATATTCAGTTCTTCTATTTCCCAGAATCTTTTAAGGTGTGTGTCTAATTGGTCTACCTGGATGAATAGTGATGTTGCATGTTCCCCTTGGTGTTGTATGGGTGCCTGGCCAGCTACTACCCAACCCAGTTTCGTATTCTGCAATGTTGGATACCCATCACGAGTTTTCTTGCCCTCCAATATAACCTTAAAGAATATGTCTGCACAGAGTAGCAAATCGATCTTGCTTGGAATGTGGAAATTTCTGTCGGCATATTTTATATTGGTGGGTAGATTCCATCTTGAAATGTCGATTTTTCTACTTGGCAAATTGTTTGTAATCTTTGGTAGCACTAAGCATGTGGCATCTACATTGAAAGGGCTGACCGCAGATTGCAAATGAACTGTAATGCAGTGTGAGGTTTGAACTCCTGCACCGTTAATTCCAGTTACTGGTGTAACATGTTTTCGTTTTCTTAGACGTAATAATTGAGCTAGTTCTTCGCTCACGAAATTTGTCTGAGAACCTGAATCCAAAAGACATCTAGCCTCATGCATATTACCGTGAATGTCCTTAACCTTGACTATCGCTGTTGATATCAAGACTGTAGACAGATCGGATTCCTTGACAGCGCAGTGAGTAACATCTGTTGAACGGGTTGTGTGATTAGCTACTGCTTGGCGTGAGCTGTGTTCTCTCTCTGTTTCCCGTGAGCTAAGCATTGGCCTGCTGCGGTCACGTCTGGTGTCATCATGCAATAGTGAATTGTGATACTTTCCGCACATCTTGCACGAGCCTGATTGGCACTGATTGACATTATGATTACTGCCCAAGCAGTTAAAGCATAATTTGTAATCTCTCACAACATTATGTCTCTCATGGACATTGAGCCTTTTGAAGGACTCGCACTTAAATAGGTAATGTGAGCCCTTGCAGAGTACACATTGGTAATTAACACTAGCATGCACATTGCTTACTTGATGTTTGGGTGTAGATCTAATCGACTGTTTAATCTGTTGAACTTGAGTACCTGGCTTGATTGCCTCAAGTGCTAAACATCTCTTTTCTAAAAATGTCCACAACACCTCCAGAGATTCTAACTCAGAACCTGAAGTGTGTATTTCCCATGCCTTCCTAGTCGCTGGGTCTAGTTTGTTGATTAACAATTGTGACAATAATAAATCTTCAATTGAAACATCTAAGTCAAGGGCTTGTAATGCTTTTACATTGGCCTGACTTGTGTTTATAGCCTCTCTGAGAGAATTGGCATTCTCTTTCTGGATTGAGTCTTGCTCTAATATCCGTTTAATGTGGATTGACGAAATTAATTTGTTGTTTTGAAACCTGTCTATTAACCTTTGCCAAACTATGCTGTAGTTTTCAGCAGATAGAGGGAGACTTTGTGCAATTGAAAGAGGTTCGTTTCTTAGACTGCTAATTAGGTAGTGAAATTTCTGTATATCATGCAAATCTTGATTGTTATGGATCATAGATACAAAGGAATCGTGAAATCCTCTCCAGTCTTCGTACTCGCCTCCAAATGGTTTCAGTGTAATAGTAGGTAATTTGATGTGCGCCCCATTGTAATTATTGCTTACTGAGATATTCCCTTGACTGGAGTGTCTGGAAAGACCTGTTATTTCATGCTGGGTGATTATTCTGTCTATGTCGACCTTTATCTGATGATATGTGTCTTCAAATATTTCTCTATCTGCTTCGTATGTTTCTCCCTCCTCACTGATTTCTAGCTGGGATTGAATGTCCTCATACCTTTGTTTCAATTCCTCTAAACTTTCCCTACGAGAGATAATAGCCACAATTCCCTGCTCACTGTTAAACCCATCTACGAAGTTTTTAATACGTGTTACGCTGCCCTTTATTACACCTCGTTTGCGTATTAGAATTTTAATACTCTCCTCTGCCATAATGAAAGGATAGGAATAAAGATATGAATTGGATCTGACCTTGTAAGGTGTGGGAACTAGTTGTTGTCATCAAGGAGCCATCTTGATATGGCTCAGGGTTGCTACTGCCAACAATCCACAGGTTGTATTCCACAGCGCGGAAGATTTGACCGGCGCGGTTGGTAGCTCTGATTTAGCGGCGTGAGTTCGCGCGTAAATCAGCCATGTGGCGAATTGCGTCATAAATTGCACCACGATACATCACAATATATTATCGGCATAATCCAGTCACTGTAAATGCACTATGTTTGTTGTCACATAAAATGAAAGCTCGAAGTATCCGGCCCGTTAGGACCAAAATGTTTGACCGAGATGAAAATGTTGTTTATTTTTCGATCAAAACTTTACCTCTGGAGGTCGCGTATGATAACCACACATAAAAACAATGAATTACACTTTCGGAGGACCACTTAAATGTTATTAAGGCAATACAGTATATAAAACATAAAAGGTACACAAGTCACATATATTCAGATGTACGTGAACTACAAAAGGCACTAGTACTGAACGTACTTCTTGTACATATACAATAAAATTTTATTTACACATGCGGTACGTACTAACACAAATTAACACTCGAAATATTCTTTACACTTGTGTTCCTAATTGTTATTGTGCCAATGGTTTGGCTGCACCTGAAAGGTTAGCACTGTTGTGCTAGTATTTTGTGAGACTGCTGTCTCTACATGTTACTAGCGGCATGTCTGACGCGCTACTCTCTTTTCTCTCGCCAGTCACTCGCGCCAGAAAACAGTCCCGGAAGCCAAGTGCTGCCCTCTATTCACAATTTCAAGAAATATAAATAAAACACTACAATAATGTAAGTTACACAAATAAGTCATAAAATCACTCAAATATAACTGTTAATGCGATATGCAGTAACAAGGAATCCTCCAAATTAACTCCACAATAGTGAAGCGTCTGACCCTCAGCCCTACTGACAGTCATACTGTAAACTAATCTCACTGGAACTTGTAATCATTTGAACCAAAACGACAAATCATTTGAGATCAGTGTAATTCTTGGTATAATAACCAATTTTCCTTTTTCTTTGCCGGCTAGGATTACTGCCCTTAAAGAGCTGTTTCAGTACGTACCTGCTTTATATTCGATAATTGCAGAAAATACTCACAGATGTACTCTAAGTAGCAAACTGCTATGGTTGTGAGATCACCATACTCGTGCCAGATGAATCATAGGTGGTATATAAAAGCAAGGAGTACATATCACAGCCTTCAAGAGTACATTCTCATTCCGATCCTTCCAGTATATTCTCACTCCTCGTTTCCCTAGTATGTCTCTTCAGTGATGCCCAGGCCATCTATGACAGCTGATGGCGGAGCTGTTGAGGATCCAACCAGCCTTCGGGCTGATGACTAAACACACACAATAACGAAGTCAGCCATTTTCAAGCACCACATCTCCCACACCACCATAGCTACACACCCACAACCACTATAGTGCACAATGGAAAACTCGAGGCTACTACAGCACTCACTCGCCAGTTGTTAGCGGTGGGTAGTTGTGACTGCAAGGCGAAATATACGGACACACACGTCTGTTTATACATACAGTCGGCCAATTTCAACCCCTACATCTTCCACACCTCCACAACTACCGACACAGAACCACTACAGTGCACGAGGACAGACTCGAGTCTATTTCCACACACAAAAACCAGTGGTCTGTGATGGGTAGTTTTGGTTGAAAGGTGAGATATACGAACACACAAGTCTATTTTTATAATGATATAGTCCAGCCTATTGGTCAAGATCATTAAAACGTCAATTCTCCGTGACGTGACGCCATTGTTTGCCAGTTCGAGCTCCGGTGGTGGAGAAAAATGTCACATCAGAATGTTGGCCGGCTGAAGAGATGGCGGTATACAGTGTATACGTATAAACACTACAGTCTGTCTCCCCATGTGGAGAGCCGAAGTAAACAATCGCAAGCACCTGTATTCTGAAGTCCTACCAAACCAAACCAAACCCTCTGGCCGGGGCCGCCATCTTACCGTCAGATAGCTCCTCAATTCTAATCACATAGGCTGAGAGGACCTCGAGCCAGCCTTCAGGTCCAGATAAAAATCTCTGACCTGGCAGGGAATCGAACCCAGGGCCTCCGGATAAGAAACAGGCACGCTACTCCTACACCACGGGGCCGGGCTGAAGTACTACCTGTATCAAAACATTTCCCTTTCGTTCATTAGACTGTTTCGCCTGAGCAAAAATCCGCATTATTACGATTCTTCCTTTTATCACAGAGGAGTTAGAACAATTCTACTTTCAGATGTGGTAAAGATACTGAAGGTAGGGAGAACCTAACGTTTAGCCATAGGCTACATAAATATCACGCCAGCCACATTACGCCTGATTAGATACACAGTACAAACTCCTTGAAATACGAGTATTACCTGCTTGTCTGGATAGAAAAGTCGTCTTCTTCTTTTCCTACCGCTTTTTCCTACACCTGTGGGATCGCGGGTGCCAACTGCGTCGCAAATGTGGATTTTAACTGTTTTACGGCCGGATGCCCTTCCTGACGACAACCCTATATGGAGGGTTGTAATCACTATTGCGTGTTTTTGTGGTGTGGTATGTTTGCTGAAATAATGAGGAGAGTGTTGGGACGGACACAAACACCCAGTCCCCAAGCCCGAAGAATTAAGCAGAAGCTATTAAAATCCCCGACCCGGCCGGGAATAGAGGTCCGGGACCGTCTGAAGCGAATGCCAGTACGCTGACCATTCAGCCAACGAGTCGGACCCTGTTTGGACGGAAACACAATACATCAAATCCAAAATTATCTCTATATATAAAAGCAAGTCGGTCTGGAGCGATGTATACATAAATATTTAAAAATGAAAATAGGCGTGAATTAATGAGGCACTTTCAGAAATCTCAGAAATTTGAAACTTTGTACGGGAGAAGCTGATGACCTCAGGATCCCTAAAACAATCGAAAATTCTCAAAATTCCCTGAAGGGGGCACGCTGGGGGCCTCAAATTTTGGCCTCAGCATAAGAACGCAGTAATATAATTTATCCAAAGTAACAGCCTAGTGGCTTCGTGGGCTTAAAAATTTTCATAATTTCCTACCTTTTATCCCCCGTCCCCCAAATCAAGATGACAACCTGCCAGACGAGGTAGAAATTTGATATTTGAAGAAATTATAGCTTTTAGTCCCTATCCGACGGAAAAATTCCCAAATGTTCAAATTTTTCACTTTTTACCCTCAGAGATATCGAAGTATGGAGGCAATTTTAATGACTGTGCAGACATTCTTTCGAGGTATTTGTTGGCTAAATGGTAAGTCGTATCATAAAACGAATGGCACAATCCCGTTCAATTTGGAGTGATCTACAACTTTGGTCCTTTGACTTTTTGTCGCATCTCTCTCCCTTATAAGTTAGATTTGGCCGTATTTCTGGATTGTTCGTAAATTTCTTGACTTTTACAAGTATATTTCATTGTTTGACACACTTATAAGAATGATAGGATCATCAAATTCTACACGAATATTGGCTCACCCAAGAGCCGTATGTGTGCCAAATTCTATGTTTTAAGCTGTCACGTAAGCTATGTTTTAAGCTGTCACGTAAGTATCTGAAAAGTAATTCAATATGTGAAAAGCTTATACCAATTTCACCCTATTCATCTTTTCTAAAACAATCTTACTTTTAAATAGATGAGATACTTGAACATATCATAGGACCTGCAACTTAGATATCTAAATTTCGATATGTTGTACCGTTTTGCAGCAGCTTTTCTGTAAATTAAGGTAAGCATGCATATACTTCCGTATGACGATCTATAATCAATTATTAAAGTCGATTTGTGGCGATCTAGTAAGGGTTTGTCTGCCGTTGTTATTAAATACTTTGCAAATCGATAGTGACTGTCAGAAGGAGGGCGTCTTCTGTTGTAATCAGTCCTCCCCACATCGACTTTGACAGGCAGTAAGAATGGGGTCGTCCTCCAACTCTTGTGCACTATTGTAATGAATAATTCCCTTCTCGATTCGTCTAGCAGAAGACAAGGGAGCGTGCATTTTTTTTCAATACTCTTTTACCCGATTCTGTTTGTCAGTAGGCAAGGGTGTCTCCTATTGTAAACAAATTTACCCATTTAAAATGTGACTGACGTTAGGCGTGGTGGCCTGTTATTATAATGGAAACGCACCAACTCGGTGTGACTAGCAGTAAGCTGACTAGCATTAGAAAATGCGTCTGCCATTATAATGATAAGAACACAACTCAATTTTGACTGGCAGTAGGGAAGGTCCTTGCAAATACAATATAAGTTCCTCAACTGTAATCTATGTGAAAGTAGGAAATGAGGTCTGTCATTGTAATGAAACCTCCCCATATCGATTTTGGCCGCGCATTAGGCAATAGCGCCTGCCGTCAAATGAAAATGACCAACTTCTTTGTGAATTGCAATAGACAAGTGGACTTGCCCTTATCATCGCAGTCCCGCAAATCGCACTTACATTGGAAACAACGTCTTTGGATTTTACAATGCTGTTTCTCGGATAAAGCCAAGACACATGCAATTTAAAAAATCTTATTCAGTTCATGTGCAATAATTTACTTCGATATCCATATACGAAGTAGAGTACCGTAAGGAAGCACGGGTACATTTGCTAGTTATCTTATAATAATGAGCAAGAACATCCACCATATGTTAGGCTTGTAAGAGGAGCAACGTTAATTTCTGTGCGGATGTTCATATAATGAGTGCGTTACTAAAACAAAACCTCGCAGACATTGCATACTCCCGACTCTCAAACATGCTGAAACGACTAGATCGCGTGGTACGTATTCTACTTGCGGCCGTGGTCCCGATACAGCTGGGTGGTAGCTTAGTTGAACGCCACTCAACAGCAACCAACTCCACCACCAATTATCCCGTGTGGTGCTTCTTTATTTCTACTTCATTTCAGATTATTCTATTTCTGACTATTGCTATTTAAGAGAAGGTTTTAAATATACCTAAGTGAAACGGGTTTTATGCCTTTTTTCTGTGTCATTCCTTAGTTTCTTGTCAAACACACAGCAATGCAATGTGAATGCCGTATTACGATGAATTCCCACCTCCGGCGCAGATAGGCCTTATGGCGGCGATGGGATAGGAAAGGCTTAGGGATTGGAAGGAAGCGACCGTGGCCTTAAAGGACAGCACCAGCATTTCCCTGATGTGGAAATGGGAAACCACGGAAATCCATCTTCAGGGCTGTCGGTAGTGGGGGTTCGAACACACTATCTCCCGGATGCAAGCTCACAGCTGCGCGCGCCCCTAACCGCATGGCCTACTCGCCAGATTCTGGACGCAATATCTGTAAGATATCCATATTCGTAATGCACAATGCCAATTCAAACCAAAATTTAACCAAATGTTTCACGCTCCAATAATCTCAAATCTGGCAGAAGTTGGTAATACCAACATTTTCAAACGAAGTCATTGTTAAAGTGAAAGAAGCCGTAAAACTAGTTCAGACCAGCTAAAGGTCTAGTGGCGCGTATTCTGCCTACACAGTCACACTCAGGGACATACTAGAATGCACAACTTGTCCATGATCACTGTAGATCGAAGTCTGCTTAGGAATCTGAAGAAAAACTGAACTTCTATGATTCCGTTATAGACACATTTGCAGTAAAAGGTTGCCTGTAAATGCCCTTTTGTGCTTATAAAGGTTTTTGCTTAATAAATCATTTTCTAACTGGCTTGGCCGGTAACAACTCTCAAAACGTTGTGCCACGCCACTGCATTTCTCACATGAGCAGTTCATAATAGCCTGACCTCTCAGACGACGCGGTGAGTAAAACATTGGCATACATGAATGAGCCGAAAGTCCAAGTATGTTTTTCACACTACTCCTGATCACTAGATCTATGCTATTAGTTTCTTTTACCGAGTGAGTTTGCCTTGCCGTTAGTGTCGCGTAGCGTGAGTTTGCATTTGGGAGATGATGGATTCGAATCCCATCGTCGCCATGCCTGGAGATAATTTTCCGTGGTTTCCCATTTTCACACCAGACAAATGCTGTAGTACCTTAATTAAGGTCATGGACACTTCCTTTCCAATAACAGCTCTTTTCCATCCTCGTGTCGCCGAAAACCTTCAATGTGTTAGTGTGACGTAGAACTGTTAGCAAAGAAAGAAAATGTTATTTTTAAATAGGGCGTCATTTGTAGTGAGAATACAAGTATTGTGACAAGGTACCAATTGATAATGGAACATTTCTGATTCGGTTTAAATAAAGGTGTGACGTTAATTTCTCTAGCTTGGTGTTGACGTTAAGCTAGTGTGCCCCTGTTGAATATTAAATATTTGATTTTCCCTCTAGGTCCTTCCGTTAACATTGAACTGCTCCTTTTAAAATTATGATAACGATGCCTTTACTTGTGTTACCAGAGAATCCAGTTTTATGAAAAATATCTCGAAGAGATAAATTATTCTAAAAGTAGAGGGTATGTTAGAAGTAATAATTACTTGGTCATCAGCAACTATAGTTAAGCAATCTGCGTGAATATCCTTCGATAATTTATAACCGAAAATGTTGTTGAAATTTTAGTCACACATTTCCTGAAAAATAAAGTCAACAGCGATGTTGAAGAACCGTCCTGCAGAATTTTTCGTTGCCTCGACGGGAGTGACTATTCCGAGCGACACAAAAACTCTAAAAATACCTATTAGCTTCAGGATAATATTTTAAATGCAAAATAATCTACGAAGATACCCAAATAGTTAATATGTCATGTAAATACTTACGGAGGAATTTAATCATTAGTACGTTCTCTTTCAACTTTACGGACTCTTTTGGTAATGAATGTGAATTCGAAAGATTGGTCGAGTTTATATCTGACTTCGACCACTTATCGAGAAATTATTGTACTGGGACTAGAATATAGAACTCATGGGCGGCATTAATGGGAACAGAAAGAATATATCATATTTGAGATAAAATATCATATGATACAAGAACGAAGACTGTCATATAATGATAATATTCGTAGGCTCGTGAATAGGCTTTCCTTTTTCATAGGCCAATAAATATCAGAAGGGTAAAACCTCTCTCATTTATAGACTACTTTTTTGCTACTTGCTTTACGTCGCACCGACACAGATAGGTCTTATGACAACGATGGGACAGGAAAGGGCTAGGAGTGGGAAGGAAGCGGCCGTGGCCTTAATTAAGGTACAGCCCTAGCATTTTCCTGGTGTGGAAATGGGAAACCACGGAAAACCATTTTCAGGGCTGCCGACAGTGGGGTTCGAACCTACTATCTCCTGAACACTGGATATTGGCCGCACTTAAGCGACTGCAGCTATCGAGCTCGGTACAGAATTCTTTTGATGGACATAACGTCTGTTACAAATCAAAGTTCATTAAGTGCAATCCCGTCATCCCATCTTGAAATCAATATTTGACCAAAAAACACCGAAGCTTTCGGTTAGTGAGTAACTGAGTGGAGCAGATTGATGAGCTGTCAGCTAATCTCTCAAAAACATGTTTACGCAATGGAGCAGAACTAATGAGTGAAACGTCCGTAGAACGACTATTGTACTTCTAGAAAGTGACCTAATCGATTCCCCTCTCTCTCTCAATATTACGTTCTAGTTCGATGTGTAATCAAGTAAATTATAAGTTACAACATAGTGGAAGTCATGTGGAGTGATTTTGTGGGTTACTAGGCCGAGTCTCATTATTTTTACTTGGAAGGCGTTGAAATGTATATTATTAAATTCTCTGTTTATCTGTTAGCGAAGGCACAGGCGTAGGTTTCGACTTCGTTTACTTTCCCTTTAACTCAATCCTCTGATACAAGTAAGAATAATTATACACCGTGCAAGGGAAATGGAATGACGTACCTTTATAAATTAGTACTAAGTTAGACAACTTCTTATCATGAAAAGTAATTATTTCGCAAGAAAACAAATACACTTTTAGTATTCAACAATAATTCTCCAATATTTAATATTTAATGGTAAAATTTAAACCTGGAATATTTTTTAAATACTGGCTGATGTAGCAATTGATTTCTACACTGTATACAGATTTCGAGGTGAAGCAGTGTACACGTTGTGATTAACATTTTTGCATACCTCTTAGCGTTACCCCACAAACGCGACGGAGAGGTCGCTAAATGTAGTTTCTTATGTGAAGACCGGGTTAGGGAAGTTTCATTGTAATGGCAGGCCCCCTTACCTACTGCCAATCACAATCGGATTGGGGAGTTTTCATTATAATGTCAGACACTTACTTTTCACCCGCACCTTTACATCCTAAGGTTACGATAACAAAAGCTCCACTCCCTCATCCCTTATAAAATAGCACATATCTTGTCAAATTATATTGTACTATAACCGTATGCTTCTGAGCAAGTGGCTGAATGTAGGGCAGTGTGACAAGAGTCTGGTTCTTTTGTCGGCATCGCACGTGCTCGTTCCCTGAGCGAGGCGACGACAGGTTTCAAACGTGAAGGGGAGCGAACCAGCTGGATCGGAAAATAAAATGAAAAAAAGAAGCGGAGAGAAAGAAATAGCGAGAATATGTTCACGTACAGTTGTACTTGATTAAATGTAAAGGGAATATTATTAGTAACATCGACGGCGTGATATTTTTTTTTGCTAGGGGCTTTACGTCGCACCGACACAGATAGGTCTTATGGCGACGATGGGATGGGAAAGGCCTAGGAGTTGGAAGGAAGCGGCCGTGGCCTTAATTAAGGTACAGCCCGAGCATTTGCCTGGTGTGAAAATGGGAAACCACGGAAAACCATCTTCAGGGCTGCCGATAGTGGGATTCGAACCTACTATCTCCCGGATGCAAGCTCACAGCCGCGCGCCTCGACGCGCACGGCCAACTCGCCCGGTGGCGTGATATTTGTACTTACAAAGGTGTATAAGGGTGCAATTAGACTGAACAGTGATAATGATATCATGTGTAAGCTACATTAATTAGTAATTGAATTTATGTGTAATTTTGAGTGGTGTACTGGTGGAAAGTAATAAGAATTAATTAAAGGAGTAGACAAGAATTCAGTACTTGAACTGACTCGTACTTCCTACGATCAGTGGGGCATGGCACTACTTAAGGGAAGTCATACGCATGTTCATTCTCACTTCATTTCAATTCTTCTCCGTCTACGCACAGTACACTGGTCTACAAGAACCTCGCTACACTCCGAGGGAGAGCTTCATTCGATATTCAGTCGTCAGTAGGGACAATGAGGACGCATATCCAGCGTTAATCATATACTTAGAAAGTTGTGCTAGTCTAGTACCACGATTAGTGTATTCAACCAACAGACGTCGAATGGATAATCATAAGAACGTGTTTTTCCGTGACAATGCGCAGGATTGTGCCTAGATCTTTCTCTAATTTCTTCTGTACAAGTTTCAGCAAAATCATCTGGAAGTGTGGAGTTGAAGAGGACCTCAACAGCTTACATTGCAAGCAGAAGAGATGTCATACTGGATTCTATCCATATTTCATCATGAACTGCTAAATCTGTAGACCGTCGCCAACGCAGGGATTTCAACCCTAGACTGTTCAATTGAGGACGTCCGGAGCTCAACATGAAGCCTACAGTATAAGTTAAGTCGGCAACGTCTTTATTTATATCTTTTATTTGTAGCAATTGATTTCTTTCTCTATTATTTTGGTGTGGTCTCGTAGTCTAGTAGTTGATTTCTTTCCATGTCATTTCATTAATTGTTGTCATATGTTCGAGCTAGGACATGAAGTTTAGTTCGTATACGTGAGTCATATTCCTAATGACGTGTTACAGAGTTCTGAAATAATAAATCATCGGAAGTTTATCCATGTGTTATCATAATCATCCATTCTTATTTAATGAATGTTCTGCATTAATGAGTTAATCTGTGTCGTAGGAATTTATTGAAATTATATTTTCCATATATTTTTCGATATTTCGGTGATATTTGGACTTACATTCGTACCTCGTGGAAATTGTAGTATGTCATCGGGATGTAAAGTATTCTGGAATAAGATCATGGATTTATTAGGAGTACGTGAATAGAGAGATATAATTCTGACTGGTATATTTAATCATCGAGACGAAGTTAATTGAAGTTAGACTAGTTTCTTGGAAAATAGCATGTTCTTACGTGATTGTCTGACTCCACGTTTTGTGATATACCGTTACGGAGAATATTAGTCGTCGTTGTAAGGTTGTAATTGTACTATGAATTTATGGTGAATGAATATATGTGATAAGAGTCGTCTGATAATGAATTACGACGTGTTTTGTGCGACGATATTTGTAATACGTGATATTGATGATAGAAGGAAATAGATGATAGTTCTTCGAGAATGCAAAATTGTAGTCGATATGATACAGTCTTCTGATAATGGTAATAAGTATATGTCAGTAGGCGTACTCCAGAATTCTGTCTTAAATTTTAGGAATAAGTTTATCCTGTTGTAACTTAAGGAAATCATTGATTTGAAGCCACGAATGTTTGTGTGAATCTTATTGGAAAATGATTAAAGTTGGACGTAGATTTTCAGATAAATGTCCAGAACTGACTGTAGTTCGATCCCACGCGAGCTCACTTTAATCGCACGAATTCTTAACCACACGGAGACTTCATATTTGCAGTGATATTTGAGAATGAAATCCAGTGGAGAGTGAGAATATTAATTCGTACGTGGGCGTGATGTAAATAATGTAAATATTTCTTCTTGGAATTTTTCCTGTAGATAGTCGGCAGAATTAGTCAGATTTTGTAGTTAGTAGTTATGCCTTGTAAATTTCTGATGTATGTGTTGTGTTGACAGATGGAATAATCTGTGATATTTTAGTTACATGTAATTCGCGATTTCTGACAGCATTTCAACGTCGATACATTTTTTTATTTGATTGGTTTTTGAGGAGTATTCATTTCGATTCCTTATAAACGACCACTTAACGATAACGTTAGATATCAGTTCTTATGAGAAGATAAGTGAGAATAACTTATAGCAGATATACTCGACGTCTCGACTTAATTTTTACTTCGTTTCTAAAGCACTTTCAAGATACATATAACGGTAATGATATTTAAAGAACGTAACTTCACTAAAAATGTATTAGGAGAAGAAGTAGATTTTGTCAGACAATACCGTAAGAACATGCTATTGTCCAAGAAACTAGTCTAACTTCAATTAACTTCGTCTCGATGATTAAATATACCATTCAGAATTATATCTCTCTATTCACGTACTCCTAATAAATCCATGATCTTATTCCAGAATAATTTACATCCCGATGACATACTACAATTTCCACGAGGTACGAATGTAAGTCCAAATATCACCGAAATATCGAAAAATATATGGAAAATATAATTTCAATAAATTCCTACGACACAGATTAACTCATTAATGCAGAACATTCATTAAATAAGAATGGATGATTATGATAACACATGGATAAACTTCCGATGATTTATTATTTCAGAACTCTGTAACACGTCATTAGGAATATGACTCACGTATACGAACTAAATTTCATGTCTTAACTCGAACATATGAGAACAATTAATGAAATAACATGGAAAGAAATCAACTATTAGACTACGAGACCACACCAAAAGAATAGAGAAAGAAATCAATTTCTACAAAGAAAACATATATATAAAGACGTTGCCGACTTAACTTATACTGTAGGCTTCATGTTGAGCTCCGGACGTCCTCAACTGAACAGTCTAGGGTAAAAATCCCTGCATTTCTCCTCCGTTGGCGACGGTCTACAGATTTAGCAGTTCATAATGAAATATGGGTAGAATCCAGTATGAAATATCTTCTCCTTGCGATGTAAGCTGTTGAGGTCCTCTTCAACTCCACACTTCCAGATGATTTTGCTGAAACTTGTACAGAAGAAATTAGAGAAAGATCTAGGCACAATCCTGCGAATTGTCACGGAAAAACACGTTCTTGTGATTATGTATCTACATCCATTCCACGTCTGTTGGTTGAGTACACCTATCGTGGTAGTAGACTCACACAACTTTCTAAGTATATGATTAACGCTGGATATGCGTCCTCACTGTCCCTGGTGACGACTGAATATCGAATGAAGCTCTCCCTCGGAGTGTACTCCAGTATACTGTGCGTAGACGGAGAAGAATTGAAATGAAGTGAGAATGAACATGCGTATGACTTCCCTTAACTAGTGTCATACCCCACTGATCGTAGGAAGTACGAGTCAGTTCAAGTACTGAATTCTTGTCTACTCCTTTAATTAATTCTTATTACTTTCCACCAGTACACCACTCAAAATTACACATAAATTCAATTACTAATTATTGTAGTTTACACATGATATCATTATCACTGTTCAGTCTAATTGCACCTTTATACACCTTCGTTAGTACAAATATCACGCCGTCGATGTTACTAATAATACTTTCTTTACATTTAATCAAGTACAACTGTACGTGAACATATTCTAGCTATTTCTTTCTCTCCGCTTCTTTTTTTCATTTTATTTTCTGATCCAGCTAGTTCGCTCCCCTTCACGTTTGAAACCTGTCGTCGCCTCGCTCAGGGAACGAGCACGTGCGATGCCGACAAAAGAACCAGACTCTTGTCACACTGCCCTACATTCAGCCACTTGCTCAGAAGCATACCGTCACAGTACAGACTTGAAAATTATATATCACAGGGATATGAAGCTGTGATAGAACACAGAAACAAGTCTAATTGTATTGCTGTAACTGAGACATCTGCACGCAGAAACACGTCTGATCGTATTGCTGTGAGACAACTGCTAGTTTCTTCTAGAAAGGCAATGAACTGCAACAACACACAATAAAGCTCCTATATAAACATCAATGTTCGCAACTTCTACAGAAGGAATTTATAACGTTTAATGAAGTTTCCTTGACTGTGATGATGTTTGAAGTAGCATGCTATTTGATATTACATGACGGGGGATATGGCCTTGTTTACGACCTTGTTTTGTTGAGGATATTCTTTTTATTCCTCGGCGTAGTAAATTTTGAAGGAAACACTTTGGTGCTATTCGCAACCATTATGGTGATAAGATAAGAGTATGGACGTGTGGATACAGTAACCATAAATATCACGCCAGACTAACGCTGTCTATGATTTTAAAATATTTAGGCCTAGATGATGATGATGATGATGATGATGATGATGACTGTACCGGGAGGTACACCTCTACGCCGCACATTTAAATCTTGCGCCTAAAAGAACTCCTCTACAGGAGAAACACTGAACTTGAAATTAAACCTATTTAAACCTTTTCTCTGAAGATGGCACCAATAAAATTTGTTATTGTGAACTGTGTGAATTTCTACTTGTTTTTGTTTTCCATTCATCAAGAAGTTTGAAGATTCTCTCATAGATGTGACCGCTAAAATACTATGATCATGCACCCTGGTGCGAAGTGAAGGAACCTTTTGAAGAAACCTTATATTCATAAGTTTTATCTTTACTAAATTTCGTTCATTCATTTTTGGGTTGGGAATATTGATATTTCTTACCGCCAGTTTTGAATTCAGCCAATCCCTAATTTCTGTAATTAATTTTCAGCCTATCACAGGCTTCTTCTTCGATTTGGTGTGTAACTTAAATTTAACCAATAAAATTCTGTGGGTGTGTCTTGATTATTCATGAAAGGTCTCGAACCTTCCCCGAGGGTTTATAAACTGCGGGTTTTCACGGCTCTTGGCCATTTGATCAACATCTAACTAAGTGCGTGTGTCACGCAGGGGGCGGGAGGCGCCTCTTTCTTCACGGAGCAGTTCTACAGCAAGATAATGGCCGTTTAACATCTTTATTTCTTGCTAGCTCTGAAGTTTAACCCGAGGGAAAGGTTCGAAACCTGAGCTATGTAACAAACCTTCTAAAATGTAAATCTCATTTCGGCTCATGTAAATTTTTTTAAATCTTTAACTGTAATCGGGGATAGAGAGTGAATTACCCTTTCGAGCTCCCCTTCATCTTGGTTTGAGGTACCGCGTTTTTTTCTACCATGTATTAAAGTTATCTCCATCCGAGCAACCTCAGTAGTTTGGGATTAGCCCCTGTTTCGTTGGCCAAGTGCCCTATAGGTTTTTAAAGTTTTTTGGTGGAGCTAAATCTTTGACTCCATTCCAGTTTGCTCGGGCCGTTTATTGAACTTGTTCTTTTTTCACTAAGGCCCCGTAGGTTGGGTACTAGATACTTCTCTGTAATAAGTTGGCTTTTGTAAATAGTGCCTTGTAAGGCCAGTGATTATTGGATTTTCATACTGTGTTGCCTGGAATAGGCTTCAGAACTGAGAGAGCGTCAGATCTTTTCGTGTATTGTAAGAATGCCTCTGGGAGCTTGATATTGAAAATTGGGAGCAAGTGCTCCATGTATTAGGGGATTTTCTGCCCTTTGTGTAAAATTGTAATTTTTTATAAAGTTGAGCTAGGAGCTCAAAATTGTAAAACTAGGGGCTTATAGCCCAAGTGTGTTAAAATTCTGAAGTCTTGGATCTTTCTAAGTCTCGTTTCTAAATTGCTATGTCATTGTTATTTCACTAAGTTGTTTAAATTTTGTTGTCTCAAGAAAATATAACCTTTGTTAAAATTTTAAATTAACTTTGACTTTGTAGTTAGACCCATTCATCCCGGCACCTTCTTTCACCTCTGCTGATCCACGGGTAGCCCTGTAACAATGATGATAGTTTAAAGGGGCCTAACATATAGGTCATCGATCCCTAATTAGGGCTAAGCAGAATCTCTAGCAAAAGCAACACTTCGGTGCAATTCACAATCATTTGTGTAAAGAGTACGGAAATGTGGATCTTGTAATTATAAGAGCGTCTCGGCAGATTAGCTCTGGCTTATTTTTAAAATATTTAAAGAGAATCACTTGTAAATAGTGAAAACCACTTCGGCAATATTCAAAATCATTATGTTGAGTACGGAAATGAGGATCCAATAACCATAATTATCTCGGCAGATTAACGCTAGTAAATAGCGAAAGCATTTTGGTGCTATTGACAATCATCATACTAATAAGAGTATGGAAATGTAGATCCAGAAAAAATAATTATCTCGCAAATTAACGCTAGCTGTGAGCTTAAATTATGTTTAAACGGAATCTCTTCTTGACTTCGCCTACACTCAAGCACGTGCATACTTCGAACACCAGGCCTGGATTCTAGAACCCTTGAGCTGAAGTCATCAACGGTTACGGCTGGTCGATTCTTCATCCGATTCCTACAGCGGGGGAGTGAAGTGCCATTATACCTAAAACGGTTTCTTTAGGGCCTTAAAACCTGGTTTTCGGTGTCGGAGTTTTGTTTTTCGTGTCGTTAAGCTTAAAATAAGCTTTATTTTTATCTTTGTACCGGTACGACAAATTTGATATTTCGCCTGTATTAGTCTATTCTCAAGCGTCGAAGGAACCAAATCACGGATCTCATGGGAACGCTTTGATATTTGAGGATGATACATAACCATTGCTAATGAGTCTCCGTGGCTCAGATGGCAGCGTGCCGGAATCTCACCGCTGGGTTCCGTGGTTCAAATACCGGTCACTCCATGTGAGATTTGTGCTGGACAAAGCGGAGGCGGGACAGATTTTTCTCCGGGTACTCAGATTTTTCCTGTCATATTTCAATCCAGCAACTCACTCCAACATCATTTCATTTCATCTGTCATTCATCAATCGTTGTCCCAGAGGAGTGCGACAGGCTTGGGCAGCCGGCACATTTCCTATCCTCGCCGCTAGATGGTGGCTTTATTCATTCCATTCCCGACCCGGTCGAATGACTGGAAACAGGCTGTGGATTTTCATTTTTCACATTGCCTATGCTACCCGGAATGATATCTTTCAAATGGTGAAAAAAATTCACAATTGGTCCTGTATTTTCTGAGATTATCCATTACGAGAGGCATGATTTTTTCGGATTAACGATAAACACGAGAAAAATATTTTGAAGCGATTTTGAAATCATATGATTCTGGTTAAGAAATTAGTGATTATTTTTCGCAAATAACAGCGAATTAAAGCGACAAGGCCCGTTTAAAGCGAAATTTTCTATAATTCAGAAAATGCAATGAAAGTCATGGAAAATAACGATCTTGAAATTGTATTCCAATATCACGTGTGTGAAGGAAAATAGAAGACAGAATAAGGATTTCTCATTTCGACAGAATTATATCTTCGTATTAATATTCTATAAAATCCCTCAATACACTAGCGGGAATGGAAAATCTTACACCATGAATACCTTGACCGAAAGCCACCAAACTTATATTCCGTTATTTCCATGCCTATGAGACATGATGATTAAAATTTCATCCTCAGACGGCCTAATTGTTAATACAGAAAAAGTCCATTCCAAAAGATAGCGGCTGGTGTGTGTACGTGATGGCTGTTGGGTGTGTCTAAGGTTACTGTCTCTTTTCAAGTAGAGATCGTAACACAGTATATCTAGAGGACGTGCATGGGAAGCTTATCGCTATGTTTCGAACTTTATGAAAGGGCGAATCATTGGCACGAGAGATATGGTAACATCATAGGGAAAAATTGCGCAGACAGTTGGCTGTAGTGCAATGACTGAAGAATGAGTAGTGATGAGATGGACTCAGGACAACAGTGTGGCAGGAAGAGCAGGCACTGGTCCTTCCAGGAGGACAACACCACGAGAAGATCGTAGGATTCGTCGGTTAGCTCTGATGCACAGACGGATGACAACAGCTGAAGTCCGAGCAGAGGTTACAGGCAGACTGTCACCACGAACCTTCGGGAACAGATTACTGGAAGCTGGGTTGAGATGTCGAGTTGCCATGCGTTGTTTACCGCTGACACCAAACTACAGACAACTGAGACTTCCATGGTGTAGAGCCAGAGTCAATTGGGACATCGAGTGGCATTCGTTGGTGTTCAGCAATGAGTATCGCTTCTGTCTGTGGAGTTCAGACCAACGTGAATATGTCCGTAGGCGACCTGGTGAACGTTCACAGGAAGAAGAGATTATCGAGGTGCATACCGCTCCAGCTCGTGAAATCATGGTGTGGGGAGCAATTGGATATGACAACAGGACGGATTTGGTGTGTGTTGAAGAGGGACATATGCTCGCAAGTATGTTACAAGAATCGTAAATCCTGTTGTCAAATCCTTCATGACGATGGTACCAAATGGCATATTCCAGCAGGATAATGCAAGAGTCTTCACTGCAAATTGCACCAGAAACGCCTTTGTGAATGTACGAATTCTTGACTATCCTGTCCGGTTCCCTGACTTGTCACCCATAGAGCATATCTGGGATGTGATGGGAAGACGTATACGGTCAAACCAGCTTCCAGGCAGCAATCTTCATGAACTGGCGCACCATGTGTTTCAGGCATGACAAGAAATCCCTTAAGACAGGGCCTCTCAAACGCCCAAAATCTCACGCGTGCAGATAGAGGCGCAAGAGCTCCGTGCACTGTGCATCGCTGCCGCTCGGCATGGCTCGGATCAACGCTTCGTCTCTGGGCTACTCGGCTAAGCTCGGCTCAACTCGCCTATGCTCGGCTCAAGTCAGCCTGGATTTGGAGCGCTACGGCGCAAGTGGGGCAGAGGGAGACAGGCGGAGCGAGCGAGACAGGCGTGAGGAAAGAGAGAGTAAGCGCTATTGCTCCAAATCGAGGAGTGGGGGGTCTGCACTCTGGTCAACCAAGCCAAGTCGTCTCTTGCACCGTGCACAGAGAGGCCCTGCCTTAAGATGACATTCGGGGGTCGTTCGCTTCCATGCCACACCCGTGGGGGTCGTACCTCATATTGATGATGATGGTTTGACGGACAGTTCCGAATGGGCTGAACGTTTAATCATTTAATGCCTATTATGTGGTGAACATCTCCACAAAGTTCGATAAATATCGGAGTGGTTCTTCATGGTGTAACAATTTCCATTTTCGCTAGTGTAATATGGCCATTTAAGGTAAAAGCTACGGCCATGTAGGGTGAAATGCTAATTTGTTACGTAATTTTGTTTAGGGCGATTATATTATAGTTCTAATGAAGATTACATAAGGAATAATGCATGATTATCAATATTGAATCTCTTTACAAATAATTCACAAATCTTACGAATTAACCTTTTTATGAATAACTTTACGAAAGGATCAAAGCGAAATTAAAGCCATATGGTCAGTCCTAATTAGCGAAATAATGCGCAAGATTGTTTCCTTTTCGCGAAATCGAACATAAATTAGTGCCAAAAATCATGCCTCTATCCATTACATACACACAAACTCACAGTATTTCTTTAAATACATTTACATTATGAAGAAATTCATAGTGTAGGGATAGCGTGCCTTCCCATTATCTGAAGCTCCTTGGTTCGATTTCCAACCAGTCCAAATATTTTATTTCTGGACTGAGGGTTATGGCGGGGTTTACTACATCTCGTGTAACTAACTGAGAAATTGCTTAAAACAAGAGGCTGTAGGCCGTGAAAGCCGAAAGAATGTGGCTAAGGAAGTCACCCCACCGTTGTTTTCATCTTCCATGCAAGTGTATGTAATCCCTAAATATATTGAGGCCATATCGTAAGTCTCTTGGGAATTTCTAGCCACAGTCGATACATGTATTACAGTTTCTTAATATTTATACCAAAATATGGTGGTTGAGATACAGTGGTCTACATCAGAGATGTACAAAATGTGGGTCTGTTTGTAAGAGTGCGTCTTGAGGCTCTTCCCTAGTGTTCGAGCTCACATACTCGTCACCCGCGTCGCTTGTAGCTGTCCACTATATTTTCACTGACCCACTCCTCAATCTACTACTTTGCATTACGGTATCAGTAGGTAAGAGGTGGCAAACATTACCGGTCCTACAGACATTAGTGTTTGGCAAGCATCTAAGTGGAACATGCGATGTACTTACAGTTCGGCACCTAATACCATGAAAGTGAACGTATAAATATAATAGCTTTTGCATTATACTACACACGATAATCATTCTTTTCCTGTAAAAACGCCTCACGCAACCACGGTCCACCGTACTTGGCCACCTTGGCAGACAGCTCCGAGAATACTGTGAGAGCCACTTTGGTGTAGATCAAGGGTTAAAACCATAATTTACGAGTTTATGAGTTTGATATTAAATATTTGTACAAAGTGCTACCTAAATTCTTTTGAAAACGGCACGAAGGCTATTAATCCTGAGATTCTACTCAACTCATTTCACCATAAGTTCAGGCAAGCAGAGAGAGGCATTTAGTTTGTTCAGACACAAATCATCTCCTGCTTTAATTCCATAAATCTACTTTTCCATTTACTCAAAATGAGAAATGTACCCTGAAAAACCACCGTTAGGTAACATAGCAGCAGTGAACTAGTATTTACGAAGTCCTGTTTCCATGGCAGCATATTACTGGGGGAACGAAGATAACAACCCTCGCTACAAGCGAGAGAGTACAGTCAGTTCCAACTCTCAAATATAAATTCTATGCACTGCACATAATAGTGAGGAAGATATCACATTTTCTTTCCTACCTAACTCTTTTAATGCTTAATAGCTCTACTGTATGTACATAGTATCGTTCTCTATATGCGATTTTCTATTTTACGCAATAAAAATATCACACGAGAACACTTTTACGTATTTCTAAAACAACTTTATTATGACTACGAAACTTATCCTGTCAGAAGAAGAAAATAATCCCTCGAGAGAAAACAATCGCTCCCTAAAACAATCTACATAGAATACATACATGTTTCACATCAGAGACCTAATGGTGCTGTTTCTTGACGCCATATTGGAAGTCTGTGTGTCGGTACGTCCGTTGCTATGTTAACCAGGATAAGCATATGTACGTTATACGTCCATGGACACGAAACATAAATATATTAACATAATACTTTCGGCTCATCGTAAAACTTCAAAATACGATTATTGAAGGTTTTATCATAATTAGGATATCTGTCCTACGACAATATTTCTAAAACTTTGTGTTGGATGATTATAAATCTGAAGTCAAAAGTCACTGTAGAGAGTTTTACTAGAATTCAAACCATGCATTGATAGTTAACAGAACTCCGGATGACTTGGTGTGTAGCTTGCCATTGAATCAATCAACCATACCGTTTTTTATGATAACGTTTTTGTCACATTTTGCTTACCCATTCAGTGATTTTGCATATTTTCCTCTCAAATAGTAAACTCGTGTCGTCATCCCGAGGTGGTGCAGCTCTTTTTAGGCATACCATACTATTTATACCACATACCAGCCCTCCTGCCATTCTTAAATTTCTGGCAGTACCGAGAATCGAACGCGGGCCGCTAAGGACGGCAGCTAATAGTGCTAAACATTACGCTACAGAGTCGGAATACTTTCAGATCATTAATTTGTATAGACATTCGTGTACTGCGAGATGAACTAAAGGTCGAAATTGAACGGCACAATCCTGGTTACGGTGTCTTCTGAAAACCATCCCTCAGACTGCATTTTTCTATACTACATATATATTCTAAACTAGTGTTAAAATTTCGAGCTCTCTGAGTATGTCACCTAAATTCTAGGTCAAATTGATTATATGAAACAATCACTACAAAAATCCGAATAATCTGATTATGTAGTTTCATTTAAATTAAGAAAAATTGGAAATGAATAGTATTTTGGGTAAATCAGGTGAAATCATAACAGATACCAGGGAATCACTGGACAGGTGGAAGGAATATTTTGAAAATCTTCTCAACGTAAAAGGAAATATTTTTGTTGACATTGCAAAGAACCAAGATCATGGGAGGGAGAACAATGATGTTCGTGAAATTACACTTGAGGAAGTGGAAAGGATAGTAAAAAATCTCCAAAGTCATAAAGCAACAGGAATAGATGAAATTATACCTGAAATGATGCAATATAATGAGAAGGCATGGATGAAATGTTTTCACAGAGTAATAAGACTAACGTCCGCCTCTGTGGTTTAGTGGTTAGTGCGATTAGCTGCCACCCCCAGAGGCCCGGGTTCGATTCCCGGCTCTGCCACGAAATTTGAAAAGTGGCACGAGGGCTGGAACGGGGTCCACTCAGCCTCGGGAGGTCAACTGAGTAGAGGGGGGTTCGATTCCCTCCTCAGCCATCCTGGAAGTGGTTTTCCGTGGTTTCCCACTTCTCCTCCAGGCAAATGCCGGGATAGTACCTAACTTAAGGCCACGGCCGCTTCCTTCCCTCTTCCTTGTCTAACACTTCCAAACTTCCCATCCCCCACAAGGCCTCTGTTCATCATAGCAGGTGAGGCCGCTTGGGCGAGGTACTGGTCATCCTCCCCAGTTGTATCCTCAGACCCAGAGTCTGAAGCTCCAGGACACTGCCCTTGAGGCGGTGGAGGAGGGATCCCTCGCTGAGTCCGAGGGAGAAACCGACCCTGGAGGGAAATGAAATGAAATGGCGTATGGCTTTTAGTGCCAGGAGTGTCCGAGGACATGTTCGGCTCGCCAGGTGCAGGTCTTTTGAATTGACTCCCGTAGGCAACCTGCGCGTCGTGATGAGGATGAAATGATGATGAAGACAACACATACACCCAGCCCCCTTGCCAGCGAAATTAACCAATGATGGTTAAAATTCCCGACCCTGCCGGGAATCAAACCCGGGACCCCTGTGGCCAAAGTCCAGCACGCTAACCATTTAGCCATGGAGCCGGACCCTGGAGGGAAAACAGATTACGAACGAATGGGATTAACATGGAATATTAGTAAGGTACCTTCTGATTGGACGAAAGCAGCAATTGCACCTATCCACTGTACCTGACTAAAGACCTGAACGAAGGCCCTGGTCGACATGATTTCGATTTAAATGGCTTGGGTAGGGCGCACTTTGGGCTCTGAACAAACGCAAGGCAAGCGAGATTTGAGAGGTTTCTACGACGAGTGAGGGAGACAGCGAATGCCTCTGCGACAGAGAGAAGAAAAAATTGAATTCAAACGCATGCCACATGATTTAGAAGCGTGAGAGAGAAGCTGCAGTGAGCCACCTCCCCGGATTATCGTTTCCCGGCGTGCCGCAGTATTGCCAATCAAGTTTTAATATAAAAATTATATTAGCATCTATTTCAGGCCCTCAACTAGTGAAATAAAATTCACAGGGCACATCAGGGTATTTTTATGAGAAATGTTACCGGAAGAGATCTAATTATTATTCAGCTGAATATGTTGGGTAGTTACAACGGCAGGTTGCTTTAAGGAGCTTCCTTTTTTGACGCAAGTAGACCAGCCATTGGAGCCGGAGTCTTTTGTTTACGTGCTGGGCCGAAGTGGCGCTACTTTATTTGTGAGGAATCGTATGATTGATCCACCTGCGGATAGTTTTCATTAATTACAGTGAGATATACAGTAAGTCACTTGTGAGACGTACGATTTCGTCGATAGGATAATTTCCACTGGAATAGTGCGCTCGCAGCCGTGATGACTGGGAAGTAATAAAAGAAACCACCTCAGAACTTTCTGCACACAGTACGATTTTGTTTCAGACGGGTAACCCACTCAAGTCGGAAAGCATTCAGTAAAATCGGGAGCCGAGCTGTATGAGACGCGGTAGTGCGCGAACGATTTGACTATACTCAGGATCTCAAAGATCACCTAGATATCTATATGTATAAAATAAAGGTTTTTCTGTACATTGCTCAGAATTTAAAAAGGATGGTATATCTGTACCGGTCGTGTCCACAGTAATAAGGAAATGCACTTTTTTAATTTTTCGTAATGTCTGTCTGTCTGTCTGTCTGTCTGTCTGTCTGTCTGTCTGTCTGTCTGTCTGTCTGTCTGTCTGTCTGTCTGTCTGTCTGTCTGTCTGTCTGTCTGTCTGTCTGTCTGTCTGTCTGTCTGTCTGTCTGTCTGTCTGTCTGTCTGTCCACGCATCACGAGAAAACGGCTGAAGAGAAATTAATTAAAATCTGTATGCAAAGTCGGAGAGTAAGTCGCTACAATCTAGCCCATAAATAATTTTATTCACACTGAATTAAATGGTAGTTTAGGGGAAGGCCTAAAATTTAATTCTCGAATATATATGTTATTAGTGGTCATATCTTTATGAAAATCGGTATGCAAAGTCGGGGAATAAGTCGCTATAATCAAAGTCATAGATAATTGTATTCACGCTGAGCGAAATGGTAGTTTAGGGGAGGGTCTAAATTTTAATTTTCAAATACTTCTGTTATTAATAGTCGTACCTTAACGAAAATTGGTAGGCGAAGCCGGAAAGTAAGTCGCTACAATCTAGGCTGTAAATAATTGTATTTACGCTGAGAAAAATTGTAGTTTAGCCGAAGATCTAAAATGTACTTCTCAAATATTTATTAGTGGCCCTATCTTAATGAAAATCGGTATGAAAAGTCGGGGAATAAGTCGCTATAATCTAGGACAAATAATTTTATTCACGCTGAGTAAAATGGTAAATTATTTTTTTAATGTTATTAGTGGTCGTATCGATAAATACTAAGGTTATATAGTATTAAATTTCCGATAATTTATGTCTTATACATTGTTACCGTACCGGCTATGATCACAGAGATATTCATGAATTTGGATTTTTGTTACTAATTCCATATCAACGCTGAGTCACGAGAAAGTGGATAAACAGGATTTAATGAAAATCGGCATGTAAAGTCGGAGAATAAAGAACTACAGTCTACGCTATAATTAATTTTATAAGACAAACTAATATTGGAGTCTAAAGAAAACTAAATGTGAAGGCCTACAATATAGAAAGCTCATAAAACTGATCAACAATAACATTATAGTGAACATTGTTTGTTGTGATGTGATTTGTGTCTTCTGTTGCCACCCATCTCCGATAGATGTGATTACGGCTGCGTACCGAGAATTTTTTTTTTTTTAATTTGCCTTTCGTCGCACCGACAGACATTGGTCTTATGGCGACGATAGGATAGAAAAGGGCTAGGAGTGTGAAGGAAGCGGCCTTGGCCTTAATTAAGGTACAGCCCCACCATTTGCCTGGTGTGAAAATGGGGTTTGAATCCATTATCTCCCGGATGCAAACTGACAGCTGCGCGCCCCAACCACACGGCCAACTCACCCGGTTGTACCGACTGTAACAGCCTGCCTGAATATTGGCGGGAAGTAGCTGGGGAGTTAGATAACTTTCTTCTTTAGCAGGCCATTCCTCAGGTTAATAAATTTTCTGATACTACTGGTACGTAACACACTGGTTCATCAAAGCATTCGAGCTATTCAGTCCCTACTCTGAGGCACTGATTGGAATTAGCAGCGTCCATATTTAACGGAATAATGGCAGAGGAGTTCCCAAAGCTGTCTGAGGTCTGGTCATTCGCTCTGGAACTTTGGACTGTTTGATCGGTACCGTAGTGCTGTTCGTTAAGGGTGAGAAAATGTGCGGTTTTTCATTTGATCGCGTATTTTATATGATAACACTGCTTTTAATCGCTACTTTCCTACTGACGTTTTTGTAATGACCTATGTTTAGTCGTCTTGGAGTCAGCAAAGAGTGCGGATGTACTGAGTGGAGCGCGGCGCAATGGGCAACACGTTGACACAATACAGAATAGCGACTGGTAGCTGGAACTGTGTAAAGGGAAGTAGAAAGGAGACAACAATGGAGCTGAAGGGTGAAAAAAGGGGGATGGTGGCTACTCTACTGGTGGCGGCGGTGGTGATGGTGCTGTTGATAATAGGAGGAGTGGAAGTTAATCCTGGTCCAGGTGCAGTGGGTTCCATTGGATGGGAAGAGTTCGAAGCGATAAGAGAGATGATAAGAGAGGCTTGTCAGACGGACAAATAAGAGAAATGTTTCGAGAGTTATCCAAAGAGTTTATGGACATAAAGTTGAGTATTAAGAAAGATGTGGAGAAGATATTAGAAAAGGAAGGGTGTAATAAAGATGAGTTGGATTTGTTGAAACAGAAGGTAAGTAGTTTGGAGCGTGACCTGAGAGAAACGAAGAGATTAGTAGAGAGGGGTGAGCAAGAAAGTGTGAGAAAGAATATTTTCATATATGGTGTGCAAGAAGAGGGAAAAGAGACGAAAGTGGAACTAGTGTATAAAGTGGTGGAAGTGGTCCAGAACAGAATCAAGATCAACTTTAGTGAAGTTGATATAGACGATGTGCACCGTGTGGGGAAAGTTAAGGGAAGGAGGCCCATCAGAATCAAATTATTATCTACATTGATGGCTGACATTGTGATAAGGAATTCGAGCAATTTAAAAGGAGAGGAAGTGTGGATAAGAAAGGAGATGACCATGGAAGCCATCGAGGAGAACAGAATCCTGAACAGACATTTAAGGGAGGCAAAAAAACAATGCCTTAAAGCAAATATTAGAGGGCAGCAATTGGTGGTTGGAAACCGCAGATGGTCACGTATATGGGGGTGGGCCGGCTAAAGAAACTTGATGAGGAACACCAACAGCAGCAGAAGGAGTCCTTGACGACAGAGGGAGTAGCGACGAAGGGCACGAGAAGAAGTGGTGGTGACGTAGTGGGGAGTGATATTACGGAAGTGAGCGAAGTCCACATCATATCAGGTGCAGGAAGTAGAGAAATGCTGAACAGCAGTGTCAGCAACCAGATGGTCGGGAATGCAGAGACCTTGAAGAGCCAGAACAACGCAGAGGTGGATGAAGCAAGTAATGTGTCACGAGTGGTGCGGAGTGAAGTGAGAGGGGTGAATGAAGGTAATAATAGATAGGGTAATGATTCATCCTCACCGAGTAAAAGGAACGCAGAAATAAAAATGGAGCGGAGACAGGTGCTAAATAAGGAAAGATACTTAAACTTGAAAGATTTATGGGGAAGGGAAAAAGGCGTAGGTACGGAGAAAGGGGAGGAGGAGGAGAGGAAGGAAGAAAAGGAAGAGGAGAGAGATGGACAAGACTTGCAAGGAAGAGTGACAAGGAGTAGGGGTGGAAGTGGAGAAGCACAGAAGCAAAGAGGGGGAGGGGATAAATAACTAAATATGACGATAGGCTTGTGGAATTAAAAGGTTGATGGGGAAGCTAGGGAACAAAGAAGTTGAGAAATTAATAAAGGAGTTTGAGATCATTGCCATAGTGGAGACTCGGTTAAGGAGCGGGGTAGAAATTGAATGGGATGGGTATAGAGTAGTCAACATGATAAGGAAAGAAAGGGGGAAGATGGGAAGAAACCCTGGTGGGATAACAGTTTTAATAAAAAATGAGATGGCGGGGAGGGTAGGGAGGATACCGAATGAGGAGGTAGAAGGGGTGGTGTGGTCTAGAATTAAAATGGGAAGTGACGCGAAGGAGGCAATTTGTCTGGCTCTACTATATAATCATCCTAAGGATTCAGTTTATGCGAATAAACTGTTTTTGAAGAACTGATTGAAGAAATAAACAAAATTAAAGGCCTGTATATGGAAGATGGAATGATATTAATGGGGGATTGGAATGCAAGAGTGAGTAACAGGGTACCAGATTATGGGAGGGAGGATACCGAAGTGAGAGGGTATAGAAGAAGTAGTAAAGACAAAGGTATAAATAGCTATGGAGTAAGGTTGTTAGAGTTATGTGCCATAGAAAAATTATATATTTTAAACGGAAGGATGAAGGGAGACACTAAGGGGGAATTGACATACATCACATCGAAGGGAGGGAGTGTAGTAGATATAGGAGTAAGCACGGAAACAGCGTTAAGTAAAATAATTTTTGAGGTGGCAGAATGTGGGACAACAGAACACATGCCCATTAAGATAAAACTAAGAGATGATGTTGGTGAAGTGAAGAGAGGGATAGGAAAAAGGGTGAGGTATAAGGAGGGATGGAAGTATATCTGGAATGATACTACGAGTAAAAAATTGAGAATAGAGTTAAAAGAGAGGGGAGATAGTATAAGGGTAGAAATTGAAAGGGCGCTGGAAGGAGTTGATATGGATAAAGTTTTAAAATTAATAGAACTCCCAGTATGGAAGGTGGGAAAGAAAGTGAAGATAAGAGAGAGACAAAAACAGTGGCATGGGGTGGTTTGATGAAGACTGTAAGAGGAAACAAGAGGTTGTAATGATAGCTCTAGCAGAGTTTAAGAAGGGAGAGAAACAAGAAAAAAGGGAGGAATATTGCGAATTAAGAAGAGCTTACAAGAAATTACTGAACGAGAAAAAGAAATGCTGGAAAGAGGTGGAAGCTGAAAGAGTAAATTGATATTGTAAGGAGAAAAGATTTGAGAGGATTTGGGAAGCTATAAATAAGATAAAGAGAACTAGGCCTACGGGGAAGGGAACAAATATAGGGGAAAAGTAGTGGGTAGGATATTTTAGAGGTCTTTTGGGTGGGAGGGGAGACTGGCATGGGGAAATGGGCAAGACTTATATTGTAAGAGAATTACAAGCAGGAGTACACATACTAGATGAGGAGTTAACAAGACAGGAAGTAATTAGGGTGTTAGGTAAAGCAAAAAGTAATGCTGCGGGTGGGGTGAACGGTATTACAAACTGGGTATGGAAGGAAGTGGGGCAAATGAACCGATGTTGAAGGTGATGGTTAAATTTTTTAATAAGATATGGGAAACGGCGAAATTTCCTAGCGAGTGGAGAAAAGAGGTATTATGTCCAATATATAATAAAGAGAGTCGAAGTGATCCTAATAATTATAGAGGAATAACACTCCTTGACTCGTTGTCGAAGGTATATACAGGAATTCTAGCCAATAGGATTCAACATTGGGCAGAGATATATGGAAGGATATCGGAGTATCAAAATGGGTTTAGAAAAGAGAGAAACACGGTAGATAATGTCTGGATTTTGGATACCTTAATTACGAAGTATGTGAAGATAGCAGGGATGAGATTATATGTAGCAGCAATAGATTTAGAGAAAGCCTTTGATGCAGTGAATAGGGAGGCGTTATTTACTAGATTAAGGGATATTGGGTTATTGAAGAAAATGAGGATGGCAATAGAAGGAATATAAGAGAAAGTAATGGTGATAGTTAAATTACAGGGGGGTAGGTTGAGTAAGTGTATTGAGTCGAAGAGGGGTGTGAGACAAGGTTGTAAGCTGTCACCGATATTATTTTTACTGTTTATAAATAATATATTAGACAGACATGGAGGAGGGAGATGGCAATGTCCGTGGATAGGGAAGTGGGAGATACCGGGCCTGCTACTTGCAGACGATTTATTGATCTTGGCACTAACAGCAAGTGGATTGCAAAGAGCGTTAGAAGAAGTTGTGGAATATACTAGAAGATGGGCACTTAGAGTAAATGTACGGAAGACGCAGATAATGGTATGCAGGAAAAGGAAAACCAGGAAAGAAAAGAAATTTTGGATAGTAGAGCAGGAAGAAATCAGTCCAGGAAAAAATTGAGTATTTAGGTGTAATAAATAGTAGTAACGGATCTTGAAAGGATCAGGGCAGAAGGACCAAATTTAAGGGAAGGGGAGCACTTGCAGCAGTGGGGGTATTAGAAAATAAATTCCCGGATATAAAGTATAAAATTCAGAGATGGTGTTCCAATCATTCGTTAAAGGAAAAATGTTACATGGGGTAGAAGTTTTGGGATTGGAGGAGGGTAGGAAGGAACTAAACCAAGTGGTGGCGAAATTAAGTAAGATTATGATGGGGGTTCCAGACTGTCCTGAAAATGTGGGGGCTAGATTAGTATGTAAAGAAATTACAGTAGCTAAGAGGGTGGTGAAGTATTGGATGAGATTGGAAGAAGGGAAGGGACGGGATTTAATAGAAGAGGTGTATAGGTTCCAGAAAAGTATGAAGAACGAAGGGTACTGGGTGAATAAGTGTAAAAATTAATTACAAAATTTAGGGCCATGAGATCTAGGGTATGTGGGGTGGGGAGAGTGGAAAGAATGGGTATGGAAAAGGGTAAAAGGGAGAGTGGCAGATATAGAAAGACGGAGTTTAATAATGGAATGTAGAGAAAGAGACTCGCTATCAGTATTAAACAAATTGGTAGAAACAACGAACCCGAGAACCGAATTTGAGGGCAGAAGGGGTAAAAGAGGTTTATACTGGTGGATAATGGGAGTTCCGAAAAATAGGGGATGGGTAGGTCGAGAAAATAAGGATAGATGTATTTTATGTGGGGAGGGATGGTCGGACCTGCATATATTTAACCAGTGTAGTGCGCTAGAAGAGATTAAAAAGAAAGTGTTGAATAAGAAAGAGATAGAAAAGTCTGAAAGGGTTATAATATGACATCATGGCTGTGTAGAGAGTGGGAAAGAGGAACAAATGTATCAAACTATTTAAATGTGGTTAGAGCTAGATTTTTAAAGAAATTAAGGGAATAACAGGTAGAATGGTGATTCAGAGAAATGGGAAGTAAGAGGTAGACGAAACTGTTAGATTATATATAATGTAGATATAATAAGAAGAGATCTATATATATTGGAAAAGAATGTATTATAAAAAGAAAATTGTAGATGTTGCTAGAAGATTGCATTAAGAGAAGAATAGGTAATATCTAGATAGGGGTAAATAACATGTTGTCAAATGTGTTATGTACAGTGAATGTAGTGACAACAAGAAGAGATTGTAGATATTTGCATTAAGAGACGAGTTGGTAATAGCTAGATAAGGATGAGGATGATTTAGACAAAAGAAGAAAATGGTAGATATTGGTATTAAGTAACGAGTTGGTAATAGCTAGATAGGGATGAGGATGAGTTGATAAATGTGTTATATTATAGATAATTTACATACAATAAGAAGAAGCCTGAAAAGGTAAAAGACTCTATCAAGAGATGAGTAGGTAACTGCTAGATAAGGGTGAGGTAGGAACACCTTATTATAAAGAAGGTATTTTGGCAGTAAGAGATCCCTGGGGTTCGAGGGTTGGGGTGGGGGTGATATGTTAAAATAATCGAAATCTACCAATATCAGTGTGAAATCCGTAGTTTTATAGGTCGTTCGGGTGAATAGTGACAATCCGGGTGCCGTGCTGTTTATATCCAAGTTAAGCGCCCGGCGGCATGGGTGTGAGAAGGGGTGAAAAAGAAAATGTCCAAAATGGCCGATATGGTAGATGTATTTGTGTTACGTACCAGCATACTTCTCAAGCAAGCTTAGTAAATCTATGACTTAATATCATGAAGAATACTGTGGGGAGAAAGCTACACTAGGTGTGAGGTGGAAACGGGCTGACAAGTAAAACTATAGCGCTCCACCAAACTTGGTGCTCGTATCACTTTCTATATGAAAAAAAACAAGAAAACTGTGGTGGTAAGACACACCCTGCACCCGACCCGTAGGAGAGGGAGTGATATATAAAAATTATCGAAGACGGCTGGTGCGTAATTAGTATTTCGTCCGCACATTATGGTGTTAAGAAAACTTATGATCTAATCATTATATAATCCACAAAATATTTCTGTCATATAATCAGAAGATAAATGCACAAACCCTGAAAATATAAATGCAGGACAAAATAATTTCAAGCGGGGGGACGAGGCCAACCAAAAACAACTTTCATTGAAAACATGAGGGACTGGTACAGCAGGAGTAGGCATTCTTCCCTTCAAGCTGCTTACTTTAAATGTAAGAAAGCATGGACGCTCACCAAAGTCATTAGAAGACGGTATCTCGAGAAGAAAAATTGGCTTATTGAAACATGAACTACACCAACCTAGTTAGAGCCACCAGCTAATGAGTCATCCTGAGCAGAAATTTTGAGTGGTAATTTTCTTTTCACTCCTCCTCCCGCCAACAACACGGTATAATCACTCAAAGGTTGGTTGCGCACAATGTTACTTGACCTAAGAAATCTCAACGATGCTGACGCTTTAATGCGTCTGTAACATTAAGTATGTGGTTGTATAGTTTTAAAATTTTGTAAGAAATATCAAGCCTTCCAAATGCTACAATAAACACTGATATCTTCTAAAACCAGGAGATAGGATCTACATGACAGCAACAAAGAAAGCCATGCTAATCTGTACTCATGCGGACATCAGAGACTAAACGACGGGTGACAGCTACCTGCTGGCAGTAGAGTTGACGCTCGTGTTGCTGCGAGACCGCCGGTTGATGATGCTGTCTCCACAATTGACGACTCCTCCTTTGTTAGTAATGCTGAAGGTACGTAAACGGTACAGGTCGTCTCCACACCGAGGATTGTAGGCTTTCTCCGGGAGACTGCATACGCGGGGTCGTATATGGTCCGGAACTGCAACATACGAAAATATAAGTTTGTTTTATTTCATCACAGGGATTACAGCAATTCAATCAGTCATTACAAAAAAGAAAGATATCTGACACTTTCATCAAAACGAAGGTATTTTTGGATTTTTAATCTACGTTAATAGGCACAAATATATACAATAAGAGTTTTGCCTGAACATTGCTCAGAATTTAAAAGAAATTGTATTTCTGTATCAGTCGTGTCCAAAGTAACAAGGAAATGCATTTTTTTTTATTTTACGTAATTTCTATCTGTATGTAATAATAATAATAATAATAATAATAATAATAATAATAATAATAAGCGTATGGCCTCAGCTACCGTGTGCAGGCATTTCAATTTGACGCCATCTGGCTGTCTGCTCGTCAATTTCGATGTTCCGTTTCACTCTAGGCCCCCACTAGATGGCAGACCGAGTAAACCGAAACTCTCTTGGGCGTCTATTGCTGAGATTTAATGAATTTTGTCGGGTAAACACCAAATGTGTCACCAGAGATCTTTTACATGCCGACATCGTACGACATGGAGTGTCGAATGGACGTTTTTCCGCCCTTCAAAAATCCGACTACCTCTGCCGGGTTTGAACCCGCTATCTTGGGATCCGGAGGCCGACACTCTACCGCTGATCCACAGAGGCAGCTTATCTGTATGTATGTATGTATGTACACGCATCACGAGTAAACGCCAGAAGCGAATTTAATGAAAATCGGTATGTAAAGTCGGGGAATAAGTCACTACAATCTAGGTCATAAATAATTTTACTAACGCTGAGTGAAATGGTTCTAGGGGAAGGCCTTAAATTTAATTCTCAAATATTTATGTTATTGGTGGCCTTATCGATAAATACTACATAACTAAAGTTATATAGAATTAAATATAGAATTAAATTTCTGATCATTTATGTCTAATACAAATGAGACTGTTTTTGTTCTCATTGAATTCGTATTGATACTTAAGAGTTTAATAACGTAGTGTCAGTTAACCAACAGATATCGATTCAACAGATATTGCAAGATTTATTGCACTCTTAACTTAAATACAAGCTCAATACACTTAACCGTTGCAGTAGTTCAAAGGAGATAAACTTCATGATAGCTGCTTTCTATATACGTGATACAGGAAACCTTAACATAACAGAATACTTAAAAACAATCATAAACTTCACACATCTTCATATCTTGTCCGATATTGGTATTGTAACATACCTGCTTTTAACAATGACTGATTCAGTCCTATTAATTCATTGCTTAAACAGCTTTCTTTTAGCCAAAATTTTAGTCTAGATATCTTGTTTCGATGGATAGTTAGTGATCTTTCACCTTCTTCCATTAGATAAAGTGCCAATCGAAAGTATATTTGAAAGAGACTAGCACTGAAAAGAGATCATTATATCCTGTATTAATGAGAACATATCAAATACAAAATCCAATTTCCTGAATACAGTTCATAATATAGGCAAGACGTAAAGACTTAAGAGGTGATATAAGATAGTATATCTAACACAATGATTCGTTTTCATCAATCATTTTGATATGTTCAGAATTCCCAACCCATAATAAAAAATTGAATCATATAAGAAAAATATGCAATTGTTCAATACAGATGCGTTAACAAAATGTAAACTTTCTCATGTGTTAGAGAAGAAAATCAGATTAAATACTTGTAAGCTATCAATATGATAGTTTGGGTGTTTGGTTGTTAGAAAGCTTATCCTTCTGTTTCGGCTCTGTATCCTCCCGTTGTTGCATATTTAGTACAACCACTTACATGAGTTTGTTGTCTGACATAATCTCTCTCCAGCCGGCCTATTGAGAATTTCCGATGGGTGTTGGACCACTGTCAACGCAGATGGATGGAAAGAACGCGAACATTCTTGGCTAAGTGATGTATTCAGCGGTATTTCAGAGGGAAATCGTCTTCTATAAATCATTCTGAAAATATAATATGACTTGAAGTGAGTTAACCCTTAATGATTAATGGAGACAACGTTTGGTATAACCCAGTAATCCTATCCCATCGTCGCCGTAAGACCTATCTATGTCGATGCGATGTATAGCAAATAGTAAAAAAAGTAAAAAAATTAAGATTTATTATTATTATTATTATTATTCTTATTATTATTATTATTATTATTATTATCTGTCCAGCCCCAGTGTAGGGGTAGCGTGCCTGCCTCTTACCCGGAGACCCCGGGTTCGATTCTAGGCCACGTCAGGGATTTTCACCTAAGTCTGAGGACTGGTTCGAAGGCCACTCAGCCTACGTGTGTTAGAATTGAGGAGCTTTCTGGTGACATAGCGGGACCGGTCTAAAAATCCTAGAATAATGGCCTAGAGGATTCATTGTGCTGATCACACGTCACCTCGTATTCTGCAGTCCTTCGGGCTGAGTAGCAGTCGTTTGGTAAGCCAAGGCCCTTTATGGGCTGTTGCGCCATGGGGTTTGGTTTGTTTTTATTACTGTTGTTGTCTGACACCTGGTCCGAATGGTCAGCGTATTGTCCTTAGATTCTGAGGCCCCTGTGTTCGATTCCCGGCCGGGCCAGGCATTTTATTGTACTCATGACGCCACCAGGAAACTTCAGTTAATTCGTCTAGCTCTAGGGCGTGGACAAGATTGAGAATTATTGTTTTGGACAGTCTGTCATTATTCACTCTGAGAAGATGACCGTAGAATTTCAATCGCATTCCCTGAAAGTGTCTGAGATTTAGAATGCCGATTAAGCTAATATTTCCATTACATCCAAATTCCTTGTATGCAGAGTGGGCCGAAAAGTTTTCGTGTCTTACTTTTTTGCAGTATATTTTTAATTAATTATCAAGTTTTCGGCCAGCGGCGAAGCGTGAACTAAGTAAGGGGGGAGACAGATTTAAAAAAAAATTAAACTATTTTAATCATATTAGTGTATATATGGAATTTTGTTTTCGACGCATACAGATCTACATTCAATATTTTATTAATGACTCAAACTAAGACAAATCCTATAACAACATATAATCCTACATGCACTCGTTTTATTTTTAAATATAGACTAAATGGGCAGTGGGAGTTGTCATATATTGCTATGTAGATTTAATAAGAGAAATAAGAAATAGATTTTCGTACAAGTCACCTTAAACAATATTCTTGTAAATGAGTTCAATCCGCCTGTCCTTCATTTCAGCAAATATATCTATTACCCTCGTCTTGAAGTCTCTGGTTGGTCACTGAATTCCTTAAATAGGTTTTAATTCGTTTCAAGGCATTAATAGCGCGTTCACTAGAAACTGACGTTAACGGAATATACGGCATCTAGCAATTTTGTTGTTTCCGTGTGCACACACTGGAGTTCATTATTCAGAATGTAAGCCAGTAGTTGTGGGGGTTATAATACCTTAACTAATAATGGCGGGCAAGGAAATGCGTTAACTTGAAGGGTTTTCATGCTGTCATTCATTTATTAGGTGTAAGTTTGCTATATTTCGTATTTGAATATGATTATTTTATTTTAGACTGTCTTATAATAAAATAAATTCAAATTAACTACATTAAAAGCATGTCTGAGATGATAGCCAATACGAGCACCGTTATACCTGATATCCAAATACTAGCCAGAGAGCAAAAAGAGACGCTGGCAAGTCTGTCTACTGGGCGGAGAAATCTCGCTACAGGAAAGTCATAGTTCCACAGTCAGCACCTACAGATTGCGTTAGTGTTGCTCTATCTGAAATCAAAGGGATCATACACAGAATGGACAGCGTCTACTTTCGCCTACGTGCTTCGTATAACTGAAGCGAGCATTAACATTGCCGAAGTGAGACGGAAATAAGTAAAGCGGGGAATACGATAATGTCATGAATGTGAAAATAACTAATGTTCTAAAAATAATTGAATTAACTAGACAGTATTTCGTTCACAAAATGTTAAGGGTACACGCTGTCTACCCTGTCTCCCCTGACGCTTCGCCCCTGAGTTTTCCGATGCAAGTAATACTTCAGATTTGATTACTATGTTGTCGTGTCTCCGGGATACAATAAAACCTGTCTAAGTTGACCACCTCTCGTCCTTGTCATACCTGCTCAACAAAAATACTGTGCAAAATAGAATTTGGGAATTTACTTATCACTTTAAAAATTGTATTGAATATAGTACATGTTGGTTTCACGGTCATTAGGTTTGACCAGGTTCGAATACTGCATACGTCTTGTTTCCCCATCCGACCTGTTACAAGTCGTAGAGTAATTATTGTGATTGTATTCGAGGGATAGTAGCTTCGAACCCCACTGTCAACAGCCCTGAAAATGATTTTCCGTGGTTTCCCATTTTCATACTAGGCGAATGCTGGGGCTGTACCTTAATTAAGGCCACGGCCGCTTCCTTCCCACTCCTAGCCCTTTCCTGTCCCATCGTCGCCATAAGACCTATCCGTGTCCGTGCGATGTAAAGTAACTAGCAAAAAAATTATTGTGATTGATAACTACTAGGAATCTTCTTACTCCAGATCACTTTCAGATTGGAATGCCCATCAGTGTCAACTTATTTGCACATCGTCATTCAAAGAGATACATGAGGAGGGTGGCAGATGCTTGGAATGTGGCGTTGTTACATTATGAGAAGTAGGTGTATGCTATCTCATTAAGTTTGAATTACAGTGGTCAACTTATGCAGATAGAAAAGTTTGACATATAGGCAGATTCAAGTTAGACTGATAGTCAACTTACAGAACTAATTGAAAATACATACTAATGGGATTTCCTGATTCCCTGAAAATGTGATCAATGTCGGCAGGTGGTCATGTTATAGAGGTGGTCAACTTGACAGGTTTTACTGTAATGACTTTTTGTTAAATCTGTACCTGATGATTATATAATTATTCCCTCCTTCCTTCACGATTTAATCCCAAGGGTCCTAAGTACATAACATATCAACTGACCAAGAAAATTCATAACAAGAAATGTCTCTATCGTAACACCAAATTGAGGCACTACCAAATACTTACCCACCCAGAAGCCCTATACGCCACAGAATGCTTGATACTGAACAGGAAAGGATTGTTGGGCAAACTGGAGGTCCAGGAGAGAAAGATCTTGAGAAAGATACCAGGACCGATCAAACTAGATGGCGAATATAGAAGGCAACGAAAAAGGAGCTATAATTATACTGATTTTCTATGGAAATGTCAAGATGATGAACCCAACAAGGATGACCTACCGGCTTCTCAACTACTGGAAGAACAGGTAAATAGGGACACCATGGAAAACAGAAGCAAGGAAAGATATACAGAACTGGGAGTAACTGAAAACGAAATCAAAAACCGAACACTTCTCAGAAGAGAAATCAAACAAATGAGCTTTCTGGACAGACCACCTTATAAGAAAACAGGCGCTCTCTGGACAAAGGAAAGAGGGGAGAAACATAGCCAGAGAATGCCCAAGTACTGGGGAGACATCAAGTCCCTCTATTAGCTCAAAAAATTGAACATTGTGGTCCTTAGGTGGCCCATTCGAAAGGATAATAATAATAATCACATTTCATTTCCCCTAATCATTGAGCGTCTTATATTACTGTTACTTTGTAAAACAGCAGTACTGACTACCATACATAATTCCAGAGTATGTCACTTCTTACTTTCCTTAATACAAATAATAACAAAAAATCGAAGTATAATATAAAACTAGAGACGCTGTTTTCATCTCTGTGCCAACAAAAAATATTTAACAAAATTGTCTCGCTGTTTCTTTGCAGCAAATTACAATCAACTTCGCGACCGGAGTTGGCAAAGTAAAGTACGCTTCCTACTTTCATGTCGGATGCAAAGTAAACTTCTCCATTCCTCGAGAAGTTGCTTTGTGAATTCACTCTCATCGCCGTATTACGGTCTGACACTTGAGTTTCGCAAAGGATTCCTTTTTTGCAATTGTTACACACATCTACACTAAGTGTATATTGATCACAGTAAAATGTGGAACTTCAGACTGGCATTCAGAAGGAAGAATTCAATACTGAAGGGACGCCAAACTTACAACTGAATTTGTAAGTAAATAATTACGCACTACGTTAATATCGTGTAACATGTACAAAATTCCATATATTAGGCCCTATCTATTGCGTTATCCATCCCATTATATAAAGGGTATTTTACAAAATAATAATAATAATAATAATAATAATCATTAGAGCTTTGCGTACTCCATTGGGTCCATACGCACATAATAATAATAATAATAATTGTACCGGGTGGTACACCTCCACGCCGCTAATTTAAATGCGCGCCATTTAAAACTCCTCTGCTGGAGAAAGTCTGAACTTTATTGACGGTATTAATTTTCTACCTTCTCAGAAGATGTCACTACCTGTAAATTTTGGAGTTTTAGAACTGTGTCACTTTTGATGTGTTTTTGTTTCGCTTGAAGTAAGAAGTGTGAACTTTCTCTTCTAGAGGACACTACTGAAGATCTACAATAGTGCAACCTAGTGCGGAGTCAAAGAACTATTTTTTTGGAGAAAGTTTAATTTCAAGAGTTTGTTCTTTGTTAAATTTCTTTCTGTCATTGTTTAAGTTGGCAATATTTACCCCTTTCTTCCCCTTGTTATGAATGTATCCAATCCCGAATTTCTTCTATTAATTTCTGACCAATCTGGTGTATCTTCCCCCAACTTGAATCTGCTGCGGGGTCCTACCCAATAAAGAGTTTGTGGGAGGGTGTTTTCTTTCCCCTAACGCCTAGAACCTTCCGCGAGAGGATATAAACTGCTGATTTTCGGGTCTCCGGGCCACTTCTGTTCCATCTTTCAGTGTATTAAGTACATAGCAGGAGGCGGGAAGCGCCTCTTTCTCCGGCAGCGGTCAACAATAAGGTAATGGCCGATTAATAAATTCTTTCTTTGCTAGCTCAGCAGTTTAACTTTCGGGGCGGGTTCTAGGCCTTCCACCATGTAACTTTCCTTTAAAATGTAAAAACTACTGGTATCTATTCTATCTTTCAAACGACATATCAGGATAGAGAGTGCTTAACCCTCTCGAGCTCCCACTCACATCGTCTTGAGGTGAACTTATTTTTCTCAACCAATTCTTCCGTAATGTAATGTAAATTGTTATTAAGTCACCTCTGTAGTATGGGATTAGCCCTTGTATTAATGGCCTAGTGCCAAGTAGGTCTTAAGCAAGTGTATTAGGAGTGCAAGTTCGCCTCCTCTCAAATTGTATTTTAGAGGTCATGTATTAACTTTCTTGTTATTTAACGGACCTCAGTAGGTTGGGTATTTTACCCCTGTGTATACGTCCTTGGAGGACAGCTTAAAAGTGGAGTTTGGAGTGGCCTATGATAGGCTTGGATTTTAAGGGGAAGTTGCCCTTTCTTGAAAATTGTGTTTCTGCCTCAAGGAGGCTTTTGGGTGTAATTGGAAGCAAATGTTTCTGGCATGTTTGGGGGTTTTCGGCCCCTTTGTTGTATGGTGTTCATTGTAAGGTTGGGCTCATTGCTCAAGAATTATGTTTCTGACTTTTGAAGCCCCAAATGGGGTACCTATGTAAATGTATTTTTCAATCGTGTTTCGGCTACTAAGTACCTGTTCTATTTGTTGTTACCTAATTTTGAAAAGAAAATATAACCTTGTTAAATTTTAAAAATTAATTTCACTTTAGTAGCTTGAGACCTATTCACCACCCAGCACCTTCTTTCATGCATAACTACCACAAAAACACGGTAACAATAATAATAATAATAATAATAATAATAATAATAATAATAATAATAATAATAATAATAATAATACCGGGCGAGTTGACCGTGCGCGTAGAGGCGCGCGGCTGTGAGCTTGCATCCGGGATATAGTAGGTTCGATTCCCACTATCGGCAGCCCTTAAGATGGTTTTCCGTGGTTTCCCCATCTTCACACCAGGCAAATGCTCGGGCTGTACCTTAATTAAGGCCACGGCCGCTTCCTTCCAACTCCTAGGCCTTTCCTATCCCATCGTCGCCATAAGACCTATCTGTGTCGGTGCGACGTAAAGCCCCCAGCAAAAATTAATAATAATAATAATAATAATAATAATAATAATAATAATAATAATAATAACTAGTGGACCCAAGCTGCTGCACAGCATTCCTTATAAAGGTCAGATAACTCGTCTTGATAATGCCTGCCGCTGTCATAACATATTGTTTTTCCTGCCGTTTTCAATAATTTGATGAACATTGAATACCGGTACATAATAACTGATTAATTCATAATTTAGTTTATGACACTTATTTCCAAACAATATTCTCTGTGCTTCAACAATTTCGCCGTATCTGGATCTTATCATTTTCGAACGATCGTGCCTGAGATAGTGCAACCTGCTTCGGGTAAGTAGACTAAGCACTTTTTCAAGCGTTTGTCCCTGCACTTAATTAATGGTGATACAGATGGCTAGGCGAATTGATACTTTCCCGTCTGTACGCATGTAGTCTGTTTTCTCTGGGCAACATATAAGTTATTAAGAACGTTCTGCTATCTGTTGATTATATTCAGAATCTGGGGAAGGTCAGAGTATCTCGCAGAGAATAGTCTTCTTCAATCATCAGAGAAAGTGTATACTCTCTGGCTTGAGAGGTGGTAAAATAAAATGGCGTATGGCTTTTAGCACCGGGAGTGTCCAAGGACAAGTTCGGCTCGCCAGATGCAGGTCTTTTGATTTGACACCCGTAGGCGACCTGCGCGTCGTGATGAGGATGAAATGATGACGAAGATGACACATACACCCAGGCTACGTGCCAGCGAAATTAACCAATTTCCGACCTTGCCGGGAATCGAACCCGGGATCCCTGTGACCACAGGCCAGCACGCTAACCATTTAGCCTTTGAGCCGGACTTGGCAGGTGATAATCAAACATAGCTGCATGCAACGACGTTACTAAGGATGAAAATCACACATACTCGTATCAGAATATTAGTTAGTTGCTTAGCAACCTAGTAAGTACAGAATGTATTGCGGGTTAGGGTAATCCTTCGCCTGCTGCAATTATTGGAGTGATCATTCAATAATTTGATTTTATGACTACTCAAAGTTGGCTGAACCTAGAGACCTATCAATGTCTAACGATTCATCGGCAGGCAATTTCGGAAAGAATAAAACCGAAATGAAGCAAATAGGCGTAGTAGAACGGACGGACGGATTTGTGAAATCTGTTTTTAGTAAACTCTTTTGATATATACCTTGATAATAATATTAATAATAATACTATGACCTAATATAACAGGTTACAGATCTTTTGAATTGGTACTATTTATACAGTTTTTCATACTAATTTCCGCCACTTCGACAAAATCCTGTGAAGCCTCTAAACGTGTCTGCTTCTGATCGTCGTTCAAGTGATGTGGCACAAGAAGAGAACACGTTTTCCTCTTCCCTAACTTCTGGGTAACGATTTGTCGCACGGATTCACGGTTAATCTGCAGTTCATCCCCTATCATGCGCACAGTTAATCGCCTATCGTTCGTGATTAATTCCCTCACCTTCTCAATGTTTTCGTCACTGACGGCGGTCGCCGGTCTTCCCATACGGGGGTTGTCAGAAACACTTTCCCTGCCTCCTCGAAAACAGGCAACCACTCGTAACACACACTTCGAGGACAGTACTTGATCTTCATAAACACGTACCAGCATCCCATGCGTTTCTTTCAGTGCCTTGCCAAGCTTAAAACAAAACTGTACATTGATCTTTTGGTCGTTCATGTTCCTGTTCGCAGTTAAGAACCAACGCACTAAACACGCACTGTGTCAAACAGGTCTTACACGGTACACACATGATGCTCAACTGAACAACGTTGGGAACAGGTGGTCAAAACCTGCTGCTACGCAGGTGCAGCGTTGTGTGTCGCCAGTGTTGCCGGATCGACCGTTCTGACGTCATTCACCGAACTTCATTGTCACAGGTTGTACTTAACCTCATCCAGGTTATTTTGAAGACACATGTAAAGTGAATGAAAGTGAATAATATATTATATCTAGTGTAATGTATCCCTAACTCTTAGTCCCGTTTGTTGAAACGGGGTCGGGGTTGAGGAGAGATGAAATTATAATAATAAATGTTATTGGCTTTACGTCCCACTAACTACTTTTTATGGATTTTGCAGACGTCGATGTGCCGGAATTTAGTCCCGCAGGAGTTATTTTACTGTACGTGTAAATAAATCTACCGACATGAGGCTGACGTATTGAAATACCACTGGACTGAGCTAGGATCGAACCTGCCAAGTTGAGGTTAGAAGGACAGGGCCTCAACCGTCTGAGGCACTCAGCCCGGTAAATGAAATTATGTACGAGCTGGATGCCCTTCCTGTCACCAACCTCAGATGAGGAGCTAATTAAAATGAAATGAATGCTTGTGAATGAAACTGGGTAATGAAGTGGAAGAAATCGGATGTGGCCTATGAATAAGAACTGTCCCGGTATTTCCCGGGAAGTGAACATCAGAAAACACAGAAAACCATTCTTGGGACAGCCGATGTCGGAGTTCGAACTCACTCGTTTCCCAAATACAGAGCTTGGCACCATAGCCGAAATATGTTAACACGCACGACCACTCCACTCGGTGAACAATTATTCTGTCTAATGTATCATAATATTCGGTTCCTCTAAACAGTTCCTGGCCTACGATACACCATAGCTTTTTTGTACGTGCTTCAAAAGGCACGCAATTATGATACATAATGTCAAAGAATACATTCCTACTATAACAATATAACCGAAGAAATCTCAATAGTACATACCCTCACTTATTTCATACATTTCATTCCATGGAACTAATATTTTTTAGGCCTATAGATAAAATTATGTACGCAACTTGTGAGGTGTGAATATTTTTGCGTTCATGTAATTTAAGCGCTGGATTGTGGTATAAAAACTCATGTTTTGTGCTTCACAACCCAAGACTTATAGCTTCTCTGATTGATGGATCATGTAATAGGAAGCTACTTTCCCTTCTTTTTGTGTTTCCTAATCTGTTTTTCCTTCACCCCGGTTCTATTAACGGTCATGTTTCTCTCGAGCACCGTGCAGTGAATACAAGATGAAGGAAGCTTCCTTCCCTGTCTTGCGCTTCTAAGTTGCGTGCTAATGCCACCACTATATTTTGATGAGCCACCTGATTGGCTGACTTGATATGTTGCGTCTTCAGTATCCATGAGTGTAAGAATCAGAGTTCTCTCGGGCCTTGTGATTAAAAGACAGTTTTCCGAAATGTTACTCATATTATTATTATTATTATTATTATTATTATTATTATTATTATTACGGTTCATGGTGTGGGTTACTGTAGTCGCGTCCTAGTTCTTGAACCATGGTCAACGGCTGAGTGGCCTAGTAAGTGGTCCTGAGAATCGGGATACCAGTTGCTATAGAATGGGAGTGGACATTCGGAATATTCAGAATCGTGGCCCTCCTTGTACTCAGGCGGGTAGGGCTATACAATACACCGGTGGTCCCCAACTCTTTGGAGGAGAGATCCTCACTTGTACTATGTGTAAGTAAGGTAGCATCATGCTTCATGAATTTACCGAGCTCAAAACATTTTTTTTTTGTTGCTATTTGCTTTAGGTCTTATGTCGACGATGGGACAGGAAAGACCTAGGAATGGGAAGGAAGCAGCCGTGTCCTTAATTAAGGTACAGCCCCAGCATTTGCTTAGTGTGAAATTGGGAAAGCACGGAAAACAATCTTCAGGGCTGCCGACATTGGGGTTCGAGCAGCTGCGCGCCCAACTCGCCCGGTCAGAATATTTTAAGCAAGCCTCGGACCTATGGCAGTTAACGGAGTCCCACTCTTAGTTGACAGGCGAGGGACTCCACGGAAACAACTTGGCGAACGAAATGGAATTCGATGGGGAGCTATCAACACGCAACGGGGAAGGGAGATTAAAGTTGTATTGTTTTGTTTTCACATATAATAGGTTGCGCTCAGTTTAGCGTTTTCTCTCACGGATGGGAATGGAAAGGATTTGGAAAGGAAGTCGGCCGTGGCCTATCACAAAGGTACCTATCCGGTATTTGCCTGGTGTTGAAGATGGGACACCATGAAAATCACTTTCAGGTTGGCCGAGGCAGGACTCGAACCTACGCACTTCCGAATGCACGCTACTACAGTCGCACTGGAGCTCTGCGGAGATTAATGCGTGTAAAATAAAACATGAATAATAGTGTTGCTGCCATCTCACCACGATCAGCTCTGACCATTTACTTTTCTAGAAGGAGGTCTTTCGGTGTTTTGTGCTTTGTTTATTTCTCAACTCATAGAGTAGTATGAACTGTACACTAAAACCAGTGACAATTATAGCTTTCGTTATGTTCCTTTCAAGGCAAAGTACTTATTTTATTCCTTTTAAACACATCAACCCTTTCTGTCCTGTCATGTGTTCGTCTGTCATACACACTTTGCAAATCCATCACATGTGTACGAGGTGCTTACATGCCTGGTATCCATTCTGAGGCTGAACTCACTCCCAGGAAACTCCTTGAGCCTCAATATGTCCTTGCCCGACTTCACGCCGTCTAATGCGGCATGCAAAACAGAACATGCTGTTCTTACTTATATCTCAAAAAGTAATTGTCCGATTTTGAAAATGCTTACATACTTAAATTTGTACGCAGATGAAGTTTCAAATCAGCTGTATGAATTTGTGCCGTTTTATTTAAAAATATGGAGTTAGTATCAATATCTCGGTTGTTAATCACCCCTTGAGACCAAGTATTTTACAAGACCCTGCGTACCAGTTACGAATATGAAAACAGAATGCTGATATCTTTAATGGTTTAGAAGTTATTTCCGTGTAACATGTTAGGTGAATAACCCTGTATATATATAAGGTAAGGGTTATTCTGCCCGAAGGCAGGTCCGAACCTCCACAGAGGTGTTCCTGAGCCGGAGTTTACGTGCGGTAGGGTGGCCAGTTCCTTTCCGCTCCTCCATTCCCTTACCCCCCACCAACAGCGCGTGGCAACCCATCCAACTCCTGACCACGCCCAATGTTGCTTAACTTCGGAGATCTCACGGGATCCGGTGTTTCAACACGGCTACGGCCGTTGGCTATATATATAGTTTCAGGATAAATGTGCGTAGTCGCAAGTCCGTACAATACTACATCTCTAGGTCTAGTATTTTGATCCAGTCAACTGCTTCATCCGATATGCGGTGAATGTCCATTAGCGCTCCTTTGAAAACTCGAATTGTGCAGTCAGCAACAATCTGGTGGATTGACTGAGAAGAGGCTACAATGAGAATTGATGGTAGAATGAGTTCTTGGTTCAGGGTTCTTACAGGGGTTAGACAAGGCAGTAATCTTTCACCTTTGTTGTTCCTGTTAGAAAACACCCCCGGGAATACTGTTCATGTATGGCAGCACAACATAACCAAATGGACGAACATATCTAGTGTGGTCGATGCCGCAGACAGGTGGAATGCAGGCGCTCACCGAAACACGGCCATCACTGCCACCAAGGCAGAACCTTCATCGGAAAACACAACGTACCTCCACTCCATCGTCCAATGAGCTCTAGCTTGACACCACTGAATCGCAGACGGCGGTGGTTTGGGGTAAGTGGAATGCACGCTGCAGGGCGTCTGGCTTTGAGCTGTCCTTCAAGTAACCAATTTCGAGCAGTTCATTGCATCACTGTGGTCCCAATTGCCGCTCGAATTGCTGATGCAAACGCATTGCGCTGCACCACAGCCATACGCCGAATACGGCGGTCCTCCCTCTCGGTGGTTCCACGGGGACGTCCGGAGCCCGATCGCAATTGAAATAGGTATATAGAGTGAATGCCTTTGCTGGCAGGACGTAGTGTTTACAGTGCACTATGTCTTCTGGTATGGGCTAGAGCAATATTGTTACTTTCATTGATCTGTCTCAGCTTCATCCTTGACTTTGACAAGATGAAAGTGACTGAGGTATGAGTGATGCTAGTAATGCCATTCCTTATGCAGCCAGTCCCTGTTATGAATGGTGTGAAAATGTTGCTCATAGGGTCAGTTGGTGCATGCATTTCAGTGGGCTTGGCAGACTGATATGTAATAGCAACTTCTGGCTCGGTGAGGAAAGCAACGGGAAACTACCTCACTCCTCATTTCCCTAGTACGCCTCTTCAGTGATGCCTAGGCCATTTATGACAGCTGATGGCGGAGATGTTGAGGATCCAACCAGCCTTCGGGCTGAGGACTAAACATACATACATAGAGTGAATGAGGCGGCCGTGGTTTTAAGTTAGGTACCATTCCGGCATTTTCCTGGAGGGTAAGAGGGATAGCACGGAAAACCACTTCGAGAATGATTGAGGAGAGAGTCGAACCCCTCTACTCATTTGAGCTCCCGAGGCTGAGTGGAGCCTGTTCCAGCTCTCGTGCCACTTTTCAAATTTCATAACAGATCCAGGAATTGAACCCGGGCCTCCAGGGTTCGCAGCTAATCACACTAACCACTACACCACAGAGGCGGACCCTTTTCAATCTTTGGTCCTCAATTGTAATATCTTGCTCCAATGGCCACTAGGGTCCTTACTACAAGCGTGTAAAGCTGGTGGCGCGCTTATCTGTCTCTACATCATGTTCTGCGAGTGGCCAGATTTCAGTTTTTTTTTTTTTTCTTACAATTTGTTTTACGTCACACTGACACAGATAAATCGTATGGTGACGATAGGATAGGAAAGTTCTAGGAATGGGAAGAAAGCTGCCGTGGCCTTAGTTAAGGTACAGCCCCAGCATTTGCCTGATGCGAAAATGGAAAACCACGGAAAACCATCTTCAGGTTTGCCGACAGTGGGGCTCGAACCCACTATCTCCCGGGCGCAAGCTCACAAGTGCGCTCCCCTAACCGCACGGCCAACTAACCCGGACAGCTAGATTTCAGATGCTGCGGTAGCTCAGCGCTAAATCCCTTGCCCCGGGAGCGTACATGTTCAATATTTTTTATTTAAAGCTTTCAGTTTTGCTAATGTTTTACGTCGCAACGACACTGACAGGTCTGTTGGCGGCGATGGTATAGGACAAAGCGACGAATAAGAGGGAAGCGATCGAGTGAGTTGGCCGTGCGGTTAGGAGCACGCAGCTGTGAGCTTGCATTCGGGAGATAGTGGGTTCAAGCCCTACCCTTGGCAGCCCTGAAAATGTTTTTCCGTGGTTTCCCATGTTTACACAAAGTAAATGCTGGGGCTGTACCTTAATTAAGGCCACGGCCGATTCCTTCCCACTCCTAGCCCTTTCCTACACCATCCTCGCCATAAAGACCTATCATTGTCGATGCAACGTAAAACAGATTGTAAAAATAAGTGTAAATTTCGTTTCTAAATTCCCTGACTGAATGACGGGCAATCGAACTCATGTTCTTCCAGATGAATCGAACACGCCTTTACAGGCTCGGCTAGGCTGAACGAATAAAGGAGCAATGGTATTTTCACGGACAGTTATTTAGGTATCAACAGGTAGCTGCTATATTTAACGAAGAGTTTCCTACGGACAACAGGTAGCGTTCTCTGAAGAATGGAGGAGAGTTAACGAGTGTTAGCGCAATATGAAGCTCCCTCGCCCTTATGATATTGATCGGTCATCAACAGGTTGTCGCTAGATCATACGAAGAGCGCTCCAGTGAACTGTGTGAGCCTGATCTGGACGCTAATTACGGGCCACAAAGAGAAGCTCTTGGTCTAGACAATGAAGCACTCGGCAATAAAAGGCTGTAACTGAAAATCGCAGAACCTTCATTTCATACCATACACCATTGTTAACGAAATTCTTTATTGCGAAAGCTTCGTTCAACAGGCAGTATTCAACACATAGAATGACCGACCAAGTATTCCGTAAAATGACAGCACATTGTCCACGAGCACAGCACAAAGAGGTATGGTAATTGTGTTGCTTAAAATTCGCTACAACAGCCAATATCCCTCAAAATATCGACCTTTTTTTTGACGAGTTATAAAGAAACTTATCCCAGCTGTGAAATAATTCTGAAAGTGGCAGACAAGTCCCGTTGTTTTGCCCTTGAAAGTAACAGTAAGGTAAAATGGTATTGCACCAGTCTAGTTCGAGATTTACAGAGCTCGCTTTTCCATCTCTATTCAGAAAAAATGTTTAGTACAATTTGAAATGCCACTTGTGTTACTGCTGTAGGCCCATGGGCGCCCATGCCCGGGGATAAGGTGCGGACGCGCCCCCACGCATACCTCTCAGGGAAAGGGAACAATCAAATATAAAATATATTCAGGTGTTTTTGTTTCAAGAAAATGATTGAAAAATCGGTATTACGCAGAAGTTGTAGGGGATACCGTGTGTGATATTCTACCGTGGAATACAAGTCGCCATTCATCTTTCAAAATATTAAAAATACTACATACTCCCAGGTCTACTCCCCCCTCCCCAACAAACTGTCCTATGGGCGCCCTTGTGTAGGCCTATGTAGAATATAACGAAATTACGGAGGAAAATGTAAAGGATGGATTCTTCAAAGTGAGTTGGTTATATCAACACGGGTAAAAAATTACTCGGTTTTGAATTATCTAATTTTCCGACCAAGTAGGCTGCGAGGTACAGTTAAGTCATATTTTCAAAATTGTTATCTTCCTCCATGAATACAGTAATAAATAATTTTAATGGCATTCCTTGATGTGTCCTTCATTGCTAGAGATTTGATGGTTGCTAGGGACTCGTGCCCACAGCCCTTGTGGAGGCTACAGGCGCCAGTACCGAGATGAATGGAGACGCACACTCGCGTCGTAATCGTGCGACTCAAGCGCGATCCAAGACGGCGACCCGGTTAACCGATGGCAGCAGGGAGGTGGAAGCAGACGTCTTTGGGCGTTCTGAAGCTGCTACCTAGGCCTCACGGTCTGTTAATGTCACCACCACGACATAAACGCCTGAAAGTACCCTACAGGACAGGGGCCACAGGGGTGGTGTCCACTGCAGCTGCCAGGAAGAAGACGGAACCACAACGAGGCTGCCAGTGCCCTCGTGGTGCCTAATCTGTGGAAAGGGACACAGCCAGAAGGTTTCATTAGCTTCTCACTAGCCGCCGTACCAGGAGGAAGAAGACGACGCCGGCCCAACAAGAGAAGGCCACCCATCTGCAACCTATGACTGCACCCAGGGAGGCAGTCAACTCAACGGCCAATCAGAAGAGGACTTCAGTAGAAGGCAGCAATCAGATGATAACAGAAACACCCCCGTTCAGCATATCTTGCAGTGTTTCCCCAGTGGCGACTACCGTCAGGTTAACTGTGGGCTCCAAGTAGTCCTTGACGATGCACTGCCAACGACTAACGGAAAAAATGTCGTCGGGTGCTTTCTACTGGGAGATATGATTATTAGGCCTCGTGAACAGGAGCGTCTTGACTGCATCGAGGTCGAACCGCTGCTCAGGGGTCCACTACTGCACTGCTTCATAGGCACCTCAGGAGGCACCGGTGTGCTCAAACTGTAGGAGGCCATCCGACCACCACCACCTACCGCAGTTGCCTAGTGTATCGGGATATGGCGCACGCAGGGAGGGAGAGGCCCGTCACCAATGTGTCCACCCCCACCAATAGGTCCCCACCCCGATGGGCGTGGCCTCATTCTCCGGGATCAGAGACTAGGCACCAGGGACCCCATAGAGATCATGGTCTTAGGAATTCTCGCGGCATGGCTTAGTAACTGACAAGGCTCGCGCTAGTCACACCTGTACCTTGAAGGTCTGATCCTTAGAATAATTGTACCGGCTTGGAATCTGTTAATGACTTATGCATGATACCTATTCCTAACTAACACTACGTCTGGACTTTTCTAAACCACATCCTTTAATGTGTTATGTAGAACTTGCCAGATTTTACGTTTAAGCTTCTTTCTGTTTCTCATTATGGCGTTTCTCCGTCCATTATCTCCAAACTCCAGTACAAGGCAATCTAATACCAAGTATTCCTGGTAATTATCTGACAAGGGGACAGACACGATACTTCCTGCAGGATCACTATTACCCAACCCTCTGGATTTTTAGAGGTAACAGCATGTCGGAAGCGATGTATTTTGTGTTGATCACTACGCGAGGGGTTAGAGTTGGGAGCCACCCATAAGTATACAAAATGTTCTGAATTGTGCACTGCTACAGGAAAGACGAGACTCTACCATCGGTCTTCATGCTCCAATAAATAAGGTAAGCCAACACTATGCTTTTCAGGACTTTTCTTCGCATGGATGTAATACAAACAGCAGACCATAATGGTTAGGAAACATCGGTGTTCATGGCTTAGAAAATGACAAATTTTAAACTAATACTATCTTTCATACTTTCCCTGTCTTTCGTAATTTATTTTTTTTCAAGCGCTGTCATCTTTGCGAAAAAAAACTGTGCAGTGTGAACAAACACAGGAAAGGACTATCTGTCTTTGATATTCGCCCAAGCATCAACCAAGTGTTTAAATATTATTAGATTTGTTCTGCTAAAGACATTTTAACTATGTTTACACCTTTAAAAAATGTCTCAAAGTGTTATATGAACAACAACCTTCGGTCCGATTTTAGAACTTTCCTACGGGTCCTATGTCATACGGTCTTCTTCACGATTGTCTGTTTATATTTTCTAGCCTACAGAGGTCACTATTTGTAAAAAAAAACTTCGTGGGTAGCTGAGTTTACGAAGTTTTTTAATGTGAAATATAGGGCATAATTTGAAGGCACTTCCACTTGACATTTATAGTTCTGCCTTGTTCTGTAGGAATTTCCTTTTGTATATTCACGCTGACCATAGTTTATTCTTTTAAAATAATTGTAAAAGTTAATTTCATCTTCGCTTTGTTGTTAGACATATGTCTATTTTCATTCTGTTTTGGAAATTGTGGTCTCAAATGAAAGGTATCCATTGACAAGTTCAATCCCTGTATAAGCACTCCGTTATACCTTATACCTGGCCGAGGCGGTAAAGGCGTGCTCGGCTCGCCCGGAAGGACGTGGGTTCGAATCCCCGTCAGTAAGTCGTAAAATTCAAGAAACGAGATTTCCACTTTCGGAGGTGCATATGGCCCTGAGGTTCACTTAGACTACACCAAAAATGAGTACGAGGTTAATTCCTGGGGGCAAAGGCAGCCGGGCGTAGAGCTAACCACTCTACCCCATCACGTGCCGAGGTTTACAATGATGGAAGCCTTTAACTTCCACTTCTCCAAGGGCCTTCATGGCCTGTACGGAGGTGACTTTGCTTTGCTTTGAACATTATAAGGAACCTCCAAATAACTAATTGTACCGGCATCTTTTCTTGCTTCACAGCGAAGAGTATGCCTAATGTTGATTATCAAAGAACAACATGCATCATGGCGAATACTTTAGGAATATCTTTTTTTTTTTTTTTAAGCAATGTGCGTCGAGAGTTAAGATATCATAGTGATAACCTCAATCTTTAAGAGGTTTGTTTCCTGCATGTTAAAGCACGATAACGATATAACATTGCAAAGTTTTCCTCAGTTTACGACTTAAAAATGGGGAGTTGAATTACTTGATTTAGGGCCCCACAATAGATCAGCAAATGCAAGAAATATTAGGTAATAATAAACTTCCAATTTCCTTGAACGTCAATAAATAGAAATTATTTCCTATTCGCTGACTACACTTGCACTAGCGAAAGATAAGAAATAAAGTAAGTTACAAGGACTTCATTTTCTTCATTCTATATTTTTAAAATATTTTACAGCAAATAGGCCTGTATGAGGGACAGTACTAGCTTTTTTGTTATGTGAAATTGTCAATAAGGCAGACTTATCCATGTGGAAATGCCAGGTGTATGCATAAGTTTTCGCCGGTTTTTCTGGTAAAGAAAACACGTAATTTTCAACGGAAATTCATTGTTTGTTTAATCAAAATATTGGTCATCGATTCCTACACACTTCGCCAATCTTTCAGATAAATTATTAATACCATGCCAGAAAATCTGCTTGTCTTTTGCGGCAAACTATTCGTCGAGCTACTTTCCAACTTACTCGAAATTCCTGAAGTGCTGCTCTGCGAGCGTGTGCCCCATTGATGCGAAGAGGTGATAGATGGCGCCAGGTCGGGGCAGTAGATAGATAGATATGGTTTATTTTAACTGGAAAAGTTAGGGACATGTGTCCCTGTCTTACACTTCACCAGTGAAATACATAAATAACATAAAATTATATAAAATACTGAATAAATAAAAAAAGAGACTGAAACAAATTACTATGGTACTATGCTATCCTGCTGTACATAAAAGTAACTATTATAATACACAATATAAATTAACATTTTGCTTCCTGCGAAGAAATTAACATACAACATACAACGAATTACAATTTTAATAATAATAATAATAATAATAATAATAATAATAATAATAATAATAATAATAATAATAGTCTAAGAAGAAGAAGAAGAGCCATGAGGAGAAAATAAAGAAGAAGGACCATGATGAGGATAAGAAAGAAGAAAACGAAGCAGAAGGAGAAGAAGGTTGCCGTCGCACTACGAGCTCGTTTCATAGAGATATTTTGAACACATACTTTTAAATCTTCCGTGGTTTGATATCCCTCTGACCTCCTGCGGAAGGAAGTTCCATTCACGGCTGGCCACAACAGTGAAGGAATTGTTGTAGGTTGAGGATTTATGCTTAGGAATAGCGAGTAATGTCGAGCTCAGCGCTCTGGTGTTTTTATCATGGTGTTCAGAAAGGCTATGAAATCGTTCATACAGGTAAGATGGGGATTGTAAGGTAAGGATTCGGTGCAATGAAGTCAGGGTATGCAGCTTGCGTCTGTCTTCAAGGCGTAGCCATCCAAGGTCGACGTAAGCCTCGGTAACATGATCTGAAAATTTCAGATTACATATAAATCTTCACAGGCATTCTGTGCACGTTGTAGTTTATCTCGAAGTTCGGTTTTCACATCTTTGTAAACTACGTCACAATAACCGAATATTGGAAGAACGAGGGTTTCAACTAGTTTCTTCTTTAAACTGAACGAAAAAGTAAATTTGAAATTGTTTAATGTGTGCAACGTAGCAAAAGCTCGTCTACTCACAGGTATTGCCTGATCCGTCCACGAGAGGTGCTGGTCAATGGTTACTCCGAGATATTTTACGCTCTTGCAAAAGGGCAAAGCTTGATTTTGAAGTTGTACGTCAGGGATGGACATGGGGTAATTACTGGAAATAAGTCTTGGGTGGGGAATTACTATAGTTTGGGACTTTTTTGGGTTCAAAATAAGTTCATGCTGGGAAGACCATTTACTTATGCTCAATTGCTGTCGAAACATCTGTTGGTTTTGCATGGATGTACAATTGTACGTCGTCAACATAGATGTGATGTTTACAATGTGTGAGCTGTTTAGCTAGGTCGTTGATATAGACAGAAAATAGTAAAGGAGCAAGGGTTGACCCTTGTGGGCACCTCTTTTCACATATTGCCACGAAGAAAATGTACCTTGATTGATGACACGTTGTTGACGTTCGTGTAAATAAGCTCCCAACCATCTCAGAGTACTGTAGGAGAACCCTAGGTGATAAAGTTTGGATAGGAGCAACTCATGATCTACAGAGTCAAATGCTTTGCTGAAGTCCAATAATACTAGGATAGTCAGTTTTTGCTCATCAATAGCCCGTCTTATATCGTCAGTCACGCTTAGTAAGGCAGTACATGTACTGTGATTGCGTCGGAAACCTGACTGGTGTGGGTCTAATATGTCGTGGTCGTTGAGATAGTTGGTGATTTGATTATGCACAATGTGTTCGAGTCCCTTGACTACTATTGACAGTATAATTATAGGTCTGTAGCACCGCCGTCTCGATCCTCCTATACTGCCTGCTCTATGCGAGCCTTTTTGCGACTACGCTGTGACAAAATTTCTCCGCTAGATGGCAGACATAGACGCACAATGTTCCAAAATTATTCTAATGACGACAGCCTAAAAAACACTATGCAGTATGGTCATATGTTCACTGAAGCTCGTAAATTACATCAGTAATATTAAACATCGGCAATATTACCTGTATGAAGTCGCAGTTGGCTTCTTCATGCACAATTTAAAGATTTTCCTGGACGAAGGCTTGGAGTGGTACCGTACTTTTTGTGTTCTTGCCAACGCAATATCAAATAAGAGATTGTACGAACTTGGTTAGGATAATATCACTAACAGTTTGCTGATGTTCTTTGACCTCACACTGTAAAAAAACACAGTCTGAAAGGTTTTTATTTGCTATTTGTTTTACGTCGCACCGACACAGATAGGTCTTATGGCGACGATGGGATAGGAAAGTCCTAGGAATTGTGAAGGAGGCGGCCGTAGTCTTAATTAACGTACAGCCATAGCATTTGCCTTTTGTGAAAATGGGAAACCACGGAAAACCATCTTCAGGGCTACCGCCAGTGGGGTTCGAACCCACTATCTCGCGGATGCAAGCTCACAGCTGCGCGCTCCTAAACACACGGCCAAATCGCCCGGTATTCTGAAAGGGAAGACTTCGCAAGTCCTCGTATTACGCTCGTAGGTTTGAAGGACTTCGACAATAGGGCACAGCAGCTTAAACGAACTCCTGCAGATGCTTCACCAAAGCAACAAAACAAGGTTTTGGGTATCGAACTCCTCCTCTGTCCTGATGCATAATAAGTTCCATTTAGCGGTGTCGAAGTTCTAGGCAGTGAGATGTTGCTGACACAAATGTCACCCTCCATCCTCTCTTCACCAATACGAACCTAGTACCCTCAAATTAGGATTTGATTTCCTGTTTCTAGTTTGATTGGAATATTATCGTCTGGATATCTGAGGCTGTCCAAAATGTCTAAACATTACATCAGTTTTGTGATTGTCCGTCACAATTCTTATCACGAGGAATCCACTATCCTCCACGGCTTTAATCACCTTCTGGAAAAAAAATCCGCAGCCTGTTTCCAGTAATCTGACCGGGTCAGGAATGGAATGAATGAAGTCCCCATCTATCCGCGAGAATAGGAATTGTGCCGGCTGCCGAAGCCTGTCGCACTCCTCCGGGGCAATGATTAATGAATGAGAGATAAAATGAAATGATATTCGAGAGTGTTGCTGGAATGAAATTTGGCAGGGAAAACCGGAGTATCCGGAGAAAAACCTGTCCCGCCTTCGCTTTGTCCAGCACAAATCTCACATAGAGTGCCTGGGATTTGAACCACAGAACCCAGCGGTGAGGGGCCGGCGCGCTGCCGCCTGAGCCGTGGAGGCTCCATCACCTTCTGAAATAAGGTGTAAAGGCACAGGTGCGAGAGTAATCTCTATTAGGTCCTTGTCTAGATAAAGCCGACAGCCACTTTTCTCTTGATTCCCTTCTAGACGGTATTTCACGGAGTCGTATCTTTTCTGGCTGCGAACCACCTTGCCGAGATTGGCAAAATAGTATTTTATTTTTTTTTTGCTATGGGCTTTACGTCGCACCGACACAGATAGGTCTTATGGCGACGATGGGATAGGAAAGGCCTAGGAGTTGGAAGGAAGCGGCCGTGGCCTTAATTAAGGTACAGCCCCAGCATTTGCCTGGTGTGAAAATGGGAAACCACGGAAAACAATTTTCAGGGCTGCCGATAGTGGGATTCGAACCTACTATCTCCCGGATGCAAGCTTCACAGCCGCGCGCCTCTACGCGCACGGCCAACTCGCCCGGTGCAAAATAGTATACAACAGTTGAATATTTCGGGGAAAGAATCTGAAGCTTCAGTTCTACGAAAAATATACCTTGCACGAACAGAAAGAAACAAGTACCAACACCTTAAAATCACTTTTGAAATATCTACAAGCATAACATGATTAATTAATTTCACAGTTCTATACAAAATATCTCTTGTACGAACGGAAGTGACCAGACACGTTTACTCATTGTACGAAATAACTCAGGTTTTCACACACATTCATGCACCAACAACACAGTGCTACACCCACACTGACAGCGAAGATTGTGCGTCTACTGCTGCGCTCTTACGGCGACTTGGAGAAATATTGGTAGTCGCGCCTTCCTGTGTTAAACTAGTGGCATAGAGCAGGCAGTATAAGAGGATCGAGACGGCGGTGGTCTGTAGTCACTGTTTAGTCTAGGAGATTTTTACTTCGGTAAAGGATGCACCAGGGCCATTTTCCAGACAGTTGGAAATACACTATTTTGAAGGGAGAAATTGTATATAAATGTCAATACTGGAATAATAGCGTCGATAATTTTCTTTAGCAATGTATGTAATACATATATTGTCTACCCCTGTGGATTTAGTTTTAATTCGCATGATAGCCGCTTTCACTTGAAGGAGTGAGACATAAGTAAAATAAAATTTGTCTCTGCCTACGGGTGGTGTGTTGTAATTTGCACACAAAAGATTTTCTTTTGCTTCTTCGTTTAATTGTACATGGGAGGATTCGAAGTGATTATTCAATTCATCAAGAGAAACTTCCAAATCGTCCGGCGGGTGCGGAAGGATGTTCCATCCAAGCGATTTCAAGTTAACTTTAACTGATTTTGCTGTGTAAAACGGTGCATTGTTGTGTAACAGAATCACTTTGCCACGCCTTCTGGCCCATTCCGGTCGTCTTTCGATCAATGCGTGATTTAAATTAATCATTTGTTGGTGATAGCGTTGTGCATTAAATGATTTCGCCTGCAACTGCTCGTCTTCGCACTTTTGTGGTCTACCAGAGCGCGCACTGTCTTTCACATTGGAGTAACCACGTTTAAATTATTGAAACCATGTCTCACATGTTCTAATCGATAGAGCGTGTTCACCATATGTTTCTACCAGCAAACAATGTATTTCCATAATCTTTTCCTATGATTACATAAGAAAAGCAATGCGTGCCGCAAATGTTCATTTTCAGAAACAAACTGAACGATACAACACGCACGCGAACTAAACTTTTGTGTGTTGGTAGGTTAATGTCAGACGAACAAACTGACGTATGTGCCAAATTCATACGCTGCGTACTTGTCGCTGGCGCCATCTCTTAGTCAAACAGGAAAAGACGTATGAATAGACCTGGCATATTTAAATTGTATTAATCACATTTTAATCTAGTGGAAAACAAGCATGCAGTACACGTACACTTACTATGTGATTAGATAGAAGCTTTATACATTTTATTCGAAATATTTTAAATTATATCTGGTCATTTACTGGTTCCGGTCATTCAGTTTTTACACTCACCCTATTCTGGGTTTATACCTTGATTATCTTTCCTATTTTGGTACAATATCCGTCAAATTTAACTCCAAAATTATTATTGTTTCTACGTCCCACTAACTACTTTTACGGTTTTGGGGGTGCCGAGATGCAGGAATTTTGTCCCGAAGGAGGTTTCTTATGTACCAGTAATTGAACTCAGAAGGCCAGCGCTCTTCGAACTGAACTACTCAGCGTGCTAGCAACCACTAATCCAGAGATGGAGTAATAGGATAAAGGGCAAATATTGATATAGAATAGTCATTATCTAGAATGTCAATTTAGTAAACATTTTTATATATGAAGTCCCTATTCTGTCTGTCATTCACAGCGATATTGAGAAAACGAGAATGTTTCAATAATTGGTACTAATTATAGGCTGTTATCTGTTCTTTACAAGAAAAATACAACGAACCTCTCACGACCACCACGGCTTCTATAGCTTTTTGAAAGAAAATACGTTTTTTCCAGCGAATTGATTGTCTCCTATTCACCCTGATGACATACACAGCTATGTTTATCGGCATGAGCTCGAAAAACGAACATCCTTACTTCTGTTGCCCTCCACAGATACGTTGAGAAAACGGGAGCGTTTGAGACAATTGGCACAAGATATACGTTACAAGACCAATGCAACAATGGCCATCATACTAGTGAAGTTTAATGTATCCACAAAGATGCACATGAGATGCTGTTAGTTGGTACAATTATTTTATTTACATGTATTTAGAAATTAAACACGCTCATAATCTTACTCACTGTTGTCGCAAAAAAAAAAAAAAATACTCTCATCACCAACTCACATCACAACTGAATAACATAAGACATAGAGGTTACAACCTTGAAACACAAATAAAACAGTTGACTGCTTTAAAAGCATATCCTCACTTTACTACACAATAACTCTCTTCCAACAACTCATTTAACAGTAATTCTCAATCACTCTATCCAATACCGGGCGAGTTGGCCGTGTGCGTAGAGGCGCGCGGCTGTGAACTCGCATCCGGGAGATAGGGGGTTCGAATCCCACTGTCGGCAGCCCTGAAGATGGTTTTCCGTGGTTTCCCATTTTCACACCAGGCAAATGGTGGGGTTGTACCTTAATTAAGGCCACGGCCGCTTTCTTCCAACTCCTAGGCCTTTCCTATCCCATCGTCGCCATAAGATCTATTTGTGTCAGTGCGACGTAAAGCCCCTAGCAAAAAAACTCTTTCCAATAACTAACTTGTCACCGTTAAGATCGTCTCCTTATATATGTGCCTGGCCAGGCTTCTAGAAAGCTACATTACAAAAAAGAACTACCTTCGTGAAAATTCTAGGGTGTCTAATACATAGATTATAATGCACGGAATATTCTCCATCGTTCTCGTCACCTATTGCCATTCTGGAAGTTACAGTGTGTTTCATAATTATGGATTGCAAATTATATACCGGTAAGAATAAATTATAATATTAATGTACATGTATTTATATTAACGGAACTGATATAAATGTATATGTACAACACATGTTTCATGGCATAACCTCACACACAATACGATCATAGCGTATGGACATATGATGTAATAATAATAATAATAATAATAATAATAATAATAATAATTCGAGCTCGATATTAGCGTTAGTTACCCATGGGTGAGAGAATATTGTTTTCAAGTTATAACTGTTTATCGCACTTGCGTCAATATCCCCCCTATAACTAGAAACAATTTCCACACTTTTCACACTCTTGATCCACACACTGTAACTACATACAGACTACCTCAGTCACACAGCGCTCCTGTTGGTGCTGTCGAAGTCCACAGTTCGCAGCTCGGCGGTTCCATCGTGGACCACCACCTTCCCATGGTGGTTCCTATGGGTCCAGACGACGGTGTCTTCGTTCCTGGTGATGGTGATCCACAGGTCCTCGCGTGGCATTCGAAGCTCCGCTCACTTTGCTCTCGTTCGTACCTCAGTGTTCTGTCAGGTGGCACCCTTGTTTGGTATTTGTCGGTTCGGAGTCCATTGGTTCTCTGTCCCGTAGAGAGGGTACAACTGGCTGTGTCATTGCCATCGCTACTCCATCTCCTAGGACATCGTCTGAGCCTCGCCATAGCTCTGCTCCACGCTGAACATCCTCCCTGGACAGTTCACGGTGCATTGGAGCTTACTGCGGCTGTCTAGCTCCTTGCACTTGGTGCCATGCCGGTGCGGCCCATTCACCGTCACGTCGTCTGGCTGTTCGGTCTCGGCGTCGAACACCCGCGGCGTTCTATCGACGCGCTGCGCCCCCTCCCACAGTCGGCCTCGGCAGTCGGCTCCCGGCTGGTGGACACCACCGCGCCCGCCGAATTCTTCCACAGCTTCCTCGCAGGTCGAACATGACTGCCGGTTGCGTCGTACTTCCATCTCCTGCCCACGAAGTCCAGCGATCGGGTATTCGGCTCCCTCTTCTGACGTCAATCCTGTCTTGAACTGGGCTTCGATGTTCTTCTCGAGTGTTCCAAACTGGGCTTCGAAGTTTTTAGCCTGGGCCTGAATGAAGGAAATTAACTGTTTAAGCATCACCACGGTCCTCCGGTTGTTCTTCATTTTCGAGTCCAATAGATTCAACAGTCCTGTCACGGTCGCCAGTTAATGTATCCACAAAGACGCACATGAGATACTGTCAGTTGGTACAATTATTTTATTTATATTTATCCACAAATTAAACGCACACATAACCTTAATCACTGTTGTCACAAAAAATCACTCATATCACCAAGCGCCATTTTAAAACAACTGAATAACACAGCACATAGAGGTTACAACCTTGGAAAACAAAACAGTTGACTTCTTTAAAAGCATGTCCTCACTTTACTACACAACAACTCACTTAACAGTAACTCAATCACTCTTCCCAATAACTAACTTGTCACCGTCAAGATCGTTTCCTTATATGTGTGCCTGGCCGCTTCTAGAAAGCTACATTACAAAAATAACTACCTGCGTGAAATTTCTAGAGTGTTTAATACATAGATTATACATACATACATACATACATACATACATACATACATACATACATACATACATACATTATCATTATAGACTGTTATGCTTTTCAGCGTTCAGTCTGCAAGCCTCTGTGAATTTACTAAACGTCGCCACAATCCTCGATTTGCAACTAGTGTTGTGGCCTCATTTAGTTCTATACCTCTTATCTTCAAACCGTTAGAAACCGAGTCTAACCATCGCCGTCTTGGTCTCCCTCGATTTTTCTTACCCTCCATAGCAGAGTCCAATATTCTCCTAGGTAACCTATTCTCCTCCATTCGCCTCACATGACCCCACCATCGAAGCCGGTTTATGCGTACAGCTTCATCCATCGAGTTCATTCCTAAATTAGCCTTTATCTCATCATTCCGAGTACCCTCCTGCCATTGTTCCCACCTGTTTGTACCTGCAATCATTCTTGCTACTTTCATGTCTGTTACTTCTAACTTATGAAGAAGATATCCTTATGAATAAGATAGATTATAATGTGCGGAATATTCTCCATCGTTCTCGTCACATACTACCATTCTGGAAGTTACAGTGTGTTTCACAATCATGGATTAAAATTATATACAGGTAGGAATAAATTATAATATTAATTTACTGGTATTTATATTAACGGAACTGATATAAATGTCTATATGCAACACATGTTTCATGACATAACCTCACAAACAATGCGATCCTATCGTATGTGCATATGATGTAATAATAATAATAATAATAATAATAATAATAATAATAATAATAATAATAATAATAATAATAATAAATGGATGTAACACTTTATAGCTATACATACAAGCAATAATACAGTAATAAAACCCATAATCGTTTTTTGTTTGTTCCTCAACATTGTCTCTATAGAAGCAAATTTTAGGCAACAAAATGTTTTCTCGTTTTCATAGGAGCTTGGTGCTCTGGACTTAGTTTAACCAGCTATACGTTCACACATACAGATAATTAGAGGAAATGTTTTTGACATTTCCTCTAATGTCACGTACTTTTTACGTGTATCATGATGGCTTCAATATTAATATTTATGATAGTTTAAACACTAATACTTTCTTACCAGGACAGAAGGATTTTATATTTAGTCTGTTGCCGACTGCTGTCAGAGTGTTTATCGCCGTATAGATCAATAGCCTAACTTGATCGATTATGGAGAATATGGCATCGCTTTCGCCATATCTTTCATCTTCAGCAGAAATTCATCGGGAGAATATTACGTCCACGAAGACATGAGGTCTCGCTTGAGAAGAATTTCCTATCGTCAAAGGTTATATGAATTTCGTGTGTTAAATCAACATATTGTAAATGAGCTGACCACCCAACGTACCGAAACTCCATGAGGAAGACAAGATAAAGTCAAAGGTGACAAAGATAAAATATGAAGTTACAGAAGCAGACAACTGAAGTTACAATGATACATTTGGAGAAACATGAATTGAGTAAAGTTAAGTCACAGGAAAGAAAGATTAACGACTCTAAATTCGGCGACGTCTACATCTAATTTAGGAATAATATCAGAAGATGCAGAGAAATTGAGACAATCATATAGGAATAGATTCCGTAGCTCCCCATACGCTTATTCAGCAGCAAAACAGCTACTTATAATGAACAGCAAATCACCTTTGGCTATAAAAGTGATCTTGCTTGGTGCAAAGTTCCAACAGTGCCTGAAAATAATTCCTCACTATCAGAGAGCATGTGAAGTCCAGTCAAATTTAATATATTCTATTCTATGGCTCAAAATTAAACTGCAATGAATGGCTTCAAAAGTACGGCCACGGAGAAATAGGCCGAATGATATTATCGAGATTCAACAAAAACGGATTTAAAATAATTTTGTGAGAGATTCACTTGGTTCTTCCGTTCATTCACGTGAGAGTACAATTTTGCCAAAAGTAGCAATTTTGTGTCCAAAAAAAAAAAAAAAGGAATAAGTTAACGTCATCAACCAAAAGGTTTTGAATAGTTTGTTAGGTGACCAAATAATGTACAATAGCACTGACTCCGTAGAGTGCGATGATGTTAATGAAATTAATTAAGCTGGTTTGTGCAACGGAAAGAGATTGACTGTACTGTAGCTAGACAAGTATATCGTTCATGCAGAAATTATGATGGAAGAAAGTAATTTATTCCAAGAATAGATTTAGCCTTTTAATCCCGATATACCATTCGTTCTTACATGAAGGCAATTTCCTCTAAATTTGTCCTTCTTTGTCACAATGATTAAGTCACCAGGAAACACATTAAAGTTGGAACAAATCTCTCCACTCCATTGTTTTGTACAACTGTACGTAGCTTTCTCAAGAGTACGCAGAGCCTGCCATTTTTGTCTCAGAAATAAATAAATAAATAAATAAATAAATAAATAAATAAATAAATAAATAAATAAATAAATAAATAAATAAATAATCACTTATAATGACTAGTATATGTAAAGAGCGTAAACTAGAAATGAAATACAAAAGTAGCCTTAATGAAATTAAATAGAAAAATACCGGACTTAACTACTGTAGGACACCATAGTCATCACAAATGCCTTATAAGCAACAAGCACTCATTCCAAATATAAAGAAAGTTCCTCTGCACATATTTTTAATTCTTTGAGGCTAATATTTTGAAGCAAGAGTCCAAAACATAAGTAAGGTAGGAACCAACATTCTTTAGACTAAATGTTTAAAAAATAAATAATTAAGAAGAGCGTCAAAAATAGCATGCTATAGTAATTAAACCTACATGTCTTTGAAGTGATACTGTTTATACTTTGGTCAGAGCTTTTACGAGCCCAGTAGTCGGTGTCTGTCTATTCTTTTGTTAGAAAATAAAATGAAATATATCATAACATGCTTTGATAACATCCACCGGTTTTGAGATATACGTTTAATGTATTCGTATGCTTAAAAGAGGAGTAAATGTGGCATTTAGTTGCACGACAGAAGTGTATTCACAGTTACAACGACTAAAAGCTTACCATTTTTCACTGGGATTATATTCTCTTAAAGCTTGCGATGAGAAGCAGAAGTTTGTCTTCATTAGGTAACAATGCAGCATGTCCTTGCCTTGGCACAGGCATTAATAATGCTTAAATTCTCTGTCTGGGAGGAGAATGGCGTGCTTTGCAGGGAAGTATCACCAAGGTATCTCTGGGGGCCAAAACTGCCTGCTTCCTCTTTCACATTCACTTTAACCAGTGGGATATGAGACGTTTTTCTTTACAATACGCTTTACGTCACACCAACACAGATAGGTCTTTTTTTTTTTTTTTTGCTATTTTGCTTAACGTCGCACCGACACAGATATGCTTTATGGCGACGATGGGATAGGAAAGGTCTAGGAAGTGGAAGGAAGCGGCCGTGGCCTTAATTAAGGTACAGCCCCGGCATTTGCCTGGTGTGAAAATGGGAAACCACGAAAAACCATCTTCAGGGCTGCCGACATTGGGGCTCGAACCCACTATCTCCCGATTACTGGATACTGGCCACACTTAAGCGACAGATAGGTCTTATGGCGACGATGGGATAGGAAAGGGCTAGAAGTGGTAAGCAAGCGGGCGTGGCCTTAATTAAGGCAGAGCACCAGTATTTGCCTGGTATGAAAATGGCAAACCTCGGAAAACTAACTCCAGGGCAGTGGGATTCGAACTCACTGTCTCCCGAATACAAGTTCAGATCTGCGTGACTCTAACCGCACGGTCAACTCACTCGGTGGAATATGGGACGGAATGTTAATGAATTCTCTGCCAGACACGCTCATAAAACATCAGTAACAATAATAATGAAACAACGTCCCTCTGTAGATCACAGGTAGAGTGTCGGACTTGCGATTCCAAGGCCGCGATATAAGTAGTCTTATTCCCGAAGGCCATACAGCGAGGGTGGTGGACAATGGCAAGATAAAATGGCCAAGATGGGTCGTCATGCGGACGTGTGCACACGGACTTCTTCGGGACAAACAATATAGACCTATTCGTGTATTGGAACCGGTAACCTTTTAACTGTGTTAAACATGTATGAGGCATGATCAGAATGTATTACCCCTCTCTTCGTCGGTAAGATTAATATCAATACCAGTAAGACGTAAAAAAAAATAATAAATTGAATGCGGAAGATAGTGGGTTCGAACCCTACTGTTGGAAGCCCTGAAGACAGTTTTGCCTGATTTCCCATTTTCACACCGGGTTGTACTGTAATTAAGGCCACGGAGGTGCAAGGAGTATGGTATGAAAATTAGCCTTTCCAAGACTAAATTGATGTCAGTAGGTAAAAAACCCAAGAAAACTGAATGTCAGATTGGGGTTACGAAACTGGAACAGGTAGATAATTTCAAGTATTTAGCATGTATGTTCTCCCAGGATTCTAGTATAGTAGGTGAGATTGAATCAAGGTACAATAATCCTTTCCACTCCGGACCCTTTTCTATCCCATCGTCGCCATTAAACCTACGTGTGTCGGTACGACGTAGAGCAGTTTATAAAGAAGGCAATAAAATATAAAAATATACACATTTCAATTATTATTCGTTGAAGGGTAAGTTTTACGGCGCATATGATCGGAAATTTTATTTTAAATTTCTTTAACTAGTGTTGCATATGACAGTATACCGAGAAAAATGATGTTCGGCGTACTGGGGGACTATGGGATTAAAGGTAGATTATCAAAGCCAATCAAAAGCGTTCATGTTGACATTTGGGCTGTAATGAGAATTGATGGTAGAATGAGTTCTTTGTTCAAGGTACTTACAGAGGACAGACAAGGCTGCAATCTTTCGCCTTCGTTGTACATACTGTAGTTTACATGGATCATCTGCTGAAAGGTATTAAGTGGCAGGGAGGGATTCAGGTAGTTGGGAATTTACTAAGCGGTCTCTCCTATGCTGATGACTTTGTGCTAATGGCAGATTGTGCCGGAAGCCTGCAGTCTATCTTGGAACTTGAACGTAGGTGCAAGGAGTATGGTATAAAAATTAGCCTTTCCAAGACTAAATTGATGTCAGTAGGTAAAAAACCCAAGATAACTGAATGTCAGATTGGGGATACGAAACTGGAACAGGTAGGTGATTTCAAGTATTTAGCATGTATGTTCCCCCAGGACTGTAGTATAGCAAGTGAGATTGAATCAAGGTGCAATAATGCTAATGCAGTGAGCTCGCAGTTGCGATCAACAGTATTCTGTAAGAAGAAAGTCAGTACCCGAACGAAACTATTTTTACATCGGTCTGTTTTCAGACCAACTGTGCTTTACGGGAGTGAAAGTTGGGTGGACTCAGGATAACTTATTCATATGATAGAAGTAACAGACATGAAAGTAGCGAGAAGTTTTCTAGCAACGTAGGAATGGGAAAGGGCTAGGATCAGGAAGAAAGCAGCCGTGGTCTTAGTTAATGTACAGTCCAAGTATTTGATTAGTGCAAAAATAGGTAACGACGAAAAACTATCTTCAGGGCTGCCGGCGGTAGGATCTAACCCACCGTCTCCCGAATACGACCGTAACTGCACGGCCAACTCCCTCGGTAATTCTACAACTTTTGTTATATATCATTTATGATAGGACCAGTATTAACGAAGATGTTTGAGAATTAATTTCTAGATCTTGCCCTGAACTCTTCATACAGGTGATAATAAAATTATTTATAACCTAGTTGTGTCGTCTTTTGCCCTGGCCATAAATAATGATTTTCCTTAAATTATGTTCAACTATTTCTAGTGATGTACGTGCATAGTTGTAAACAAACATGACAGAAATCTAATAAATATATTTCATTCTTTATTATGGAAATGACTGACATATTAGTACTATTTTATTTCACTCTGACCAAATTACAAACAAAACTCTCATTTTATTTTCATAAATTATATCAATGTCTCAGGCACTTCGCGAACGATCCATGTCTGTCAGCGTTTTGTTGCTTCGTTCTGGGTTCAATTTTACGTGATGTTATGCCAGACTTTGTCAAGTAAGTGGAGATGAGACTAAACTTACCGCAAATCTTTGATTTTACCAGTAAATTTTTCTTGAGTAATAAGCCCCCCATCTTTGATTTGAAATTACGTTGGGTTTGATCAAATGTCTTCATCCTAATTAAGCTACGGCCACCACATGGTCTTCTAATTTCCCACTGTCACCGAAGTAAACAGGTAACAAAAACTCGCTTTATGAAAGGATTTGTAGCTGGGTAAATTGAGTAGTGAAGGACAGACACCAAAGAGTTAGGAGTGCAATGGATTCAAAAGAAAACCGCAGGAATGTGTTCTGTGCATTGGGTAACTGATGTAAGTGTAACTAATAAAAGATAAACCAATAGGGAGCTATACCAAATATTACGTGCAATGAACAAGGAGGGATAGTGGGGATAGAAAGGTTGAACTGTAATTAAGCAATTCGCACGGGAATCACGCTGAGCGCGCCATATTCCATACAAAATCGAACAACCAACCCTACACAAAATATCAGCCACAAACATGCCATGTTATCATTATTCACCATTCTCTTAGCTCTCATCCTATCATGACCACAACACAAGATTCGATTCCTCACTGTAAATAGTACTTCTGTTTACAACAGCTCTTTCGTAGTTCTTTATGCAGCCAGTCTCTGTTATGAATGGTGTGAAAGTGTCACTCGTAAGGTCAATTGTATGCATTTCGGTAGACTTGGCAGGCTGATAATAATTAATAAGACTGTCCTGATCAATAAAAAAAGCAACGGGAAACTACCTCGCCAAACATTTCTTTGTACGCCTCTTCATTGATACCTAGACCATCTACGACAGCTGACGGTTGATCTTTTAGGGTTCCAACCAGCCTTCGGACTGATGGGTCACCAGCTTCATCTTGTATTTCAAGACTACTTTCATATCGATAAACAACTCTTGAAATTTGTAAACTAGGATAAAATGAAACTATCGATATCCCATATGAATTATTTGATTACTTCTATAGATATTATTACATTTCCCCCAGATTTCTATTTTCTATTTCTACCTGTTCCAAATACTAATCAGCATAATGCAGACAGCAACGCATTAAAGATTAAAGCTATGTTAAAGCATCCCATAATGTAGGGACAGCTCGCTTGCCTCTTGCCCGGAGGCCACGAGTTTTATTTATTTATTTATTTATTTATTTATTTATTTATTTATTTATTTATGCATGCATACATGCATTTGGTGGCGGGACCTAGTCTTCTGGTATAGACTAGAGCAATTTTGTCACTTTCATTAATCTGTCTCAGTCTTATCCTTGGCTTTGACAGTATGAAAGTGACTGTGGTATGAGCGATGCCATTAATGCCATTCTTTATGCAGCCAGTTCCTGCCATGAATGGTGTGAAAATGTTGCTCATAGGGTCAGTTGGTGCATGCAATTCAGTGGGCTTGGCTGACATATGTAATCGCAACGCCTGGGTCGGTGAGGAAAGCAACGGGAAACTAACTCACTGCTCATTTCCCTAGTATGCCTCTTCAGTGATGCCCAGGCCATCTATGACAGCTGATAGCGGAGCTGTTGAGGATCCAAACAACCTTAGGGCTGAGGACTGAACATACACATATACCCAATTATTTATTTATTTATTTATTTATTTATTTATTTATTTATTTATTTATTTATTTGTGTCTTTTTAAGTGGCGAAGTTAGGACTGTTGGCCTTCTCTTAAACTTAAACATATACAATTTTTAGAAGTTTACAGCATTAATTTAAAATATCATGATAATCAATTACAGTTTATGAGATAATACAGTTAACATTACTGTTGCTGAAAATTGCCCCAGAAGAGTGCGACAGGCTTCGGCTGCCGGCACATTTCCTGTCCTCGCCGCTAGGTGGAGCTTCAGTCATTCCATTCCTGACCCGGTCGAATGACTGGAAACAGGTTGTAGATTTCCATTCATGAAAATATTATGGGATAAATAGAGAGTGGATAATAACAGATATATATCATATTAATGCTTAAATAATATACCTACTAACCAGCTTAAAGCGAAACTTATTCTAATATGAGGCAAAATAAATTAACTGAATATTACTACTTTACAATGTGAGTATACTTAAAAACATGTTATTGTATTATCTATTTCTAGGAACAGTGCATAGTATTTAAATGAGAAGAGTAAAAAACGCAAATGGTATAGCCTAAGATACTTAAATCTAATACATAATTTTTGATTTCATTCACATGTCATTCACTCTTACATTCATTCGAGTCAACTATATGTATTCTGGAGGAATTTACGGTAGGCTGTTTAAAACATTCGGACGGGAAAGGCTGTTTATTATCTTCCGATATGATATTCTATAACCTCGAAGCGGTGACCAGGAATGAATGGCTGTTGGTATTTGTTCGATGCGGAGCTATTCCAAGTAGGGATCCGGAACGAGTGTTAATTTCGTGCAATGAAGAAAGAAGCCTAAAATTGGACGATTTACGGCCAGACCAGGATTTCAATCTTGGACCGAGGGCTGGGATGGCATCAACAAAGCTTTTTTTTTTTTTTTTTTTTTGCTAGTTGCTTTACGTCGCACCGACACAGATAGGTCTTATGGCGACGATGGGACAGGAAAGGGCTAGGAGTGGGAAGGAAGGGGCCGTGGCCTTAATTAAGGTACAGCCCCAGCATTTGCCTGGTGTGAAAATGGGAAACCACGGAAAACCATTTTCAGGGCTGCCGACAGTGGGGTTCGAACCTACTATCTCCCGAATACTGGATACTGGCCGCACTTAAGCGACTGCAGCTATCGAGCTCGGTCATCAACAAAGCCTCCTGAGACCAACTGTCATAAAAGGTAGCAGTCTGGTTATGAAAACCAGCAATATGGTTGAGGATGTAGTCGCACCGATCACGTAATATCTGTAGGCCATCTGACTGGGAAGCCCAGGCCAAAAATAAGATATACGTACCAATGATTTATTTAAAACTGTAGGATTCCTTAATGATAAAAAGCAAGCGATTTAACGGTTCATGGGTCTGTTGTTACCATAAACATAACCTTCAGCTTTACGTGCAGCCTTATCATCAGGGACCTGACTTTCACTTCATGTACTCCGCGTGTATTGACCGGAATTCGATTCGCAGCCGTCTCGGTGAACAACAAGTGAGGTTACTACTCAACTATCGCACCCTCTTTCTTTAACAGTCATCAGCATGAACATTTTAGAGCGCCTTAAAACTTCTGAAGAGACATTTTTTAATGGAAAAGTACATCCATCAAATTTAGTCGCAAGTGCTTTAAAATAAATTGACGTTGGAGAAAGCATGGTTGCATTAACTAATTAGTAGTGCAGGACTTGACGTTGTGAATAATTCTCGACGAACTGATGTTTGAAAACAAAATTCCCCTTGAAGGAACTTGTACAAGGCCAGCACAAGTTATGAGACTGCGTGAGCGGGTTCAACAGTTTACATAAACTAAGTTTGTTGGGATGAGGACCTCTCGTTAGTAGTAGAGACAAAATACCCAGAGGCCGACGGTCGTCAGCGCCTGGACTTAGTGAACGGGTAAATCGTGCCGTAACGGTGTGAAACACAAACTAAAATCCTTTCAAGGAACTATCCTCACCTCCAAGCGCACGGCAAGCATTAATAGTAACTGTTCCACTGCAGTACATTACACAGATTTACTGTTCTGTTTGACTGGCGGCACACCCCAGTTATTTATCTCTTTATTTACTGCGTTATCTCAAAAATGTAGATTTTGTTAAATATTTACATGGTTTCCGTGTTAACAAGGAAAATGAGAAAACACTATAATTGAATAAAATGAGGGTAATAGGACCTGTAAGTTCTGTCGGAACTCATGAGATCAGAAAATTCTTGTGGTGGTACTCAAGGAATCTAGTTTTCTTTCCATTTGTGAGACCTAAACTTCTTCTCTTTTAATCTGTTTAAACTATTTTTAATTATTAAGCAACGCGAGCTTACAGCTTTACGAGTCTGTTGATGACATGATCTAGCCACTGGACATCCTGTTTTGAGTACAATCTGGACCACAGGGGTGTGCTTTTCATTTAAAAATTCACATACCTTGAATAGGATTCCAACCCTCCAATTATTTCGATAAAAAGGAAAACGTGCTTGTTTCATGACTTTGTACAGACAAATCATTGTTAAAAATTTTCGTAAAATAAAAATATGCCGTTCGATTATGATAAAATTAGTGGTTTACCAGATTTCCAAAGGTATTGTATTTGGTTTTCAAGGCCTAAGAAGTCTTTTGTTTTCACGACCTTCTTGAGTAGAAGAGAGGATACGTCGTGCTGACCACACGACACCTAGTAATGTGCAGGCCCTTGGGCTGTGCAGCGGTCGCTTGGTAGGATATGGCCCCTCGGGGCTGTTGCACCATGGGGTTTGGTTTGGTTTTCTTGGGTAGAAACCTAGTGTAGACACGCCAGCATATAACACATAACTTCGCAAGTAAATATAAATTAGCTTTCAGAAGAGAGATAATAATAATAATAATAATAATAATAATAATAATAATAATAATAATAATAATAATGGCGTGTGACCTCCGAAGAGGCCTGGTGCAGGTTGACGTCGTACCGGAGACCTGGGCATCTTTGAGGATGAAGCCCTATGATGAATTCTAATGATGAAGACGGCACTGACACACACACAAAACCCCGGAGGTATTGGAATTAACCAGTGAAGAGCAAAAGCCCCGAACAAGCCGGGAATCGAACCCGGGACCCTCTCGACCAAAGGCCAGCACGCTAACCATTTAGCCACGGAGCCGGACAGAAAGGAGAAGTGCTCATTATGAATGTCAGGGACCCAACTCACCCACCCCCAAAGGTACATTTAATTTTATAACCTAACAAAACATTTCATGTGTCATTGTCCATTAGCTACCAGCACTGCCAATCTGGGCGAAATGAAGTCATTCCCAGAATTCATAACTCGCAGCTTCCGTTACCAACGAACGCAGAATAAACACAAGCAGAAACGCTCTATTAATGGCTTTAACCTGTCTTTGCAAATCCAGGCCAATCTCTGTCAAAAAAAAAAAAAAACTACTGGCCCACACTCCCTTCGAAAGGCTTTTTTCTATACCCCACCGCATATTGTCCGCATGACAGGAAACTTTCGTAACAGTTGATAAGTTCGTAGCACGTAAAGATACTCCTACTGGCAATCCCGTTAACTAAGCAGAAAACAGGAATAAAAAAAGCATCACCCTCCGCTCAGTCTTGATGTGCAATACGTGCCCCTTCGTGCCTCTGCTCCTAGTATCTATAATGAATTTATTCTTCAAACTGTCGGACATACTCATCTGGATCTTACCGTACGATATAAAAGATATGATTCAAACTTGCCAACGAAACAGTAATCACTATTAAAAGTAATTAATCAGCAAAGTTATCTCTAAGTACTTCCATTGTTTGTGTTCGTTTGTTTTAGAGACTTGTGCCCGTGTAAGTAGTAGTAGTAGTAGTAGTAGTAGTAGTAGTAGTAGTAGTAGTAGTAGTAGCTGGTGGTATTGATGTTGCTGATGTTTTCTCTTTTGGAGGGTTCAGAATATCTTCAGAACTGAACCTTGCTCGGGTATGTAGGACTGTGTAATACTGTGGTTACTCTATTTACTCCCCAAGCATTTCTCTGGAGTAAGAATAGGAAATCTGGATGGAACAACACCAATATGTGTCAGTATTGAGATTCAATGTTCGTTTCTTCAAATGGAGTAGCTTTTCAATTACACAGCGTTATGCAGCATGATTTTTGTTACAATTGGCTTTACGTCGCACTGACACAGATAGGTCTTATGGCGACGATGGGATAGGAAAGACCTAGGAGTGGGAAGGAAGCGGCCATGGCCTTAATTAAGGTACAGCCCCAGCATTTGCCAGGTGTGAAAATGGGAAACCACGGAAAATCATTTTCAGGACTGCCGTCAGTGGGGTTCGAACCTACTATCTCCCGGATGCAAGCCCACAGCTGTGCGGTCCTAACCGCACGGCCAACTCGCCCGGTGCCGCATGAATTAACGTGCTCACAGATAGTACAACAATGGATTCTTTCCTAGGGAGTGTAATATTGTAGATGATGTTGGAATCTGAGGTGGATTAAAAGGTTCCCGGAACTATAAATAGGAACATTTCCGAGCAATGAGTTAGATGTTAACCGTTTTCCGTATAGACGAAGTCAACAGCAGGATTCAAAGCTCATATCCCAGTGAATACGAAAAGTTTATGCTGGCATATTTTAGAACAATAACCTTTTCCATCCCATGCCCGAATTAACTCGGATGTCAACATGTCACATTTTGTCCCAAACATGAGTTAACTCGGAGTTCATGCAATGCGCTCCTCTTCATTTCCGAGTTCATTCTGTAGTTTTGATGTTCATCACATGCTCTGTTCAGACGACGGTCGATTCCTAAATCACCTGACCGTGTTTTAACAATAATTATGTGCCTTGTGTCTTTCTTTCATAGCTGTCTTTTGAGATGGGTGCGCAGAACTCTAAAGAAAGCGTGAAGGAAGACTATATTTTAAACATTTTAGGGGATGATGATGAGTCTGACTTTTATGAGTATAGGGAAGGTAATTTGCAGTGAAACAAGATGTAGACATTTAACACGCCATTGTTAAGTTCTGGTAAAAAAAAAAAAAAAAAGCCAAGAGAAAACTTTTGCTAATGTTGTCGTTTTATGACTGTTCTATGCCTCGTAGTTTCTTTTTTCTTACAAATTGTTTTACGTCGCACCGACACAGATAGGTCTTATGGCGACGATGGGATAGGAAAGGGCTAGAAGTGAGAAGGAAGCGTCCGTTGTCTTAATTTTCTCGCATTTGCCTACTTTAGATACAAGGTATTTAAAGCCTATTTCAACCATTGTCAAAACATCCAGAAACATCAGGTATGGGGCATACGTAAGGCTGAAAATAACTTGGGAGTGTAAAGGTTAAGGACTTATTTGAAGACAATGTTCCAGCGCACGGGTGTCCTTTCAACCATTCAGCGTGGAGACATTATTATTATTATTATTATTATTATTATTATTATTATTATTATTATTATTATTATTATTATTATGTGATAAGAAAGAGAAGGTTAGGATTTGTTGGACTTCTCATGAGGATGGATGACAGTAGGCTGACGAAGAAGATATGGAATGCAACCTGCTTAACTGGTAATAAGTGGATGAAGGATGTCAGAGAAGATTGGGAGACTATTGGCATAAATGAAAAATATCCACTGATTACAGTACAGGATAGGTCCAAATACAAAAAGCTCGTGGAAGGTCACAGCTGGACAGACACCAGGATCCAGATTCAGATCATGGAAGCAGAGAGAAAGAGGAAAAGTGGGAGAATGAAGAGGTACTGGGAAGAAAGAAGACGTACCGAACAAGTCACTCGTGATCCTCAGGGGTCGTAACGAACCAAATAATAAAATAATAAAATAATAAAATAATAAATTATTATTATTATTATTATTATTATTATTATTATTATTATTATTATTATTATTATTATTTATCCACAAAGATTATCCAATTTTATGTATGTTACAGTAAATGTATTATTTTTCTGTAAACATTTCACATATTCAATTAAGTTATTTTTCCTCCAAATTCTTCATCTACACAAGTCCCAATCCCGGGCCTCTAAACATTAGAAATCTAATTTAGGTGTATCAAAGATAATTTAGAGAACTTGCTGTGGCTTATAGCAGTATACTATTTTTTTAAAATTTGCTTTCCTCAAGTAGCGACAACAGTCTACTGGGCGAAGTGTGATGTTGAATAACCCATTATCTTGAACAAACGGACATGGTTTCCTAGAAAGCATTGACTACCATTATCATGTAAGATAGCAGTAGCATCGTTTGTTGCCATTTGTGAGTGCGGCGGTCGTACAATATCATCAACGTTTTTGTATGGTGCGATCGCTAGTACGGTGAACTTTCTGCTTACAGTGACTCAAGATATATCAAAACGGAGTAGCAAAGAGGAAACCAGGTTTCACCCTCCCCCTTCCTACTATCATATATCACACCATTCACTTCATTTCATTAACACCTCTGATGAGGTTGGCGTCAGGAAAGACATCCGGTCGTAAAATTCCCTGCGAAAATTCATTATTTCATAGGACACACAATATCGTGAACTACTGGAATGCGTACTAAGGTACGTTTGATTAAATCGCAGTAGAATTAACAAGGAATATATCTCTGAGATGCCCCATTTAGTCACCTCTTACGACAGTCAGGGGATACCCATCACCCAGAGGGGAAAATAAAAAGGAAGAATAACGAAGGTATCGGTAAAGGAATTAGAAAAACGAGGAAGGGTGCGGAATTTGGAAGACATTCTATGCCTCGTAAACGTAGTACTTTCTTTTTTCTTACAAATTGTTTTTCGTCGCACCGACACAGATAGGTCTTATGGCGACGATGGGATAGGAAAGGGCTAGGAGTGAGAAGGAAGCGTCCGTTGCCTTAATTTGCTTGCATTTGTCTGGAGTGAAAATGGAAAACCATGGAAAACCATCTTCAGGGCTGCCGCCAGTGGAGTTCGAACCCACTATCTCCCGAACGAAAGCTCACAGCTGCACGCCCCTAACCGCACAGCCAGCTCCCTCGGTAAACGTAATACCACGAGCGTCGGTAGAGAACGAGAGTTGCCCGTGGGTCGTCAGAAAAGAAAGACGAATTTGAGGGGCCTGGTGCAAGTAATTGTAACAATGACAGACTCACCCGGGTGGTCGTGTTCACCAACCCAAGTTCCCAAATTAAGAGCTACTAGAAACATCCTAAATTCTCCTGTTAAAACAGGAAGGATTCATTCTATACCTCTATACACACAGGCTTACCTCTACACGAGACAATAATAGGGCAGCCACACTTGACGATGTAGAAACGAAGTTTTGTCAGAAGTTCAGTCACTCTCCGTTACTAGTACTTTGTTATATTACATACCATGGGCCACCTCTGTGATGTAGTGGTTAGTGTGATTAGCTGTGACCCCCGGAGGCCCGGGTTCAATTCCCGACTCTGCCACGAAATTTGAAAAGTAGTACGAGGGCTGGAACGGGGTTCACTCAGTCTCGGGAGATCAACTTAGTAGAGGGGGTTACGATTCCCACCTCAGTCTTCTTCGAAGTTTTTTTCTGTGGGTTCCCACTTCTCCTCCAGGCAAAATGCCGGAATGGTACCTAACTTAAGGCCACGGCCGCTTCCTTTCCTCTTCCTTGTCTACCCCTTAAAATTTTTCCATCCCCCCACAAAGCCCCTGCTCAGCATAACAGGTGGGACCACCTGCACGAGGTACCGGTCCACCATCCCAGTTGTATCTCCCGACCTACCCTCACGCTCCAGGACTCTGACCTTGAGGCGGTAGAGGTGGGATTCCTAGCTGAGTCCGGGGGGAAACCAACCCTGGAGGGTAGATAGATTAAGAAAGAAAAAGTGCACCATGGGTTTTTACTGTGTTCTTAACCCATCTAGAATAGTCTTGTGGTCATGAGGTTAGTCACCATTATTCATAATTTACCCCCACTCCTGTGCACGAGGAGCTAATGGAACACCGACCTGTTTACCCGCCTTGCTATACTCGAAGAACCGTTAATTAATTTTGAAGCTGCTGGAGAACTCGGTAAAACTTTTAAAAGCGTTCATTTCACTGCAGTCTTCTTCAAATATTCATGAGAGCTTATGGGGAACCTAGCTGGAAGTCAACAAGTTGTTGCCGGCCGCAAAATGAATGCGAGCAAGTAACGAAATGCATCACTCCGTGGGAATGTATTATTTTAAATGAAGTGTTTAATATCCTTCAATGAATTCTTCATCACAAAAGGAAATTAAATGTCTGGAATATATCGTATATGACAGATCACTGTTCTGTCCATTCTTCTATGTGCATTACTGTTATATTCTTTCTTTTTCCTGCTACCTATACTATATAGTACCTCGAAAAGGGCCGAATTTCATAGAGATCAAAGTACAGGCCGTGCCAGAATGTTTCGCTGGTTTCTAGACATAGGATATTCCAACAGTATTTTAATAAAGTAGTCTGTAACCATTTCTTCTTATGAACGGAAAAGAAATAATATTAATAATAATAATAATAATAATAATAATAATAATAATAATAATAATAATAATAAAATGTTACGTCGCAATAAATACTTTTTCACGGTTTTCGGAGATGTCAAGGTGCCGGAATTTTGTCCCGTATTTTACGTGCCAGTAAATCTACGGACACGAGGCTGATGTATTTGAGCACGTTCAAATACCACCGAACTGAGTAAGGATCGAACCTGCGAAACTGAGGTCAGAAAGCCATCGCCTCAACCGTCTAAGCCACTCAGCCTGGCTCGAAAATAAATCCGTATGGAACAATTTAGCTCTCGGAGTGCAGCGAAAATTACTTTTAAAATCTTCAAAGCAAGCTTTTTATAGGATTTACGCTTTGACAGGACAAAAAAGCCCGAGCACAAATCTTTCGTGACTATTACATTATTATGACTTCCTAGGAATAGCACGAGTAGTGAGTCAAGCATCAACTTTACTATACCAGTACTGCCGCCGTATTTGTACCAATAACTTACTGTTTCATGGTGCGTTATCATCACTTCCTAATTTCAAATCTTGCCGCTGCAGCCATGAGACAATTGAGCTAACCCCTTGAACTCTAGGAAGGACTTACAGTTCATCCACATGAACAAGCCCTTAAGTAAAACCCTCGTGGATTATACTCTTCCGGTCTTCTTCCAACAGTGATGTTGCAAAGGAATTCATAATTTGACAGAATGTGGCTGTTAAGAATTATTTATATTCTTTTTTCTCGATTTCAATTATTTCTCGGGTCGCTAGAGCCACCCTGACTTATTCTGGGTTTTGAGTAGGGTGAAAAGTCAACCAGGAAATGAGCTGGGACTAGAACCTTGGTAAACCCAACAGCTATACCAGTGAACGATTCATGTCCCCATCATGCTTCGTTGAAAGTTCACGGTGTAATATATGAGGGGTGTCTGTTCAAAAGGTGCTGTTTCCACTTCAACATTTTTAAAATATATTTTTTTTTGTATTGCAGTATCGAATGCCATGAACAATCCAGACCAGAAAGATGTAATATCCCTTAAAATTAGTACCGTACCCGATCATGGGTGCCTCTAAGTCCTAATTCCCCCCACCCCATTTCCACCAAATCAGGATGGAAGACACATTTTGCCAGACGAGGTAGAAAATTGAAATTTGGAAAAATTATAATTTTTAGGCTGTAACTGACAGAAAAATTCCAAGATGTTCAAATGTGTAACATTTTGGCCCCGGAAAATATCGAAATATGTAGGCAATTTTAATGACGGTGCAAACCTTCGTTTCGGGCTAATTGGTGGCTAAACGGCAAGTCACAAAACAGCACAATCGCCTCTCAATATGGAGAGATCTACAACTTTGGTCCAATGACTTTTTATCGTATCTCGATCCTTTCTACGTTAGATAGAGCTGCATTACTTGATAGTAGGTAAAGTATGTAATTCTTGCACAAATATTTTGTAGTATGCAAACAGGCCTGTAATCAAAACTTCTAATCTCGATAGTGATTGGCGGTAGGCGGTAGGCAAATGTGTCTGTCATTATAATTAAAACTCCCTAACTCGATTGTGCCTGGGTTTAGCAAAAGGGGCCGGTCAGTAAAATGAAAACTCCCCAGCCTGATTGTGAATGACAGTAGCAAGTGAGCCTGCCATTATGGTAGAAACTCCCGAATTTCATTGTGAATGGCAGTAGGAAACGTGGCATGCCATTATCATCAAAACTCCTCAACGCGCACCTTACACCGGAAACAACGTATGGAGCCTCCCAATGGTGTTTCTCGCATACCGCTAAGAGACATGCAATTTAATAAAATCATACTAGCTGCATGTACAGTGATTTACGTAGAAATGCGTGTACAATGTAGAATACCGTAGCGAAGCATGGTTACTTTTGTTAGTACTAAACAAACTTCTTTGGCATGACTTTACTCTAAATCATATATTTACATTTTCGATTTATGTCCATTCTCTGATCACCACTGGGTGCCGGTATCAAACACATCTATATATTAACAAAGTTTGCCATAAATAGATTTGTTCATACCGACCGTCCGTTCTACTGGAGCGATTTGTTTCATTTTTGTTTTATTTTCTCGAGAATCACCTACCGGTGAATCTACAGGCATCGATAGGCCTCTAAGTTCAGTCAACCTTGAGCAATCCTAAAATCAAATCACTAAATGACCACTCCAGTAATAGTAGGCGAAGGCTTACTCTCGCCCGAATTACTATTTATTCGGGGCGTCGACCTAGAAAGATCTTTTGCTCTTACTTTGCACCATATGTTATGAATCTGCGTGTATTTGGAAATTGCGGAAGTGTTAAGTGCTGAATGTGAGGGAAGGAATGTTAGGGACGACACAAACACCCAGTCCCCAGGCCAGGGATATTAATAATTTACAATTAAAAACCCCTGGACCGGCTGGGAATCGAACCCAGAGCCGTCGGTGACAGGCGGACGCGTTTCCCCCTACACCATGGGGCCTGACTTACAAACCAAAAAACCAAACCCCATGGCACTACCTGCCAAGCGACCGCTGCTCAGCCCGAAGACCTGCAGGTTACGAGGTGTCGTGTGGTCAGCACGACGAATCCTCTAAGCCGTTATTCTTGGCTTACTAGACCGGGGCCGATATCTCACCGTCAGGTAGCTCCTCAATTCTAATCGCGTAGACTGAGTGGACCTCGAAACAGCCTCAGGTCCAGGTAAAAAATCCCTGACCTGGCCGGGAATCGAACCCGGGGCCTCCGGGTAAGAGGCAGGCACGCTACCCCTACACCACGGAGCCGGACTTGCACACAGTTACATTACATTACATTATCATTATAGACTGTTATGCCTTTCAGAGTTCAGTCTGCAAGCCTCTGAGAATTTACTAAACCTCGCCACAATCCTCGATTTGCAACTAGTGTTGTGGCCTCATTTAGTTCTATACCTCTTATCTTTAAATCGTTAGAAACTGAGTCTAAACATCGTCGTCTTGGTCTCCCTCTACTTCTCTTACCCTCCATAACAGAGTCCATTATTCTCCCAGGTAACCTATCCTCCTCCATTCGCCTCACATGACCCCACCACCGAAGCCGGTTTATGCGTACAGCTTCATCCATCGAGTTCATTCCTAAATTAGCCTTTATCTCCTCATTCCGAGTACCCTCCTGCCATTGTTCCTACCTGTTTGTACCAACAATCATTCTTGCTACTTTCATGTCTGTTACTTCTAACTTATGAATAAGATATCCTGAGTCCACCCAGCTTTCGCTCCCGTAAAGCAAAGTTGGTCTGAAAACAGACCGATGTAAAGATAGTTTCGTCTGGGAGCTGATTTCCTTCTTACAGAATACTGTCGATCGCAACTGCGAGCTCACTTACTATATTACCATCCTGAGAGAACACAGTTAACGAGCAATATATTTCCGTAAACGATTAATGACGGCAACTATAGGCAAACCTGCAATTTTAACTAAACTTGGTACACATATGGCTACAACATCTGGAGAGAAATACTCTGGGTAAAACACACCTAGCACCATTACGTTTGGAGGTTGGGAGGGAGTTAAATAAAAAAATATTCGAAAATAGCCAATATTAGTGATGAATCCATAGTTTTCGGTGTCGCTGAGATGAATAGTGACACCCTGGATGCTTTTCAAGCCGCACTTCATCCCTCATCGGCGTGCGGGGTGGGGACGAGATGGGATGAAAAAGAAAACGTCCAAAATATGTTTGTTCCGGAACAGCTATCAACCAAACTTAGCATTCATACAATATGGGAAAAATACTGTGGTGGCAACATTCTCCCCAACACATCCATGGAAGGGGATGAATGACGAAAACAATCAGAAACGACCAATGTTAGTGTCGAAACCAATCCAAAGCGTTTGGGGTCGCTCAGATGAAGAGTGGCACTCCGGATGCCGTTTACATAAGTTACCCCATTGGCATGGGGGGAGTGAAAAAGAATGAAATAGAACATTTCAAAAATGATCGGGATTATGGATGCATGCATGTTTAAAAACAGCTCTCTACCAAACTTGGTACACATAGGCCTATAACTTACTATCTGGAAAATATATTGGAGGCGTAAGGCACCCCCACTAGCGCCCCTACGATGGGGTAACATATTACAGTAATGGGAAACGCCCAGTATCAGTCAATGTCAAATATTACCGACCTTATGGATGTATGTGTATTCCAGCATAGCTCTCAACCAGACTTGGTAGACTATTTGGATAAAATTATTGTGGTGTAAGACATCCATAGCACCCCTACGAGAGTGGATGGCATTTAAAAATATTGGAAACTGACCAAGATTTGTGTCAAATCCTGAGTTTTGGAGGTCGTTCAGATGAATATTGATACTTCGGATGTCAGCCCCCATTGGCATGGGAGTGTATCGTGAAGATGGAAATGACCAAAAGGTCCGAAAGTATTGATGAGTGTGTGTATGTTCCAGAACAGCTCTCGACCAAACTTGGTACATAAATGACTTACTGTCCTGAGAAGATACCGTAGCGGTAAGACACCCCTAGCATCCCTAGGAGACAGGTGACATAATACAATGAAAAATAACCAATATAAGTGCCGAATCCACAGATTTCGGGGACGAACAGATGAGTAGTGACACTCCGGATATCGTTTAAGTCGAAATTCAACATCCATCGGCATGGGGGTGAGAAGGGGTGAAAAATTCTATGTCCAAAATGACCCAGATTATGGATGTATGTGGCCGGCCCCGTGGTGTAGGGGAAGCGTGCCTGCCTCTTACCCGGAGGCCCCGGGTTTGAATCCCGGCCAGATCAGGGATTTTTACCTGTACCTGAGGGCTGGTTCGAGGTCCACTCAGCCTACGCGATTAGAATTGAGGAGCTATCTGACGGTGAGATAGCAGCCCCGGTGTAGAAAGCTAAAAATAACGGCCGAGAGGATTCGTTATGGTGACCACACAACACCTCGTGATCTGCAGGCCTTCGGGCTGAGCAGCGGTCGCTTGGTAGGCCAAAGCCCTTCAAGGGCTGTAGTGCCACGGGGTTTGGTTTGGTTTGGTTTATGGATGTATGTGTGTATGTTACAGTACAGCAGCGAACCTAACTTGGGGTACATATCACTCGCTATCTGGAAAAATTACTGTGGAGGCAGACACCCGTAACACCTCTCGCGGAGCTAACATGTAGACATAATAGATAACTACCGATAATATGTCGAATCTGTAGACTTCGGTGTTGCTGACATGAATTATGACACTCTGAATACCATTTAGTTATAACTCCAGTCCCCCATCGGTGTGGGAGTGAGAAGGGGTGAAAAAGAAAAATGTAGAAACTGACTGTGTTTAGTGTTGAATCCACAGATTATGGAGTCCTAAGGCTGATTGGTGACAGTCCCAGTGACAGCTGGAATCGTGTACATTACGGCAATGGCGCGACGCGTAAATACATCCAGTTATCACATATTTTTATTAGTTATTTGAAAGGATCAACTCTTTTCCAGGATATCCCAGTTGCCACCAGGCCATGGTTTAATTGACGCGAAACAAAATAATCTAAATCTAAAGCATAAAAAACACATAAGAGTAACTCTTAACCTAAACGTTTTCATTCCTCCCCTGAAGGGGGAGGCGGGCCTCTTAGATGGTGACGCCGTCGCTTAGACCGGGAGATTCGTTACGGTGAAAGAGATGTGCGGAGAAGGTGAGGGGGTGGGCGGCCGCGGCCTACACTACGAACTGTCCCGCCATTCGCCTTCGTGCAGGAGAATGGAAAACCACGGAAAACCATTCAGGACAACCGACGGTTAGGGCCAGCCGTGAGGTCCAGCCCTGTCCCGTCTCCCGAATGCAGAGGCGTAGAGCCACAGTAGAACCGTGGCCACCTCTCCTCTGCTCGGTTGGCCAGTCAGAGTACAGAGCTGTTGGACCACGGACCAGCCGTGGCCACTTCAGGGACGAAACCCAAGGGCCGAAACCCACTGTGCATCTACCTACCTCAATTGACGTCACTATAAAGAAATCCACATAAATTCACTTCGCGCATTATTAACAGGTGATACAAATCCTGCAAGTAAACATTCAATAAAGTATCCGCACAGCGCCAGTAATGCAGCTAGTATAGGTGTATAAATCAATGGCCATACTGCGTCCTCGGTAATAATTTCGTGTGGCTATTTCTAGCCGAGTGCAGCCCTTGTAAGGCAGACCCTCCCATGAGGGTGGGCGGCATCTGCCATGTGTAGGTAACTGCGAGTTATTGTGGTGGAGGATAGTGTTATGTGTGGTGTGTGAGTTGCAGGGATGTTGGGGACAGCACAAACACCCAGCCCTCAGGCCAATGCAATTAACCAATGAAGGTTAAAATCGCCGACCCGGCCGGGAATCGAACCCGGGACCCTCTGAACCGAAGGCCAGTACGCTGACCATTCAGCCAACGAGTCGGACAGCGTCCTCGGTAATAGACCGTAACAAAAAAAGAACTGCCCGTTATGGTTTCATGCGCACCATCATACATGGTCTTTCCGCTTAAGCTATGCGAGACGCACTCACTCCGTATTAACGTGAGAAAGTTCCACATCTCTAAAAAGTTAGTGGACAATTGTTACTGCTGTTGATTTAAGGAGCCTCATTTTGAGACCATCATCCCTAAAGTAGCCATCATAGAAAGATGAGAGGACGAAGTTTCGCGGAGTCTTACATACCTGGAGTTAGAAATTCAGATGGGAGAGATTACAAGAAGTCGATAGTAATTTTGAAGTACCATATTGGCTGTTTACGTCCTAAAGTTATAAGCCCTTTGGTGGAGTTGAAATAATCGATCAATCATTCAAGCACTAGTAATGTTTTATTTTGGCAGAATCAAAACAAAAACAAAAAATATACTAATGGAAGGTATATGTTTGGTGGGCCTGATATGAACCTAATTGTATGAAGATCTCTTTGCTGCCTATTCCATGCAATAGGAATACTTCGAACTCCACCGTTAATTATTAGGGTAATTGGGCGTGAATTGGCTAAGCCAGTCACATTAATTACCCGATGTTCCTCTAGTAATTGGGACAAACTGTGATCGGATAATAATTTCCTTTCAATCAGTTTAATGATCACTATAAACAGAATCCGTGTGTGTCTATCTGTAGACTAATTCATACCAACAGTTGCACCGAGCACCATGAACCAGTTTCCCAATCGAGAAGATTACTGTCGTTGTTCAGTTAAATTTCACTCGAAATTGTTTCCTATACTAGAACTCTGTTTGAACGACGAATGTTTTAGAGAAATAACGGAATTAATAATGTTGTGTTCAACGTACCTTTAACTACCCTAGTCTACTATACAAGAAATGTTGACTAGTTTTACGTCATCGTAATTACCATATGTGGTGTATTCTTGTGTATAAAGGGACGCTAACTCAATAGTATTTGATGACAAGATTACTGAATGGCCATATCTCTGTCTTCTTCTTATTCTTATTCTTCACCTCCTTCGCGTTTATTCCGCTCAGTTGCAGGGTTCGCACGACGGCATTATTTGTGCCACTTAAACCGGTCTAGTGCATCTCTGGAGGTAATATTTGACCACCTTGTGTCGTCTTTCATTCTTGCATTTAATCTCATTTTTTGTCACTAAATTCTTCTAATTTTGCTTTGAAACTTATTTCTTAATCCTTTGAACTTCAAAATGTATTAATAAATAACAAGCTATAAAATCAATTTTTGTAAGAACTGATCAGTAATAATATACTTTCTTACTGAACGAAACGCCTGAACACTGGTACTCCGGTATTTATTTATTTCTTAAGTCTATGTTCCATTTATAACATATTTTTTTAAAATACATTTCTACTATGTATGTCTCTAATTACAGCCGGAAGGGAATTCCAAGAGCGTATGGTTGCAGGTATGAATGAGTTGCCGTAATCGGCCGTGCGGTAAATTGGGAAGCTCAGCAGGGAAGAGGTTTCTGACCTTGTAGGTATACTGTTTGGAGATGACAAGTATTTAAGATCCATTCTCAGTTATAACGTGGTGAGTCTGTACGGAGAATGTTGTGAACAAGCGCAACAGAGTGAAGGTTTCTTCTCTCCACCAAACATAACCACGACAGCTGTTCAAGACAAGGTGATATATGACAATACCTGGGCATATTTAATACAAAACGGATGCATGTATTATAAGCCCGCTGCAGATCATCTGGATGGGAGCGGTCGTCATTGCAATCCAAGGCCCAAAGTGGGCTATGAGCCACGGGTTTACTATTCAATACACTTACTACAATTATTTCAGTTCAGTAGTTGTATAGTAATCGATATTTTTATTTAGCAAGTACATCCTGAATCAAATGAGTATCTTGACTTTAAAAAAGTCACCATTTTTGCAGAAAAATGATTTTTCAGTTGCCTACAAGCATAATGCATACTATTCACCCCGCCTTTTAAATTACACAAAAATGGTCTTAGGACTACATAGTATTTTATGAGATGGAGGATTGTTCTCTTTAATCCTGAAAATGATGTCAAAGAACCTATTAATATGATTCTCTCGTATATAAGCACTTGTAATCCAACCGAGTTCACCTGGATTCAATCCCACAACCTTGAACATAATTGACGCACTGGTGCTACTCATTTATAAGGAACAGTATATCTCGTCGCGCCTAGAAATACCGTAATCTAACAATGTCGAGAGGAGAAATACTGACCCGCAGTCCATGTATCACACGACGAAAATTCGTTGACGCACTCTATTCAATACTGAACTTTAGATGACAGAACCGTTCTGATCAGAGTTCTAAGCTGAAATACTATACATAGCGGTCTTTTAGGCGCAACAACGATATCTAATATGTGGTATAGAGATAATTGCAGGTCAGCCTATAGAAAATTTTACGAAAGAAAATGGACTCTCAACGTCTAGAAGACCACTTGCTTTTAGTTGGTTTTATGTCGCACCGACACAGATAGGTCTTATGGTGACGATGGGACAGGAAAGGGATATGATTGGGAAGTGGCCGTGGCCTTAATTAAGGTACAGCATTCGCTTGGTGTGAAGATGGGAAACCGCAGAAAACCATCTTCAGAGCTGCGGACAGTGGGGTTCGAACCCGCTATCACCAGAATGCAAGCTCACAGCTGCGCGCCCCTAACCGCACGGCCAATTCTCTCGGTAAGAAAGAAGAACAGGATCGACAGGCGAAGGCTTTCACTTTTTCAACGGGTTATTATTTATTTAAGGAAAAAGATGGATGCTGTAGACTAAAAGTTAGTGTTAGAACATGGTTGGTCTGATTTTAATAAATGTTATTGGCTTTAGGTCCCACTAACTACTTTTAAGGTTTTCGGAGACACCGAAGTGCCAAAATTAGTCCCGTAGAGTTTTTTGTGCCTATAAATCTACTGACTCGAGGCTGACGTATTTGAGCACCTTCAAATACCGGACTGAGCAAGGATCGAACCTGCCAAGTTGGAGGTCAGGAGGTCAGCGCTTCAACAGTCTTATTGTGATCAAAGTTACAAAACGTACAAGTTTTCGTGGTATTCGAACTACAGGGCTGGATCTTTTACTGTACGTTGAAAATCTTTCGTGCAATGACAATAATATAAACTGGAGATGCCTTCGTTAAATGTTAGCAATAACACCGAGCGAGATGGCTGTGCGGCTACGTACGCTACACGCCTAATCTTAGCCCTTCCCATCTTCGCGTCGACGGAAATCTTCTAATGTAGAAATAAAACGCTTGTACGTACACAATAATGAAAACTTTAAATTAGTATGTAGTAAAAAAGTAATTCCAATACATATCTTACTGAATAAATTTTAACCCTTTCATTTCAAGAATGTGATGTAAATTCGTGTCCTCATCCCGACATATGCTGCACTTTTCAGGAACACCTCCAGTGGAGGTGAGATGCATGGACGTTTTTAATTATATACTAGCCCTTCCGCCAATCTTAAATTTCTTGCAGAACTGGGAATTGAACTCGGCCTCCCTGAATGGCGGTTAACAGCGCTAATCGTTACACTACGGAGGTGAACAAGAGCGCGATGGTACTGGTTCGCATTATTATTATTATTATTATTATTATTATTATTATTATTATTATTATTATTATTATTATTATTAATATTATTATTATTATTATTATTATTATTATTATTATTATTATGCATTCTGATATATAGCAATGCTAAAATGCTTTTATCATTGAACTTGTTTTTTTAAACTCACTTGTACAAGTAGCAAAGCACACTGGAGCGGTTGTATCTATATCGAATATATCTATAAAATCAAACATTTGTTTGTTCCTTATGCAAATGTACACGCCTCCATTGATCAAAACCAACATTTTCACGAAGGCTCATGAGTCATTCGGAAGAGTCGTAGAGGTAGTTATATAGTCAAAGTTTTAATAAAATACAATTGGTCATAATATAGGATATACGGGTAGAAGTCTTACGTGCTGACTACATTTTTGATACCAAAACTCTTAACGGATAGACTGGACATACGAATAGCATTGAACTTAAAATAGCATGGACCGAGCAAGTTGGCCGTGCGGTTATGGTCGCGCAGTTGTGAGCTTGCATTCGGGAGATAATGGGCTCGAACCCCCTGTCGACAGCCCTGACGATGGTTTTCCGTGGTTTCCCATTTTCACACCAGGGAAATGCTGGGGCTGTACCTTAATTAAGTCTACTGCCTCTTCTTTCCCACTCCTAGCAGCTTCCCATCCCACCGTCACCATAAGACCTATCTGTGTCGGTGCGATGTAAACCAAAGAAAAGAAAATGTATATTAGGCTATCCAATCTAGTTTCATTCTCAGGAAAATTAACCTCAGTGAGTATCAAATGTTTTTTAAGCGCATCATATTTTCCTGATTATTTATGTCATTTGTAAATGAATAAATCAACAGATTGCAACCAGATTACATTCAAAATTAAATTCTGAAGATATGTAAGTAACTCCTTGACCTTTCTCTTGACAATATCTTTACCACAGCTGTACATTGCAGGAATTGAGAACTCTGCTCTGAATGCTTCGCCTCAACTCTATCATTATGGGAAATCCTAGCAGGGATTAATTTGGGAACTCCATGTTTCTCTCATGGTCAATTATTTGTAGCTTGCTCCAGAGTTGGAACTCCGAGAAATGTATGCATTTAAACTCACAATAGTTTGACACGTAATGTTCCTTATTCTACGGCACTAGATTAATAACTTCACAGTTAGAAAGATGTATAAAAATACGAATCGATATCAATCATTCGTAATTTCAAAAAGTTACCAAACTGCAGCGAGATATATTTCATTTTCATTTTTGATACATTTTCATTACCACAACAGAACATGCGTATTATTCCATTACCTCGAAACTTTTCAACTTTGCAACATGAACAACGTGATACATTCCTAGCGGAGCTCGTGGGTAACTGCAAGTAAAATACTGTATAATAAATTATAAACTAAAGTACTCAAAAAATATCTCTTGCACACTCTGGTTTATTGCACTTACTATTTTACTATGTGTATACACTTACATTATAAATTACGAAATGTGTACCGGGAGAGTTGGCCGTGCGGTTAAGGGAGCGCAGCTGAGAGCTTGCATTCGGGAGATAGTGAGTTTGAGCCCCACTGTCGGCAGCCCAGAAGATGGTTTTCCATAGTTTCCCATTTTCACACCAGGCAAATACTGGGACTGTGCCTTAATTAAGGCCACGGCCGCTTCCTTCCCACTCCTAGGCCCTTCCTATCCCACCGTCACCATACGACTTATTTGTGTGAGCGCGACGTAACACAAATTGTAAAAAAAAAAAAAAAAAAACGAAATGTATATACAAAGAAAAATAACATACAATCAGCTATACCAAAGAAAAGGTGTGCGTCGACAGATATGGTCATACTCAAAAACATGATGGAACCCTTTTGCTACTTATGGGGTTCCAGGGTGAAGGGCACATTCCATGTCTCGTCAGATCGTCTCTGGACCCTCATACTCCTGTCGTATGGGTGCAACCTAATGGTGACCTCATCAGAAAGAGCGCACGCTTCCACTGTTCCTGGTGCATGGGCTATGAGTTGTTGCCCACCTCGCACGAGCTGCCGCATGGGGTGGTTTAAGAGGAGTGTTTGGCAAATGCCTGCTTGATATAAGTTTTTCACCGTGTAGCCGATTTCGCACTGTCCAATCTGACAAATTCACTCCTGCGGGCGCGGGGGGTGTCCTCCGAAGATCCTGGCGGAACGAGGTGGCAGTAACAGTGAGCCTACGGCATACTGAAAACAACAAAATATATCGATCCTCCCTGGGAGTTGTTTTGCGCGGGCGTCCCGTCCGTTTTCGATCAGTAACGTTTATGTCTCCCTGATCTTTTTCTAAAATAGAGACCTCATTCTGTCTCACTCCAACTCAAGCGATGACATCCACCAGTCTTCATCCTCCCTACAGCAATGGGTACACTTGCCATGTTTACGTCAGTCCTACACGTGCTGTCTATACACCACCGACCTTACAAGTGATGATGTTAAAGTGTACGACACGACAAATGCTTCCAATCGGGCAAATATCTAACCTGATGTGAGTTTAGCGTCACTGTGTGTCTCAGACATTGGTCTACAGTACAGGCTACTATAAAGATCTTTGAGGTGCCATGACATATAATAATAATAATAATAATAATAATAATAATAATAATAATAATAATAATAATAATAATAATAAACGTTATTGGCTTTACGTCCCATTAACTACTTCTACAGTTTTCGGAGAAGCCGAGGGTTCCAAAATTTAGTCCCGCAGGAGTTCCTATAAATGTCAGTAAAACCACCGCCACGAGGCTGACGTATTTGAGCACCTTCAAATACCACCAGACTTAGCCAGCATTGGACCTGCCAAGTTGGAGTCAGGAGGCTTTCTGAGCCACTCAGCCCGTCACCATGACGTATATCGTGTGAAATCGTAACATGATAAACTTTTTGAGCACTGTATATCCCCTTAAAACGAAAGCAGAGTCCTACCCTGGCTACTCTCACATCAACATCCACGGACCTTCATATCAACCCAGTTTATTTCATTTTAGACGTCATGCAGTTAATGGACAACCTACATAGTGTTTGTGAGCTTGAAACCAGACCCTTCGCAATTTCCATGCTCGCTGTCAATGATAATATTATTGACAGCCATCAGCGCGATGCAGGTAGACAGGAAGCGAGAAGTGTGAAATTCTGGGGAATTAAATATGGTATCACATTCTCGAAATGTATTCCATAGAATATTTTTGAGGTTCATTTGCATAGATCAGGTCTCACACATATCACCATCTATGAATGCGAATATTAACGGATTGATAAGGCAATCTACCGATGGACAGCCACTGATCACTTCACTCTATTGTCACCATAGCGTTTCAACAATCATGGAATAATACATTATAATTTCTACGTTCATTTGCTGTTTTACGTCACAGAGGTACCAACCAGTGATGAAATTTGCTAAATTTATAACGCCGTCCTAACACATGCGGATTTTCAGGATAGGAAATGGATCGGAGTGGCAGTTTAGTAGTAATTTATGGTGTTAATTTTATTAAGGCGAAGCTTCGGTGTTTGTTCGGTATGACATTATAAATCACGGACAGCTATATTCAGGGCTGGTGATAGTTGGTTCGAGCATGCTATCTTCCGAATGCAAGCTTACAGATACCTGGCCTCATTAACCGAACTCCACATCAACTCGCTAGGAATTAATAATAATATTTGCTTTACGTCCACTAACTACTTTTACGATTTTCGGAGACGCCGTGAGTCGGTATAAAAGTAGAGAGCTGGTGCAGGGTCTAATAGGCAAGATGGCGGCTATACATGGGCTCTTATGGGACTAACTCCTGGGACCTGGGCCAGGGTCATGTGGGCAAGATGGTGGTTATATATAGGCGAATATTAGCGGAATTGATACGGCATATCTACCGATGGACAGCCACTGATCACTTCATTCTAGTCACCATAGTGTTTCAACAATCATGGAATGATACATTATGATTTCTACGTTCATTTGCTGTTTTACGTCACGGAGGTACCAACCAGTGATGAAATTTGCTAAATGTATAACGTCGTCCTAACACATGCGGATTTTCAGGATGGGATATGCATCGGAGTGGCAATTTAGCAGTAATTTATGGTGTTAATTTATTAAGGCGAAGATGGCCCAGGGTAGGATAGGTGGTATACATAGGAATTAAGGAGAAGGCCTAGGGACTAATGCGCAAGATGGCAGCCGTGTGCAAGTTCCTAGTGCTAGGGCCCTTGAGGAAATGGTCACTATACATTGGTTATAGGAGACTAACTTTAAGGAGATGGACCAGGAGCTAATGGAGATACATTGTTGTTATAGGCCTAACTCTACAGAGCAGCCTCAGGGGCTCTCAACTTGTAGCTTATGAGCCATTAGTTTTATCAGTCTCACATTCGAGAACTGAGGTAAGAGGTACCATGCGCGATGGATGCTATACTCTATTCGTATAGACCTAAGTAGGGAGCTGCCTCAGGGGCTCACAACTTGTAACTTAGGACCTATTAGATTTATCAGCCTGGCATTCGAGAACTGAGGCAAGGGCTGCCATGCAAGCTGACTGCTATACTCTATTCGTATAGACCTAAGTAGGGAGCTGCCTCATGGGCTTACAACTTGTAACTTATGACCTATTAGTTTGATAAGCCTGACATTCGAGAACTGAGGCAAGGGCTGCCATGCAAGCTGGCTGCTATACTCTATTCGTATAGACCTAAGTAGGGAGCTGCCTCAGGGGCTCACAACTTGTAACTTAGGACCTATTAGATTTATCAGCCTGGCATTCGAGAACTGAGGCAAGGGCTGCCATGCAAGCTGACTGCTATACTCTATTCGTATAGACCTAAGTAGGGAGCTGCCTCATGGGCTTACAACTTGTAACTTATGACCTATTAGTTTGATAAGCCTGACATTCGAGAACTGAGGCAAGGGCTGCCATGCAAGCTGGCTGCTATACTCTATTCGTATAGACCTAAGTAGGGAGCTGCCTCATGGGCTTACAACTTGTAACTTATGACCTATTAGTTTGATAAGCCTGACATTCGAGAACTGAGGTAAGAGGTACCATGCGCGATGGATGCTATACTCTATTCGTATAGACCTAAGTAGGGAGCTGCCTCAGGGGCTCACAACTTGTAACTTAGGACCTATTAGATTTATCAGCCTGACATTCGAGAACTGAGCAAGGGCTGCTATACAAGATGACTGCTATACTCTATTCGTACAGACCTAACTGGAGAGCTACATCAGGGGCTCGCAACTTGTAACTTAGGACCTATAAGTTTTATCAGCCTGACATTCGGGAACTAACGCAAGGGCTGTTATGCAAGATGGCTGCTATACTGTATTCTCATAAACTGAACACTAGAGAGCTACCTCAGGGGCTTACAACTTGTAACTTTTGGCCCATCAGTTTTATCGCCTAACTTTTTGGAAACTGAGGCAGGGGCTACTAGGCAAGGTAGCTGCTGCACATTGGTTATATTAGACCACCTTTAAAGAGCTGGGCTATCACTCATCCTTCTAACCAGCTACCCTTCATAACTTTAGTCTAGCACAGGAGCTAGTAGTGATACATGGGCTTTTTTTTTTAAGTTGCTTTACGTCGCACAGACACAGACAGGTCTTATGGCGACGATGGGAGAGGAAGGAGCTAGGAGTGGGAAGGAAGCAGCCGTGACCTTAATTAAGGTACAGCCCCAGCATTTGCCTGGTGTGAAAATGGGAGACCACGGGAAACCATCTTCAGGGCGGCCGACTGTGGGGTTCGAACCTACTATCTCCCGAATACTGGATACTGGCCGCAATTAAGCGACTGCAGCTATCGAGCTCGGTGCATGGGCTTTTATGGCACTAACTTGGGGAGAGCTGTGCTAGGGCTTTTCGCGTATTGGACTAATGCGGGGTTTTCAACCTCCTAACCGGATGCCCTTCCAGCGGAGGGGCTCTTGCGTATACATAGGCTCTGACGGGACTAACCCGGGGAGAGTTGAACTAGGACTCTCGAAAAAAGATCGCCGCTCAAAGCTTGGAGGTATGCAGGTGTTAGGATTACAAGCCATCCAAGATGTTAGAAGGTAGAAACCGCTATTAACACCACAACGAGGGTTGTAATCTCGTTTTGTCGAGGTGTAGCCAGTATTCTACTCGCTATATGAGGGCTCTAACATCGACTAGTTATATCTTGGGGGTATGGAGGTGTTAGGGTTACAAACCAACAGGGATGTTAGAAGGTAGAAACAGCTATTAACACATCAGCAGAGGTTGTAAGCCTGTCTTACAGAAGTGTAGCAAGTATTCTGCACCCTCTGCGAGGGCGCGACCGCATAAAGGACAAAAGAGCTAAATTGTGAAAGGTAAAAGTGCTAAATGGCTAAAAGGTCAAAGGGGCCAAATGGCAAAAGGGCCAAAGGGCAAAAGGGATAAATGGCAAAAGGGCGGAGGGGCTAAAGGGCTATAGGCGAAAGGGCTAAAGGGCTTGCATTTTTTCTAGTATTTAGGGTGTCTCTCCTCCCTCCTTTATCTGGACTTGAGACCGGCTCTACAGCTAGAGGCGGAGTTAACACCCTAAGGAAAGGAGAATTTTGCAAAAGAGTCTGTACCAGTATAGCTACTCGATCCACTATATGCTACAGAACGATGACTTAGGTGAGCGTGAGGGTGAGGGCTGGGAATGTAAGAAGGCGTTTAGACTGTTGTACTGTCGAGAAAGAGCTTACAGGTAACGTCTTCACTTTGAAGAGCTATTGCTCAATAATACCTGCACGACGTAATTCTTGCTCTATTTCAAAAATATCTCCTTTATAATCTGTGTAACCTGCATCTTGATAGGTTCTTAGCAGTTGCAAACGTTTTATGAGTAGATTGCGGTCTTTACAGTATCTTACGTCTAAGGGGTAACAGAGAGTTGTTGTGAACTTTGAGCCAGCATGCAGACATTTGATGTGTAGGGACTTGTTTTGATGACATACGTGCTTCTGCAGTAGCGTTTCCAAGTACAAACTTAACTTGTTTTGATTGCAGAGAAGCGTTGACATCTTCTTCTACTTCATCTTACATCCCTTCTTGGGATGTTTGCACGCCGTCATAAAGTGTAGTAGGCTGAGGAACTGAAGTAAAATCATAGCTCTAATGGCGAAGAAAGAGTGAGATCTTTTTTCTCTTCTCCTACTTGTTCTTTATTATCACTATTATCATCAGCATCCTCATCCGCATCACCATCACCATTATCATCATCATCATCATCATCATCATCTTGCTTCTCTTTATCTCGCAATGTGTGCTTAGTAACAGAACTTGTAGCAAGCCTAGACAACAAGGGAGAATTACAAATCTCTCGCAGAGGTGTATTTTTAAATAAATCGATATTTGGTTGAATAGGTTGAAATCTTTATATTTTCTTCTCGGTGAACCTACATCACACGCGGCTTCGTGACGTTGAGCGCTGAAAGTGTTCTTGAACTCTCTTCTACAATGTTGGGATTGAAAATTTGTCCTGCAAGATATCTCATGACGTCTCCTTTGATAGCCTCCGGGAAATATTTATCCACACTGAAAATATAGCTGGAAATAGGTTGTTCCATGACGGACTTTGTCTTCTTTACACCAGCCCATCGTAGGATGATTGAATCACAATGGCTTGTATTTTCTCCCTGTGCGTGGGTGATGATGGAGTAATGAGTGTTTTGGAGCAACTTTTGTAACTTCATCTTTTCTTACAATGGTATATGTCAAAATGTGCTAGAAACAATATTTCTATTCGTCAAATTTGAGGAGTCAAATATCCCGAAGAAGGTGAGTCCTAGAACAAAAGGGACAATATCCGTGGCCCCTAACCATGAAACTAGCCATCTGATTTCACTATTTAGAACAATATATGTTATAAAGTGATAGGTCCAACGTTTCGGTTGCTAATTAGACCCTTTCGCATTTTGTCTGCCACAAAATATATTAACATATTGCCCATATGAACCAAGTCTCGGCCGCTTCCTTCCCTCTTCCTTGACTATCCATTCTAATCTCCTCACCCATCCTGTGTAAGGCAACGCAAAAGCCGCTGCCGTGCTGCAGGGAAAATAATGGGAGGGAGGGGAAGTGGGGTGTATGATGGAGACAGAACGTATAACGTATTACGTATTACGCGCGTATTACCTCTGTCTCCCACTTCCACTTCCCCTCCCTTCCCTTCACTCCTCTGACGCACAGCAACAGGCAGCGTCTGGCTCTCTAGCATAGCAAATACGGCGAGTTCGTCAATTTGAATCGCGCACTTGGAAGTAAAAAGGTAACCTCATTTTCTCGAAAAGAAAAATTTTCTCCGCCAATCCGATTGCACCATCGTTCTTAACGTAACATACATCCTGTATAAGCATACAACTATTCTGCAAAACGTACGGTATACAATTATTTTCATGCTATTAACTACTTTTATGAAAAGCAACCCTTAGGTTCCTTTTCTAAACCCACGCGAATCGCGCGTACCAATACATAAATTAATTGATGATCGTGAATAAACAATTGAATGAAAAACAAAAAATTACAGTCTACTTAGAACTGCTGGTCAACACAAACAATCCGTACATAGTTTGTGAGACGTAACAATCTATCTGTGTTAATTGCGTTCATTGTCTCCTACATAAGACACAATGTGCTAATCAATACACACGATAAATCATAACTATTAAATGTAAGAAAACCATGTAAAAACCACAAACGTGAATCAACGCCATCCAATACACTTTCCTCTTTCAATTTACACTGCGCACTCCACTTTTCCTGACCATAATTTGCTTTGCTGTACACTACAATAGTCTTCGCCAAGTTTCCTGGTATAAATCTGTGGCGTTTGCCTATTAAAATTAGCTTCAGTGTGTAGAATGATCTCTCTACATAGACGTATCTGACAGGACAGTACTTAAATTCGGGAGCGCACGCTGTGGTCTTGTCTTGAATTTTTCTTTAAAATTGTACCACAGCTGTAATGTTAGTAGAAGGGCAAAGTATGTTCTAAAACAATGGGTGCTCAGTCAGAATTTTCCCATGAGGTCATTGACCCCTAGTTGAGTAGTAAGGCAATGTAGGTTGCAGACCATTCAGGTTAAGACGCAGAATAACGTCAAAACCTTGCGTACGAAAGCAAGCCTAACCTCAGAGACTCCACTGGAGTGGCCTAATTGGTCAGGGAATGATCTGGGGTGCTTTTGACTTCTAGGTACATACGAGGGCAATCGTAATCTTACGGGCCACATTGAAAGAGCCGAATCGGACGGACCCCTTGGAGTAGCCGAGTCAGAAAGGTCACGGACCCCTTTGGAGGAGCCGAATCGATCGGGCGCCCATGGAGGAGCCACAGATCAGTTTGGAGACCTGCAGATTAGGTTAAGACGTCATTATGACGTGTTAACATAACCTTGCGCACCAACGCTAACCTCACATCACACACAGGCTCTTTATCGGCTCCCCTTGGAGGAGTTCATTCGGTTAGGCGACTGGTAGTTGAGGTTATGACCCCATGATGACGTGTTAGCCTAACCCCGCTACGAGCAACGCCAACCTAACTTCAGACAGGCTATTTATGGGCTCTCCTTGAAAGAGCCAAACTGGTGATGTGACTTATAGGTGTGGTTAACACGTATGTTAACCTAACCTTGGGCACGAACGATAACTTAACCTCACATACAGGCTTTTTGCTCGTCTCCCCTTGGAGGAGTGACGGAGCTGTGACAAAATAAGCGCGGGCGATTTAAAATGCATGCTTATCTTTACTTAACCGAACGCGCAGGTATTCTTCTGACAGAACTGTGACGTCACAGCGTGGGTGATTTGAAATGCGGACTGCTGGCTAAGGGTACATGACGTTATAACCTAACGTGTGTTCATTCCTTGTCCCGTTTCTCTACAGTGACGGGTGAGATGAATCTGTCAAGATCGATTTTTATAACCGGATGTCCTACGTGACGTCAACCTCATCAGGGAAGAGCATAATATGAAATAAATTACATGATATATGATAGTAGGAAGGGAGAGGGTAAAACCCGGTAGTAGCACATAGCCTTCTTCTGTCGAATAGGATCGAGAAGTCTGTTCAAGGCTTTACGTCGCCATCCGACGGACAAATAACCATCAACAGCGTTATATGCCCTCACTCCATATGAGCACTGCGGAGAGGATTGGCATTTAATCAATGTTTCAATTAAAATACTGTGAAAGAGAAAGAGAAAGAATGCCTCACGAGAACCCTCAGAAGAAAACAAAGAAAATGCCGCCGTAGAAGGAAACAACGGAAAAGAAAAACTGACCCGCCCGAAAGCAGCGATACTTCCATTCATTAAAACATTACAGGCAGGGTCGGCAAGATACCGGACAAATACGACATAAAACCATCTACAAACCACACCGGAAGCTGACCCGTTATCTACCACCAGTAAAAGACAAAATAAAACTACAGGTTCATGAAGTATACCACATTTAATGTAGCTGCGGAACGTGCTATGTTGGTGAAACAAAACGTCTGATCTCCACCCACCTAAAAGAACATATGCGTCACACCAAGAACCACAACACAGTTATTTCAGCGGTAGCCAAGCATTCCTACGAAATAAGACACGGAATATCCTTTCACAAGAATAAGATCCTAGCAGCTATCCCTTGGAATCTGGAAAGAAAAATCCGTGAGAATATCAAAATCAACAAACATCCGAACAATATAAATTTAGAAGAAGGATATAAAATCAGCAATTCAGCAATGTAGGTTAAACCTCCAATTAAATAACAGCGTGGGCAAGCCCCACTACCTGGCTGTGACACATAGTTTCCAGAAATCTCACGAGACAGCCAGGGGGCTTATGTCAGCCAGAAAGGCTAGGATATATATGACCAAGGTCGGTAACAACTCTTGTAGTGTGATTGCTGTCTGGAGGACTGATTACCTTGGATTGAGTAGGGGTACTTCTGTCGCCTTGACGAAGGATACTGCAATGTATTCGAAACATCAGCAAACTGTACGTAATGTACAGAAAACAATAACACGGTTCAACCCGCAAATTAAACTAAATAATTCTTTATCATGAGACGTTTGCACAGAAAATGAACGTGTAGTAGACTTGGGCAATGAAGTCGAATTAAAAATGTATTTCAGTCATGTACCTAGTTGCGTTTTCAAAAGTAAATCAGTGTCTGCTTGAATCCGTTTAAGCTCTTTAAATTTTCCTCGAATATTGTTTCGAGCACGGATTATATGTTGTGTAACCTCTTTGCTGGATGTTGACATGATGGTTTTTGATCAAGTGGAGTCTGTAACTCGGTGTTGATGCATATAAAATGATCGAAATTCACGCAATACAGTCAATAAGGAACATGACTTCCTTTATCAATAACTAAAAAGCCGTAACGGTGTGATGACCAACATGTACTACACATACATTTAAAGTCATTGAATGTCAGTGTTAACATGTTCATCATACACATGTCGCGTGTTGCGCTCATCTTGCCGAAAAAGCACAATAATATTTGCGTTGTCGCGTTTCAACTGCTTAGGCACACGAGAATAGGTTCGACATAAATAGAAGCAATCTATATATTTATGTCGTCCCATACTAAAGTATACGCGAATAATGTTTTGCTGTTCTGTAGCGACATCACCAAAGATTTAAGAGAATCGGGAAGCACATCATCCGGTGGTGGTACTTGCTCATGTGCATTAAATTGAAAATATTTCAATCCATCTTTAACCAGATCGTGCATTACAATTTATAGATTAGTATATAGTGCTTGATATAGTGACTTAGCGAAAACGTAAATATTCTCGAAGCATGTGCCATTTAAAGGGGTATTGAGTGTAAGTAAAAGATTTGTCTTCCCGCATTCGGATGGGCCAGTTATAATACATCGAATAGTAAAAGGAAACAACGTTCCATGGCGTCTTTGTGTAGTTGTACCAGAACTAGGTAAGAGATGTGGCGCTATGTCACTAACAGGTAGTGTGTCCTGCTGCTTTATAATTTTCATGATACCGTAACTGAATAATAAAGTTGCCCATAGTAATATATAAATATATATCAAATGGAACAACAAGTAACTGTCAGTTCATAAATCGCTCTTGACGAGTAAAGTCGTGAACAGAATGGTGAAACAACGATATCCAAACGTTGTGAAGAAGAAAACTACAACTGTTGGATTGAAACTAGTTGTAAAGGCTGCACGAAAAGCTACTGGAGGGGAATACAATCCGCGAGTAGCCTTTACTAAGGCACTACGCGAAGAAGCAAAAGGGAGAATTTCTCCAAAGTGTGGAGAAATGTTTTTTAAACGTGCACGAATTATTCCTGTACCAAAACGAGGAGGATTTCTTCCTGCACTGTTTGCTGAACTAGAAGCTTTAGTGTCTTTGCTGGGTGGTGCTACTGCTGTAGCAAGAACTGTTAAGGCTGCAGAAGAAGCGAAGCAACAGTTGAAAGAGAATTAACATCATAACAAGACAATGGAGACAATTGCATTACTACGCAAAGGCGAACAGATGAAGCTAGCGTCATACAAAAAGAGGGCTTGGCATCTACATATCACCTAAAATATTCTACTGAATGCACTGCCACATTGAGCTCTAACCCACGAAGAAGTTTTTACTTTTGCTAAACAATTAGGAATTCATTATTTTCACGTTGTGTATATGCGCAATCAACTACCAGCATGCCCACGTGAACATGAGAGTGCTATAATTTACTTAGACAACAGTCGCGGACCTGGAACTCATTACGTTGCCTACGTAAAACGTAAATCTAAAATATGGTATTTCGATAGCTATGCAGACTTACCTCCTCCATTTGAGCTCATACGTTATTTCGGAAGTAGTCCAGACATTGTTTACGATAAACACCATGTGCAAAAATTCAATACACGCATACACGGTTATGTTTTTATGTTCTTATATCAAACCCAGACAGTAAACAAAGAACATCAGTGTGTACGTGATGATCAACGGTGTAAGAACGTTTGCTGTACGCGGAGAAGGACCTTAAACAACCGTCATCTTTAATCCTCCGATCGAAGTCGATCAACAGCCACAATAGTCTTGAAATTGTGTCGTTTGAAAGCTACAATAAGGGAATGATAAATTTAGAAAATAGGAGAAGTTAGTCACACAAAATGAAATTAGAAGAAGGGACACGAGGGTAACCACTCGTGAGTCCTCACACTTCACCAAATTCCCATTAGGGGAGAAATATTGAAGTCCGAAGACTGGCAACAGAAATCTACATTTAAGTTGATGAAAGAGAATACCTTACATTAAAATTAAAGAAAACCGGATGATCTAACAGTTACATGCTAAAGGGGAATGTTGGGATCTTCCCTATCTTCACACGGAGAGAGTTCACATATTTAAATTCTGCCATACCTTGTAAAAGACGCCTTGTCATGCCAGTCCGCCAGTTCCCGACCCCAGCAACTCCTCCAAGGAGTACTTTCAGTCACGGAGCACATTCAGCAATATACTGCAGCAAGACCCTTGGGTCAAAGATTTATAGGAAACTGGCAAGAAGGAATGAAGTAAAATTAATGTTCATAGGCTGATGAGATTTTGATATCAAGCTATATTTTTGGCGGATCAATTTACTCACAGTGGTGAAAACTCGAAAAAGCCAAATAAATAATAAACAATTTAATTTCGATTAAGTTCCCAGCTTCAAAATACAAACATTCTCGATGGTATTTTGTGTTTCAGAACACCAGGTAGCACTAGAAAATTGATGCTAGTGACCTCTAGTCCCTAAAGATAAAACTTATGCAATAAACGATAGTTCAATAGGTTGAGAATAGATAACGCCACAGTAGAACATCGGCAGCAGTTTAAATAGACGGAGGATTCTAACTAATGTCACTATTATTATCATCCTGGTCATGAAAGACAAGGATTTCGCCACATTGGCCAGGTGGTACTCCATATTCCAATAACTTCAGGGTATTTTGGTGGGAATCAGTCGTCTTCTCGTCCTCGCAATCTAAGGAGAAAAATGGGCGGATTGTGACACGGGTTGAATAATAATAACAATGCAAGGTCACAGAAGCTGTCTACAGGAATTTTTCTTTGACTGCATTTAAGCTCGCTACGTGTCAGTTTTGACCTTCCATTCAACTATCCCAGATGACAGAGGAAATAATGGAACTCAATCGAGTGGCCAATTGCAGACATTTCATTACATTTGTCCGGTAAAAACCGGATGTTTCACCTGTGATCTCTTACATACCTGCTTCGTTTTACATGGACTGCCAAACTGGTTCCCTTTTACCCTTAAAAATTCCGGCTACTCTTACACCGGGTTTGAATTCCTGATCTTGGGATCACGATGCCGTCACTCTACGATTGTATTTTTTCTGTTTTTTAAATATTTCCTTTATGTCGCACCGACGCACATAGGCCTTTTGGCGACGACGGTATAGGAAAGGGCTAGGAGTGGGAAGTGGTCGTGGCCGTAATTAAGGTTCATCCCCTGCATTTCACGATGTGAAAATGGGAAACCACGGCAAACCATTTTCAGGACTGCCGACAGTGGGGTTCGATCCCACTACCTCCCGAATGCAAACTCACAGCTGCGCGAACCCAGCCGCTCGGCCAACTCGCTTGTTCTCTATCATTGTTCCACAGAGAGCTATAATAATAATAATAATAATAATAATAATAATAATAATAATAATAATAATAATAATAATAATAATGGAGCCATCAGTCAGGCCTCTCCAGGCTTTCATATTGTCCGCGCTTCATAATAGTGAACTACCTGTGAAGTTAGTTCGGACTTCGGCGATCTGAGTGTGCTCAAGCTGGAAAGTTTGGATGATAACAAACAGAGGTTACTACTGCTGGAAAGGATTTGAACTTTTGCTAAAAGAGGGCACCTCTGTTGATACAAGTACTTGAATAAATTTGTTAATGTGTCGAGGTATTATTTATGTATGTTGATTGTACTGTTAGCAAAATGACATCATTGTTATTATCCCATTCCCGGAATCCTGTTAGCCAATCAGTATCTTCCCTCCCTTCTCGTTCTCTGGAATATTCCACCAACTTGCTATTTAAGGGGTGGGACTTGACTAGACTTTACTCGAGGAACGACATACTTGTGTTGGTGCTACGGATGAGAACGTACCGATGCGGTGGGAATTCGACTAGAAAGGTGATGACCTGAGAAGGTTGGGAGGATACCAAATATGCAGTTATGTGTTAGGGAAGATTTCTCGTCCTCTTTTAGTATGTAACTGCCAAAAAAATGTCCTTTCTTCCTAAATTAAGTACGTAGGATATCCGCTGGGACTCTAACAACATGTAGGACACATTTTTCGCTTTCCTTACTTCACGCTGATGGGTTTGTAAAATCTAAGAAAGCACGGGTGAAGTATCCTCGTTAACTTCCTCTCATCTTTAAATTTGGTAACTAATGTTTTGTGAAGATGTTAATATTGTAATATTTTTTTCGGCATTAACTATCCTGTACTTAGTCACTTTGTAGTATGGATTAGCCTCTGCGTGATGGGGCATTTGCCCGGTTACGTTTTGTTCTGTTTCTGTAATTATCCGTTGGTTTTCTTTTAACATCTTGGCACATTAGTGTGGGGCCTTCTGCTCTTGTTTAATTGGATCATTCGAACCAATCCTTCAGTATAACGAGTGTACTTGTTTTGAGCAACTTGTATTTTGGTACGACCTTCGTGGTCGAACGAAAGTTTGGATTGTGTTCCGACGCTTGGTTGATGTGGAGAGCTACGGCTTCTTAAATTACAGATTTTCTTGTAAAGGTTGGCCTAGTCATTACTTATAATGCTCAAGATGAGCGATTTTATAAGAATTAAGCACCTACTTTCGCTGCGTATACCAGTGATGTGTTTCATCCCTAATTACTACTTGATGTTTGCCACCTTTTGATTTGTATTTATATGTTTTTACCTCTACCTGAAGTGGTTTCGGTACAAGTTCTTAGAGCTGCTGTGCTCTTACTGGAATATTATGTTATTCTATCTTTTCTTCAAGTATGTAATTGCCCGGAACATTAACCCAAATATTATTTAAAATTGTTTTTGCTGGAAGGAAATATAAGATTTTCAAAACTTTAACTTAATTTATCGATCTTTATATTTTACTTTGTCTTCCCAATCAACCTTCGCGCTTCTTTGCCCTCTGTAATCCACTAAACGCTCCGTAACGATGGTAAAGTAAAAGGCTAGGAGTGGGAAGGAAGCGACCGTGGCGTTAATTAAGGGATAGCCCCAGCCTTTGCATTGTGTGAAAATGGGAAACCGCGGAAAATTATCTTAAAGCCTGCCGACAGTGGGATCCGAACCTACTCTCTCCCGAATTCAAGCTCACAGCTACGTGAATCTAGCCGCCCGGCCAATTCACTCGGACTCTATCATTGTTTCACATGGAGCTAAATTAATAATAATAATAATAATAATAATAATAATAATAATAATAATAATGACACAGACTAAGTTGCGTTTTCAGATTCACACGAAAGCTTTCGTGTTCAACTTGGATTATTTTAACATTCTTTTTGGATTAAGTGTGTACATAAACACATAATTGAATTTATCATTTCCATGTCAAGATTATGCTCACAGATGCTGGTGGATAAAAGAAATACCACCTCTATAGCTATTGTATTATAAGCCGCACAGTGTTAGCCTGGAATCGTTTCGCAGGCCATGTGTGTTATTTAGACTCCAAGGAGCTGCTGAATCTTCTTTTCTCCAACAAACACACATACATACACGCGCCTTGATGTAGCCTCTGTGTTGAGGAAACTGAGTTCCCTTCCCTTACAGCAAATAAAGTTATTTGAGTTAGGTGGTGGAGCGGAGGCAGACGAACTGCTTGGTAACACACTTATAAATATATGGATGAGAAAAAGTGATAAAGACAACGGAGAAACACGAATGGATGACTTGTGTGAGACCTGCTAACTGGCTTCGCTACGGAGAACCCAAAAGACAGAACACTACCACATAAACGTCTAAATATTTTTTTATTCTTTTGCAGGGGTTTAACGTCGTACTAACACATCGAAGATTTTTGGCGACGCAAGGATAGAAAATGTTTAGAACTGGGAAGGCCCAGCATTTGCCTGGTGTGAAACTGAGAAACTGCGGGAAACCATTTTCAAGCCTGCCGACGGTGGGATTCGAACCACCGCCTCCCGAATGCAAGCTCACAGCTATGCGACCCTAACCGAACGGAAAACTCGCTCGGTAAACTTCTAAATATAAACGTACTTCTAAATGAATGTGGTGTGTAACGTTGCCTGAATCACGCAAAAATGCATTGAGCTTAATACTGATAATTACAAATTTGTATATTTATATCTCTTTGGCCTATGTTAAAATCAACATTAATACATTCAGTACTGGGGGAAAACATTCACCTTCATGATACTCGGGGCAAAGCAGACATTGACATCCCCATTCATAGGCTGTCAAAAACTGCTCACACACACAAAATCAGTTGTTGAAGATTATTTAATAAATTACCACATTCGGCACGGTGCACTCCTTTAAGCAATTTTAAAAAGAAATTGTATGATTGGTTTACAGAAAATCCATTTTATAATACCTCTGAATTCTTAGAAAGGCGTAATGTTAGTATTAAGTTGCATCGTATATGTATGCCAATGGCAAATATGGATTCTTGGTTCTTGATTGATGTGTGTTTATGTTTGATAATTGTTGCCGAACGTTTAACGTCCATTGGCTGAGGTTCAGAGGTTCTCGCATCGATTAGAGGCCTTATCGTGGATTTTTTCCCCTGGCTCGGGTACTGGGAATTTTGTTTGTATTGTTTGTATTTTAGTACATATCTCTTCACATACACACAATACGTCACATCACCAAACCTCCACAGAAACATGCAATAGTGAATACATCCTCCCACATACAGCTGGCGTCAGGAAAGGCATCCTGTCGTAAAACTGCACTTCATTTTCACACCAGGCAATGCTGAGGCTGTACCTTAATTAAGGCCACGGTCGCTTCCTTGCAACTCCTAGGCCTTTTCTATTCCATCGTCGCTATAAGACTTATCTGTGTCGGTGCGACGTAAAGCCACTAGCTAAAAAAGAACTGCACTCAGTCCACAGGTAGTACCAATCCCAAGTAATTGAAAGAGTGCTAGGAAGAAGTTTAACGTCCCTCCGTGATGCAGATTTCAGGACACGCACGAATTTCTGAATTTTTGTCCAACAGGAATTATTTTAAGTAGGTACTGGAAGCCAACGACTTGAAGTTATTGCTCTTAAGCACCCGTAAGTACCACCAATCTCTTCTTTTGCTGCTGTTTGACGTCGCATGAGGTAGGTAAAGACTAGGACTGGGAAGAGCGATAGTAGTCTTAAATTAAGAACATTTCCAGCATTGGCCTTGTGTGAAAAGAGGAAACCATGGAAAACCATGTCGAGGGCTGCCGACAGTGGGGTTCGAACCCACTATCTTCCGAATGCAACTAACAGCTGCAAGACCCAAACCTCGCGGCTATCTCGCTCGGTGTTTTCCCAAGCAGGACTGAATTGATTATCTTGAAAAGAGACAGAAAACGATCAACCGACTGTGCCAGTGAGATAAGCTAAAGTACGTAATGCAACACCTTTTACATACGACGTTCATTTGAAGTTAACTAACACATACATGACAATATATATCTGTCAGTTTTGCGTCCCATTAACTACTTTCACAGTTATCAGATACTCCAAAGTGTCGGAATTTTGACCCTCAGGATTTTATTTTTGTGGTAAATCTTCAGTTAGCCTACGATGCTGGCGTATTTGAGCAATGTCAATACGACGGTATAGAGCCAAAATTGAACCCACACACTTGTGCTGAGAAAGCTGTGATCCTACCGTTTGAACCACTAACTTAGTTCCTCAATATTAATAATAATAATAATAATAATAATAATAATAATAATAATAATAATAATAATAATTGTTACCGTGTTTTAGTGGTAGGTAGAGGAGAAAGAAGGTGCGGGCGTGAACGGGTCTCAAGCTACGGAAGAGAAACTAAGTAAAATTTAACCAGGTTATATTTTCTTTTCAAAATTAAGTAATAACAAAGAACAGGTACTTAGTAGCCGAAACACAATTTGAAATGTACAATTACAGGGATTAAAGAATTTGGGCTTCGAGCCCTGAAAACACAATTCTTGAGCAACAAGCTCAACTTTACGATATACCAATTTCAACAAAAGGGGCAGAAGACCCCACTCAAACCCTGGAGCCCTTGCTCCAAATTACACAGCAAAGCCTCCTCGAGGCATACAACTCTCAGTTTTAGAAAAGAGCCACTCGCTCTTAAAGTTAAGCCTCTCCCAGGCCACACCAAACTCAACTTTCAAGTTGTCCTCAAAGGACATATACACAGGGGTAAAATACCCAACCTACTGAGGTCTATTAGGTGAGAAAAGATTAATACATGACCTCTAAAATACAACTTGAGAGGAGGCGAACTTGCACTCCTAATACACTTTGCTTAAGACCTACTTGGCACTAGGCCGTTAATACAAGGGCTAATCCCATACTACAGAGGTGACTTAAAGGCAATTTACATTACATTACGGGAGAATTGGTTGAGAAAAATAAGTTCACCTCAAGACGATGTGAGTGGGAACTCGAGAGGGTTAGCACTCTCTATCCCATAATTTAGTTTTACAAGAGAATAGAAGAAAAGAGTAGTTACATTTTAGGAAAAGGTTACATGATGGAAAACGCTTCGAACCCGCCGCGAGAGTTAAACTGCCGACCTAGCAAGAAAAGAAGATATTAATAGGCCATTACCTGGTAGTAGATCGCTGCCGAGGAAAGAGGCGCTTCCCGCCTCCTGCTATGTACTTAATACACTGAAAGATGGAACAGAAGTGGCCCGGTGACCCCAAAATCAGCAGTTTATATCCTCTCGCGGAAGATTCTAGGCGTTAGGGGAAATAAAACACCCTCCCACAAAATCTTTATTGGTTCGGGAAAAGAAACCCCTACATAGAGGAAAAAGAAACACATTATTGGTGGAACATTAATTAAAGAAATTCGGGATTGGCTAGATCCAAACTAAGGGGAAAAAGAGGGGTATACAGCCAACTTAAACAATAACAGAAAGAAATTTAACAAGAAACAAACTTTTGAAATAAAAATTTCTCCAACAAAATAGTTCTTTAACTCCGCACTAGGTCGCACTATTGTTGATCTTCAGTAGTGTCCTCTAGAAGAGAAAGTTCACACTTCTTACTTCAAGCGAAACAAAAACACATCAAAAGTGACACAGTTCAAAAACTCAAAATTTTCCACGTGGTGACATCTTCTGAGAAAGTAGAGAATTAATAGAATAGATAAAGTTCAACCTTCCTCCAGAAGAGGAGTTTCAACTGGCGCAACTTTTAAATAAACAGAGTAGAGGTGTACCGCCCGGTACAGACCTCCCCCCCCAAAAGTTCCTCCAAGGGGTAACACAGAAGAACATAAGCTTTGTTTCCGAAATAAGGTCCAAGTTTTGATGTTGATATTAAGATTAATTGCGGAAGCATTTATAAGATTTTAGTAATTTGGTTGGTTGCAATTTCAAAATTTTGTTGTTGCCGGTGCAGTAAAGTTTTTCTGTTGTAGTAGTTGAATTTCTGAAGATAAACCTTTAATGCTTAAAAGGTGAAGAAAAGTTTTGCAATGTCCACCAAATATTGTTGTTAAATTCCCAAATGTAATTATTGCTTATGGTGACCGTCCATGTAGTTGATGTAGATTGAGTCGGATGGCCAGACCGGCCGTTGCAGCTTGCGTCCAACGGAGGCCGCTCGGACCCCTCAAGTACCCTGAGATACCGCTCGCCCGCACTATGAGGGGAGCAGAGGTGTTGAAGTCCGCCGCGCCCGCGGTGAACAGATACAGGCTGCGGGCATGTAGCAGGTCGTGCGCCGCACATCAGCCTTGGCCGGGAGGTGAGCTCCGGCTCGCCTTGCACATGTCATCCTCGCTGGAGAGGAGGGGGCCCATCCCCCTCCCCAGTCGCTGCACGGCGCTGCGCGGCTGCGGGGGCGCTGAAACATTAAAGCTAGGCGGCAGAATTGTGTTGGACAATCATTTTCTTTGAGGGTACAGGCTTTATGGAGAGGTTGAGGGGCCAGCGGCGTGTAGATACCCATTGCATTAAACATTATGAAGCCACAGTGTAAGGTGGAGCAGGAGACGGGAGCGTGGTAATGGCCGTGGCAAGGACAGAATGGCAGTTTAACGGGTCGGGACAGGTTTTACAAAAAGCTTACATCTGAAACAAAATATTATAGGTAGTGCAGAATGCCTTAAAAGTAAAACTCAAAAAAAAAATATAACCTTCATATCCTTTCAAAATAATATGAAGCAAGTTAACACAGAAATTACACCGGTTTCACCTGGGACAGGTGAACTCTAAATATCCTCTCGGTGGCTGGATTACTTAACAATAAAGTAACCGGCGTAAGAAAATCGAGAATGATACAAGGCCCATGGAATCTGGGGGCAAGCTTGCCCGCGGGAACAAAATTTTTGACCATAACCTGGTCACCTACCTTCAAAGGGGTGGGTCTCCGTCCACGATCATACCTTTCCCTAACCTTTTCATGAGACACTTTAAGATTGGCTTTAGCCTTCTTCCAAAGATCTTTGATGTTGTCCGGGTCTATTGTCTCGGGCAGAATGTCACTCAGAGACCAGAGGTTAGAGAGCGGCGAGTTGGGAACAAACTTGAACATCAAAGAAGCTGGAGTAAACTTGTGAGATTCATGAACCGCCGAATTCAAAGCAAAAGCTAACCAATGCAGGGACGTGTCCCACCTGGAAGGATCTTCATGATGATAAGCAATGAGAGCGGACCTGAGATTACGGTTAACTCGTTCAGCCAGAGATGGTTGCGGGTAATAAGCAGAAGTAGTTACATGAGATATTGATAAGTCAAAACAGAATTTACGAAATAAATTAGATGTAAAAGCCTTAGCATTATCAGATACAATATATTGACACGGACCAAAAGAAGCAAAAATAGAATTTAAGCAGGTAATGGTGGACTGAGCGGTAGCCAGCTTAGTCGGAAATAACCAGGAAAATCTAGTAAAACCATCTACACATACAAGGATAAATTTGTTGGCATTTCCCTTCGACTGGGGGAAGGGTCCTACATAATCAATATACAGGCGTTCCATGGGGCGCGATGCTTGATGAGAAGACAAAAGGCCTACCTTAGTGGACATGGTTGGTTTACTAAGCAAACAAGATTTACAGGCTTTTACAAGTTCACGAATTTCACCGTCCATACCTTTCCAGATGAACATTTCACGAATCTTTTCACGAGTTTTAAAGATACCCAGATGCCCTCCTAATGGGGTCTCATGATAGTATTTGAAGATCATAGGTACAAGAACCGCTGGAACAACAACTTTCATCAACTTATCATGCCTCGAAGGGCAACATAGAACACCATTCCTTAGAACATAAGGGACAGCATGTTCCCCAGAAGAAAGGGTTTCCATTATAGGAGCCAGCGTCGGATCTTCACGTTGGTATTTCTCAATATCCCTAAAAAGCATGGGAGCATCTGTTAAGATGGCATTAACACCAGATAGTATGGACTCGGAAGGTGATGAACTGTCGACCGGTTCGTGGGTCTCTACGTCGTTATGAAACATACGGCTGAGTCCATCGGCGACAACATTTTCAGTACCTCTGATATGCCGTACATCGAATTGGAAGGCAGAAATACGGATGGCCCAACGGGCTATACGACCTGTACGACGCGGCCTACCTAAGACCCAGCTTAAGGCTTGATTATCTGTCTCCAGATCGAATTTGACGTGTTCCAGATAGAGACGGAACTTTTCTAAGGCGAATAAGACTGCCAAACCTTCAAGCTCATATATGGAGTACTTTGCTTCTTGAGCTGACAATGTCCTAGACGCATAGGCGATGGGTCGCCTCCCTAGTTCAGTCTCTTGAAGAAGAACTGCAGCCACTGCTGACGACGATGCGTCGGTTTGGACGATGAATTTCTTCGAGAAATCAGGCATAGCAAGTACAGGGGCATTACAGAGAGCTAATTTCAGATCTTCAAAAGCGGCTTGTTGAGAAGGTCCCCACTCGAATTTGATGCCTTTCCTACGAAGAAGGTTTAAGGGCGCCGCTCTATTAGCAAAATTAGGAATGAACTTCCTGAAGAAATTCACCATGCCAATGAACCTGGCGATACCTTTAATGTCCTTGGGAGGTTTAAAATCACGGATGGCCTGTGTTCTAGAATGATCGACTGCTACACCATCAGGTGACACAATATGCCCTAGGAATGACATAGAGGGCTTAGCAAAGGCAACCTTGGACAACTTAACAGTTAACCCAGCCTTACGAAGGCGATTGAGAACTTCTCGCAAATGATCTAGATGTTCTTCAAAGGTTTCGGAAAATACGACGACATCATCCAAGTAGTGATATAAGTACTCAAATTTGATGTCGGAAAAGACCCTATCTATTAGCCTAGTGAGCACAGCTGCCCCCGTGGGGAGCCCGAAAGGCACGCGGTTGTATTCATATAAATTCCAGTCCGTGGCAAACGCTGTAAGATGTTTAGACTCTTCGGCAAGGGGAATTTGATTATAGGCCTGATTCAAGTCCAAGATGGTGAAGAACTTGGCCTTACGAAACCATGAAAAGCAAGAATGAAGGTCGGGAAGGGGCACAGATTGCAACACCACCTTCCGATTGAGAGCCCTGTAATCAATGACAGGCCTGAAGCCTCCTTGGGGTTTCGGGACTAGAAAAATAGGCGAAGAATACGCTGACTTAGAGGGCCTAATAATACCATCCTTCAACATCTGATCGATGATTTCTTTCAGAGCCTTCATTTTAGGTGGAGATAGCCTATACGGTGGAAAACGGACAGGAATCGAGTCCGTGACCTCAATTTTGTATTCAATAAGGTCAGTAACACCAAGAGTATCAGAGAACACCTCGGGAAACGACTGACACAGTTTGCGAATACTATCAGCCTGCTCCTCAGGTAGATGTCTAAGGTCTAACAACATCTCATCCTGGGTAGGCGAAATAGATGAACATGATACAGAATTACACTTTAATAGTGGGATTTTATAACCAGAAGCAAATTTGAAAGTGCACGACCTAGACCGGAGATCGAGCACAAGACCAGTGTGAGAAATAAAGTCAGCTCCCAATATAATGGGGCAAGACAATTGCTTGGCCACAAACAATTTAACTTTCCATGTAAACTTAAAAACACGAATTTTGACCAGTAAGGAACCTAGAATTTCTAATGGAGATGAATTAGCCGAAACGTATTGAACAGGAGAAGAGACATAGTCAGGGAGTTTACAAACAGATTTCAATTTAGAATACCAATCAGCCGAAATAATGGAACAAACACTGCCTGAATCTAAGAGAGCTGTTATAGGCTCGTTATTTAACTCAATCTTAAGAAAAGGAACAGGTGCGGGGGTATCCGCCGCAATCCTAAGACACTCTTTAGGGCATTCAAAAGATGAATTTGAAGGCTGGTCGTTCTCTGCATTTACAACCTGTTTACTAGGGGCTGAGTCTCGGGAATATGGATTAGTCGGCTCAGCCGACGCCACTAGTCACTTTTTATTATTGGCATAGCTGGAATTTGCACCAGAAGTTGAGCAGGAGGGGGTGCTATTTGAGTTTGGGCAATTCTTGGCGATATGTGAGAAGGCCCCACACTTAAAACAGCCTTGTGATGACTCTGCTCCATTCCTTGTCCCACTTGACTTGATCAGAGGACACTTATTCCGTAGATGGTCAGGCGACCCACAAGCATAACATTTACGGGGATTGACTGGTCGGCGAGGTGGAGGCCGAGTGTTACTAAAGGAAGGCGGGGGTTCTTTCGCCACACGCAAGGAATCGGCATACCTAACTCCTTCCGCAGAGACGGCTAATGCTTCCAGTTCAGAGAAGGTTTGCGGGCACGCCGCGAAACACAAATATGACCTGTAGGGTGGTGAAATCGCTTCAACAATAGCTTGCACGATCTGATCCTCAGGGAAGTGGAGAGCAAACACCCTAGTATAAAACTTAATATCTTGGATGAAGTCTGCCAGGTTTTCATCCAAGCGCTGTACCCGATAATAGTATTTCTGAATAAGGGAGGACCTGGCCCTAGCCGGGATGAAGTTAGCTAGCAAATGGGCATGGAAATCCTCAATAGAAGATTGCTCGGCAATGGCTCTAACTATTTTGTCAGATAGAACACCAATAGCATAAGGATAGATAATTTGCAAAATTTGACATGGGGAAAGAGAAAACACAAGGGCATGATCCTGAAATTCCACTAGAAATCTTAAAAATGAAATTACGTCACTGGTGGTGTTGACGGAAAACTTAGAGATACCTCTAAGCAACATTGCCAATGGATGAGGCAAGCTGCTGAACCCAGGTGTCATAGTCGTTAAAGGTTTCAAGGGCAAAGAAGTTAATTCAGAGCGGATGTTACTCAATGACGCACGGCGTTCAGATTCGTTGTTCGATGGGGCAGAGATAGTTTGAGCAGCAACGGTTATCCTATTGACTTCTCCCTGAGGAGGCTCTTCCTCGTTACCTACATTCACCGTGGCGGGTTGATCAGTTTTGGGAGGAGCTTCGCCGGTTAGCAATTGAGTGACCTTATTAGACAATTCAGAAATAGTTTCAAGGAGCGTATTAGATTGCTTCCTCTGAACGTCATTCACCTTTAGAGACAATAGATCATTAACTCTATTTGCAAGGTGATACAGCCTGCCTTGCACACGCTTAATTTGATTAGGAGATGGATCGTTTTCATCAAAAAAGCTGACTACCGATGCTAGCCCAGTAATATTCTCGACAATCGTGGAAAGAGAGTCATCAATTCCTTTCTCTCCCAAATTGGGGATGGAAATGGGCAAATCAAGGGACTCTCTAAGCTTGTTAGTATCTATTGCAACCGTGCCTCCAGATTGAACGTTTCTGATAGTTAACTCATATATCAACTCCTCTTTGCGCAAGTAGTTAAGGAGGAGAACATCGCGAGGGCCGGGCATGATGACAGAACAATTTGGAAAAACTCAACAAATTCCAGCAACTGAGAAAATTGTTAGAGTTCGAATCAAAGCAATGTTTAGCCGTCAAAAGGGGCTAAATTGAGACCCATTCAACCACGCTCTGCTACCACTTGTTACCGTGTTTTAGTGGTAGGTAGAGGAGAAAGAAGGTGCGGGCGTGAACGGGTCTCAAGCTACGGAAGAGAAACTAAGTAAAATTTAACCAGGTTATATTTTCTTTTCAAAATTAAGTAATAACAAAGAACAGGTACTTAGTAGCCGAAACACAATTTGAAATGTACAATTACAGGGATTAAAGAATTTGGGCTTCGAGCCCTGAAAACACAATTCTTGAGCAACAAGCTCAACTTTACGATATACCAATTTCAACAAAAGGGGCAGAAGACCCCACTCAAACCCTGGAGCCCTTGCTCCAAATTACACAGCAAAGCCTCCTCGAGGCATACAACTCTCAGTTTTAGAAAAGAGCCACTCGCTCTTAAAGTTAAGCCTCTCCCAGGCCACACCAAACTCAACTTTCAAGTTGTCCTCAAAGGACATATACACAGGGGTAAAATACCCAACCTACTGAGGTCTATTAGGTGAGAAAAGATTAATACATGACCTCTAAAATACAACTTGAGAGGAGGCGAACTTGCACTCCTAATACACTTTGCTTAAGACCTACTTGGCACTAGGCCGTTAATACAAGGGCTAATCCCATACTACAGAGGTGACTTAAAGGCAATTTACATTACATTACGGGAGAATTGGTTGAGAAAAATAAGTTCACCTCAAGACGATGTGAGTGGGAACTCGAGAGGGTTAGCACTCTCTATCCCATAATTTAGTTTTACAAGAGAATAGAAGAAAAGAGTAGTTACATTTTAGGAAAAGGTTACATGATGGAAAACGCTTCGAACCCGCCGCGAGAGTTAAACTGCCGACCTAGCAAGAAAAGAAGATATTAATAGGCCATTACCTGGTAGTAGATCGCTGCCGAGGAAAGAGGCGCTTCCCGCCTCCTGCTATGTACTTAATACACTGAAAGATGGAACAGAAGTGGCCCGGTGACCCCAAAATCAGCAGTTTATATCCTCTCGCGGAAGATTCTAGGCGTTAGGGGAAATAAAACACCCTCCCACAAAATCTTTATTGGTTCGGGAAAAGAAACCCCTACATAGAGGAAAAAGAAACACATTATTGGTGGAACATTAATTAAAGAAATTCGGGATTGGCTAGATCCAAACTAAGGGGAAAAAGAGGGGTATACAGCCAACTTAAACAATAACAGAAAGAAATTTAACAAGAAACAAACTTTTGAAATAAAAATTTCTCCAACAAAATAGTTCTTTAACTCCGCACTAGGTCGCACTATTGTTGATCTTCAGTAGTGTCCTCTAGAAGAGAAAGTTCACACTTCTTACTTCAAGCGAAACAAAAACACATCAAAAGTGACACAGTTCAAAAACTCAAAATTTTCCACGTGGTGACATCTTCTGAGAAAGTAGAGAATTAATAGAATAGATAAAGTTCAACCTTCCTCCAGAAGAGGAGTTTCAACTGGCGCAACTTTTAAATAAACAGAGTAGAGGTGTACCGCCCGGTACAATAATAATAATAATAATAATAATAATTTATTCTCTTTCTTTAGCGTTTATCCCGCCTGATGCAGGGTGCGCTACGTCAATCTGCTGTGTCATTTCGTTCTATCTCCGGCCACATCACGCTTCGGAGAACATCGTGTACTGTAGTGTGACGGCCTAACGTTGGTCTTCTGACGATGAACTCCAGGTTGTAGCCGGTCTTGGCAACTGCATCTGCTTCTAGCACGTAAAACATGCTCAGACCGTCAATGACGGCTCTCACCCATTTCTTGTGAATTGGTACAAAACCAAACCGTTTTCTGATGCTGCCGTTGGAAACGCGATCTAATTTACTGATGCCCGCTGTCCATCTCAGCATCGTGCAATGAATAATAATAATAATAATAATAATAATAATAATAATAATAATAATAATAATAATCTTTGAAATCAAAGGTAAGTTTTTGTTCGTTATAGAAATCTACACGCCTCTACAGATCAGTATCAACACTTCCACCAAGCCTTATGAGGCACTCGGACGACTCGTAGAGGTGGTTATATCCTCAAAGATTTAATAAAATAAAATTGGTCTTAATATGTGATATACGGCTAGAAGGTTTTATGTGTCTATACCAAAGCTCGTAAGGAATAGACTGGACACACGGAATATGGTCTAATCTCATATAGAGTTACAAGACTAAACTGCTTTGTTCGTACTTCTCTGCATTTTTCTCTATAATACAATCTAGCAATTTATTTTCTGGAAAATCAGCCTCAATCCCATACATGAGTCGGATGAGTCGTAGAGGTAATTAAATATTAAATATTTCAGGAAGCTGGCCATAAAATGTAATATACGGGTAGAAGCAGTTGACGCCATTTTTATATCAAACTCGTAACCGATAGACTGGACAAACGAATAACATAGCAAGGAATATACACATGCGGAAAAATATACAAACACCATGAAATAAGGAATGTAGAATACGGTCATTTTGGCAATATCGTTGTCGAGGTGACATATCTAATTGATTAAAGGTAGAAGACTATGGAAAAGCTAGAAAAGCCATCGCAAATGTTCCATGCTGGTCCATTAATAACCGGTATAATCGCCTGACTGTTGAATGCAGTCAAGCAAACGTCATGCGTTGTGTCGTACAGGTGCCGGATGTCAGCTTTTGGGATGGAGTTCCATGCCTGTTGCACTTAGTCGGTCAATACAGGGACGGTTAATGCCGGTTGTGGATGACGCTGGAGTTGTCGTCCAATGATGCCCCATACGTTTTCGATTAGGGACAGATCGGGGAATCGAGCAGGCCAAGGCAACATGTCGACACACTGTAGAGCACATTGGGTTACAACAGCGGCATGGGGGCGAGCATTATCCTGTTGAAAAACACCCGCAAAAATGCTGTTCATGAATGGCAGCACACCCGTCGAATCACCAGACGGACGTACACATCTGCGGTCAGGGTGCGTGGGGTAACCACGAGAATGCTCCTGCTGCCATAGGAAATTGCTCCCCAGATCAGAACTCCCGGTGTAGGTCCAGTGTGTCACCGCCGCAGACAGGCACTCAACAGGTGGCAGAGATTTCATGATACGACATAGCAATTTATTGTCTGGAATGGGTATCGTGTGATTGGTTTCTGACATATTTTCTTGACTCTTCGTTTCTTAAGCCAACGGCTGTAGCCGTGTTGAAACACCGGATCCCATGAGATTTCCGAAGTTAAGCAACATTGGGCGTGGTCAGGAGTTGGATGGGTTGCCACGCGGTGTTGGTGGGGGGTAAGAGAAATAGAGGAGCGGAAAGGAACTGGCCACCCTACCGTACGTAAACTCCGGCTCAGGAACACCTCTGCGGAGGTTCGGACCTGCCTTCGGGCAGAATAACCCTTACTTTTCACCGGATCCCGTGAGATCTCCGAAGTTAAGCAATATTGGGCGTGGTCAGGAGTTGGATGGGTTGCCACGCGCTGTTGGTGGGGGGTAAGGGAATGGAGGAGCGGAAAGGAACTGGCCACCCTACCGCACGTAAACTCCGGCTCAGGAACACCTCTGCGGAGGTTCAGACCTGCCTTCGGGCAGAATAACCCTTACCTTGCCGTTTCTTAATTCTAAAACGATACCTGTATTAATTACGTATCTTCTTGACAAAATGCTAAAGTGTTCGTTGGCACAGGGCGTATTTTATTCATATCTTCGTATGATACTCATCCGTCAAAATCAAACTTCATAGAGATTACCGACGTACCGGGCTAAACTGTTCGTTGGACGTATTTTATTCACACCTCCGTATATTATCGTTGACACTAAGGCGCCATGACCAAAGTAACAAAGAGTATGTTAGATACATTGAAGACCATTTTACCACATAAAAATAGACACGCTGCAAAATATATTGGAAATTAACTTCCAAGCAAATACAAACTATTTCCAAAATATAAAGACAGAGCACTTATTGAGAGCCTGAAGCGAGAAACAGTTGTTTCCAGCAAAGCGTTGTGAGAGTTCAGTTTCATGATCTGGAAGAACGTCAGTTTAGTTTTTTATTCCCTTTTGGAGTTTTTCTTATTTGTTTGTTTAGTTCATCGTCTTACCTACATTTATAAAAAAGGGAGGTAACCAAGGGAGGATATCAACTTACAGTCACAATTGACAGTATGATAGGCCTACATATAACTTGTCAAGTTACTTGTTTAATATTACAATTTTAGTATACGCAAAATAACAATATCAAAGATATTCAATTTATATACGTAAATAGAGTTCTGTCCACTTCTTTGGTATAGTGGTTGGTGTGATTACCTGCCACCCCCGGAGGCCCGGGTTCGATTCCCGGCTCTGCCACGAAATTTGAAAAGTGGTACGGGGGCTGGAACGGGGTTCACTCAGCCTCGGGAGGTCAGCTGAGTAGAAGGGGGTTCAATTCCCACCTCAGCCATCTTCGAGGTGGTTTTCTGTGGTTTTCTACTTCTTTTCCAGGCAAATGCCGGGATGGTACCTAAGTTAAGGCCACGGCCGCTTCCTTCCCTCTTCCTTGTCTATCCCTTCTAAACTTCCCATCGCCCCTACAAGGCCCCTGTTCAGCATTTCAGGTGAAGCCACCTGGGCGAGGTACTGGTCTTCCTTTCGAGTTGTATCCCCAACCCAAAGTCCACCGCTCCACGACACTGCTTTTGAAGCGGTAGAGGCGGGATCCCTCGCTCAGTCCGGGGGAGAAACCAACTCTGGAGGGTAAACGGATTAAGAAAGAAAGAAAGAAAGAAAGAAAGAAATAAGGAGAAAAATAGAGAGATCTAATGGAGTTTTGCATACTACCGTTTAACGCATTATGTGCCACGGTACCTCAAACATGCTAACAGTATGCACTGTAGGCTAACAAGGAGAGACCAGACTCTGCGTCCGACCGATTTCGATGAGCTTCAATGTACCTGTTGGGGGACATTCAAAAATAACTTGTGTATAAGTGTTTAGGTCAGTACTCTTTCGTTTTCATTCCCGAAAAAATTGAGGTCAAATGTCATGATGCAGGATCGGTGTCGGACCAAGTGGAGATGTCAAAACATTAAAAGGTGAACAAATTTTGCTTAAACATGTTAGGTCCGCAACCTAATAATTTCCGAAAAAATGTATGAATCCCCGATTCCAATGCAACGCATACCGGTATATACTTGGAGAGTTACAACGCACTCCAGCTGAGCGTAGGCGTATTAGTGCAATACGCGGCCGAGTGGTCAACGTACATCCTTGCGAACCTCGACAGCGTGAGTACGAGTCTCGTAGCAGCTATAATGTTTTGTGCGAGTAAAGACTTGTGAAATAGGGATAGGTGTATTAGTGAAATACGTGTTTAATAACCGATCAGTGATCACCACAGTGAGCTACGGTGAGTGTTGCACTAATAGGCCTGTCTCTACTTTACAAATCTTTGCTAGCGTGCTCGATGACTTACAACGAACCGACGAGTAACTATCTTCTTGGCCGTTTCCTATTCACCGTAGGAGAGAGACCGAGAGAGATCCAGCAGTAACTGTGAGAACGTTTAGGCTTATATCAATTTCAGGTAGAAAATAAAGTGTACTGCCTTTCTTTCTTTCTTTCTTTCTTTCTTCTTTTTTCTTAATCCGTTTACCTCCAGGGTTTGCTTTTCCCTCGGAGTCAACGAGGGATCTCACCTCTACCACCTAAAGGGCGTCGTTCTGGAGCGTGAGATTTTGGGTCGGGGGATGAAACTGGGGAGGAGGACCAGTAGCTCGCCCAGGCGGCCTTATCTGCTATGCTGAACAGAAGCCTTGAGGGGGGGATGGGAATTTCGGAAGGAATAGACAAGGAAGGGGGACGGAAGCACCCGTGGCTTTAAATTAGGTACCATTCTGTCATTTGCCTGCAGGAGAAGTGGGAAAGCATGGAAAACCAGTTGGACAATGACTTCGGTGGGAACTGAACCCCCCTCCACTCAGTTGACCTCCCGAGGCTGAGTGAACCCCGTCCCAGCCCTCTTACCACTTTTCAGGTTTCGTGGCGGAGCCGGCAATCGAACCCGGGCTTCCGGGGGTGGCAATTAATCACACTAACCACTCCACCAGAGGCGAACAAAATATACTGCAATTTGCGTAATATTATTTTTGTTCACATTTTTATCTTCACGTTCCCTCAAATAACAATTTATTTTGTTCAAAAATATAGCTGCTACGAGACCCGAACTCACTCCTCTCCCTGTGGATGGGGGCGGTAGAATAACACCCACGGTATCCCCTGCCAGACGTAAGAGGCGACTAGAAGGGGCCCCAAGGGCGCTCATCTTGGGAGAGTGGGTTTGCGACCACGGGGCCTTTAGCTGAGTCCTAGCATTGCTTCTACTTACTTGTTTCAGGCTCCTCAATTTCATCTATCCTGTCCGACCTCCCTTGGTCAACTCTTGTTCTTTTCCGACTCCGATGGTATTAGAGCACTTGAGGCCTAGGGAGTCCTTCAGTTTCATGCCCTTCATGGCCCTTGTCTTTCTTTGGCCGATACCTTCATTTTTCGAAGTGTTTTTCTCTCTGATTAGTGTTATATAGAGGATGGTTGCCTAGTTGTACTTCTTCTTAAAACAATAATCACCTTCACCAGCACCACGAACTCACGACATCGAGGTTCTCAGACGAGTACAGTGACCATTCGGCCACCGCTCGCGTTGACTGCGGTGTAACTCTCTAAGGCACCAGTCACACAGCATCGATCGTCAGCGATCAACTACGAGCGATGAAGATCGACTGGTTTGTAAAAACAAACGTGTCCGTTTTTCAGTCGCAGTCGTTCGATAATGGCGGACGCAACATAGTCATCTGTTGATGAAATCGAAACATTAATTTGCTTAGTGTATGAAAACAAAGTGGTGTATAATCCTAGACTCCCTGGATATAGTAATAGGGAGACCGTGAATTTTGTATGGCATTCTATAGTGTGGAGAATTGGGACAAAAACTGGTAATTATTAGATTTATTACGATTATCTTATGAATAGTGTTATCTTAGATTATTTATTGATAAAATATATTATACGGAATAGAGTGGTAAAATGGGTTACACTAGGAGAAGTAGTAATTATCATTCTTGTAACTTAATTGAAGAAATGTTTGGAAAACATAAGCAGTGCTTTCCTAACCTCCATCTCGTACCTAATGAAATGAATACCATTGTTTGCTTTAATGACAAATAAGTGTAGGCCTATGCCATAAGTAGGCCTACTACATGTATATTTTCTTTGTTACAATATGCTGATTCATTGTTTCAGGAAAAAGTTGTGCCAAAACATGGCAAATTCTGAGGGCTGGATATCGAACTTGGAGAGATAACATCCTCCCTCTCCTCCCAGGTTCTGCTGTGCAGAAAACATAAAATGGGTCTACTTCAATGCCCTCAACTTTCTGGAACTCTTCATTGCTGGAAGAAGGTACAATTCTGTAATATTTATTTTTAAAAGTAGGCCTACATTACAGACCAGTGTTCTAGTTGTGAAAGAGTGAGGGGAAGATTCAGTCTGTAGGCCATAAGTTCCACCCATCTGTTCATTACTTTATCAGATATAACTGAAAGTAATATAATATAATCTAACCTAGCAATCATCTTACTAAAATAATTATTGAAAGTAACAATTTCTTAAACAGAAGGCTTGTGTCCAGACTAAAATGTAGCTCCAATTTAGAAGAATTGCATTAATATGTTGTTCATTTTTTTCAGTTCTATAACAAACACATCTATGGAAGTGGCACCTGGTGTATGAGAGCCTTTTCACCAAGCTGAAATATAGGAGGAGGAATCAGAAATATTTTGTGTTGGAGGGGTTTAACTCCTACAGTTCAGAAATTACTGAAGGGACTTCAACTTCCAGTCCAGTGGCTTCTGCTTCTACAAACAGCTCTGCAAGCAGTTAAAAATAAAAGAAACAGAAATGTGAAAGTGACAGTGATGTGTTAAGTGAATATTTAGAAAAGATACTGAAAACTGAAAAGAAAATATAATCAATGTTATTTTTAGTGTCTTCATGATGACATGGAAAGAATGAGTGAACTAGGTCGAAGGGTTTTCAAAATTAAAATTCAGAAACTGTTGTATACAGTGTTAGACCAAGAAAGAATCTAATAAAATTTATGTTCTTGAGAAATGTTCTACTGGTACTTTTTAAATTAAATCATTTTTTGTTATACTTATCTATCAATATTTATTGGAATACTCAGTGAGTTATGTGTATTAGCACCTGATGGGAAAGAACCTTGACTCCAATTTTTATTAATTATTAGCATTATTACAACATCTTAATTTGTATATTTTATGTGGTAGAACAGGTATGGTTTACAAGGAAAGGAGTTTTTGAAATACATGTAGTAGGTCCTTGCTGTGTGTATGTAGTAAGCAGTTGTAAAGCACAGGTGGTCTGAAACCAGACCAGCGTATTGATAGTTCTGTCCAAGAGCTGACTTCCTTCTTACGGTATACTGTTGATCACAACTGCAAACTCATTGCACTAGGTTTGTACAGCACAGGTGGTCTGAAACCAGACCAGCGTATTGAGACTTCCTTCTTACGGTATACTGTTGATCGCAACTGCAAACTCATTGCACTAGGTTTGTACAGCACAGGTGGTCTGAAACCAGACCAGTGTAAAGACATTAGTAGTTTTGTCCAGGAGCTGACTGCCTTCTTACAGAATACTGTTGATCACAACTGCAAGCTCATTGCATTGGGTTTACTGCATCTGTGTTCAATGTTGCTTGCTATACTGCCATTCTAAATACCTATTTGAAATTATCTACCTGTTCCAGTTTTGTATTCTCAACCTGACATTCAGTTCTATTTTATCTCCTCATTCCAAGTACTCTCCTGCCATTGTACCTGTCTGCACCAGCAATCACTACTTTCATGTCTGTTACCGTACTTATAATTTATTAATAACATATAGGCCTACAGAGGGCATCAAGGTAGACTGCTTATTTTATTTCTTGTGCTGTAGATCCATTAATATTAGATTGCACAGTTTCAATAGACCAAGTTGTTTGCATAGGACAAAATTCTTACTACAGTTATACCTGACAGAATCCTTCCCTGCCACCTTATAACTTTGTAACTTAGGTAGCCTTTATCTCCTCATTCCAAGTACTCTCCTGCCATTGTACCTGTCTGCACCAGCAATCACTACTTTCATGTCTGTTACCGTACTTATAATTTATTAATAACATATAGCCCTACAGAGGGCATCAAGGTAGACTGATTATTTTATTTCTTGTACTGTAGATCCATTAATATTAGATTGCACAGTTTCAATAGACCAAGTTGTTTGCATAGGACAAAATTCTTACTACTGTTATACCTGACAGAATCCCTCCCTGCCACCTTATAACTTTGTAACTTAGGTAGCCTTTATCTCCTCATTCCAAGTACTCTCCTGCCATTGTACCTGTCTGCACCAGCAATCACTACTTTCATGTCTGTTACTGTACTTATAATTTATTAATAACATATAGGCCTACAGAGGGCATCAAGGTAGACTGATTATTTTATTTCTTGTACTGTAGATCCATTAATATTAGATTGCACAGTTTCAATAGACCAAGTTGTTTGCATAGGACAAAATTCTTACTACCGTACTGTTATACCTGACAGAATCCCTCCCTGCCACCTTATAACTTTGTAACTTAGGTAGCCTTTATCTCCTCATTCCAAGTACTCTCCTGCCATTGTACCTGTCTGCACCAGCAATCACTACTTTCATGTCTGTTACTGTACTTATAATTTATTAATAACATATAGGCCTACAGAGGGCATCAAGGTAGACTGATTATTTTATTTCTTGTGCTGTAGATCCATATAAACAATGAAAAACAAAGATGAAAAATTCATTTGTAACTATTTTGACAGATGTTTCCACCAAAGTTTTGTAGATTTTAATCTACAACATAAAAAACTGTTTTTTGTGTGATGTGATATTAAGGGGATATGATGGCAGAATATGTACATTATTTATAAAAAATATATTCATATGACAGTTACATGCTTGTAATAAAAGGTTGAGTAGATTAATTACCCTGTAAGTCAATCCAAGATCTTACAAGGCCCATACACCCTACTCTGTCAAACATTCATTTATATAATTAGTATTTACAAACAGTTTTGACAGGCAATGTAAGATATAGCAAAATTAAATCATTTACCACCTGAGGCCTAAATAACATTTTACTGTAGACGGCAATAGTAGTCTATTTAGTTGTTAGAAAGGCATACTCTTCAATTCTAAAAATAGAAGGCAAGGTGCTTGTTATTAGCACCTATTATTTTTTGCAGTGGTTGGTTCTCATTTTTGGTGAAATTGAAGGCAAAGTTTTCATTTTCCTTGAATTGATTCATAAGGAAAGTATTTCAGGATGGATAGATAGGCTTGGTCATGTTCATATCAGTAAAGAAGTTACATATGAACAATACACAGAAAGGCAAAATCAACATTGAGGTAAGAAAGAGAGTCCTACCAGACCTTTGCGGAAAAAGTTGTTACTCTGTACCAAGGAGTTTACCAGTAACTTGGATGGAAGTGCAGGATTTATATTAATTGGCTTATTATTGCCAAGTGAGCAATTAGATCAGCTTGCCAGTGCAAAGTTTGGGGAGACAGTACTTTCTGCTTAGTGATGAGGGTAATAAACAAGACCTTGTGTGTAATTTACATGTAGTTTTGACAAGTATCAGTCTATTACACTGCCAATGTACTTGTTAGAACAATATTCCAGACGCTTTTCCTATAGTTATTAAGCTAGTGTACAGAGCACTAGCCTCACCTGAACTCCTCAAGAAATGTACACATATGTGAATACACAGAATCCTAAAGAGAATTTACTTTGGAAGAGATGTCCATAGACAACCTTTCTTCACAGCCATTTGGTAAAATTAGCTGCTTTTGAAGCTGCTGTAGTCTTCAATGATATAAATTAAGACAGGATTGGAAATTCAGCAACATGCTTGTCAAGAAAGCAATATGATACTATTCTGAACATGGCACAATAACAAAGAAGAGGAGAGGTGACAAGAGATTTGCAGAGGATCATGAGGGAGAGAAACAGTGTAAGGAACTCCATTGCTTTTATCATTTTCACAATATTCAGAGCATATGTGCATTTTTCTTTCTTTCAAAATTATTTACAGGATTGTAATGAAACTTGACACTCTATTTCTACATTAGGTAATGTAAATTTTGACTGGAAGCATTTCTTGATATGTCTATTATTTTGGTAGGTGGTAGCAAGTGGTATGAAAAAAAAAAAAATCTGTTAACCTCCATCTAATAAACACCTCAAAATATCATTTGAAAAGACAGTAATTATGCCCCAGGATCCAGCATCATTAAAACAAATAAGCATAAATGGTATTAGTCTTATATTTGAAATACAATGAGCCACTTTTGTGAGGCTTTTGTTGGAATTTTCACCCTGTCAAGAATTCTGGCTGTAGTGCTCTATGAATGGCATCATATATAATAGGAACAAATCCACTGATGTATTGTGAGCAATCCTAAATCTGTATGAGTCACCGATGTCCAGAAACCTGTCGGCCTAAATAAATATATTTCCACTGTTGATGGTAGCACCTTCAAATTATGAATTCAAATTGATGTACATAACAGTTTTCAGTCCTTTTTATCGATACTTTATTAGAATCCTGCATAATGCCACTAATCTTTTATTTGATATATTTTGCCACGGACATACCTACAGTAGTTGTTTCGAAGGTGAACATCACTTTTGACTTTAAACCTAAAAAAATCGTTGTGAATATTGAATTTAACGATAGTGTCAGCCTTTCCTCAGAACTTATACTTTTCCTGTAATTTGTTTGCCTGATGTTTATTACTGACTTCATTTTTTCCTCTAATTCCTTATACCGTAATTATTGATGGGCATTCGGTACTAGTTCCTGAATTTTTCTTCGTCATTCCGCAACGAAGGCACACTTTGGTGGAATTCTCCATGGCTCTTTACCTTGTCCACTGCGATCGTCTGGTTCTTTCCTTTCTCCTAATATATTCATAGGTTAGAATCATATTTCCACCCGAATTATCGCTTTCACAACACATTCTTTTTCTCTCGTGAATATGAATACATCTGTAGCCTGTACGGTACTGGGCGGGAGTATCAGCTGTTTCCGTGCAGTCGATCCCTCTCGATCGATGAGCAGTGTGACAAGGTAAATGAATTTAGTCGTTAGTACTCGATGCGAGTTGGTCGCTCTTGATCGTTCGATGCCCTGTGTGACAGCGGGCTAAGTATATATGCGTTGCATTGAAATCGGGGATTCATCAATTTTTCGGAAATTATTAGGTTGCGTACCTGACATGTTAGAGTAAAATTTCTTCACCTTTTAGTGTTATATCACTTCCACTTGGGCCGAAGCGGATCCTGCATCACGATATTTGATCTCATTTTTTCGAAAAAACGAAAACACATTGACCTAAACCCTCTTACTCGAGTTACTTTTGAGTGTCTCCCAACAGGTGCATTGAAACTCGTTAAAATCGGTGGGACGCAGTGTTTGGCCCCTTCTTGTAAGTCTGAGCTACACAGTGACGCTGAGCTCGCGATTAGATTTGATATTTGCCCCATTGGAAGCATTTATCGTCAATTTAACTTCATCACTCGTAAGGTCGGTGATGTATAGACAGAACGTATAGGATTGACGTGAACATGGCTAGAGTACCCATTTCTGCTACTGCCCGCATTAGAATTGTGACATTGTTACAGGGAGCATGGAGACAGGTGGATGTCATCGCTCGAGTTGGAGCGAGTCAGAATGATGTCTCCGTAGTTGGAAAATAATTCATGCAGAGAGACATAGCTGCTGATCGACAACGAACGGCTGACCTACGCAAAAGAACTCGCAGGAAGGGCCAGTATTTGTTGCTTTCAGTACGTCGACGTCGAAGTACCACTGCTACTGCCAGCCGGTTCCGCCAAGAATTTTGGAGGGCCATCAGAGTGAATGTGTCAGATCAGTCAGTGCGAAGTCTGCTACACAACGTAACACGGATGTCAAGGAGACCTATGCCAAAATCTATTCTTCAACGACACCATTGCTGTTCGTGTGAGGTGGACAACAAGTCATAGTCAGGGACGTAAAAGTACGCTCATTTTGATGACGTCAAAATAAGCTTAGTCCATACCACAGGAGCATTAGAGTCTGGACATGATCCGGTGAGAGATAGAACGAAGAAACGAGCCCTTTATCCCGGAATGTCATCAGCCAACCTTTCACGTCATATTCTGAGGTGGGATTATGTTTGGTCGACGTACGCCTCTTATTCCTATCCAGGGTAACGTGACTCTTCTGGTATATAGAAACAACATCCTTCAACCCGTAGTTACCGGATTTGCTGTACTGTAAGTGAGGGCTTTACACGAGTAGACGATAATGCTTGTTCCCAGCGAGCCAGAATGGTCGATCATTTTCTTGAGACGTATGGCAAGCAGCGATTGGTGTGGCCAGTATATTCTGCGGACATGAAGTTTGTTGAACCTTCATGGCATGAACTGAAGAGGACAATTGCCCACTGTCCTAATCATCCTACAAATACGGTATCCAGCATCTGCCTGAAGCTGCTATGTAAGTATGTAAGAGTGACATAATCTGCCCCAATAGAATCTGGATTCCTTGATGCTGCTGCGTATACCTCGTCGCATTCAAGCAAGCCTCAGTGCTCTAGGTTGTTACAATATACACTGAACTGATTTGCTACAAAGTGAACGGTAATTTTGTTTTCATTACCAATTTCGAGTTCTTGCTGCGTTTCTGTTGCTTTGCATGTTTTTCCTTCTTTGTAAAATCCTCCGCAATTCATAGTGTACGGACATACACATAGCAAATGAATTTCACTAAACCAGCATAAGCAAAACATTTAGCACCGTATTTAGTTTCCTCTATAGCATATGTCGTATTGAAACAATTTTGTCACTTTTGGAGATTTATATCTGTAATACAAACTGAAGAAGGAACAGTGTAAATGCAGTTGAATCTCCCTAACATGATGCAAACAATATATTGAATTTGTTTTCTGAAACAGCGTTTATCTAGCTAGCTGTTCAGAAAGAAATATTTTATCATTCTTTCCTCAATGTGAGGATTTTTGTACAACAGCTTTTACATTTGGAGAGGTTGAAAAATCTAGTATCTCTCCAATATTGATAGTAGACCGCTGGCTTTCTTAGCCCAAGTTGGTGGGTTCGATCCCAACTCATACCGGTGTTCAAATACGCCTATCCCGATTGCTGCAGGATAAGCATTCTTGCAACTCGTTATCTCCGAAAACCGTAAACACGTGTTTACTGGAACATAAAAACAATATATTTATTATTGTAAATTTCTGACCTCTTATCTGTGGTGAAGACATTATTGTACCGAAGGCATCGGGAAACCAAAGTGTTTGTGAACTAATGGTACATTATGTAAAGTAACAACAAGATTATTGACACTGCATGTCACTTGATAACAGCGCATAAAGTTTGAGGGTCTTGTCACCAGTGTCCATGACCGGGCCAGACGACGTTCAATCTAGTAGGTACACTTCAAATGCTGGATGAGGAGCAGATTTATTGATCATGCTCACCAAGGCATTTTGATGATCGCCTTGGAGATCGCGTTAAGTTGCGCGAGAGGTAAACTATATGGGTGAGCATTATCATATTAGAGTAGAACATCGATTCGCCAATGCATAAAATTCAGCACAACGGTTGGGTTGTTATTCTGGATGTACCGAGCGCTGTAATTTCCTCTGTACAAACACCAGAAGGGTTCAAGCGTTATATTCTATGGTTTTCCATACCACGGTATCAGGGCTTGGTCTTGTCTATCGCGGTCGTATGCACTCAGGAAGATGTCTCTCACACGTGTATTATTAGACTATCGAGGCAAGATGCCCTCTTGTCACTCAGCACACTGTTTTGCCATTCGTCCTCCAGGCGTTCCTTTCTTGACACCACTGGGAGCAACCTCCTCGCCTTCTGGCTGTGTACCTTGAACTGACTAATAGCGTCGACATCATACATTGTTGGCATTTCTCATCCAATGAGCTGAACAGTTTTTCAGTAATGAAACTACGTTAGTGGCAAAGTAAAAGTCCACACCACGGTCGTTTTTTTTTTTCGCTAGTTCGCTTTACGTCGCACCGACACAGATAGGTCTTATGGCGACGATGGGACAGGAAAGGGCTAGGAATGGGAAGTAAGCGGCCGTGGCCTAAATTAAGGTACAACCCCAGCATTTGCCTGGTGTGAAAATGGGAAACCACGGAAAACCATTTTCAGGGCTGCCGACAGTGGGGTTCGAACCTACTATCTCCCGAATACTGGATACTGGCCGCACTTAAGTGACTGCAGCTATCGAGCTCGGTCACGGTCGTTTTAGTATCCCAGCAGCGTTCAACTTATTTCCAGAAAACACTTATGACGTTGATATATAGTATTTCTCATTCACTTCCTTCGCGGTGTTATAATTTTTCACTCTCTTCAAAGTGTATAAGATATGCTGTGAAAAATATAAAAGCACTATTTATCACCATTTTATCTCCTCCTTAAGTACGTCTTTAGTGTAACTGTGTACGAACGAAATCATTACTTAAACTTTTCGACATACACTTACTGATTGCTTCAGCTGTTTTCAAACTCCATTTCTTAAATCGTTTGAAATATTTTGACCCACTCTGCCTCTGAAATCAACATAGAGTATATTTTGATACAATATTTCAAGTATTTCGTTAAATGATCTATAAACAACCACAACTATTTGGATTTGGAATTGGATATTGAGGAGTATTTCACAGGCAGTCCTTTTTTTATCACATGGTAATTGCATGCAACATGAAAAACTGGTATAATTACTGGTTGTAAATTATTTTTAAATGGTTGTAAATTGTAACTTTTATCATGGACGGTCTGATATCCAATACTACGTCTGCCGATGTTACAGGTTTTTCTTCCTCCGAGTCTCTCTGCAACAAACATTTTAGACAAAAGCTAATTCTGTGCAACCCAGCAGAATGATTTAGTGCTGCGTGTTTCTTTTGGAGTTTAACATTAATCCTTTGTTTGAATGACGTACCTACAATACACACTTCTGAAATCTACTTACTCTTCTGTTTATCTTCGAGAAAATATGCCTCCTAATCTATTATTCTTATTTTTACGAGAATTACTAATCTGATATCCATTGCGCATAACACATAAATGAGAATCGTGCGAGGAAAAACATATTCAATTTTAAATACTGTCATTTACTTTGGCTACAAATTGACAAGTACTTCTTTGTTTTCCTCGTAATACTTTTTTTTACAATTGGCTTTACGTCGCACCGACACAGATAGGTTTTACAGCGACGATGGGATAGGAAATGGCTAGGAGTGGGAGGGAAGCGGCCGTGGCCTTAATTAAGGTACAGTCCCAGCATTTACCTGGTGTGAAAATGGGAAACCACGGAAAACCATCTTTAGGACTTTCCTCGTAATAAAGATGGGTGTGACCATACATGATAAACAACAGATAAGGAATAAGTGAGGTGACATTTAAAAGGTTTTGAGTATATTAAATGTTAAATGATCCTGTTTGTATTTTAAATATCTCATACGTGCAATATTTCATTCTTTGGAAAAGAAATGTATGTGTTGATGTTTGGAGCTGAGTCGCAACGTTATGGCTGAGATCATCTCACCTTCAAATGGCTGAAATTTTCTTTCCAAAACTTATATTTTTACATCTCACAATGTAGTCAAGGAATGAAAGAGCCGCGGGCTAACACACTGAAAGCTGCTTTTCGTCTCTAGTGTTTCAACCGAGGTTCTCCCTTTCTAAGTAATTCCACTACCTCGTTCTGTGGCAAAAACGATTACCAAAGTTTCAAATGAAAGGGCGATGAAGCCAAAAAATACTTGCATAGCTGTAACTCAATGCAGCTGAAAACAATTTTGAATTAATTGAACTCATTATGTGACTATGAATGAAGTTTCTTTAACTTCTTAACTTCCATGCAAAGCTTTCTTCTTCACTTAAGAACAATAGAGGGGTTAACGGGTTACTCTTCAGGCGAAATGAGAAATAGAATTAAGACGGCTTTCTTTCAATTTAAACTTTTTTATTACTGTACTTCCATACAGTCTTACCTATCAGTATATCTCCTTCAATACTATTATGCTCGCAAAGCCATAATCTAAAGCTAACGTGTTGTACCTTTCTGTATTGCTTCATATCCTATCTGTATTACAGCAGGCAACGTAGTACAAATCATACTGTAAGTTTGTAATGATTCTGACTTCTACATATTCACCTTCAATAGGCAACATTTAGCATCTTGATGATGATGATGATGATGATGCTTGGTGTTTTAAGGGGCCTAACATCGAAGGTCATCGGCCCCTAATGGTACGAAATGAAAGAACAAAAATTCATCCACTGACCAAAATAAAAATAAAATATGTCATGAAGAATGAATGGATGGACAGGAACCCAACAAAACACAAAACAAACAAACAAAAACCAGTGTATCGGACTCAATAGAGATCGAAAATAACATTTTTACCGACCAAGGAACCACATATAAAGCACAATGGTGCTTGGTGTCTAAAGGGGGTGCAAAATCCAAGTCTAAGGCCCCACAGAATGGTACATGTCGCGAGTAAAATAGAACCATGGTATGTGTCATGTTGGGGTATTAATGAGAAGTAGCGAAGACTCACGGTGTTCCACAAAAGATGGTACTACTCACAAGTATTGTACTTCGTACAGGTAACGCAGACCTATGGTGTTTCGCACACAATGGCGCCACTTACAGCCAACGCAAACCGATGAGTTTCCTCACCTAGGTGTACTAGTCACCGGTCCCAAGGGCCCCGTGGTGTTCCTGACATAGTGAGTACTAATCACAGGCAACGCAGACCCACGGTGTCGCTCATATAGTGGTACAACTCACAGGCTACGCCCAGACCCGCGGTGTTGCCCACATGGGTACAACGCATGGGTACTGGAATCCACCCGGCCAGGCTTTTTACTGCAACGAATCACAAACCTATTTCGTACCAAGTTAGTGATACTACTCGCAAGTACATGCAACCCATGGTTTTCCCCGCATGATGGTACGAATCAAGAGTAGTTGCATGGTTCTAATTCATTCATCACTTGGTGTATTCTACATGTGCGTCCCCCACCCGCAGGGGGTAGTGTGTTTGGTCCGCAAGAGGTATTTTATTTCCCTCAAGTCCGCCGGCAAGCCGGTTAGGACCCCCCTATCCGCCACCTGGGACGCACCACGTGGGAGTATCACCTCTCCCCCTGCTACGCCTGCGTAGCAGGTTCGTGGATTTAGCATTTTAAACTCCTCATGCATGGATATTCCGATTTAGAAGAATGTCATTCCTAGTTTTTAGTTAAATAACACGTGTGGTGGTGATTGTTGTTTTAGGAAGTACAACTGGGTCAACAGTCTCCCTTAACACTAATCACCGGAAAAAACGGAAAAGGTCCCACAATTCGAAGAATCTGCAAAAGAAAAATAAGGGCCATGAAGGGCGCGAAAATAAAATACCACCCTAAACCTCGCACAAAGCCAATACCGTCGGGATTGAAGAGAACAAAAGTGTACCAAGGGAGGTTGGACAGGAAAAATGAAAGTGAAGATCCTGGCACAAGTAAGTGGTAGCAACGTCAGACTCAGGGGATCTCAAGTCACCACCCAATCTAGCAAGTGTAAGCCCCAGGGTATTACAATTTCAGTCGCCTTTTACGAAAGACAAGGGGATACCGTGGATGTATTCTTCCGCCCCCATCCACATGGTGTTTCGTTCTCCCGAATACAAGCTCACACTTACGTGACTCTAACCGTACGGTCAACTCACTCAGTTTAGAGTACTGATAAGTGTATATTATGGTAATTACGACTTCGTATAAGATCTCCAAATATTATGCACCAATTTGACGGAGTAGCTCAGATGTTAGAGCACCTGGTTTTTGTGAGTCGAAATTGGTACGATGAATTCCGGCTAGTCCGGTGGTATTTGAAGGTGTTGAAATACGTCAACTTCGTTTACAGATATGAGAAAGGACTTCTCCTCGACAAAATTTGCTATACCTTGACGTTTCTGGAAAACAATAAATATAATTAGTGGGACGTAAAACCGAAAAATTATTATTATTAGTAGTAGTAGTAGTAGTAGTAGTAGTAGTAGTAGTAATTTATTTACTTACTTACTATCTGATAACATTCTCATTGACAGGAGAAAGAAGAGTTCACGGAAGTTTGGTAGTAGGTGAAGGAAATTTAAGATTCTCTAGACCTCACAAATTGTCGGGTTTAAAAAATAAGACTATTTGACAAAAATGGAAGAGAAAGCAGCACCAGTGCTAGAGTCTAACATGCGACTCACAAATTGTGATCCTGCAGGCAGAAGGTGTGGTTGTTCCATTATGTATGGTACGTTACCTTAATTTCCGAAGCCGTTCGTTTTAACGTCATTTTGCCGGGCTGCATGATGTGAATGAGACTGCCAGTGACGAGCAGCATCACACTGATCGTTATTATACTGTTGAACGTAATGCGCTGCAATATAAATAGTCCAGGTGAGGAGCGCTATGACAGTCATGTTCTCCCATCAGCACATTGTTCCATATTTAATTCATGCTCAGAGTTACGTTACATTTCATTGATTTTATTGCTGTTGGTCGTCAGCGGCCAGATGAATAGAACGCGGTTAAATTAAATTTAAAATAGGTTTCATCTACATATTAATATTGAACTCTCCCGTACGATTAACGGAAAAACTCTTCAGTCCCATTTCACTTCTGACACAGTGTTGCAAACCGTATACACAGCTCATTTTCCCATTATTACAGGAATGTCGGGATAATTGCTGAATCCAAGTCAGAACATGGTCAAATTTTGTAAATTATCACATTAAAAATTTGAGGTGAAATAAGTTTTGAAAATAATTTTACTCTGATAAAGATTGTGTTACCACTACCACAGTCAAGTAGGTACCAGAACAAAACGATTTGTTTTCATAATGCGTGATACTAAATCAAGGAAATGGGACCAGCATTTCATAATTACTCTTCTGTCCATTCTCCCCACACCCTGGTGGGGTTACAGGTGCGAACTGAGTCACAAACAAGGAGTTGGCTCTCTCTCACAGCCAGATTCCCTTTCTGACGCCAATCCTATTTGGAAGGATGTATTTCTCTACTTCAGGCCTGTAAAAAATGATTATCTCTACGGGCCACACTCAACGTTAACCTTCCAAAGGGTCACATCACTTTGGAACGTGAATCCTACCTTAGCTCACTGCAGCTAAACTGAAAATACGGGGTTGGGACGTAAGTCATGGCTACTACATTTTTCCCTCACATTTTCACTGTGTTACCATAATGAACCCAATTGGGTTCATTCCCACTGATAAATTAAATAATGTCATGATATTAATATGCGGTTGAGGAATGTTTCATTTGGGGTAGTTGGTATGGACAAATAGTAGCGAGCTAAGTCATAATCCTGTAGCTACACATGTAAGGAATCAGCGGATGTTGCGACACTAGTAGGTCATCGGAAAGTTCCATTCCAACGAGAGAGAACTTGTGAGTACTGAAAAACAGAGGGAGCGTGAAATATCGGCAGAAATTGTGAACGAGCGAATAGCATGGATACGATTAGCGGGAAGAACATCAGCTGTACCAAATTTATAACATGGCAAAAGATGGTTAAATTACAAAAGAAAGGCTTATGTAATGCACCTGATGCACTCAGAATGGTGCATATAATAAATGAAAATATACTGACTACTTGGTGTAATTAAACATGTGAGATTACCGGAGATATGTGATTACGATGTAATGTAGCGGGGAAATCTTGAAGGTGTGAGGCAGGAAGTAGGCAAAGCCACGCTAAGAGCACGCCACGCCAAGTACAGATGAGAGAAGTATAATTGGACAGTTCGGCGGCCGCCTCCGCCTCCGGGCTCCCAGAGGCCCCTCCGCCTCCGCCGCACGGGAGGCCCTCCCAGGGGCCCGCTCCGCCACCCGCGGGAAATTTGAATTTGTAAACAAAGCCACGTGCTTTTTGACAGCTGTCATCGACAACAACGCACCGCTAACCTCACTGCTGCCATCTTGACGGGCCTAAACCTCAGTGGTACCAACTTAACCTAACTAGCGCGAGATTTGAATCGGTAAACAAATCCACGTGCTTTTTGACAGCCATGTGCTTTTTGACAGACAACAACGCATCGCTAACCTCAGTACTGCCATCTTGACGGGCCTAAACCTCAGTAGTACTAACTTAACCTAAGTAGCGCGAGATTTGAATCGGTAAACAAATTCACGTGCTTTTTGACAGCCACGTGCTTTTTGACAGACAACAACGTATCGCAAACCTCAGTACTACCATATTGACGGGTCTAAACCTTAGTGCTACCAACTTAACCTTACTAGCGCGCGATTTGAATCGGTAAACAAATCCACGTGCTTTTTACAGCTGACATCCGCCCTCTTTAATCAACAGAGCACAGTGCTGCCCTCTTTAGCTACATATCTTTGAAATCCGCCATCTTTAATCAAGAGAGCACCGTGCTGCACTCTATGTGGTGGCGGCAAATTCCACATGCTTTACAAAGCCACGTGCTTTTTTGACAGCTGTCATCCGCCATCTTTAATCAAGAGAGCGCCGTGCTGCACTCTATGTGGTGGCGGCAAATTAGAAGTGCTTTACAAACTCACGTGCTTTTGTCATCCGCCATCTTTAATCAAGAGAGGACAGTGCTGCCCTCTTTGTGGTGGCAGCAAATTCGAAGTGCTTTACAAACTCACGTGCTTTTTTTGACAGCAGTCATCTTTAATCAACAGAGTACCGTGCTGCTAACATGCGGGCAATTTCGTTAGCTGTCATGCGCCATCTTTAAAATAGAGAACACCGTGCTGCCCTCATGCGTGCAACTTCGTCAGCTGTCATCCGCTATCTTTAATCAACAGAGCACCGTGCTGCTATCATGCGGGCAATTTCGTTAGCTGTCATCCGCCATCTTTAAACTAGAGAACACCGTGCTGCCCTCATGCGGGCAGTTTCATCAGCTGTCAGCCGCCATCTTTAATCAACAGAGCACCGTGCTGCTATCATGCGGGCAATTTCGTTAGCTGTCATCCGCCATTTTAAAACTAGAGAACACCGTGCTGCCCTCATGCGGGCAATTTCATCAGCTGTCATCCGCCATCTTTAATCAACAGAGCACCGTGCTGCTATCATGCGGGCAATTTCGTTAGCTGTCATCCGCCATCTTTAATCTACAGAGCACCGTGCCGCACTCTTGCGACCGCCATCTTTAATCTACAGAGCGCCGCGCTGCACTCTGTGGTGGCGGACAATTTAAAAAGCTGCCAAGAGAGCATCGTGTTAGCATCTTTATTCTTTGACATGTAGTGGCGGCAAATTCCACATCCGCCATCTTTAATCAAGAGAGCACCGTGCTGCGCTCTTGATCGTAGTATTGGACAATTTAAAAGAAGCGATTAAGTATATAATCGAACAAAGTACTCGATACAACATATGATCAGAACATCGATTTGTTCTAAGAGAAAAGAAGACTACAGTTTTGAATAGCTTGCGTAAAATAACTATTGTTTGCTTAGCATAACTTGCACCTAACATGCTTGTTGTTACATCAGGAAAGGTAACTGGCTAAATCCTGGTCTTTGAGCGCTAGGAAGGGCATCTAGCCGTAAAACAATAGTTCAAGGAACTGTGATTTAAAATCTAGCTGTAAAAACAGATTTTGTGTCAGGAAGGGCATCCGGCCGTAAAATAAGTTCTTTCAACTTAAAATCTCATGTTAGGAAGGGGGCAACCGGTCGTAAAACAGGAGGAGAGCGGCAGCTAGCTGCTTCCTGGTGCATTACAGGTGTTATGCCTTACGAGTACTATGTACTAGCACCGAGTTTCGAATAAGCAGACTCTAGAACGAGAAAAAATATCTGGGATGTGTTTTTGAAGCATGCTTACACACACACGCGCGCGCGCATGCTACATCCGGCTAGCGAGCTCCTACCTGGAATGTGTTTGCCTCAGCGGAGTACGAAGTCCACTGCACGCGTACAGTTCGCATTAAAATTATTAGCAGCTTGTAGAGCTGAGCTCAAACCTTCCCGTTTAATCGTAGTATAAATACGTATGCTTGTAGAACTTGTATATTTCGGTACCTCAGCGTTTCGTGTTGTTGCCAACAGGTAGGGGGGTACTGTAGATGTAGGCTTAGCTTAGTAAAACTCACGACAATGTCTGACCTCTATAAGTTGAAACTTGGTTTATTCCGAACATTGCAACTTTAGTCTATTTATAAATAGTTATTCTCTTCAATCCTCATGCTGTAGAAGAGGTTAATCTTATAATTTCAAACTTACAACCATGTCCGACTTCTATAGGTTGAAACTGGGTTTCTTCCGAACATCGTAACATTTAACTCATTTCTATTGATCAACAGTTGTTCTCTTCAATCCGCATGCTATAGAAGAGGTTAACCTTATAATTTCAAACTCACAACAATGTCCGACCTCTATAAGTTGAAACTGGGTTTCTTCCGAACATTGCAACTTTAAGCTAATCTCTAGTGATAAATAGTTGTTCTCTCCAATCCTCATGCTATAGAAGAGGTCAATCTTATAATTTCAAACTCACAACCATGTCTGACCTCTATAGGTTGAAACTTGGTTTCTTCTGAACATTGCAAATTTAGGCTATTGATAAATAGTTGTTATCTTCAATTCTTATGCTATAGAAGAGGATAATCTCATGATTTCAAACTCACAACCATGTCCGACCTATATAGGTTAAAACCTGGTTTCTTCCGAACATCGCAACTCTAGGCTAGCTGACTCGCGCTTTTGTTTTTAGCACTCTTGGGTTAGAAGGTGTAGATATGGAAGAGGTTAATCTTGTAACTTCAAACTTACAACCATGTCTGACCTCTATAGGTTGAAACTTGGATTTTTCCCCAACAATGCAATCGGGCGCGCTGACCTTCCCAGGTTCGATCTGCTGCAGAACTCCTCGGCATTAACAGTAGGTTCGATCCTGGCTTAGTGCTCAAATACGTCAGCCTGCAGAACTCAGCGTAAGGCCCTCAGGAGAGCTCTTGTTGCATAAACATTTAGTTCCAACTGTACTGCAGTTGTCAGCGACTCTGATATCCGCTTGGTAACAAGCAGCATATTTACTCGCTGCAGTCTGCGTGAAGCGCTCACAGTTCTTTGTGTGTGTTTATTGCGTGCACATCCTCCGTCTAAGTACTGTCTGCTGTGAATATTATTCTTCAGCCTTCAACTTAATGTAAGCCTGAACTGTTAGTTACTGTTTGCAAAGCAACTTCTACGCTAGGTAATAAACATCTACATTAATATACTTTTGTTCTTTTTAGGTACAACTAGAATATTATCATTCGAGTTACAGGCTTGAAAGTACGCGTTTTATTCATCCGAGTAACAGTCTGCAGCGCGAACATTTTAAGGTATGTTTCGAACTTTGAGTTGTACGTTTGTAGAGATAGCTAGGCTAGCTGAAGTACCCTTTTATATTCCTACACTACATTCATATATGTTTGTTCTTTTTTAGGTACAACTAGAATATTATCGTTCGAGTTACAGGCTTGAACGTACGAATTTTAATTATCCAAGTAACAGTCTACAGCGCGTGCATTTTAAGGTATGTTTCGAACTTTTAGTTGTTCGTTTGTAAAGATAGCTAGGCTAGCTGACGTACCCTACACTACATTCATATATGTTTGTTCTTTTTAGGTACGACTAGAATATTATCGCTCGAGTTACAGGCTTGAACGCACGCATTTTATTCATCTGAGTAACAGTTTGCAGCTCGTACATTTTAAGGTATGTTTCGAACTTTTTCTATCGCAACTTTAGTCTATTGATAAATAGTTGTTTTATTCAATCGTTATACTATAGAAGAGGTTAATCTTATAATTTCAAACTCACAGCAATGTCTGACCTCTATAGGTTGAAACTTGGTTTCTTCCGAACATCGTAACTTAAGTCTAATCATAAATAGTTGTTCTCTTTAATCTACATGCTATAGAAGAGGTTAATCTTATAATTTCAAACTTACAACCATGTCTGACCTCTATAGGTTGAAACTTGGCTTCTTCCGAACATCGTATCTTTAAGCTAATCTCTATTGATAAATAGTTATTCTCTTTAATCTGCATGCTGTAGAAGAGGTTAATCTTATAATTTTAAACTCACAGCAATGTCTGACCTCTATAGGTTCCAACTTAGTTTCTTTCGAACATCGCAACTTTAGAATATTAATAATTAGTCGTGCTCTTTAATCTACATGCTATAGAAGAGGTTAATCTTATAATTTCAAACTTACAGCAATGTCTGACCTCTATAGGTTGAAACTTGGTTTCATTCGAACATCGCAACTTTCGTCTATTAATAATTAGTCGTGCTCTTTAATCTACATGCTATAGAAGAGGTTAATCTTATAATTTCAAACTTACAGCAATGTCTGACCTCTATAGGTTGAAACTTGGTTTCTTAAGAACATCGCAACTTTATTCTATTGATAAATAGTTGTTCTCTTTAATCCACATGCTATAGAAGAGGTTAATCTTATAATTTCAAACTTACAACCATGTCTGACCTCTATAGGTTGAAACTTGTTTTCTTCTAAACATCGAACTTTAGTCTATTGATAAATACTTGTTCTCTTTAATTCTCATGCTATAGAAGAGGTTAATCTTATAATTTCTAACTCACAGCAATGTCTGACCTCTATAGGTTGAAACTGGGTTTCTTCCGAACATCGTAACTTTAGTCTATTGATAAATAGTTTGCTCTTTAATCCGCATGCTATAGAAGAGGTTAATCTTATAATGTCAAACTCACCGCAATGTCTGACCTCTATAGGTTCAAACGTGGTTTCTTCTGAACATCGTAACTTTAGTCAAATTATAAATTGTTGCGCTGTTTAATCCGCATGCTATAGAAGAGGTTAATCTTATAATTTTAAACTCACAGCAATGTGTGACCTCTATATGTTGAAACTTGGTTTCTTCCGAGCATTGGAACTTTAGTCTATTGATAAATAGTTGTTCTCTTCTATCCTCATGCTATAGAAGAGGTTAATCTTATAATTTCAAACTCACAGCAATGTTCGACCTCTATAGGTTGAAACGTGGTTTCTTCTGAACATAGTAACTTTTAGCTAATCTCTATTGATAAATAGTTATTCTCTTCTATCCGCATGCTATAAAAGAGGTTAATCTTACAATTTCAAACTTACAGCAATGTCCGACCTCTATAGGTTGAAACTTGGTTTCTTCCGTACATCGTAACTTTAAGCTAATTTCTATTGATAAACAGTTGTTCTCTTCAATCCTTCATGCTAGTTGATCGTTAGTAATTAAAATTTTCGTTTTGTCCTATGCGACTCGAGGGAAGGATATTGAGTTACTATAGTTTTAACAACAAGAGTGCTTCTACTTTGTTAGATATAGAACATTCATCTCTCTCTGTTTCCTTTTTAAAAACTCGCGACAATGTCTCATCTCTATAGGTTGAACATCGCAACTTTAGGCTAATCTCTATTGGTTGTTCTCTCTTTCAGATGTTTCCCTGCTCGCAGTGTAACGAAATGTTCAGAAGACGTGATATCCTCACACGTCATGTAAAATCGAAACATTGTGAGACGTCTGACACGTTTTCCTGCGGGCAGTGCAACGTTACGTTCGCAAGGCGAGGAAACTTTATGCGCCATATAAAATCAAAACACCCTAGCATAACATCTGCTTTATGTGAAGTTTGTGGTGTGTATTTCGCTAATGTAGAGCGATACGAGGCTCACTTAGTAGAAGCACATCAGGTATCTACTTGCAACTATAGCCCTCAGGTAATAGGAGAAAAGTGTAAGAAAACGGATGTAGCTGTAGAAAGTACTAGTAGTAAAAAACCTAGAAAAATCATGAACTTCAAACTATTCACTGCGAGCACAGTAACACTGATGTACTATCTTTACATTTTCAGGGTCACTTACGGAGTAATGCTCATAAAAATAATGCCTGTCGAAGTGGTAGTAACACAAATATCGAAGAAATTAATACTGCATTTAAAAGTAGGATTTCTAGTTGCAGAATTCGTGCTAGTCAGAAGTTTCAGAGTACTGAACACTTTTTAAATTTCATTCAACTGGATGTACAACAACTTCTGGCTAAAACTTTGTCCAATCATTATTTATTTAAAGTTAATTTCGAACTTTTTGCGTTGTATATTAAGAGCATAGATGAATCCGAAATAACGGACATTAAATCATTTAATACGAAGAATATTGTAGTAAGTGAGTCGACTAATTTTGGTGATGTACTTAGGGATGTCTCGAACAGTATTTCAACTAAGAGCGAGGAATTTCAGGAAAAGCAATCAGGGTGGGCTTTAGTTAAAATTTTGTATCTAGAAGTTAACATCAATAAATACAATCCCATGCGAGGTTCATCGTACATCGAGCTGCCGACATGGATTCAGCGAAAAGAAGCTGTTGTAAACATCCAAAACAATGACGAAGCATGTTTTGCATGGGCGGTAATGTCGGCTTTAAATCCTGCGAAATCAGACGTAGCTAAGAGAACATCATCTTATCCAAACTATTCAACGCAACTAAATTTAGATAGCATAGAATTTCCTGTGCAGTTAAAGGATATTAAGCGCTTTGAAGAACTAAATAACATTAGCATTCATGTGTATAGTGTAGAAAAAGTCTGTAGTAGGTATTCTGTATTATACATGTCATAAGAAGAGTACTCATGTTAACTTACTCTATATCGAAAACAGTGAGAATAGCTACTTTTGCTGGATTAAAAATCTGAGTAGACTTGTTGGTAGTCAGTTGTCAAAACATGATGGTAAAAAGTGGCTATGTGATGGATGCTTGCAGTATTTTAGAGCTGAAGATCAGTTAACGAACTATTCCAAGAATGACTGCAATCATGTACGTACAGAGATACCTACTACAGGCAATAATGTTTTAAAATTTACAAATTATGACAAGCAGATGTGGGTACCTTTCGTGATTTACGCAGACTCTTAAGCTACCCTCAAGCCATGCAGCACATGCTCGCCTAATCCTGACAACTCTTTCACTAATACTACGCACATGCATGTCCCGTATAGTTTCGCGTATTACATCAAGTGTAGTTATGATAGTACGCTTAACAAGTTAGAGCCGTATCGAGGACCTGATGCTGCTAAAGTATTTTTAGAAAGACTTGAAAGTGATGCAGTACGTCTTGGCGGTATTCTAAATAGTAAAATTCCTATGAAACCGCTCACCGAAATTCAGTTAAATGATCATGAACATGCTATAAAATGTGGCATTTGTGATGGGGAATTTTCCGAAAATGACCCTAAAGTTTTTGACCATGATCATTTAACTGGTTTCTACAGATGCGCCGCTCATAATAGCTGTAATCTTAAGTACAGAGTTCCAAAATTTATCCCTGTAATTTTTCATAACTTATCTCGTTACGACTCACATTTCAACATTTCACAATTTGGAGCTTCAGATGAAAATGTAGATATAATCCCTCAGAATAAAGAGCGGTACATTGCATTCTATAAAACTGAGATTCCTTGACTCGTTTCGCTTTATGGCAAGTAGCCGCGATAAACTTTCTAGTCATTTACAGCCAGAACAATTTACGGAAACTCGACGCGTTTTTCCTGAAGAAGCGCAGTTTAATTTACTTCGGCGTAAGGGTCTTTTTGTTACGAATATCTTGACTGCTTAGAACGCCTCGAAGAACGTGCTTTACCATCTAAATAATCATTTTACAGCTTGCTAAATTCAGCGGATATTAGTGATGATGACTATTTACATGCACAACATATCTGGGAGCAGTTCCACATTCAAACGTTAGGTGAATACTCCGACTTATATTTAAAGACGGATGTACTTTTGTTAGCTGATATTTTCGAAAATTTTCGCTGTGTTTGCAAGAAAACCTACAGCCTTGACCCATGTCAGTATTTTACAGCGCCTGGGTTAAGTTGGGATGCCATGTTAAAATACACGCAGGTGAATTTGGAACTGCTAAACGATATTGATATGGTGCACTTTATAAAATCGTCTATTCGAGGCGGTCTAAGTCAGTGCAGTGGGCGGTTTTCTAAGGCAAATAATAAGTACATGCCGAGTTTCGATTCTAGTCAGGAATCTCAGTATATTGTTTATCTCGATGCTAATAATCAGTATGGGTGGGCGATGAGTCAGCATCTACCGGTGAGTGGTTTCCGCTGGCTAACGCAGTGCGAAATTGATGCTTTACAGCTGCACGCCCTAGGCGATGAAGCTGATAAAGGCTATTTCTTCGAAGTTGATTTACAGTATCCTAAAGAGTTACACACTTCTCATAATGACTTACCGTTCTGCCCTGAAAATATGAAGTTCCCGTACATCGCATCAACGACGAAAATGCTAATTGCTAATTTGTGTGATAAATCTAATTATATCATTCATTACCGAAATTTAAAACAGTGTTTGCAGCATGGTTTGAAGTTATCCAAAATTCATCGCGTACTAGAATTTAATCAGTCACCGTGGCTAAACCCATATATCGATCTGAACAATAATTTAAGAACAAATGCAGTTAACGAGTTTGAGAAAGATTTCTACAAGCTCATGAATAACAGTGTGTTTGGTAAGACTATGGAAAATGTTGACAAACGCGTTGATGTAAAATTGATTACAAACTGGGAAAATATTAAGAAAAGGTATGGTGCTAACTATTTAATAAGTAAACCAAATTTCCACAGCTGTACCATCATACATGAGAATTTAGTTATTATACAGATGAATCGTGTTAAGGTTAAGTATGACAAACCTACCTACGTCGGCTTTGCAGTACTTGAATTGGCTAAAACACTCATGTATGAATTCCATTACGATTATATGATGAAGAAGTACGCGCATAATGCGCAATTGCTCTACACAGATACCGATTCGTTTATTTATCAAATCAAAACTGATGACTATTACAATGATATAAAGCCAGACTTGGGTAGGTTTGATACTAGTAACTATCCTGCAAATAATCAATATCATCTACCGCTAGTGAACAAAAAGGTTCTAGGTAAAATGAAAGATGAATGTGCTGGGAATATTATCGATTCATTTGTAGGTACTAAATCCAAGTCATATTGCATAAAACTCTTAAATGAACTACAAATAAAGAGATTGAAGGGGTTAAGAAGAATGTAGTTCAGAATCAGCTAAGTTTTGAAATCTATAACAATTGTATTAAAAGTAATCCACCTATTTTACATAAGCACATGTCTGTCATTAGAAGCAAGAAGCACCAGTTGTACACTCATTTAATTAGTAAGGTAGCCCTTAATAATGATGATTGCAAACGGTTTGTCATTCCAAATTCTACCAACACTCTAGCCTGGGGACATAGTAGTATTGATAGGTACTACTTTACATAAAGCAGGTGTGTGAAAAAAAACATTATGCTAGAGGTGTGTACTTTGTAATATATATGTTAAGCTGTCTTACATCACAATTCACTGTACATATTGCATAAAGATAGGGAGAGATACGCTGAGAGCGTAGTACGACAAGTTTAAACTTGTACATACAAGAATTGCGTCGAGGATAGGAGAAGTACGCAAACATCACTACGGTAAAATGATTCGAGATAAAACTTGTACATACAAGATGTAAATAAATAATGTAGAATTGGCATATTCTTTTATTTTAGATTAGGTATTACCTTCCTCCCGCTCCTTATTAGCAAGATAGAGTTTTGTTCAATAGTATATCACTCAAGGAAGGAGAGTAAGTATGTCAAGAGAGAAGGCGTTGAGCAGATTCGTAAGTATGTTATCGTCTACTTCATGTTGAGGAGAGAATTTTTTTTCTGAACAGCGTTTGATTCTAGTCTTGCAATGCAGTGTTCAACAACATCGAACTCTAGTATGTATGTATGTTTTTGAACGGTAGTATGTGTTCAAGTCTAAACTTGCACACTCTTGCTTTTGCAATGCATGTTCGATAGAGATGTACCTTGACAGAGGAAGAAGAGAGGCTTAGTAAGTATGTTGAGAAGAGAATTTTTTCATTCTAAACAGTGTTTGATTCTAGTCATGCAATGCAGTGTTCAACAACATCGCACTATAGGTTTTCTAACAGCAGTATGTGTGTTCAAGTCTAAACATGCAGTTACGCGATACGTGCGCTGTCTTATGCATAAGATCGCGTTGTATGTTCGATAAAGCTATGCCTTGACAGAGCAGGACGGTGCTCTGTAGATTAAAGATGACGGATGTGGAATTGTCCGCCACCACATAGAGTGCGTCACGATGCTCTGTAGATTAAAGATGGCGGTCGCAAGAGTGCGGCACGGTGCTCTGTAGATTAAAGATGGCGGATGACAGCTAACGAAATTGCCCGCATGATAGCAGCACGGTGCTCTGTTGATTAAAGATGGCGGATGACAGCTGACGAAATTGCCCGCATGAGGGCAGCACGGTGTTCTCTAGTTTAAAGATGGCGCATGACAGCTAACGAAATTGCCCGCATGATAGCAGCACGGTACTCTGTTGATTAAAGATGACTGCTGTCAAAAAAGCACGTGAGTTTGTAAAGCACTTCGAATTTGCTGCCACCACAAAGAGGGCAGCACGGTCCTCTCTTGATTAAAGATGGCGGATGACAAAAGCACGTGAGTTTGTAAAGCACTTCTAATTTGCCGCCACCACATAGAGTGCAGCACGGCGCTCTCTTGATTAAATATGGCGGATGACAGCTGTCAAAAAAGCACGTGGCTTTGTAAAGCATGTGGAATTTGCCGCCATCTCATAGAGTACAGCACGGTGCTCTCTTGATTAAAGATGGCGGATTTCAAAGATATGTAGCTAAAGAGGGCAGCACTGTGCTCTGTTGATTAAAGAGGGCGGATGTCAGCTGTCAAAAAAGCACGTGGATTTGTTTACCGATTCAAATCTCGCGCTAGTAAGGTTAAGTTGGTAGCACTAAGGTTTAGACCCGTCAATATGGTAGTACTGAGGTTTGCTATACGTTGTTGTCTGTCAAAAAGCACGTGGCTGTCAAAAAGCACGTGGATTTGTTTACCGAGTCAAATCTCGCGCTACTTAGGTTAAGTTGGTACTACTGAGGTTTAGGCCCGTCAAGATGGCAGTACTGAGGTTAGCGATGCGTTGTTGTCTGTCAAAAAGCACGTAGCTGTCAAGAAGCACGCGGATTTGTTTACCGATTCAAATCTCGCGCTAGTTAGGTTAAGTTGGTACCACTGAGGTTTAAGCCCATCAAGATGGCAGCAGTGAGGTTAGCGATGCGTTGTTGTCGATGACAGCCGTCAAAAAGCACGTGGCTTTGTTTACAAATTCAAATTTCCCGCGGGTGGCGGAGCGGGCCCCTGGGAGGGCCTCCCGTGCGGCGGATGCGGAGGAGGCCCCTGGGAGAGCCTCCCATGCGGCGGAGGCGGAGGGGCCTCTGGGAGCCCGGAGGCGGAGGCGGCCGCCGAACTGTCCAATTATACTACTGATGAGCTTAGCCGATATTTCAGAATATCGGTGACAGGCGTATCTGTTACACAAAAATATCTGTGATTCAGTCACAGGAAGCACGAGCATATGATTTTCGTCACGGGTCACAGTTAGAGATGAGCTTAAACGCAGTGGCGTGCGGTGAACATATTCATTACCCCAGCTGCACAAAGGTTTTTTAAATATAAACAATCGTAGCCCTACTACACTCTCTAAAGTCAATATTACCATTTTATAAGGCTGCATTTTTCGTGGAAAGGTCTACCTGAGAAAGATCTTTCAAGAATGTTTCCAACCACACGCTCGCACATACTTCCAAATTGATTTTCACGGCAGTGACGACACCATCATAACTTAATCTATAGCAGATTTTAAACAATGTAATTGCAGTTTCATCCGGTGACGCTTCATGATAGTACAGTCATGGTTTTGACAAAAATACACTGGGACTAACCCTTTGTTTTTTACTTAAAAAGCCTAATCTAAACTAATCAGCAAAATTTAACTGGTATTTTACCGTCGTTAAAATTTTATAGTTTCACTCGCATACTGAGTGTACGTGCATCAACGACAAACGAGGGAAAATATTTGTCTCGACGTGTAACACACGTTATATTCATGACGATTGCTACAGAATTCGCGAAACCTTCACCTATAATCCAAGAGGAACACTACAAACATTCACTATGTACCACCATCACAGACAACCATTCGCGCTTAACTCTGTGTTCATGCTGGGCAACCTATGTTTCTGCGGCTATCGGAACACATACTTTACACATGCCATCAATGAATTTCTCGAAAAAATGTATACACGCCGAAACCCAAGACTAAAATATATTCTTGTATATTACAATTGATTTCATATACTGGCTCTATTTTTATTAGCAAGACGATGTGCAAGTGGCTATACTGTTAAGATGTTTATATTTTTCTTGCAGTTTCTAGTGTGTGGCGCTGAAGACTTCGAGTGTCACGTATTAAACTAATACTCCTTACCTAATCTAGCTGACCTGTCACCGTAAATTGCTGTCGGGGGAGGGGACACAGCTCCGCCACGAGGAAGCTTCCAGTGCATGCGTCACCCAAGCGACCTTAAATTTCGCCGGGGGTAGCTCTCTACTGTGCCGGCAAGGAAACTCAGCTCGCTGGACAAGCTGAACTGCGGTAGTGCGAGCGGATTGTCGAGACAGCTGTGCTTGGCTTGGCTTAGATGTTCGCAACTTTTTAAACATTATAAAAGGCGTTCTAAGGGATAATTATAAAATATTAATACAGCAGCGCTGGGGTAGATGGGGTTCAGTGCACGCCACTGCTTAAATGATATTTCAGAATATCTATGACCGGCGTATCTGTGATACAAAATTATCTCACTTTTATCTGTGATTCAGTCACAGGAAGCACGGGCATATGATTATCGTCACGGTCACTCTTTAGTCGCGGGCGGTCAGTATGGAAATACTTCTAGTTGATCTGACGACAAAGTCGGGTAGTATTTTTCGGAAGATTCGGGTCATTAAAAGTGGGATAAATAATATTCATACTTATAATTTGAAGTTTTAATAATGCATAGGGAAAACGTTCTTAACATGATGCGCAATAAATTAACAAGCGGAATGTGATTACCCATGTCGTGTCTCCGAGATGCCAATTATTTACAAATTTATTTACGAATTTATGAACTTAATACAAATATTCCTCCCATATAGCCTACAGGGTTATTCAGCAAAGTTGCCCACCTCAAATAACTCATGAACGGTTAAATATATTGATACAGTGAAACTTCGGAATGCGAGTAACTTGGTCTACGAGTGTTTTGCAAGACGAGCAAACATTTTAAATAAATTGTAACTTGATAAGCGAGTGAAGTTCCGCAATTCGAGCGTCACGTGGGCCTACGTTTTCCCCTTCCCTGTTCGTTTGTTGAATGGATGAACGAGGTCTTTGGTCCTGTAGTGAAGAAATACCTTTAGAAAATAATCTGCCGCTCAAAGTCTTGCTGGTTATGTACAATGGTGCTGCTCATCCTCCAGGCCTTAAGGCCTTGAGGACGACTTAATGGAGGAATTCAAGTTCGTTAAGGTTAAGTTCCTTCCTCCCAACACTACTCCACTACGCCAGCCTATGAATCAGCAAGTCATTTCGAACTTCAAGAAGCTATACACCAAAGCACTATTTTAGCGATGCTTCGAAGTGACCGAAGGAACAAACCTTACCCTCCGAGAGTTTTGGAGAAATCATTTCCCCATCCTGAACTGCCTGAAGATCATCGATAAAGCCTGGGATGGGGTCACCAAGAGAACACTCACTTCCGCTTGGGGAAAACTGTGGCCTGACTGTGTTCTTGGATGTGACTTTGAGGGGATTGTTGGTGACAATGAGCCGCCGATTGTCAATGAAATTGTGTCCTTGGGGAAGACCATAGGGCTGGAGGTGAATGACGTGGACATTCAAGAGCTGGTGGAAGAACATAGCCAGGAACTGACCACCAACGAACTGATGGACCTGCATCGCGAACAACAGGAGGGCGTTATGGAGGAGATCTCGTCCGGGGAAGAGGAGGAGGAAAAGTCAATGGAATCTCTCACTTCAACTGCGATTCGGGAGAAGTGCAAAATGTGGGAAACAGTGCAAAATATTATAGAAAAACACCACCCGAATAAGGCTGTAGCGGTGCGAGCGATGAATCAGTCAATAACAATACAATGTCATATTTTCGTGAAATCCTCAAAAAGAGGCAAAAGCAACAATCATTGGACAGGTTCCTCGTTAAAGTTGCACGAAAAGAAAACAATTCCAGTGAGGCAACAGATAACACTGATTCCGTTAGTGAAATTCGTGCTACACAGTAACTCTTCTCATGTCATCTCTCGTCTCCCTCACACCAACAATGATTCTATTGTAAGGAGAAGTGCACTTTAATTTGTTTTACGTTATACTTTGTTTTAGAAATGGTATGCAAATAAATATTTTTGTATTTCGGACAAATCATCCACCTTTCAATTGTTTCTTATGGGAAAACTTCCTTTGATATACGAGCGCTTTGGATTACAAGCATGTTGCCGGAACGAATTATGTTCGCAATCCAAGGTTTCACTGTATTTTGTTTTCATTTTCATTAATGGCACCAAAGGGCTAATAATCGTGCCATGACGTTAATATTTTCTGGGATCGTGGTACTAACTTCGCTTTCTTTAAAGGATACCACACTATTTTGTACACATAGCCTTAAATATACTAACATTACAAATTCAGTACCGTGATTATTTTGAAAATCGGACACGTACTTCTCGAAAAATATCATGTATTCAAACATGCTTCATTTGCCAGCTGAGGACTAATCTGTTCTATTCGTACTACGTATGAAACATGAGCTAGCTATTGACATATAGAGTTGCTAAACAGGTATTCTCTCTACTGCGTTCATAAATACACTATGATAAAATGTATGATTAACACCTTTAATATCGCCGTAGGTAACTGGTAAATGAAAAACGGATATAGACCTTGAGCTACAGCGGATAACATAGCCCTGTGAGCGAGATCTAAGTACACACCTTAAACGATATTTTGTCACAGATACTTCCGTGACAGCGTATCTGATATATTGGTGACAGGAAAATATCTATGACAAAGTAATAATAATAATCGTATGGCCTCAGCTACCGTGTGCAGACATTTCAATTTGACGCCATCTGGCTGTCTGCTCGTCAATTTCGACGTTCCGTTTTACTCTAGGGCCCCACTAGATGGCAGACCGAGTAAACCGAAACTCTCTTGGGCGTCTATGGCTGAGATTTAATTAATTTTGTCGGGTAAACACCAAATGTGTCACCAGAGATCTTTTACATGCCGACATCGTACGACATGGAGTGTCGAATTGACTTTTTTCCGCCCTTCAAAAATCCGACTACCTCTGCCGGGTTTGAACCCGCTATCTTGGGATCCGGAGGCCGACACTCTACCGCTGATCCACAGAGGCAGCTTATGACAAAGTAACAGGCTGTGATTTATCGACCATCTCTAACGCAAAGCTAGGAGGACACTCACATGGTTGGAGATGAATGGTACGGTGGTGTTTGAATGATATTCTGTAAACGTGGACTTAAGAATACTGAGCATTTCTGTAAGTGAACAGAACAGGTCTGTAACAAGTGAGATATGAACTTAATCCGCTGGTATTATCATTAAATGACAATAGGAAAACTGTTATTAATTTTTGCAAAGGAAGTGGTTTTCTGTTTCCTGTTTGAACCAAGTGCTATTGTATAGGCAACAAAGTCATAATTTAAACTGGAACTCGTTTGCAGAGCGGAATCAGTAGAACTAATAATAATAACAACTATGGGATGAGCAGCTGGAGCCCATATTTAGGCTGGAAAGGCTGGAACAATGGTCATACATCCTGGAAGGAACGACGCTCATAGTAGATGGGCACAGCATAAGACGGCAGTGCGTTGGACAGGTACCACCAAGGTCAGTCTGGTCACGCTACAAGAATCTTTTGCGGTGACGGCATCTTGAGTCTTACGCATGTGGGTGAGCCCGATGTGACAGTGTGCAATATATTTGCATTTTTAAGGAAAATGGGATACTGCGCTACACCAAATTGTCAGAATTAGTCAACTGGCGGGATTACAGTGTTTCGCTTTCCAGTGATAAGCAATGATGAACTAAGTAGATACGGTACAAAATTACAGGCATGATAAATGGCAAGTCATTACAATGAAATTATTCCTGAAGAATCATATGTTTATATGAACGATGCCTGTATTTATAGGTTCCATTCTGTACTTTCTTCTGATATAATTTTGATGAATCGCAGTTTGAACAGAAGAGGTAATGGACAGAAACACTCAAGTGGAATTCCATCCAAAAATATTCCTAATCTACACAAGCCTTTAAACTGTTCTAGGAAAGCTTCCAAACATGACTTTTAAACAGAAGCAACAAGAAGCAACTGTATAAGCTAATAATATTATTCGTGTTTTCTTTTTCGATTTAACCGCGCAAAGGAATACTTTCAGGAAAACTGACAATAAGGAGCCTAGTACAAGCAAAGTGAAAAAAAATCCAAGACTAAGCAAAGGGCCCCGTAGTCGCCAACCCCCACTTCCAAGTTAAGAGACCTTGGTTCCCATTTTACTAGCCTCTTACGATAGGTAGGGGATAGCGTGGGTATTATTATACCACTCCCACCCACAGGGGATAAAGATTATGAAAGCCTATACAAACAGGTTCGCAGTTATCTATCGCAAGTGTTATACCACTCCAACAAAAGTGAGAAAGTGATTCGAATGATAAGTGTAGCCCAATATTCACATAATGCTTAAGTATTCTTCTTATTTTTTACAATCTGCTTTACATCGCACCAACACAGATCGGTCTTATGGTGACGATGGAAAAGGAAAGGCCTAGGAGTGGGAAGGAAGCGACCGTGGCCGTAATTAATGAACAGCGCCAGCATTTGCCTGGTGTGAGCAATGGGGAGAGAACGAAAATCCGCCTTCAGGGCTGCCAACAGTGGGTTTCGAACCTACTATCTCCCGAATGCAAGTTGATAGCTACGTGATCAACACCGCACAGCCACTTGCTCGTTCTTCTTCTTCTTCTTCTTCTTCTTCTTCTTCTTCTGATGATGATGATGATGATGATGATGATGATGATGATAAATATTACCTTGCATTTTTTTCTTGACAAAAGCCAACTGAAGACTATAGCCCTACAAATTATGATCACTAGTTTTCAAACTATGTTGAAAACACAATACAGTTGTCGGCTTTGTACCATTACCTTTATGTAGACATAATTCGTTGAGGCGTCTAACTGCAGGGCTTCCAATTGATCCACAGTGATCTTCAATATGTTTGCTACTCATGTGTGGATTTCAGCGGCTGAAGGTCGAGTTGTATTTCGTTGGAAGGAGCACTTCAAGGTGTTTTTCCTGGTATGTTGCATGTTTCTTTCTGCTGTTTCCTTAATTATTGATACATAAAGACAGCACTTCAAAATTGAGCGGCGCACTTAACTGGATTTACCGTTCGTTAATTCCACTAAACACGTTCTGTAAACGAGTGAAATGAAATGGCCAGTATCCAGTATTCGGGAGATAGTAAGTTCGAACCCCACTGTCGGCAGCCCTGAAAATGATTATCCGTGGTTTCCCATTTTCACACAAGGCAAATGCTGGGGCTGTACCTTAATTAAGGCCACGGCCGCTTCCTTCCCACTCCTAGCCCTTTCCTGTCCCATCGTCGCCGTAAGACCTATCTGTGTCGGTGCGACGTAAAACAACTAGAAAAAAATTAAAAGAAATGAAATGGCGTATGGCTTTGAGTGCCGGGAGTCTCCGAGGACATGTTCGGCTCGCCAGGTGCAAGTCTTTCGATTTGACTCCCGTAGGCGACCTGCGCGTCTTGATGAGGATGAAATGATGATGATGACAACACAAATACCCAGCTCCCGTGCCAGCGAAATTAACCAATTATGGTTAAAATTTCCGACCCTGCCGGAAATCGAACCCGGGACCCCTGTAACCAAAGGCCAGCACGCTAACCATTTATCCATGGAGCCGGACAACCTTCTCTGGCCAGTGCTTGGACTGAACTGTGGAATACATAATTGCTGTTGTCACAGTTCACGCCTTTGTTTTTCTGGCGTAACAACAAGTGATATGGTTGTTCTTAAAAACCCTTCTTTGACCTGAGTCTAACGCGCTGTCAGTATCAAGGTGCGCTGGTTAAATGAAAGCTGTATGGATGGCGATGTATCACTAGTGTCAACCATGAGATATTATTGACCCTCCCTGCCATTTTTTCAATTGATACACCATATAACCTCATAATCGGCGTTTTACATGAAATGCATGAGCTTGAAAACATCTAGTGATACAATTAGTGTTCAATATCGCTGATATATCAATGTCATTAGTGCACAAAACATGTTCTTTGCAAATAGGCCTATGCGTTACCTGTGTTTAGTGTCGACATTTAGTTTAAAATGCTGTATGGTTTTCAGTTGGATCTTCATATTTTGTTATTTAACCTTAACATTAAATGTCTACGTTATTATTGACAGCAATTCAATACGGTAATCAGAAGGTTATGTTTATCTCACAGGTTTGTTTACATTCAACCGATGCGTCGGCCATGTTGATTTTGTGTTAAGGTCTGATTCTATTGACGTCAGAAAAGTTGGATGGCGCAGCCACGCGGTAGAATGTTGAAGCTGCAACATAGTGACTGGTGAGATTTATTTACATGGCGAAGCATTGACGTCGTGACGGAAACAGAAAGAAAATTGCCAAATTTGAGGAGGTACTGCTCTGTATACGGTTGCAAATCGTATAAAACGGTTGCGAAATCTGTTCACTACTTTCCTGTACAAAAAGTTCAGAGAGAAAGATGGTTTTCCGCGCTGTCAATTCGAAAACGCGTTACGCGATATATGACAGTGTGCAGTCTGCATTCTTGTGAAGACGACTTCTTTCCACAGCGTAGGTATCGGTACTGTTTATTGTACTCATTGATACTTATTGTCTCTAATTTGTATTCACAAAGATTTAGCTACATCAAAAATACTGATCAACTTGTAGCCTAATACTTCTGTGCCGCACATAGAATGAAATCCGCTATTTGTAAACTTCTTCATATGTGTAACAGCAGACAGTAAATTAACTATCTACATGTGAGTAATATCTTTAACTGGTAGTAATTAAGCGCTGCATTTAAATTGCCTATAAAATACTTCTAACAATGAAAGAAAATATGTAGTATTTTTCCATCATAAATTAACTTTTTTTGCTATTTGTTTTACGTCACATCGACACAGATAGGTCTTATGGCGACGATGGGAAAGGAAAGGTCTAGGAATGGGAAGGAAGCGGCCGTGGCCTTAATTAAGGTACAGCCCCAGCATTTGCCTGGTGTGAAAATGGGAAAAAACGGAAAACCACCTTCAGGGCTGCCGACAGTGGGGTTCGAACCCACTATCTCCCGGATGCGAGCTCACAGCTTCATGATCCTAACCGCACGGCCAACTCGCCCGGTCATCTTAAATTAGAAGCCATAACCTAATTATTTGGTAGAATTGGACAAACCAAGTATTCTTCAACCCCAAACAGCTGTGACTGTAGATGTTATAGTACTCTTAAATTATAATTTTCCAACTTTGGTCTGCATATTCTGTAGGTAGTTATAATTTTTATACTTATTATTGTCGGTTCTAAGTTCTAAATTTTGTGCTGATGGTAAAAATGGAAGAACATTAAGTTGATGTGGGCTGTTCCAACACAAGCCTGTATAAAGCCTAGGATTTATTTGCTTTACAACATTTACTTAGTAGAATTATTATTTTCTTTCTTCCCCACGATTACAGTTTACAAAACAGGTAACTCTCCCGTCACCTGGCTAAGGCTTTGGCATGGACCAAATCAACAAGAAATTACTCCATAACCTCTAATAGTGGAAAATTACAGTAGCTTAACTGTTAAGGTGAACCAGCGTGTCAACGGTAACATTTCTCTGACAAACCCGCTTTACATATACAGTTGCACTTCACATTTTTACCCCCTTGTTCAAGACAACATTAACTTTGTGCGGTTTTGAATTGATGTGGGATGATTGTAAAGACAACGCTACAACACCAGTTTCATCTTCGGTTTCAAACTTTTTACCTACACATATCAAGTAATTACGCTTGAATATTTCTTTCCCTTCCACCAATGGACGCGTGAAATCTCCGACAACTCTCAACAGTTGCGCATACGATACCAAAGACATTCTGAATACTTAATAAATCCTACAGACGCACACCCGATCACTGTCATGTTTACTTCCCGTCACTATCTCGCCGCCATATTGGAAACAGCTGACCGTAAGCTCCTCCCCCGTTTCGGACGTCAATTGTAGATGGTCTTGGCACTGCCAAATCGATTCGAGGCACCACCACCGCTGTTTAATCAACACCTCCTAGATAATAAGGCCTAACAACAGCGTAGTGACGTCACGCTACGGAGGCGATGGCAATGCAGAGAAACGCGGAACATAGTTAAACACAGACATGAATTTAATATTTTTTGCCAATGGAATAATTTATTTACTAACAAATAGCGTTTCAAATTTGAAGGATATTGAATTATACTGTCGTTATTACCATTTTAGTGACTCTGCCATTAAAGATAAACAGCAGACAGTTGTAAAACACGACAGCATTTTGCAATGTTAACTCACTTAGGCCGAATTGCTAACATTATAACAGAATGTTACAAACATATTTCAATTTAAATAGGCATTACGTGATCTTAAAATAAAACTAGCACGTATAATATTAGCATAGGCCTAACATCTAAGCTGATGTAGCATCACTGGCAGTATTTGCACATGAGCCTACAATGTTTCCTCTCTTGAAGTTCATGTATGGTTTAATGAGAATTTCACCTACCATCGATGTTACTAATTTGTAATTCTGTTCGAAACCTTTATGTATTCCAGGAAGTATGTAAGTTTCTAACCTAATATTGGACTACCATTCGGACTGGAGCCTACTCTTTTAAAAGTATTGACATATTGTGGCAACATTAAATTGCTACTGTCTCATAAATTTGTAAAAATCGCACGGCGCAACAGCCCTGAAGGGCTTGGCCTTGATCCTGCTCAGCCCGAAGGCCTGCAGATTACGAGGTGTCTTGGGTTCCGCATGACGAATGCTTTCAGCCGTTATTCTTGGCTTTCTAGACCTGGGCCGCTATCTCACCGTCAGATAGCTCGCAAATGTAAACACGCAGGCTGAGTGGATCTCAAACCAGCCCTCAGATCTAGGTAAAAATCCCTGACTTGGCCTGGAATCGAACCGGGGCCTCCGGGGCATTATATCCTCTCACCACGGGGTCGGCCATAAATTTGTAAACATGAGGAGATATCAGACAGAAGGTTGAACAAATAACAAGAAAATCATGCACATACTCCTTTATGAACTAAGAAATGTTTTAACTATGGCTATTAAATTAACTGTGGGGACATCATCCTCGGTGTTAATTCACCACCTACCACTAGAATTAACTTATTTATTGAATCTTTCTACACATTGTTACACTCATTCCTTGTGATGCAGCTATGATGTTTTGTAACTAAAGAATATACCGCATTCATATTAGTAATTTTGTCCACATATACATTAGAAATATTTTTACTTTAATAAAACCCGTTTAGAATAAAGGCCATGTCTTATAAGATGATTACATATGCCATGCAGTATGGTTGCCTTGATGTATCGATGTACAGAAAAATTACTTACGTTCCCTTCATCACAGTACAACAACCATCAGGTAACAACGTGTTTATTGTACTTTTCAGCTGTGTTGAAATTCTGTGTATGAGATATGTACTATCTTCAATGGCTCTGTTTATTGCTCCTTTCTATTCTACATTTTTGCCTGGTTCTTTTAACTACTCCTCTTCCAAGACCATGATTGTCAGAGACAGCAGTGGCTTATATCTTTTCCAACTGCCCATCATATTTATAGTCACATTCTGGCAGGATCAGTACCAGGATCAGTACCAGTTACTTCCCATAAAATATCACCGAGTTTGAAATGTCTGTGGCATACCTGTAAAATAATGTATCACCGTAAGCGAAATTCGTGCATTTACAGAGTGAATCGGCCTACACCAGCAGCTCCTGTAGGTGGTATGTTTTAATGGGTATAATAATAATAATAATAATTATAATAATAATAATAATAATAATAATAATAATAATAATAATAATAATAATAATAATAATAATAATACCGTTGAAATAATGTATCCCATGATTGTGATCTAACATAACCTTATATCATTGAAGAGTAAATATGCCTACATATCACCAGCTGTTGCGTGTAGTTAAATACGTCATAGGCCTATACTCATTATGATTGTGTGAGAATGTAATAATAATAGTTACTCACCATTGAGTTATTCGTAAATCTGTAGTCTTGTCTTGGAATTGCACGTAAACATATCTGCCGCATAACCTCGTCTTTCGTAAACTTAATGCATGCACTTCGTTATCACTGCCGGAATTCTCCTTAAAGTTGAGTACGCAACACATCAGTACCATTACGTACAACGGTATTAACAATTGGCACCATTAAACGAATTAAAACTCTTCTAATTTCAGCGTTACGTGGCCAAACTCATTGCTGTGTTATTACTGAAAAGGTTCTTCTTCTTCTTCTTCTTCTTCTTCTTCTTCTTGAAAGGTGTGGTTGGACTCATGTGTTATCGTCCAGTCACGAAAACATTAATTACTTAACACTGACACATGTATCACTCGTATTGTACTTTAAAAAGTAATTGATAGAAAAAAAAAAAGGAAAAAAAAACATTCTATAGGAGTCACACAAGAAAACGATGATAACATATAGACAGAGGGTAAAGAGATTTATATCCTACCAAAATTATGATAAACATTTTGCAATGGAAGAGAGAGCATAAAGAGACTGTCAGAGGATTATAATATAATATGTGCTTCATCAAGAAACTGATTTATGCTGTTCACAAGATTAGGAGTTAGAGAGGATAATAAACACGAAATACTTGTGGGGAAGGGGATGCCTATGTTAAGCAAAGAGGATAGGAAGCGCTGGCGGGGAACATCAAAAGCAGGACATTGTAACAGAAGATGATTACTGTCAGTATCAGACAAGCCACAAGCACAGGAAGTTGGGGGAGGAAGATGAAAACGATTTTTATATTGGGGAGTAAGGGCATGATTAAAACGTAGACGTATAATAGATGTGATATGGCGTCGAGAGTACGTACCATAATAAAACCACGGTTTAAGAGGAATAACAGGTTGTAATTGATGATAAAAACATCCCTTTTCTCGTGACGTTTCATTCCAATCGGACTGCCAATGTTGATATGCTATATCCCGCACTTCATGAATGAGATCAGAAGGGGGGATCGCAAGAAAAAGAGAGGGGGATTGTTGTGATGCTCGTTTAGCTGCCTGATCAGCAGTCTCATTCCCCATGATACCAGAGTGACTGGGAACCCAAACTAGAGTTATATAAACACCAGAACGAGTAAGGATATATAAGAGATACTTAACGCTATATAAGTACCAATTAGGGGAAGAGAGAGGCGAGCATAAGGCATGCAGAACATTTTGTGCATCCGTGAAAATCGTAACCTTATCATAAGCATGTGACCTGGTGGTAATGAGGGCTTGTCGAATAGCAAACAATTCGGCGGTAAAAACAGAAAAGGCAGAAGGGAGGGAAAACTCAGAGAGAGTATATGGTTGGGGGATATAAAAGGCTGCTCCAACGCCGTGTGCTGATTTTGATCCGTCAGTAAAAATGCTTACTTCCCTTATGTAGAGGGAAAGTCGAATACGTTTAGTTGCAAGAGGGGAAAGAGGAGTAGAATGTGTTAGACAAGAAAATGATTCAGAAGAAGATATAATTACTTGAGGACAAAAGGACTGACTGTCATAAGGGATAGAGCATAAAGGCAATGTGGGTAAACGGAGGAGCTCATCTTCTCTTGGTATAAGAGAACGAAATGCGGTATATAAAGCAGGGACACGGTTTGCACGGGGAGATTTGGAAGAATAATAAGAATGTAAAAGTCGTAGCTTGGGGATAAGCTGAGACCGGGTGACAGTAAAATGTTTGAGGACATACTTAGCGGCTATAGTCTGTCGCCGAATCTTTAAAGGCTGTTCACCGGCTTCTATTAATAAGGCATTGGTTGGTGTAGTTTTAAGTGCTCCTAAACAGACACGTAGTGCGCGGTATTGTATTGTATTTAAACGTGCAAGGGTAGTAGCAGAAGCGGTGTCGATAAAAAGAGCACAATAATCTAGCAAGGATCGAATAGTTGCTCTGTAAAGGAGAATAGCTGTAACGGGGTCAGCGCCCCAACTTCGACGGGTGATCGTACGTAAAATAGAAATAAAACGATCAGTTTTACGTTGAAGAGAGACCACATAAGGAGACCATGATAATTTGTGGTCCAATATGACTCCAAGGTAGGGATGCTGATTAACAAAGGGGATAGTAAGACGATCAAGAAGGAGAGGAGAACGGTTAGGTGCGCGAGTATGGGTAAATAGGATTGCAGCACATTTGGAAGGCGAGAGAGAGAAACCATGTTCATGTAACCAGAGAGCAACCTCATGAAGGACACATTCTATTTTTCTCCTACACACATCAACACTATCATGTGATACGTATAAAACATAGTCGTCTGCGTAAGCTAAAACTCGTGCGTTCTTTGTAATTATACGTTCTAAATCTCGCATATAAAGCGCAAAGAGGATACCGCTTAGTATATCACCCTGTGGGACTCCATGCGAAACGTGTCTTCCTGGAAACGGGGGGAAGGGGGATTTGAGAATGAGAGTGCGAGAAGTATATAGGCGTTCTAATAGAGAAATAAAAGCAGAGGGAAAGCCAAGCGAATCAAGGCACGACCATAATAGATGTAAAGGAACGGAATCATAAGCTCCTTGAATATCAAGAAAAACAGTAATAGTGCTATGTTTACGATGTCTAGCTAGTAGGAGATCAGTCAACAAAATATTGAGTGGATCTTGTGTGCTACGTCCTTTAAAAAAGGCATACTGATATTTAGGAAGGATCTGATGTTTCTCCATAACCCAGAGAAGACGCCGTAGTAGAATTTTTTGAAAGAGTTTCCTAACACAGGAACTTAAAACAATGCCACGATAACTTAAAGGAGAAGAGGGATCTTTTCCAGGTTTAAGAATTGGGACTAAATGAAAGTTGTTCCACTGTGCCGGTACCTGTAAGGTGAGAAGGATATTATTAAAAAGAGAAAGTAAGACAAGAAGACCGGTATGGGGTAAAAGTCGGAGCATAGTGTAAGTGATACTATCAGGACCAGGAGATGAACTACGAACTACTTGTAAAACGGACTGTAATTCGGACAGTTGGATGGGTTGAAGTAAAACAGAAAATTGGGGGGATATGGGACGGAAAGAAGAAAAGGGAGGCGGAATTGTGAAGTCAGGTGTTATAGTATATAGAAAAGAAAGAAGGACATTAGGCAGAATAATCGAATGCGCAAGATGTACAGAAGTAACACGGGTAAGTGCGCGAATGGCGTTCCAAAGGGATGTTGCAGATACGCGATGATTAAGAGAGGAGATGAAGGCCTTCCAAGACTCGCGTCTCTTTGCATTAAATATGCGTTTGATACATGCATTATGACGTTTCAATGTTAAATAATTAGCTAGTGTCATATTCTTACGATACAATTTAAATAAAGCTGTTCGCCGCAGTATTAACTTGTGACATTCGTCGTCCCACCAATGTATTTTCTGATAAGGACGGGGGCAGAGGGAGGGGATAAATTTGAATGGATGGAAAGTCTCAACATATGAGGAGAGAATGCGTAGAAGGGTAGGATAGTCTAAGGTATTGGGCGTATATTGAAGGAAATGGGTGTGAAGGAAACTACAATACGATTGTTTATCAAAATTTCGGAAAGACCGAATATTACTGAGCTGAGAGGGTGGGGATGAGGAAAAGGGTGGTTTACAAACACCAAAAGAAATAATAATAGGGAAATGATCACTCAGATGAGTGTCACTGAGTATATGCCACACGGTATTAGGAGTCATGTGGTCATGGCAGAGCGAAAGATCAACAGAACTAGGGGGTGAACCAGGAGGGGTGAGTCGAGTTGGGGACCCGTCATTTAAAAGGGTAAAGTGATGGGATTGAGTTGCCGTAAGAAAATTTGTCCCTTTAGATGTATCTTTAGAACTACCCCAGGCAGTATGGGAACAATTAAAATCACCAAAGAGAAAAACATTGTCTATGGAATCAAATTGGGTAAGGAAGCGGGACCAGTGAGAGGTAGAGATATAAACATCAGGAGGACAATACATATTGATGAAATATATATTTCGCACGATAATACCTAAAGCAAGAGTATTTGGAATGCAATGCGTCAGAAGAAAGGGGACATATGGAATAGACTTATGAATAAAAATGGCAAGGCCTTCACTTCCATTAGTATCAAGGCGTTCGACTCGAAAATCAGGAAGATGAAAAAGGGTGTTTGCATAAAACCACGTTTCTTGTATTATAATGATGTTAGCACATGTTTCCTGAATTAACAGTTGAAGTTCATGTTTTTTATGAAAAAGACTTCTAGCGTTCCACTGCAAAACGCGTATCATATAGGGTAAGGATATGAGCGATGCGATCTCGTAGTTGATAAATTACCGGTGAAATGGGAGACTCTCCTCCCACATTCTGAAGAAGCAAGAATAAGATTTGTTGGATTTCTTGATGTACTTGGTTTCTTTGTATTAACAGTTGAGAGTCATGGGATCGGGGCGGGTAACTAGGACCCGAAGTAGAGGGAGGTGATGCTGTGGGAAGAGAAGATGGTGTTATAGCAGGCGGAGGAGAAGAAAATGGAACCCGGCCCGTAGAACCAGGGTCAGGGCGTACCAAGGCAAGATAACCAGTTCTATCATAACCCGGAGTCAAAGGCGGAGGGGCAGATTTCTGGATTACTTGTGTAAATTTACGTTTTCTAGAAAAATCTTGAACAGGGGAAGAAGAGACTTGTTCTGGTACCAGGGGGGGAAAATCCTGGGGGTGTTGAGACGGATGATAATGAGGGAGGGAAGTCTTGTTCTTAGCATCTTGAAATGAGATATGTTCCGTGCTCATGACCTTCTTTATCTCTTGTTGGTATTTGTGTTCCGGACAAGTTATTGCTCCCGTTGGTTGTGGGCCTTTGCAATACACACATTTTGCAATTTGAGATGTACAATGATCGGTGGCGTGCTCCATTGAGCACTTTCCGCAGCGTGCTACCTGTGCACGACATTGGGCCTGTGTATGACCATATCGGAGGCATTTTCTGCAAAGAACAGGGGAAAAAATGAAAGGCTCAACATGCAAGTATACTTGGAAAAGAGACACTTGTGTAGGCAACTTTTGGGCTCGAAAAGTAATTTTAATTGACCCAGTGGGGACATAACCAACTCCATCATTGGAAACAATGCGACGATTGAGACGTTGTACTGCTTTAACCGGTACGGTTGAAGTAAGATAAAATCGAATGTCGTCTTCAGAAAGGTTCTTATCCACATCTCGAATAATCCCCACACGAAAAATATTAGATGACGGGATGTATGCCTTAAGATGTAGAGATGTGAGCAGAGGGTGGCTCAGAAAATCGTTGGCTTGGCCCGCATTATTAAAAATTATTTGTAGGCGATTACGACCTTTACGGGAGATAGACTGGACGGGAATATTACGTTCATAAAAATGTCTCCCAAGGGCCATAGGATGGAGTTGCCCTAAATTTTTGTTTTCCAGAGATTCAACGTACACAATATAAGGTCCAAGGTGTGAATGGGAATACTGTTCACGTTCCATAGGCGGCAGTACATTGACACCATTAGAATTAGAATTTTGTGATAATTGTGAGTCTGTCAAAATTGATTGAGTTGCCAGGTTTCCAGAAGATTCGTCTTGCATCCGAACTTCTTCCTCCTGCGCAACAACTAACTTATCTCCTAACAAAAGGCTTTCACCTCCACTGGAGGCAGCCATAATAACACACGGCACTAGCACTTAAACAAGAAAAAGGAATCCTCACAACCAAATACTGAAAACACGTAGCACACGACTAAGCGTATCGTAATGTGTAAGTATTAGGTAGCGACTGGAGGCACAAAGTTCTTCAAAATATACCAGTAAATAAACTTCAAACTATTTGCTGAAGTTCAAACAACACCTCTCACGAACTGAAAAGGTTCAAGCTTGCCTCCCGATTTTGACGTCACAGTATATTCCCAGAACAGTTGTGAGGCCTTATATATCTAGGAGGTGTTGGTTTAATACGATTTGTTTTATTACGTAGACTTCACGTCATCCCTGATCATGGAGTTAAAACTTTAACTGTAATACATTTGTTATTAAATACGAATGTAGAAATAATTCCAATTAATGCAATCTCTTGTCGAGTAGAAAGAAGTATTATTGCGACATTAATTGAACATAAACTCGAACAGCCTTAGTAAAATTATAATTTACCACTCGGTGAAAACCGTCAAATGTCAACAATTTCCATCAGGCAGGCAAGAATAAAGGGCGCCATACACGCGCAGGCTTAGTCGGAGGTAAGTCTCCGCAAACCAGTCTCTTCAGACATCTCTCTGTGTGTATGGCCGATAAGTCTGCCGACAAAAAGTCTGCAGGCAAGTCTCTGACATTCTGGCGCTGCTTGAATTCAGCTGGAGACTTTGCGACGAAAGCGCTATCTCAGAGTTGCGGCAATAAATGTAAACGTGGTAACCACCGCCGTCTGAGAGATTGAGACGGCGGTGGTGGTAACCTACAAATATGAAAACTGAAATTATTTTTTGCGCGTCTTCTTCGTGCAGAGCGCTACATTATGTCCAAATAACAACTCATCTTCTATACCAACTATCTAATTAATTTCAACCCGTATATATTTTTCAACCATCCGAAGTGCATAATATTAAACAGAAAACAGCTGAGCGCGTCGTATTCAACCTCCTCGGTAAATAATCATTTAGTCTGAGCGTGTGTGGGCAACTGCATCCTTCCGACTTAACTCCCGGAGGCAAGTCTGTGCAGGTAAGTATTCCAGAAGTCTGCTCGTGTATGGGGCCCTTGAAAGGCATTGCGGTGTGCATGTGGCCCATGGGTCGATTGTGCAGGCCTGCTCCGTTACGTGTTAGTGTGGTGGCTGGCCGAGTGCTGTGTGCACATGAAGATATAGATATTAAGTCAAACAAAAACACCTAGTTCCCGAGCCTAAGGAAATATACAAACGCAGTTTAATTTCTTGACCATGCTGGCAATAGAGCTCAAGACTCTTTGAAATGAAGGCCGCGATTGACACACGTAAGTAAAAGCTATGGATGCCAAACCACGCTCCCAGGTGAAAATCCTCTGGGAATTTCATTTTCAGTGGCCTCCTACGACAGGTTGAGCATACCACGGAGGAATTCTACCTTCCCCACACATAGAGGAAAATAATGGAAAGAAACTATCATTAATCCTCACGGAACCCAAGAAAGAATTGCTACCAGTATAGGACGTGCCCTATACCATCTTCCAGTCTACACTGGATAAGGATAAAAGGAATACATTCTTAGTTCGGGATCACAATGTCGCTATGTACTCAGTGAAATGACCACAATAATGTCATTAGATGTATTCTCTTCTATCTAAAAATCGTTTTACTTTCAATTTGGCAGCTACAATTCTTGAACTTAATTCCCCTTGCTGACCTCTCCTTTTATCTCTGTAGAGTAATTTACTGTTTAAAATATAGGGCAAGGGTTATTTTATTTATTGTCTGTGTCCATATACAGTGCTAAATAATGTTTTTGCAGTATTCGGCTACAAGGACAACTTTATTATCGGCGTGCAAAACATGGTAGATAGTGGCAAACCAGAAGGTGTTCTTCATCCTGTAGAGTCCATAATCACAGATCCTGTCTCGTTGTACATAGCCCCACTTAACTACAGTAAGTAGTATAATACACGGATTCGGCGGCCGCCACCGCCACCGGGCTCCCAGAGGCCACCTCCACCACCACCACAGCCGGAGGCCTCCCAGATGCCTCCTCCACCACCACCACAGCCAGAGGCCTCCCAGAAGCCTCCTCCACCACCACCACCACAGCCAGAGGCCTCCCAGATGACTCCTCCTCCACCACCACCACAGCCAGAGGCATCCCAGAGGCCTCCTCCACCACCACCACAGCCAGAGGCCTCCCAGAGGTCTCCTCCACCACCCGCGGGAAATTTGAATTTGTAAACAAAGCCACGTGCTTTTTGACAGCTGTCATCGACAACAACGCATCGCTAACCTCAGTACTGCCATCTTGACGGGCCCAAACCTCAGTAGTACCAACTTAACCTAACTAGCGCGAGGTAAACAAAGCCACGTGTTTTTTGAAAGCCACGTGCTTTTTGACAGACAACAACGCATCGCTAACCTCAGTACTGCCATCTTGACGGGCCTAAACCTCAGCAGTACAAACTTAACCTAACTAGCGCGTGGTAAACAAAGCCACGTGCTTTTTGACAGCCACGTGCTTTTTGACAGCCACGTGCTTTTTGACAACCACGTGCTTTTTTGACAGCTGTCATCCGCCATCTTTAAACTACAGAGCACTGTGCTGCCCTCTTTATCGCAGTAGCTACAAATTCGTCACCTGTCATCGGCAGTGCTGCCATCTTGGCGGGTCTAAACCTTAGTGCTACCAACTTAACCTCACTAGCGCGAGATAAACAAATCCACGTGCTTTTTTGACAGCTGTCATCCATCATCTTTAATCTATAGAGCACAGTGCTGCCCTCTTTAGCTACTTACCTTTGAAATGTGGTGGCGGATAATTTGAAAAATGCTTTTTTTTGACAGCTGTCATCTTTGAGCACCGTGCTGCCCTCATGCGGGTAATTTCGCTAGCTGTCATCCGCCATCTTTAATCGACAGAGCACCGCGCTGCCCTCATGCGGGGCAATTTCGTTAGCTGTCATCCGCCATCTTTTAATGGATAAAGCACCGTGCTGCCCTCATGCGGGGCAATTTCGTTAGCTGTCATCCGCCATCTTTTAATGAACAGAGCACCGTGCTGCCCTCATGCGGGGCAATTTCGTTAGCTGTCATCCGCCATCTTTTAATGAACAGAGCACCGTGCTGCCATCTTTGTGTTGGCATCTTTATTCTTTGACATGTGGTGGCGGCAAGTTCTACATCCACAATCTGAGAGCACCGTGACGTACTCTTCGTTGTGGCGGACAATTTAAAAAAAGAACATTTCAAGGAATACCTTTGTTCTAAAAGAAAACAAGACTACGGTTCTGAACGGCTTGCGTAAGATAGCGATTGTTATAACCTCCTTTTCCCTGCTCTGTTAAGGCATAGCTTTATCGAACATACAACGCGATTCTCTTTCTATATAATAATTTCATGTAGCTATTTCTAGCCAAGTGTAGTCTAAAAATAAATCCTAGTCTTGTTACATCAGGAAGGGTAACTGGCTAAATCCTGGTCTTTCAGCGTTAGGAAGGGCAACCGGCCGTAAAACAATAGTTCGTGATACAGCGTTTTAAAATCTTAGTTCCTGCACCAAGAAGAGCATCTAGCTGTAAAACTCCGATTCTCGTGTTAGAAAGGGCAACTAGTTGTAAAACAGATTCTTAATCCCAGTTCTTTGACGTCAGGAAGGGCAACCGACCCTAAAACAATAGTGTATGATGTAAGAGGCTAGATACTAATAGTTTTGTGTCAGGAAGAGCAACCAGTCGTAAAACAGATTCTTGTGAAGTGTAACACTAGATACTGCGATTTAAAATCTAAGAAGTGCATCCAGCTGTAAAACCCCGATGCTCGTGTTAAAAAGAGCATCTAGTTGTAAAACAGATTCTTAATCCCAGTTCTTTGACGTCAGGAAGGGCAACCGGTCGAAAACAATAGTGTATGATGTAAGAGGCTAGATACTGCCAGTTTTGCGTCAGGAAGGGCATCAATTGTAAAACAGATTCTTGTGATTTAAAATCTCGCGTCAGGAAGGGCAACCGGCCGTACCGTAAAACAATAGTGTATGATGTAAGAGGCTAGATACTGCTTTTTAAAATCCTAGAAGGGCATCCTGTTGTAAAACGGATTCTTGTGATTTAAAATCTCGCGTCAGGAAGGGCAACCGGTCGTAAAACAGATTCTTGCGATTTAAACTCTTGCGTCAGGAGGAGGCACTCGGCTTTAAAACATATTTTCAATCCCGGCCCTGCTACGTTAGGAACCACATCTAGCTGAAAAAACAGGAATTTCAAACATTTACAGTTTTAAGCTTTAGGAACGGGTTATGGGTTACATTTTTTTGTTCTACTGCATAGAACACTATCTTTGAAGTTGTATCGGCGCAGTCATTCAGAGCGAGGTGCGTGCGGAATGTATGTGTTGGCTGAAATTGTACACTCATTATCCGGCTGTAGTAACCTTGAACGAAGACACTGTGTGCTGATAAGCCACTTGTAACTCACGGAACGTCTTCTTAGCTGTGTGTAGCATTTAGCTCGTGTAAGTTCCTAATATAAAATATCATGATTGTACGGAGAGGTTAAAACACAGTGCCAGCATATAGCCCACTCCTATCGAAAGAGCCTGCATGGCGCCGGCATGTAGGCTACTCCTGTTGAAGGAGCCTGTACAAGGTTTAACACCCCTCCATCAACAGCCCTTACTTAATGCTGGCTTTTTGCACGCCCTCGAAACTACCTAAGAATGTAATATACTACCGTAGGGAGAGGGTAAAACCCGGTGCCGGCATATAGCCTACTCCTACCGAAGAAGCCTGCACAAGGCTTAACGCCTCCATCCGACAGATAAATCACCCTCAACATCTTATACTTATAATCATTTTCGAAGGAGTCTGCACAAGGTTTAACGCCCCCATCAACAGCCCTTACTTAATGCTGGCTTTTTGCATGCCCTCGAAACTACCTAAGAATGTAATATACTACAGTAGGGAGAGGATAAAACCCAGTGCTGGTACATAGCCTACTCCTACCGAAGAAGCCTGCACACAGCTTAACGCCTCCATCCGACAAATGAATCACCCTCAACACTCTTGTACTCACAATCATTCTCGAAGGAGTCTGCATAAGGTTTAACGTCCCCATCAACAGCCCTTACTTAATGCTGGCTTTTTTGCACACCCCGCCTCTTAGATCATACACCATAGTTTTACGACCGGTTACCCTTCCTGACTAGGATTTTAAATCGCAATATACGCGATAAATTTGTTGTAGCGGGTTTTATAACTAGATATCCTAGTACCGGCACATAGCCTACTCCTACTGAAGAAGCCTGCACAAGGCTTATCACCTCCATCCGACAAATGAATCACCCTCAACACTCTTGTACCTGCAATCATTTTCGAAGGAGTCTGCATAAGGTTTAACGTCCCCATCAACAGTCCTTACTTAATGCTGGCTTTTTTGCACACCCCGCCTCTTAGATCATACACCATAGTTTTACGACCGGTTACCCTTCCTGACTAGGATTTTAAATCGCAGTATACGCGATAAATTTGTTGTAGCGGGTTTTATAACTAGATATCCTAGTACCGGCACATAGCCTACTCCTACTGAAGAAGCCTGCACAAGGCTTATCACCTCCATCCGACAAATGAATCACCCTCAACACTCTTCAATCATTCTCGCTACTTCGGAAGATAGCGGGTTCGAACTCCTACTGTTGGAAGCTGTAAAAAATAGCAAATGCTAGGCGAGGGGGGGCCTGTGCGATCGTCATAACGTGTAATTACATGATCTAGCTAGATGCTGTTTTAGCTCAATACCTTTAAGTACCTACAGGTAAGGAATATCGCGGATGTAGCTTAGTACCCTCCCGTTTAAGTCCAGAGGTCGAGGATCGCGCGCTAAATTTCTAAGGCTCGATCCGCTGCAGAACTCTTAAATTCTGACACAACGGCATCAACAGTTGGTTCGATTCCGGCTTAAATACGTCAGCCTGCAGAACTCAGCGTAAGACCCTCAGGAGAGCTCTTGTTGCATAAACATTTAGTTCCGACTGTACTGCAGTTGTCAGCGACTTTCACATCCGCTTGGTAACAAGCAGCATATTTACTCGCTGCAGTCTGCGTGAAGCGCTCACAGTTCTCTGTATGCGTTTATTACGTACACATCTCCCGTCTAAGTACTGTCTGCTGTGAATATTATTCTTCAGCCTTAATCTTAAGGTAAGTCAGAACTGTTAGTTACTGTTTGCAAAGCAACTTCTACGCTAGGTAATAGACATCTACATTCATATATGTTTGTTATTTTCTTTTTAGGTACAACTAGAATATTATCATTCGAGTTTCAGGCTTGAACGTACGCATTTTATTTATCCGAGTAACAGTCTGCAGCACATGCATTTTTAAGGTATGTTTTCGAACTTTGGGTTGTAAAGATAGCTAGGCTAGCTGATGTACCCTACACTACATTCATATATGTTTTCCTTTTTTAGGTACGACCAGAATTTTATCATTCGAGTTTCAGGCTTGAACGCACGCATTTTATTCATCCGAGTAACAGTTTGCAGCGCGAAGATTTTAAGGTTTGTCTGACCTCTATTCGTTGAAACTTGGTTTCTTCCGAACATCGTAACTTTAAGCTAATCATAAATAGTTGTTCTCTTCAATCCTCATGCTATAGACGAGGTTAATTTTATAATTTCAAACACACACATAGCTATGTCTGTCCTCAACAGGCTGAAACTTGGTTTCTTCTAAACATCGTAACTTTAGTCTATTGATAAATAGTCGTTCTCTTCAATCCTCATGCTATAGACGAGGTTAATTTTATAATTTCAAACACATACATAGCTATGTCTGACCTCAACAGGCTGAAACATTGGTTTCTTCTAAAACATCCTAACTTTAGTCTATTGATAAATAGTCGTTCTCTTCAATCCTCATGCTATAGACGAGGTTAATTTTATAATTTCAAACACACACATAGCTATGTCTGACATCAACAGGCTGAAAATTGGTTTCTTCTAAAACATCGTAACTTTAGTCTATTGATAAATAGTTGTTCTATTCAATCCTCATGTTATAGAAGAGGTTAATTTTATAATTTCAAACACACACACACATAGCTATGTCTGACCTCAACAGGCTGAAACTTGGTTTCTTCCAAACATCGTAACTTTAGTCTATTGATAAATAGTCGTTCTCTTCAATCCTCATGCTATAGACGAGGTTAATTTTATAATTTCAAACACACACATAGCTATGTCTGACCTCAACAGGCTGAAACTTGGTTTCTTCCGAACATCGGAAACGATGTCGGCATCAATTATGGTGCCAACATTCATTAGGGCGTTAACTACGGGGCTTAAAAGTTGCGACATTTCAAATTCCGCGCGATCAGCGATGAATACCTGCTGGCCAATGCTAAGCTGGCACATAGCTATGTCTGTCCTCAACAGGCTGAAACTTGGTTTCTTCTAAAACATCGTAACTTTAGTCTATTGATAAATAGTCGTTCTCTTCAATCCTCATGCTATAGACGAGGTTAATTTTATAATTTCAAACACACACATAGCTATGTCTGACATCAACAGGCTGAAAATTGGTTTCTTCTAAAACATCGTAACTTTAGTCTATTGATAAATAGTTGTTCTCTTCAATCCTCATGCTATAGACGAGGTTAATTTTATAATTTCAAACACACACACATAGCTATGTCTGACCTCAACAGGCTGAAACTTGGTTTCTTCCGAACATCGTAACTTTAGTCTATTGATAAATAGTCGTTCTCTTCAATCCTCATGCTATAGACGAGGTTAATTTTATAATTTCAAACACACACATAGCTATGTCTGACCTCAACAGGCTGAAACTTAGTTTCTTCCGAACATCGTAACTTTAGTCTATTGATAAATAGTCGTTCTCTTCAATCCTCATGCTATAGACGAGGTTAATTTTATAATTTCAAACACACACATAGCTATGTCTGACATCAACAGGCTGAAAATTGGTTTCTTCTAAAACATCGTAACTTTAGTCTATTGATAAATAGTTGTTCTCTTCAATCCTCATGCTATAGACGAGGTTAATTTTATAATTTCAAACACACACACATAGCTATGTCTGACCTCAACAGGCTGAAACTTGGTTTCTTCCGAACATCGTAACTTTAGTCTATTGATAAATAGTTATTTTCTTTAATCCGCATGCCATAGAAGAGGTTAATCGTATAATTTAAAACTCACAGTCATGTCCGACCTCTATAGGTTGAACATCGCAACTTTAGGCTAATCTCTATTGGTTGTTCTCTTTTCAGATGTTTCCCTGCTCGCAGTGCGATGTAACTTTTACAAGACGAGATACCCTTACGCGTCATGTAAAATCGAAACATCGTGAGGCGTCTGATACGTTCACCTGAGAGCAGTGTGAGGCATCGTTTACGAGGGTAGATGCCCTTACGCGACATAAAAAAGTAAAACACCCTAGCATAACATCCGCTTTATGTGAAGGTTGTGGGGTGTATTTCGCTAATGTAGAGCAATACCAGGCTCACTTAGTAGAGGTACATCAAATATCTACTTGCCCTCAGGTAGTAGTAGGGAAAAAGCGTGCAGCTACCGATGTAGCTGTAGAAAGTACTGTTCTTGTTTGAGTCATCAGTCCATAGACTGGTTTGATGCAGCTCTCCATGCCACCCTATCCTGTGCTAACCTTTTCATTTCTACGTAACTATTGCATCCTACATCTGCTCTAATCTGTTTGTCATATTCATACCTTGGTCTACCCCTACCGTTCTTGTCACCTACACTTCCTTCAAAAACCAACTGAACAAGTCCTGGGTGTCTTAAGATGTGTCCTATCATTCTATCTCTTCTTCTCGTCAAATTTAGCCAAATCGATCTCCTCTCACCAATTCGATTCAGTATCTCTTCATTCGTGATTCGATCTATCCATCTCACCTTCAGCATTCTTCTATAACACCACATTTCAAAAGCTTCTATTCCCTTTCTTTCTGAGCTAGTTATCGTCCATGTTTCACTTCCATACAATGCCACGCTCCACACAAAAGTCTTCAAAAACATCTTTCTAATTCCGATATCAATGTTTGAAGTGAGCAAATTTCTTTTCTTAAGAAAGCTCTTCCTTGCTTGTGCTAGTCTGCATTTTATGTCCTCCTTACTAGAAAGTACTGGTAGTAAAAAACCTAGGAAAATGAACTTCAAACTATTCACTGCGAGCACTGTAACACTGATGTACCATCTTCGCATTTTCAGGAACACTTAAGGAGTAATGCGCATAAAAATAATGCGTGTAGAAGTGGTAGTAACGCAAACATCCATGAAATTAATACAGCATTTAAAAGTAGGATTGCTAGTTACAGAATTCGCACCAGTCAAAAGTTTCAGAGCACTTCAAACTTTTTAAATTGTGTTCAACCGGATGTACAACAGCTTCTTGCTAAATCTTTGTCCAATCATAATTTATTTAAAGTTAATTTTGAACTTTTCGCCTTGTACATTAAAAGCACGGATGAATCCGAAATAACGGATATTAAATCATTTAATACGAAGAATTTTGTCATAAGTGAGTCGACTAATTTTGGTGATGTACTTAGGGATGTCTCTAACATTATTTCAAGTAAGAGCGAGGAATTTCAGGAAAAGGAATCAGGGTGGGCTTTAGTTGAAATAATGTATCTAGAAGTTAACATCAATAAGTACAATCCCATGCGAGGTTCATCGTACATCGAGCTGCCGACATGGATTCAGTGAAAAGAAGCTGTTGTAAACATCCAAAACAATGACGAAGCATGTTTTGCATGGGCGGTGATGTCGGCTTTAAATCCTGCGAAATCAGACGTAGCTAAGAGAACATCATCGTATCCACACTATTCAACGCAGCCAAATTTTGATAGTATAGAATTTCCTGTGCAGATAAAGGATATTAAGCGCTTTGAGGAACTAATAACATTAGCATTAATGTGTATGGTGTAGAGAAAAAGTCTGTAGTAGGTCCTCTGTATTATACATGTCATAAGAAGAGTACTCATGTTAACATACTCTATATTGAAAACAGTGAAAATAGCCACTTTTGCTGGATTAAAAATCTGAGTAGACTTGTTGGCAGTTAGTTGTCAAAAGATAGGTGTAAAAAGTGGCTATGTGATGGACGCTTGCAGTATTTTAGAACTGAAGATCAGTTAACGAAGCATTTCAAGAATGACTGCAATCATGTACGTACAGAGATACCTACTACGGGCAATAATGTTTTAAAATTTACAAATTTTAACAAGCAGATGTGGGTACCGTTCGTGATTTATGCAGACTTTGAAGCCATCCTCACGCCATGCAACACATGCTCACCTAATCCTGACAACTCTTTCACTAATACTACGCACATGCATGTCCCGTATAGCTTCGCGTATTACATCAAGTCTAGTTATGATAGTACGCTTAACAAGTTAGAGCTGTATCGAGGACATGATGCTGCTAAAGTATTTTTAGAAAGACTTGAAGGTGATGCAGTTCGTCTTGGTCGTATTCTAAATAGTAATATTCCTATGAAGCCACTCACCGAAATACAGTTAAATGATCATGAACGTGCTACAAAGTGTAGCATTTGTGATGGGGAATTTTCCGAAAATGACCCTAAAGTTTTTGATCATGATCATTTAACTGGTTTCTACAGATGTGCCGCTCATTATAGCTGTAATCTTAAGTATAGAGTTCCTAAATTTATCCCTGTAATTTTTCATAACTTATCTGGTTACGACTCTCATTTCATCATTTCACAATTTGGAGCTTCAGATGAAAAAGTAGATATAATCCCTCAGAATAAAGGGCGGTACATTGCGTTTGCAAAGTCTGTAAAAGTAGATGCTGAGCATTCTATAAAACTGAGATTCCTTGACTCGTTTCGCTTTATGGCGAGTAGCCTCGATAAACTTTCTAGTCATTTACAGCCTGAACAATTTACGGAAATTCGACGCGTTTTTCCCGAAGAAGCGCAGTTTAATTCACTTCGGCGTAAGGGTGTTTTTTGTTATGAATATCTTGACTGCTTAGAACGCCTCGAAGAACGTGCCTTACCATCGAAACAATCATTTTACAGCTCGCTGAATTCAGCAGATATTAGTGATGATGACTATTTACATGCACAACATATCTGGGAGCAGTTCCACATTCAAACGCTGGGTGAATACTCCGATTTATATTTAAAGACGGATGTACTTTTGTTAGCTGATGTTTTTGCAAATTGTCGCTGTGTTTGTAAGAAAACCTGCAGCCTTGACCCATGTCAGTATTTTACTGCGCCCGGGTTAAGTTGGGATGCGATGTTAAAATACACGGAGGTGAATTTGGAACTGCTAACTGATATTGATATGGTGCACTTTATAAAATCATCTATTCGAGGCGGTCTAAGTCTGTGCAGCGGGCGGTATTCCAAGGCAAATAATAAGTACATGCCGAGTTTCGATTCTAGTCCGGAATCTCAGTATATCGTTTATCTCGATGCTAATAATCAGTATGGGTGGGCGATGAGTCAGCATCTACCGGTGAGTGGTTTCCGCTGGCTAACGCAGTGCGAAATTGATGCTTTACAGCTGCACGCCCTAGGCGATGAAGCTGATAAAGGCTATTTCCTCGAAGTTGACTTACAGTATCCTAAAGAGTTACACACTTCTCATAATGACTTACCGTTCTGCCCTGAAAATATGAAGCCTCCGTACATCGTATCAACGACGAAAATGCTAATTGCTAATTTGTGTGATAAATCTAAGTATATCATTCATTACCGAAATTTAAAACAGTGTTTGCAGCATAGTTTGAAGTTATCCAAAATTCATCGCGTACTAGAATTTAATCAGTCACCGTGGCTAAAGCCATATATCGATCTGAACAATAATTTAAGAACGAATGCGGTTAACGAGTTTGAAAAAGATTTCTACAAGCTCATGAATAACAGTGTGTTTGGTAAGACTATGGAAAATGTTGACAAACGCGTTGATGTAAAATTGATTACAAACTGGGAAAATATTAAGAAAAGGTATGGTGCTAACTATTTAATAAGTAAACCAAATTTCCACAGCTGCACCATCATACATGAGTATTTAGTTATTATACAGATGAATCGTGTTAAGGTTAAGTATGACAAACCTACCTACGTCGGCTTCGCAGTACTTGAATTAGCTAAAACACTCATGTATGAATTCCATTACGATTATATGATGAAGAAGTACGCGCATAATGCGCAATTGCTCTACACAGATACCGATTCGTTTATTTATCAAATCAAAACTGATGACTATTACAATGATATAAAGCCAGACTTGGGTAGGTTTGATACAAGTAACTATCCTGCAAATAATCAATATCATCTACCGCTAGTCAACAAAAAGGTTCTAGGTAAAATGAAAGAAGAATGTGCTGGAATATTATCGATTCATTTGTAGGTACTAAATCCAAGTCATATTGCATAAAACTCTTAAATGAATTACAAATAAAGAGATTGAAGGGGGTTAAAAAGAATGTCGTTCAGAATCAGCTAAGTTTTGAAAACTATAACAATTGCATTAAAAGTAATCCACCTGTTTTGCATAAGCAAATGTCTGTCATTAGAAGCAAGAAGCACCAGTTGTACACTCATTTAATTAGTAAGGTAGCCCTTAATAGTGATGATTGCAAACGGTTTGTCATTCCAAATTCTACCAACACTCTAGCCTGGGGCATAGTAATATTGATCAGTACTACTTTACATAAAGCAGATGTGTGTCTGTAAACATTATGCTAGAGGTGTGTACTTACGTTACGCTGTCTTACATCACAATTCACTGTACATATTGTAGGGAGAGGTACGCTGAGAGCGTAGTACGGCAAGTTTAAACTTGTACATACAAGAATTGCGTCGAGAAGTACGCAAACATCGCTACGGTAAAATGATTCGAGATAAAACTTGTACATACAAGATGTAAATAAATAATGTAGAATTAGCATATTCTTTTATTTTAGATTAGGTATTACCTTCCTCCCGCTCCTTATTTGCAAGATGAGGGCAGCACGGTGCCTTGTTCATTAAAAGATGGCGGATGACAGCTAACGAAATTGCCCCGCATGAGGGCAGCACGGTGCTCTGTCGATTAAAGATGGCGGATGACAGCTAGCGAAATTGTCCCGCATGAGGGCAGCACGGTGCTCTGTTCATTAAAGATGGCGGATGACAGCTAGCGAAATTGTCCCGCATGAGGGCAGCACGGTGCTCTGTTCATTAAAGATGGCGGATGACAGCTGACGAAATTACCCGCATGAGGGCAGCACGGTGCTCTGTCGATTAAAGATGGCGGATGACAGCTAGCGAAATTACCCGCATGAGGGCAGCACGGTGCTCAAAGATGACAGCTGTCAAAAAAAGCATTTTTCAAATTATCCGCCACCACATTTCAAAGGTAAGTAGCTAAAGAGGGCAGCACTGTGCTCTATAGATTAAAGATGATGGATGACAGCTGTCAAAAAAGCACGTGGATTTGTTTATCTCGCGCTAGTGAGGTTAAGTTGGTAGCACTAAGGTTTAGACCCGCCAAGATGGCAACACTGCCGATGACAGGTGACGAATTTGTAGCTACTGCGATAAAGAGGGCAGCACAGTGCTCTGTAGTTTAAAGATGGCGGATGACAGCTGTCAAAAAAGCACGTGGCTGTCAAAAAGCACGTGGCTTTGTTTACCACGCGCTAGTTAGGTTAAGTTGGTACTACTGAGGTTTAGGCCCGTCAAGATGGCAGTACTGAGGTTAGCGATGCGTTGTTGTCTGTCAAAAAGCACGTGGCTGTCAAAAAACACGTGGCTTTGTTTACCTCGCGCTAGTTAGGTTAAGTTGGTACTACTGAGGTTTAGGCCCGTCAAGATGGCAGCACTGAGGTTAGCGATGCGTTGTTGTCGATGACAGCTGTCAAAAAGCACGTGGCTTTGTTTACAAATTCAAATTTCCCGCGGGTGGTGGAGGAGACCTCTGGGAGGCCTCTGGCTGTGGTGGTGGTGGAGGAGGCCTCTGGGAGGCCTCTGGCTGTGGTGGTGGTGGAGGAGGCATCTGGGAGGCCTCTGGCTGTGGTGGTGGTGGTGGAGGAGGCATCTGGGAGGCCTCTGGCTGTGGTGGTGGTGGAGGAGGCATCTGGGAGGCCTCTAGCTGTGGTGGTGGTGGAGGTGGCCTCTGGGAGCCCGGTGGCGGTGGCGGCCGCCAAATCCGTGTATTATACTACTACAGTAAGTTAGACTTGCACTTTGGAACACCTGTCTGCAGTCTTCCAGACTGGATACGGAAGGCGAAAACCTACAGAAGGTTCTTCCTTTAAACTCAGGTATAGATTGCGTACTTATTTTTGCCACAGTTCACGCCTTCGTTTTCTGGCTATCAACAAGTGGTATGGTTGTTCTTAGAAACTATTCCTTGACCTGAGTCTAACGCGCTGGTTTTGATGGCCATAAAGGAAGTGACGTGGATCTGTTGATTGCTTCCGATGTTCAACTTCCTCTGCTATTTCACATGTTATGTGAGGAGGGGCAATTTCTGCGATAGGATTGATATTTTCTGTTGGAGTTGGTCTCAAACTCCATGTAATTATGCGACCAGTCTCGTTCACAGCAATATCTACTTGCTTAGCATGAGCAGATTTTCTTCATACGTGTGATGCATATTCTGCAGCTGATAAGCAGGGGGCCAGGGCGGATGTGCGTAGGGTATGAGGGTATGCACCTTAATAAGTGCCTGTTAGTTTTCTAATAATATTATTCATAGTGCACACCTTTTGTTTGGTATTCTGACAGTGTTGTTTGTAAGCTAATGTTCTGTCTAGTTCAAACTAAAGTACTTTGGTGTATAACAGTGTTCAAGGACTACTCCTCTACAGTTTCCTACTGGATTTTTGTTACGTAAATGAAAGGCACAAACTTGAATTTTTATGGGGTTGGGTGTCATATGATTGTTCTCGTAGTATGTAGCAAGTTCTCCGAGTGATTTTCCCAGCTTGTCTTAAACCTCTTCAAACATGTTCCCCTGTTCTGCCACTGCTGTATCATCAGCGTAGATGAACTGCTTGACTTTGGTATGAATCGGTTACTCATTAGTGTAGATTTTAATGAACAATGGTGCAAGAACACTTCCTTAGCGTAATCTATTCTTTTGAGTTCTCCAACGGCTGTTCTTGTTTTGAAGAGAAAGGTAGAAAAACTGCAACGATGTCAGCTTGAAACGTTACCTAGCAGAATGGCCACACACCAACACAGATCTACACAGATGGATCAAAGGACTGCAATACAGTAGATAGTGCTTATATTGATGTACAATCAGGCAGCTGTGGCAAATTCGAACTACCTCCGACAGCATCCATATTTACGGCTGAGCTTACAGCCATTTTGAGACCCCTCGAATACGCTGCAAATCTTTCTGAGCGGTTCATTGTGGTATTGTCCGATTCCAGGTCAGCACTGCAGAGTCTACAAACCATTACCTTACGTACAACATTCATGATTCTCGTATACGAGATTATTGCAGTGGCACATCGAATTGAGATACAGGGGAAGAAAGTTTCATTTGTAAGGGTAAAAGCCCATATTGGAATCCCAGGCAATGAGCTAGCAGACAAAGCATCATGATCTCCTTCCACTGAAGGCCAACAGACGTACACTACATTTCCAGCATCGGATAACACCTCCTTGCTTCGTCGACGGTAATTGACGGCGTGGAACGAGTAGCATGGTACCTCTCAACAACGTGGAAAACACCATGCCACTATCCATCCAGATATTCCGAACGTACGTTGGCACCATAAGCGTCCCTACTCGCTCCCATTCAGCAGAGCAATTGCAAAAATGAAATTTCATCATGGTTGTTACCCTTAACACCTGCACAAAATTCAAGTACTACGATCTCCCTTCTGTTCATGTTCAGCTGATACAGTTGCAGATATTAATCACATATTTTTTGGATGTCCACACCACTTTGTTCACACTACTTGTCTGTTAAAAAATTTATTGTCATTAGGATACCAATTTGCACCTATTCTTTCGTCAATTCTCTACAAAAGTGACCAATCTGCCTATTCCGGTTTATATGCATTTCTTTCTGAAATTGGACTGCGAATCTAAAACCTTCACCTAGCATCCATCTTTTCCTAACAGAATTACAACACTGCTACCTCTCTTGTTCCATGATGATGATAATAATAAAATTAATAATCGTATGGCCTCAGCTCCCGTGTGCAGACATTTCAATTTGACGCCATCTGGCTGTCTGCTCGTCAATGTCGACGTTCTGTTTTACTCTAGGCCCACTAGATGGCAGACAGAGTAAACCGGAACTCTCCTGGGCGTCTATGGCTGAGATTTAATTAATTTTGTCGGGTAAACACCAAATGTGTCACCAGAGATTTTTTACATGCCGACATCGTACGACATGAAGTATCGAATGGACTTTTTTCCGCCCTTCAAAAATCCGACTACCTCTGCCGGGTTTCAACCCGCTATCTTGGGATCCGGAGGCCGACACTCTACCACAAATCCACAGAGGCAGCTATGATGATGATGATGATGATGATGATGATGATGATGATGATGATGATGATGATGCTTGTTGTTTAAAGGGGTCTAACATCTAAGGTCATCGGCCCTTAATGGTACAAGATGGGCGACATGATATGATAATTAACATTTTAAAATGTATCCACTGACTAGAATCTAAAACAAATGAAGATGAACAATTCTTTCGAATTTAAAATAATTCGCAATGTCTTATTTTTGGGTAAAATGATAGATGATAGATTATGGTACAACAAGACATTGCCTTAAAATACAATACTATAACATGAAAAATTATTTTTTAAACCCATTAAATATACAAATACAAATTAAAACAGAGTCAAATTAATAAAACGTAGTGAACAATAATACAAATACTAATACGAAACACTATGTTTATATGCGATAAAACAAACAACTATCCCTCATAAAACGGAGGTCTGCTGACTGCTCGTTATCTCGCAGATCGACGAAGTCCACGCACCCCGTAAGGATGTGTTCTACGGTAAAATGATCGCCGCAAGTACACACCGGACGCGTTTCTCCTTTCAGTAAATAGGAGTGCGTTACCATACCGTGGTCTATCCGAAGATGACATAATACCACTGCTTCCCTCCGAGAAGCCCGAAGGGAAGTCCTCCATACCTTCGTTGTACCTTTTATCTCTCTCAGCTTATTTAGAAGTGGAGTGGTCTGCCACTCTATCTCCCAATGGGACACAACCAAATGTCTCAGCTGAGAGCGAAAATCACTTGCTGGAACCTTGTACGGCAACGGAGGCAATGTAACAGCCTCCTTGGCAGCCTCATCAGCTAACTCGTTTCCCTGTACACCCATGTGGCTTGGAAGCCACATAAGCGTGATTCTGGTGCAAGCATCCGAACACCCTGCCAGCAGGTCCTGGATCCGCTGCACCAGAGGATACCGAGGAAAACATGTATCAAAAAACTGCAGCGAGCTCAAGGGGTCGGTACACAGCAGAAAGTGTCTACGTTCATTGGACAGTGCGTACCGCAGAGCTTCACAGATAGCATTGAGCTCTGCTGTGAACACACTACAGGTTCCAGGGAGAGCAAAAAGAAACCTATCATTGTCGACAACAAACGCACAGCCCTCCTGTTCCATGACCTACTCAGGCGTACCACTGGAAGTCATAAATGGCCTTATGATGAGAAAGTGAATCCATCTCTCCTGTATTCGAACAACAAATAAAATGTATAGATGCATAAGTTCCAATAAATCCATTCTTTACATAATTCACTGGCTACATGGGCTTTGTCCCGAATGCCATTAAAAACATGGTCAATGAAGGTGCACAGTTTGGTCATCTCTCATAACGTTGGTCACAACTTTGTAAAATATTTCATAATATTGTTTATGGTTGAATCACCACCACTAAACTCTGCTGACAGACGTCAACGACTGCCCCGCTCGTCGATAGGAGAAATACCGCGCGCCTGATTTTTAGTTCAAGTGCTCTCACTGTTGACAGTCACAGGTGAAACAACACAATTATTCAAGTTATATTTGTCTTACCAACTCCTTGACTGAACATACATCAATATAACAAAAATGAAGTGTTAATGTACACCCAACCGCACAAAAATTGGTCATCGCAGAAGCTGGCTTTCTTCAAAAATACTTTTGTTTGAAATAGGATGAAAATATTGTGAAGGTGGTAGGACTGAGTATCGTCTCTTCGGGCAACGGGTATCCACAGTTGACAAAAATCCTCATGTTTCGAGAATGTATAAAATTAAATATTTCTTTCTGCTCAATTTTTGTGAAGTCAAATGTACATCAAATGGGTACGTTTGATGCACAACATCTTTATTAGTAATACTATTTCTTTAAAAAAATATCTAGATTTAATACCAAAGCCGTTTCATTAGAAGCCCTGGATTGTTAACACAATTTATTTGAACAGAGTCTCTCACAGAATGCCTGATAAGTGGTAACCCGAGGATCGGTTGCAGATCTCTTCTCTTTCTCCATGCTCACCCCGTAAACTGACCGCGGAACATAACCTTGGTAGCCTAATTTTGGTATATCATGGGCCATCCTTAAACGATTCTCTTGGTAGAGTTTCTCTACCTTTTCTATTATGGCAGGGTCAACAGGGCCTAACAGATCATTTTCACTAGCTTGCACTTTAACTTTCGGCCCATGTTCTCTCCAGAAGTCTTCCATAGGTGTGCCAATGGCACGAGATTGCACTCGATCCCAACTGATGGCACATTCCGCCCAACCATTGGGTAAAGGCTTATGTAGATTTACTTTGAGAGTGACTTGATCTCCATCTTTTTCCAACGTGCTATATTCAACATTACGCAGCCATATCTCTTTGGGCGGTTTAATGTCCTCCATTTGCTTCTGATAAGAAGTGATATAAGGAGTTTTACGCACCATCAGCACGGATTCTTCATCTTCGAATACCTCGTCTGCATTATCTACTGTAACAGCAGGGGACATGACGTATTGGGGACGGGTTTTACGGACCTGATGTGTAAGTTCATCATCAGGATGACATTCTTTAACAACAAATGTTTCTCGCGGGTCAGTATGAAGTATAGGCTTCGGGAGCCAACCATGATTGAAGGTTACTTTCTGACATCTTTGCAGCAATGTTTCATAATCAATTTGTGTTTCAGGAGTCTGAGGAGGTTTCTCTAACTCTTCCACCCAGCTACGCGACCAGGTGTAAATTTTATGTGGCACCGGCTTCGGTGTCCTGAAAGAAAAGTTTTGAATTCAGGTATTTTTAATCAGTTCTCTTAAATAAGTAAGCATCAGAGTAATAGTTTGTAATAATAATAATAAAAATATATTTTTAGGAACTAAATCAGACAATATATGCGTCTAAATAATCTAAAATCATGTAATGAAATACTTCTCTAGATATAGACTAACTAACACAGTTAGCGGGTCGGTCGTGGCTTTAAGAGGAAGTAGAAGTGCGCAATCCTCCTTTCTAAACACTGATGAGGAAAAACTGAAGAGTTATCACCAGTGGCGGCTCGTGGTATCTGAAGCTGGGTGTTGCACCAATATTTTGAGTGTCACGTTTTTATAGCTTATAGAAAAAGACAAGAAACTGTTATCGATAAGTAATGAACTAATTTCCTACTAAAACCTTAATATTTCCTAGGTTGTAATTGCCATATATAAAAGGCTAATTATACACCGTAACTACAGTCACTCTTAATAATAATGTTATTGGCTTTACGTCCCACTAACGACTTTTTACAGTTTTAGGAGACGCCGAGGTGCCGGAGATCTTTTACATGCCAGTAAATCAACTGACACGAGGCTGACGTATTTGAGCACCTTAAAATACCACCGGACTGGGCCTGGATCGAACCTGCCACGTTGGGGTCAGAAGGCCAGCGCCTCAACCGTCTGAGCCACTCAGCCTGGCACAGTTACTTTTGCCTCACTTGAATTGAAAATTCGCACTCCTGATTTTCATTCAAGCAAGATGTTGGTAAGATGGTGGGTGGCCTGGTATGGCGTGGAAAAGAAATTACCCAGCAAGTTGGCCGTGCGGTTAGGGTCGCGTAGCTGTGAGCTTGCATCGGGGTATAGTGGGCTCGAACACCACTGTCGGAAGCCCTGAAGTTGTTTTTCCGCGGTTTCCAATTTTCAAACAAGGCAAATGCTGTGGCTGTGCCTTATTTAAAGCCACGGTCGTTTCCTTCCAACTTCTTGCCCTTTCCTATCCCATCGTCGCCGAATCACCTATCTGCGTCGGTGCAAAATAAATGAAATTTGTAAATTTAAAAAATGGAAATGAATTACCGTTGCGAGAGAAGAGAAAGTAGGAATGAAGTAATCTCCGCAGAGTGGCGCAATCTAACGGGGACATTTGGAACTGTTTCTTGGTAGGGGACTTGCTAGTCTCGTGCAACTCCCTGAGGCCGATACTGGCGAGCATGCTACCTGATGTTGTGCAGGCTTAGGCTCGTCCCTGCTGAGGTACACAACGCAGTGCTGTCCGTTGGGGAGTTGCCGTAGGAAAGCGAACCCCCTGAGTTTGATTCGAAGCCAGTAGCGTTTGTTGGTCCGTTACAAAGCACTAGTACAGCAAATGACCGAAGATGGTTGATTTTAACATGTTTCGAATACATGTTAGGTTTATTAAACTAAAACATTAGAAGAAAAGACGACAAATGAAGTGCAAAATTATTCGGAGTTGTGCAACCCTGTAACAATACCACGCACCGCCTCTGGTTATCACCCTCTGAAAAATTAGGTTATCTGCAAAGGAAAGAGAGGCACCACGAAGGCTGTGAAAATGAAGACTCTCTAAGCTTCCTAATACCGTGTCTCTTTCTACTGTATGCTCAAAATATATTTGCTTCGATTGTTAGTTTATGTACTACTGAGCACATCTTTATGTACACTGACGTCTAGATCGCAAACCACATCAAAGGACAGATGTTGTTCGAATATTGGATTGAAGGACGGTTGCTCTATGACCTAGAGAAAAAACCCTGTTAGACTACATTTAAGTAAAAATAAACCTCTTTATTTTACTGGAGAAGTAAACGCAGACTCTCCCCCAGTGTATTGATTTTATACGCACTGCATTCAAAGTTGCAATGACTGTCGTTCTCACGACCTCTCTGAGGTATCATCCCGGAGGCCAATGGGTCCTCAGAGAGCACCAAAGAAGTTAATAATGTAGCACATTTTGATGTTAATTTACACAAAGGAACTAGGCAAATTTAGGGAAAACCTACCAACCGATTGCTGCCCCAAAATGAATCAAACTAGGCAAGATGAGAAATAAGGTAATGTGCTATTTGTTTCCTCGCCGGTTATGTACACCCTTTGAATCCGAAAACTAAATCGAGGATGAAGAAAAATGGCGGGAATCCGAAACTAAATTGGGGATGAAGAAAAATGGCGGCAGATAAAGTAACTTCATTTTGTTTAGTCCGCGGTAGAAAGGTAAAAACAACAGATAAAGGTATATCTTGTGATGATTGTCGTAGATGGTTCCAGAAATCCTGTGCTAAAGTTGCAAAGAGTGAATTTGAAAATTTATGACCTGATCCTGATGCAAAATGGTTCTGTAAGAGGGCGGACTGTAAACAAACAGTGAACCTAAGAAACATCGTTGATGAAATGAAAGACAACATTTCAAAGCAGGTGAGTGAAGTTAAAAGAAATTTATTGAGTGAGATGCTGAAAGTTCGTGAGTCAGCCGATTTCACGAATGATGTGCCGCACCTCATTACTTCCAAATCTTGCATTTGTATTTTACAGATATCACATTCTTTTCGATATCGCAGGTCAGTCTGTTATGACAGCTTAGTGTTCTCTATACAATACTTGACGTGTAGTTCGTCCCGATTAGACAGATGGCACCTAATATTACAGAGAATTGCCAAAGCATTTCTTTCTAGCTTACCTTTGATTCGAGTTATCTCTGGTAGTCTGACAATAATTAGTTTGGATAAGTGATGGAGACGTTGACCTGCGAGATGGCTTTTTTCTCGTACAAATGGTACTATAAAGGATTTAAGCGTTTTTAAAAGCCTCTCAATGTTTGGAGTCGTGAATATGACGATTTCAATTTCGATATATTTATCCTACGTATCCTTTCTTGGCTCGCAATAGTTATGCTAAGTTGTTTACTGAGAGATAGATCCCTTGTTTAATGTATTATTCTTTATAATTTTGTGTCACCCCCGCGGTGTAGGGGTAACGTGCTTACCTCTCACCCGAAGGCCACGGGTTCGATTCCCGGTCAGGTCACAGATTTTTACCTGGATCTGAGGGTTGGTTCGAGTTCCACTCAGCGTACGTGTTTAAAATTGAGGAGCTATCTGACGGTGAGATACCGGCCCTGGGCTAGAAATCTAAGAATAACGGCCGAGAGGATCCGTCGTGCTGACAACACGACACTTCGTAACCTGTAGGCCTTCGGGCTGAGCAGCAGTCGCTTGGTAGGCCGCAGTCCTTCGGGGCTGTTGCGCCATGGGGTTTAGATTTATAATTGTTCTGCAGACTTATTTCACTGTCCTTCCTTTCTTTTAATGCCTGCTTATGTGTACTCGTTCCTGCAATAGAGCGAAAGGTAGCACCGATCCCATTATTTTGTGTGTGTGATGAGTTTGCTTGTTGTTTTGATTGGAGACCATTCAATTCTCTGTAGCTTCGACGTTTGATAGATAGATAGATAAAGCCTTTATTTTCTGTGGCGAAGTTAGGGCTCTTGGCCCTTTCTTACACTTAACCACACACATATTATTATTATTATTCCATACAATATATACATGCAAAGAAGAATGAAAGAAAAAGTAACTGCCTACATAATACAGGTTTGAGGAAAAAGAAAAAGAAATCAATACACAACAAAAGAAATAAGAATGTAAAAATACTAATAAGCTTAATAAAAATACTAAATGAAAATTTAACTAATTGTATCCTTGCAAGACTAATTTAAATTATTATATTAAACCAATATTTATTTTATTGTGCAATAATCTCATATCATTTTCACACACAATCACTCGTTCCACTCATACTGGTACTGTACCTTGCTGGAAGCACTTAACGAGGAACTGCTGGTAGGAGGTTTTAAATATACTTTTTGATGCAGCATCCTTGATGTCTTTGGGAAGAGTATTCCACCATCCCGAAGCGGTGATAGTAAATGATCGATGGTATGTGGTTGTTCGGTGGACAGGTATTTCTACGAGGGACACTGAGCGAGTATCATGGAGATGTAAAGAACCAAGGTGACGAAAATTGCTGGAGAGATAAGCAGGAATGTCTTCCGAAAGTACCTGTTACATAAGAGTATTTGCATGTAGTTTACGCCTGTCGTCTAGTCGTAACCAAGATAATTGTTTATAGTAGGGAGAAACTCGAGTGTCATACCGTAAATCCATAGCATATCTAAGACAAGCATTTTGAGTGCGTTGTAGTTTCAAGCTTAATTCTTTTGTTATATCCGTAAGAATTACATCACGTTATGGTTTAACGCTGATACCGTTCGATTCATGTTCGCCTAGATGTGCGATATGAATACGTGCTATGCGGCGTGTAAGTTATTTACATTATGTGTTCAGACTGGGTAGACCAGGCCTCTTTGCGGCGACCCAAGTTGTTGGTGTGTGCTCATGAGCCGTTGATTGAATCATGTCATTCTGTTACGATTTTTGTCGTAACGTGTCTTGCTATTATATTTTTATACCCTCTGCTTCGCATGTTTGGTCTCTGAGAGTATGTGTGTGTTGAGTGGTTATCGGACCTGCGTTACTTTTCAGTGTCTTATGGATATTTGTTTTTGTCATTATTCTTATTTTATCTTGCCATTGTTTACGGCTTCCTCAGTCGATTAATATGTTTATTTCGGGATTTGGCTCTCATTTTACCTGATTTCTGACTCATGTTTATTTGTTTCTCTAATTATGGAAACTCCTTTCTTACTCTCTTGTATTCCATATTGGGGGACAACGTTGCTCAACGTCCGTAGGTTTAACCTTATAAAATACCCTAACACGTGCGTTCTGGGTGGTGCTAATAGAGCAATAACAACAATAAGATGCCGCCGTACTGCCCTACAGGGCCTCATAGTTTTAACAATCGAGAAATCAACTTAAATAACAATAAAAACAGTCCTTCTGAGGACTCGCATTTCCAGACCCGAACCTTCGGCTCTCAGTTAACAATCTGCCAACTTTACATCGAAGTAATCAGTAAGGCAAAAAGTGAATACTTATCCACTCCGTGGATGCAGTTGTGCTTCAGGACACTCATACAGAACATGACCTTCAACTGAATTGTAGGGGTAAAATTCCAGGATACCAATTAGCAACAGCAGTAAATCATCCTAAATATGGCATTGTAACTTTGGTCAGGAAAGATATAGCGAACAACTAAAATGGAACGCACAAACAGAGGAAGTGAGATGCAAAGCTGCCAGGGTGCTCGGTTTTATGCATAGAAGCCTCCGTGGTTGCAAGTCAAATGCTATACGGACGGCTTACCTGACACTAGTGAGACCTATACTAACGTATGGTCTACCTGCTTGGCACCCTACCACTGCAGCTAACCTTCACAAACTAGAAGGAATCCAACGTCGCGCTGAACGACTAATTAACAAGAACAGCTGCCTGTCTTCCCTCCCGTCAATCGCCTCCTTGTGTAAACAAAGCGACATCACCTTCTTACACAAATCCCTCACAGGGGCCATTCACCTTTCACCATTCCCTCGGCTCTCCTTATCTTACAGCTCCGTCCGTAGAGGCAAAGGGGTGTGTCTTATACCCCCCTTTGCGCGAACTGGGTCCTACAAACTAGGTTTCTTTGCTCGTTCAGCGCGGCTTTGGAACGATCTACCCGCCGACATTAAATGCAGAAATGTAAATATAGTTAAATGTTATGTTAAGAAGCACATACGGTGAGAAAATGCATGTGAACATGTGGAAGAATGAATGAGGGAGTGAAAGGTTGTATAAATGAGAAATATGTATATATTAGGCTATACTTTGTTACTTTACCTGTAAATAGTGTATATGACGGTTTTACTTTAGGATTTAGGTAATTATTTCAGAGGTCAGGGGGCACAACGTGTAGGGGGCTTGTCCTTTTCCCCTGACCTTCCATAGATGCTGTAAAGGTTTATGGTAAATAAATAATGAATGAATGAATGAACTATGATGTACTTGAAAATGCTGTGAATCAAACTTTCTTCTCCTCATCTATACAAGTGCAGAATTTTGTGATAACTAATGTATATAAACCACCTACAGTCAATTGGCCAGATCCCATAGTGCTGGTACCTACAGAAAATAACAAAATCATTGGAGACTTCAACAGTCACCACAGTTTATGGGGATATGATGAGTGCGATGAGAATGGTGACAGACTGCTTGAATGGATGGACAAGAGAGACCTTAAGCTAGTCTATGATGCTAGGGACATAGGGACGTTCCACTCTGGCCGTTGGAATAAAGACTATTCACCCGATCTCTGTTTCGTTTCTTCCAATCTCATGGCAACATCCCCAGTACACAGGCTAGTACTGAAAAATTTCCCTCAAAGTTAGCATAGACCCATAATTTAAAAAATTGGCCTGCAGATACCTGCCATTAGGTCTATACCTAAACCTCGCTGGAACTTTCAAAAAGCCGATTGGAATGTTTATGCTTTACACACAGATGCCAATTTTAGATGGATAGCTCCAACTTCAAAAAAATTATGGTAAGTTTGTTGGACTAATAAAACCTGCCGCAAAAAGAACCATTCCTCGAGGCTATAGGAAGGATTACATTCCAGGTTGGAATGAGGAAACCAGTCGCTTGTCTGCTAAATATGAGGAAGAATGTAGTCAGGAGAAAGCAATTGAACTCCTCAAATCCTTAGATAATGCTAGAAGAGAGAAGTTGGTAACAACTGTAAGGGATCTTAACACACATTCCAGCATAAAAGCATGGTCTCTCATTCGCAAGCTCGATCCAACTCCCACACCGTCAATAAATTACTCCTCAATTAATGTGGAAACCATAGCTAACCACCTCGTCTCAACATCGCTGATTTCGGATAAGAAATTCACCAAGCAGGTTAAATCGGATCTAAGGCAGAGAAAACAAGACATCCAGCCACATGACCAGTATGCAAGTCCATTTTCTCCAGAAGAGGTGTAAAAAGGTTTGGACACACTCAAAAATGGTAAAGCTGCAGGACTCGATGGCATATACCCTGAACTTATAAAGAACTGTGGTTCAGCTACCAAACGTTGGCTTGCTTCTTTCTTCAGTGATGTTCTGCAATCAGGCCGCCTGCCTGCTCTATTCAAAACAGCTAAAATTATTGCTATCTTGAAACCAGGTAAGTATCCCAAATCACCCCAAAGCCATAGATCCATATCTCTACTAAGTGTTACATACTTCTAGAAAGACTAATCCTCAATAGAATATCTCCTGCAATTGAACACCTTATTCCTCTTGAGCAATTTGGTTTCCGGCATGGTCGAGACTGCGGTGATCAGGTTCTTGCTTTGGCTTCCTTCCTTGAAGCAGGATTCGAGAGGAAAATGAAAAATCTATCTGTGTTCCTTGATCTCACGGCAGCTTATGACACCGTTCGGAAAGAAGACCTTCTCCTGAAACTCATCAGGACTATACCATGTCTTAAAATTTTTATCAGGGTGAAAATACGCTCAGTAATATATTTTTCAAAATTCATACAGAACATGTCCATAGCAGATTCCATGAACACAATAATGGCTTGCCACAGGGATCAGTCTTGTCTCCCATTCTCTTCAACTTACACATCCATGATCTCCCAGAAACCGTATCTCGCAAGTTCATCTATGCAGATGATATCAACCTCACCATACAAACAACAGAGGCAGAAGACATTATATTCCAAAACCTTGACAAGATGGGTGATTATTTTAAAAAATGGCGCCTGAAACCTAGGCCACTAAAGACAGAGGTAGCTGCGTTCCACCTAAATAACAGGCTGGCAAACTATCTAACTACGATCAGGTTCGGAACCCACACACTGTAGTGTAATACCAACCCAAAATATCTTGGTGTAACTTTAGGCAGGTCCTTAACCTATCGACGCCATGTTGAGAAACTGGCTGCTAAGCTTAAAAGCCGTAACAACTTGCTGGGTAGACTAGCTGGTACTTCATGGGGCGCAGATGCATGCACACTACGAACAACTGCTCTAGCAATAGTATATTCACCAGCTGAAAAGTGCTCCTCTGTATGGCTCCCACACTAGCCTGGTTGATGTCCAACTCCACCATACAATGAGAATTATGTCTGGTATATTGCGCTCTACTCCTATTCAATGGTTTCCATTACTGAGCAACATTCAGCCTCCTCACATCAGACGGCAAAGCGCCCTTGTTAGACTGTGGACCAGGATAGCGAAGAATAGTTACCTCCCAATAAATCAGGATACAGATGAAAATGCCGTAATTAGACTCAAGTCACGAAAACCTGCCTGGAAGACGGCAAAGGAATTAGTTCATTCACATTTCAAGCCTGATGAAATATGGAAACGCGAATGGTCTCAATCACACCCTCATTTCATTGTCATCATCAGGGATCCAACTACGAAGTTGCCTGGGTTCAACCTTCCTCGCTCCATCTGGACCACACCCAACAGGATACGCTGCGGAGTAGGAAGAAGTGTTTCTGCTCTGCATCACTGGGGCTGGAAAGACTCTCCAGCTTGTGAATGTGGTGCTGAAGTGCAAACCATCCTGCACATTCTGAAGGACTGCCCTCTGCGAGCTTTTGCTGGTTCCATCGAGGACATTCACCGAGTGGCTGGAAGAGCTGTACATTCGTCTCTAAAAGACTGAAAGACCCCCCACATTAACCTATTTTAATGTGGAGTTTGTATATATATATATATATATATATATATATTGTACGCATATAAAGTCCATTTTTTGTGCCTGTTAAGAACTTGTTCATAGTCGATTGACAACTGTAGCATCATACGCTAAATAATAATAAATAATTCCATATTTGTTTATATTTCTGCCAGTCTTGATTCACTAGCACCATTGATTTATGGGGATGTAATCTGTATGGGGATTTTCGGAAGCCAGTTTTTTAAAACCTTCACGTTACCTGGGGAGCTGTTGAACCTTATTCTTTGAATGCTGTTATTTTCACCTTGAGGTAGTAAATACTTACGTTACCCCTACACCGCGGGGGTGACACAAAGTGATAAAGAATAACACATTAAACAAGGGATCTCTCAGTAAACAACTTAGTTAATTATGGCAAGCCAAGAGAGGATAATTAGGATAAATACCTCGAAATTGAAATAGTAAATACTTTGGATCAGGTACTAAGAAAACTGACTGATAAGTCAAGTGATTTTTACTGTGGTTGGAGTATCATTACACATTATGCATGTGAGTATTTGACTCCTCTGAATCCCAATTAATTTGTTTTTATGCTATTCTTCAGACCGTTTTCCTTTGCCTTTATTTTAATAAACTTAATTCATTGAAATTAACTTCTACTCCTCGTTATTGTCTCTCTGTTTTGGGAAGATGCCTTTTAAGCTTTTTTCATTAGTCTAAAAGGCCCGTATTCAGCTCCTGGCAGTTATTAACCAGTTTCGACCGATCCAAAAAGGCAGGTAATATAAATGATATGCAGAGCGTGGTGCGGTCGAAATGTTCCATCGAAGGATTGAATTTCGGTGAAGCAGAGCTGAATTCGCTCATGACCCAGATTTACCTCACGTAGCATTTGCACGTTATTGTCTGTGATTCGTATACTTCAGATCAACATAGTTTCTCTGTATGTATTTTTGTTAAGTCTTGCACGTAACATTCATGACCTTATTTTGATTTCCATTGTTGTTTTGCGATATTCCCCTCGTGTTGCCCCGCTCACTTTATTTGTGAACTATGGAGAATGAAATTGAAACGATACCCAATAGTCCTCCCGGTGTTGAACCATGTAAGAATAATGATATTTCAGATGATTGTACTTCCCCTCAATCCAGTGCAAATCGCAGCGATGCTGATGTCGAGGTTAACAATTGTGTCAATGAGCCTATCCCTGATACAAATATGAATGTTGTAGACCAGATTTCCCATTCTGTTGCAAGTACAGTAAGTCATCCCATTTCAGCCCTGATTTGGACATAGTTCTTAAATGGAAATTAAAATTATCTCAGTCATAGAATTCTTGGAAAAGGTTGAAGACATCGTGGCATGTACCACAAAGTCCCTAGATCTATTTCTTCCCGTCATTCCTCGTATGTTCTAAGGTTGTGCCAGCAAGTGGTTTCGGTTGTACAGACACAAAATTCGATGCTGGGCTGATTTCACAAAAAAGCTTAAGGTAATGTTTGGCCTATCTGATACGGACTTCATTCTTAAGCAAGAGATACTTAGGAGAACGCAAGGTCAGGAAGAATCTATCGACGAATACGCTACCGGTATTCTAACATTATTAAATCGCCTTGAAGTTAGCGTCCACGAACGGAAATCTTCGACACTTTCTACCGTAATTTAGCCCCTCGGTACAATTTGTTCTAAAAGAGGTCTGAGGTAAATTGCGTAGACAACATAATCAGTTTTGGTCTCGTGAAATCGAGTAAAAACTTCACCTGAACAATCTACATTTAAGAAATTGCAACACCATGAAGGCATTGGTCGTTTGTGTTGATTTTCTAGATATGGAACGTTGCCATGCAGATATGTAAACGATCAAAGTTTCAGACCCATTGGATTGTTGTTACAAGTCTCCGCACGTGATTGGTCGCGGAGGAATCAACTCCAGTATACGGACTCTGGTGTAGCGTAGTTGACTTGCAGACTGTGCAGTGAAGTGTTCCCTGTCAAACATACCTCGACGACAGAGAAGAGCACGCAATCAACAACTGTCGCCGTTTGAGAGGGCTCGGATAATTGGGCTGTGTGAGGCTGGATTATCGCTAAGGACTGTCGCTGCACGTGTTAGCCGACAGGCATCTACAGTAAAACGTGTATGGCAGCAGTGGTCAAATGAACGTAGACACACTCGTAGACCTGGCACAGGCCCAGCGCAACAGACAACTGTGAGAGAGGATCGCCGCATCATTCGGATGGCCCGGATTGACCCCCATGCAACAGCAGCGCAAATTCGAGCAGCTGTGGCACCCCACGTTACACAACAAACAGTTGGTAATCGCTTGCGTGCAGCTGGCTTACGAGCCCGTGTCCCTGCAGAGGGTGTTCCATTGACCCCACAACAGCGACGTGTAAGGCTGGCCTAGTGTCGACAAAGATCGACGTGGGTCGACGAATGGCATAGGGTCGTCTTTAGTGATGAATCGCGCTTCTGTCTTGCCCGCAGTGATCGCCGGAATCGTGTGCGCCGACGTACCGGGCAGAGGGGCCGCCCAGATCTTATTGTCGAGAGGCACACAGGGCCAGCATTATGGTCTGGGGAGCTATTGGCTTTAATGTGTAATGACAATTAGTGCTTGTTGAGGGCACTATGGCTGCTCGACAGTACTTTGATGGGTTACTCAATCCAGTGGTTGTCCCTATGATGGCGAACATTGCTAATGGGATGTTTCAGCAGGACACTGCCCGGGTTCACACTGCACGCATCTCTAGAGAAGCTCTCCACGACATCACAACCTTAGAATGGCCCGCCAGATCCCCGGACCTCAGTCCTATTGAGCATGTGTGGGGCATGATGGGTAGACAACTGGCCAACCGTCCTCAGCCACCCACAACTCTGGAACAAATCACCCGTGCAGTGCAGCAAGCATGGGCCACAATTCCTCAGGAAGCGATCCAGGGCCTTATTGACTTCATGCCTCGACGAATTCATCAATGTATTGCAGCTCGTGGTGGGCACATCCTGTATTGATTGTTGTCCAAACTTGCGGTCAGAGAGCCCTGAAAGTGTAATCATGGAATCAAAACCAAACACTCGTCCTGCATGTTCAATTGCAGTAATGTAGCACAACTCCTTCTGGCTGTTGCAATTTCCATTTTCTTCAGTGTATCACTCAAAGCTAGCTTTCTAAATGAACAATAACCCTGCAGATACTTTTATGCATAGAGTAGAAACTAAAGTGTGATCCTGAACCTAGTAACGTTCGGCAGTTAATCTAGATGTACTTAATCTTCCAATTCTTCCACACTCGTACCTAGAATATCATGGTGCAATGCCTTTCTTCAGCATCTTTATGCACCCACCTGAATCTCAGCTCAGACTAATTTTGTTTAGACATCTACCACTACAAGACAAAACCACTGAGTATGAAATGAGTTTCCCTCATATTCAAGACTGAGTTACATCATTCCCAAAATAAAGCATTATATGCCTACCTATAATGATCTTTATACGTTGTCTCTTTCGAAAACACGTCCAGAGGCATAATTTCTTCGTAATATTTCGTCTAAAGTTTCTAAAGGTAACCTTGAATACTGAAAACAATGCCCGCTCTTCAGTTGTCACTATATACGAGGTGACATTTAACAGAACCAAGTGATAATGTTCTGAAGAATTTGTAGGTTGATTTTATTCATATTTTTATAGCCGGACGGAGTGGTTCAGGTAGTAGAGTGCTGAGCTTCTCTAGTCCAAAATGGCGAGTTTGATCCTGACTCATTCTAATGGTATTTAATTAATTGCTCTTCAAATTCGTCAGTCTCGTATCGGTAGATTTCCCTCGGCAATAAAAAACGTAGGTGTATTCAAAACCTGTAAAATGAATGGGACGTAAAATTAATTACATTCTTGATGTTATAAGGGTGAGCCATTTAGGAGGGAACCTGAAGAAAAGATAACATGGGACCGATCCCTCGAGAGATTAAAATAAATTAGGGAAATCAAATAGACTTCAATTAGCCCGCCTGGTGGCCATGATCGTTAAGGCGCTGAAGTCTAAAAACGGTCTAACACCGAGGTTAGCCGGTTCGAGTCCCGTTGGTCGAAAAAATTTTCACCATCAGAATGTTGGCCGGCAGGGTAGGGGAGGTGGTGGTATACAATTTCTAATCACTAGATTGCGTGCCAAAAGCCTGGATTAAATTCCAAACCTCTCCGCAGTGCTCATATGGAGTGAGGGCATATGACGCTGTTGATGGTGATTCGTCCGTCGGATGGGGACGTTAAGCCTTGAGCAGACCCCTTGGTGCTATTCGACAGGAGTAGGCTATGTGCCGGCACCGGGTTTCACCCTCTCCCTACTATCATATATCACGTCATTCATTTCATCTCTCATTAACTCCTCTGATGAGGTTGACGTCAGGAAGGGCATCCGGTCATAAAAAACCGCCACGACAAATTCATCTCACCTCATACCCGACCCCGTAGGGAAACGGGACAAGGGTTGGACAAACAACAAATAGACTTCAATTCCAGTAAACCAAATTTTACATGAGAGAAGATCTGTATTTTAACTTGTCTGAAATATTATCAATTTACGTATTCATATTGTACAAGAATACTTTTCTTATCAATTGACTACAACTGAACCTATCTCCGTTATATATTGCTATAAATGTAACTAAACATTGACAGAGGTTTCTGACTTCCAGGATATAAAATATAATAAAATTAATTAATTTATCTATTGAAAGAAAATTAGAGTACACGATGCCATATTGACTTATAATTTGATTTCTGCCTGTCTGGATGTATCTTTAATCATGCATCAATTTAAAATGGCAGAATATAATTTCATGAAAATTGGTGTTTATGTTACGGGCGAGTGAGATCTTGGCTATATTTTGTTCAAAAAGCTCATCAGGAGGGGCGCTTCGGAGGGGCCCTAAAATAAAAGAACTCCGTTAAAGTTAGTTTTACAGGGAAAATGTTCAGGAAAAATTTCATTTAGGATCATATTTCGAATCTTTTTTCGTTACACGCCACTTTTTGATTTTAAAAAATAACGGAAATCTCAATGCAGATTATATGAAAGTTGAAGTCCAAGAGCCGATGACTAACTCCAATGGAGAGTTGCTATGGAGACGTCACAGGATTTGTACATCAGGCTCTACTTTTTGAATATTTCCGCTTGCCAAGGAACTATTTCCAATCTATCTTTCATTTGTCGTAGAGAAGATATTCTATTTTTATATGTCCTTTTTAATACGTGAAGAATAAGGGTATAACATTGGCGGTCCTGTGAAAGTTGAAGTTCAAGAGCCGATAATTAACTTCAGTGAAGAGTTAATTTTGTGATCTCACGATCTAAAGGCTCTGTACAACTGGTTGTATCTTTTTAATATTTCAGCTTGCTAATGAACTACTTTTAACCTAACGTTTATTTTTCATAAGGGAGACATTCTAGGCCTTCATTTAGTATCAATTTTACCCCCGTTTTTATGCATTTTTTTACATTTACGAAAGCAATATTAAATAGAAGGAAGGTTCAACCTTTTCAATACTCTGTTATTAAGTTGAACCAAATAGAAGTTACAACCGATTCATTTATAATTTATGATTCAATTTTTGCTCTGCTTTGCTATTTGGGTGATAATGACGCTTCAAATGTGTTAAAACCGGTCCCAAATGAACAGGTTGTAACTTTTATTTGGGTCAACGTAATAATAGAGTATTGAAAAGGTGGATCCTTCCTTTTATTTAATATTGTATATTTCTCTATTCAATAAGGGACAATCACAAAATTTTTAACTTTACCAAAGCATGCAAGAACGTATGTAAATAAACATGGCAGCACATTTGAGTAAAAAGGAGCATGTTTTCATATATATCATACCTATCATATCGTGGTCAACTATTAGAGAGGATCTGCATACAAACTTTCACTGAATTATATTGTTCTTTCAGGATCAACTTCCCAAGGAACTATTTCCTATCTGCCGTTGATTAGTCGTAAAGAAGACATCGCAAGCCTTCTTCATTATTTTTTTTTTTATTTTTTTATTTTTTGCTAGTTGCTTTACGTCGCACTGACACAGATAGGTCTTATGGTGACGATGGGACAGGAAGGGGCTAGGAGTGGGAAGGAAGCGGCCGTGGCCTTAATTAAGGTACAGCCCCAGCATTTGCCTGGTGTGAAAATTGGAAACCATGGAAAACCATTTTCAGGGCTGCCGACAGTGGGGTTCGAACCTACTATCTCCCGAATACTGGATACTGGCCGCATTTAAGCGACTGCAGCTATCGAGCTCGGTCTTCATTTTTTTTCTTTAGAGTAAACTAAACTTAGATAATACAAGTACTGTATTCAGTTTGTGCTATGCCTTCTTGAAAGAGAAGCTACTTATGTGTCAAATCGAGTACAACTAAGCGTGCTCGGGAATCATGCTCACGTGAGTTGTAGGAACAGAGATCTCAGCTTCTTGGGTCTGCTAGACAGGGACAGAGGCAAAGTCGGTGGCTGAACGTGATGAGTGATTATCAGCAGAGAGCTCATTTAAAGACAGTACAGCTACCCGACCCTCAAATTGGTCTACAATTGTACGAAATCGTCGAAAGCCACATGGTACATGGACCCTGTGGTTCCCTAAATCAACAGTCTCCATGAATGAAAGATGGCCATTGTTCTAAAAATGTATCCGAGGTATCATAAGTTAAAATAATAGCCACTGAAGAAAAGATACCCAACGTACAGGAAGCGACATCCAATTTCTGGGATTCAAAACTCTTAAAAAGGAGGGCAATGACTTACATACTTCTGGATGGATGGTACCATAAGCTCCAGTGTTCTCACGAATGTTCCTAACCCACATCAACGTTGAGTACTGCAGCAGTGTGAAGTTCAAAAAGTACAATATATATGTAAGTACGTAAATAAGGGGAGTGATCAGGCAACATTCAGTGTACAAAACGAATTTGACGAGATTGCTTCACACCAGAGTGGTCGTTATATCAGCAATTCAGTGATGGGCTAGGGAATCTTTTCGTTTCCCATACAGGAGAAAAACCGCCCGGTTATTCACCATCACATTCATCTCGAAAATGGTCAAGAAGTATATTTTGAGCTCCATAATGCTTTTTTTTCTATTGGCTTTACGTCGCACCGACACAGATAGGTCTTATGACTACGATGGGACGGGAAAGGCCTAGGAATGGGAAGGAAGCGGCCGTACAGCCCCAGCATTTGCCTGGTGTGAAAATGGGAAACCACGGAAAACCATTTGAAGGGCTGCCGAGAGTAGGGTTCGAACCCACTATCTCCCGAATACTGGATACTGGCCGCACTTAAGCGACTGCAGCTATCGAGCTCGGTCTCCATAATGTTAGCGACCGCGTTGATAATCCTCGAAACACTAACCTCACGGTCTTCTTTAATCTTTGTCAGTAGACTTCTTTACAGGAATGCCGTTGTATAACGAATTGTAAAATTATTACACCTTCAAAAAGCAGACTGGGTTCTCCTGAAGGCGGAAGGTGGTTGCGCCAGTGGAGAGTTGCAGAGTGTTCCAGGTGTAAGAAAAGACCTCGCATTTGGAAGCATAAATGCGATCCAGCCAAGTAACAGCGAGTGCTACCACCGTAGACTTCTGCTCTACACTGTCAGAGGAACTGCTTCCTTCCAAAACCTGAAACAATTGAAGGAGTGGTGCAACGACCTACTAGGCTGCTTGCATTGTCATAGGCCTTCTTCAGGATGACTCTCACTGCTAAGATCCTCACTGAGGCCACTCTCAACAGATGTGCCTCATAGTTATAATTATTTTCAATAGTGGTGGTATTTTGTAACATAAGTGACGCCATGGATCTTTGGTACAATCTTAGCCCTCTCCCATCCCTCCGTCACCGAAAACCTTCGATGGGTTAGTGTGACGTTAAGCAAGTAGCAAACAAACAAAAAACAGTTATGATTTATGACAAATGAACAAAATTATAAATTAGCCGCGAAACAGTTAAGGTCACAAAATCTCATCTGCAATATAGCAATTCAATAATAGGATATCCAAACTAGAAACCCTTTCGATAATAATTAATTGATACATTGACTAAATATAGAAAGGATGAGACAGATAATAAGAAACGCCGCCTCGATTATTTAATTTATGCACATTCACGAAATGAAACTATCACCATCAGTTAAAGCAGCCTTATCCATCCTTGCATCCAGTGTAGAGAGCAACAGGTTTAATGGCTATATTGCGAAGTTCAATATAGCTGTCAATATTAATGTGCGCCGGTTAAATGAAAGCTGTATGGATGGCGATATATCACTAGTGTCAACCATTTATCTCATCTGAGGCGTATGACATGACATATGGGCTGACCATGACGGGAACAGCTTCGACCCTGGGTGGTAATGAATTTTTTTCAATGGATATTTAGCGTCCACTATAAAAAATGAAAATAATAATCATACTACTCATAATATTAAGAAGAAGAAGAATCACATGGTATCAGCTACAATGTACATGTATTTTCATTTCATGACAAAAGGCCGTCTGTATGCCAATCTCGACGTTCCATGTTTCTCTATCGGACAGTGGAGGAACCTGAACTGTCCTGGGTGACCTACTGCTAATTTTTTTATTAATTTCCTTGAAGTATCGAATGGATTATTTTCTACCCTTTCAAAACCCGAATACTTCCCAGCCAAGATCAACCCGTCATCTTAGGATCCGGAGGCCGACAACCTGCCATTAGTCCACAGAGAGAATTGAAATAATGGTAATGGTTTAGCGCCTTCACGTGTACCCTGATTCACAGATTTTTGAGGTGACCTAGCAAAACATTCGAACTCAGCAGCGCTGGAACTAAACTTGTTGATGTTTTTGGTCGGCCAGACCACACAATACCGTCGGCTTCAAATTTATCTCGAATACGATAAATTGCTGTACGTGTTGGTGGCTGAGTTCCGTACACATTACGGCATTTCCGTTATACCGCCATCATGTTTTCGTGCCACTTCAATACGGCCTTACATTGCTCAAATGACAGTCTTACTTCATTCATTGCTGCACTGTCATCTGCCGGAAAACGCACGCCAAGATTGTCGTGCCTTGGGGCCCCCAAGTTCTTTGCGTAGCTCCGATAAGACATTCCTAACTCCGAAATAAACTCAGCGGATATGATTCTGTAGCATCGGGAGTTTCACAAATGGATGGGAAAAGTCAGTAGTCGTTAGACAGTGACCGCAGACTGAAGACTGTAGTGAAGAGAATAACATACAGATGACGCAAAATCTGTAGCGCTTGCTTTTGTGTCATCTTAGAGCTAGGATTGCCATTTAAATTCTCATGCTTGGTTAGTACAACCAATTGCTACCAGATTACGCCGGCTTCATGCTTCCGTTAGTATCAGCGTTATTGTCTTATTATTATGAATCGTAAGTAATAAGGTTCGGATGTTAGGGAAAAGTCATATTTCTTTTCTGAACTTTTCTTACCAGAAATCTGAAAAGTATGTGTGAATGATGGGTCCCTGACACCATTTAAAGCAATTTTACAGTACTTTGCTTATAAATGCATAATTCGGCCGTTTAAAATGTTTCTGTTATATTTTGCTCATTTTTAATAGTATAAGGTCGTACTTGGTTATTTCGGATCTATGCCTCAATGGTTAGCGTTCTGGACTTTGGTCACAGGAGTTCCGGGTTCGATTACAGGCAGCGTCGCGTATTTTAACCATCATTGATTAATTTCATTGGAATGAGGTCTGGGTGTATGTGTCGTCTTCATCATCATTTCATTCTCATCATGACGCGCAGGTCTCCTACCGGCGACAAATCAAAATACCTGCACCTGGCGAGCCGAATATGTCCTCGGACAATCCAGGCACTAAAAGCCATACGCCATTTGCTCATATTTTATCTTAAATTGAGGTATCCTTTTTAACAATGTACATGTTATCTACGTCGAGTTTCGAACATACGATTTTCAAATACTGTTGCAGACATACAGTACTTGTATTTCTTTTCCCAGAATAGACAGGTAGCACGTTTTGTAAACCTGATTCCGAGAACGAGCTGCTGTGTGGACGTCTCATTGAGGAAGATGTCACTTCAGTAGATATACAATATTTAGCTGAGATGCAAGTAGCAAAAGGAAATTCCACGTTTCCTCACCCAGTTCATCCTTGACGGGTCCAGTTACAGTCCTCTTCCCCTTTCACAGTTCAGAATCCTCAGATACATCCAGAGGGTCAAGACCACTACACTATGGATGACGCAAGTAAAACTCGACCTGGAAATGGCGCAGGTATATTCAGCGGACATTGCAGACAAAAACATCTACAGGCACAAGATATACAAGTGGGAAGCAGCACCTAAAGCACCAAGGCCGAAGTAGACCGAAGAACGGAAAAGGGCCTTTAGTGACCAAATGAAAGAACACTGGAAGAGCAAGCAGTCATAAATCCTTCACGTGCTCTGATATCGACCTATTACGTGTGTTATAATATAATATAATATAATATAATATAATATAATATAATATAATATAATATAATATAATATAATATAATATAATATAATATAATATATAACGAATGTTCTACATTGGGCTAAACACATTAATGATGTTCTAAACAAAGCATACAGATCTTTTCATATTGTTAGGAGAGAATTTAGGGGTTGTAGTAAGGCTGTAAAGGGGAGGGCGTATAAATTTCTGGTAAGGCCTCAGTTAGAGTATGGCTCCAGTCCACAGAATGAACACAAAGATTACTCGATACGACAACTGGAAACGATCATAAACTAAAGCAGTGAGATTTGGTCGGGTGATTTTCGAAAAGAAGAAAAAAAAAAAAACAGTATTGTTACGAAAATGTTGCAAACTTTGGACTGGGGAGACACGAGAGTAAGAAGATGAGAGCTGCTCGACTAAGTGGTATATTCCGAGCTGTCGATGTAATAATAATAATAATAATAATAATAATAATAATAATAATAATAATAATAATAATAATAATAATAATAATAATAATAATAATAACGTTGTTTGCTTCACGTCCCATTAACAACTTTCTAAGAAGCCGCGGTACCGAATTGAGTCCCGCATGCGTTCTTTTACGAGCCAGTAAATCTACCGACATGAGGCAGACGTATTTGAGTACCTTCAAGTACTACCGGAGTGAGCAGATCCAATGTGTCCTTACATGTAGGTCGTGTGCACAATATTTGCAGCTAATGGACAATCTCGTCTTCTGGAGAACGGTGAAAAATGTACCTCTGAATAAGAAGAATATTATGTTGGGGATCTTTAATCCCATGTGAGCGGGACCTGTAGAATACATCCATGGTATGTAGTAAGAGGTGACTTAAATGGGATTCCAGATGCTTGCAAATGGGAAACGTGAGTCGGCGACTACTATTACCCTAGCTTCCACTGATTCGTGCTAATCTCCGGGATTTCACTATATCACCTCCCTTGGTAAACATTGTTCGTTTCCGACTCCGACTAAATTAGGTTTACGATGTCTGGAGTGTCTTTAATTTTTACGTCATTGGTGACGCTTCTTTTGCCAATACCTTCGGATAGTCTGACATCTTCAGTCCGCCTTTCATTAGTGTTAAGCGATGATGATTGCCCCATTTTACTTCCTCTACATGAAAGGAAGCAATCACTAATGCGTGTTTCTGAGGTGGTAGGTAGTGGGGTATGTTAAGTATGTGTGTGTGCGTGGAGAAAACAACACCTAGTCCCGTCACATGGCCGGAAATCGAACCCAGGATCCTCTGAGCCAAAAGCCGCGACCGTATCCACTCAGCTAAAGAGCCGGATCAAATTGAGTAAAGGACATTCCAACATTAAATTTGATCTAATAGTGCCAACAGTTGTACTAGCGGATAGTAAACTGTTGCGGCACTAGGCTAGTGCAGCCATCGACGTTTCACGTATAACACATCAACAGTTTCGGAACCGTACTGGACCGGTGTTAAAAGCAGGGATGCTTTACAATCGGAATTATTTCTACACGAGGCCACGACAGTTTTCAATATCTCATTGTAAAGAAGACCATTATATCTACAAAAAGGAGTCCGACCTCGAGATGACAATCAATCAATCAATCAATCAATCAATCAATCAATCAATCAATCAATCAATTGCATTTAGGTCTGTTGCCAAGGTGGCAGATTCACTATCAATTATTCGCCTAGATTTTTTTTAAATTATTTCAAGAAACGTCGAAATTTGTCGAACATTTCCCACGATAAATTATCTATTCCCTAAATCCATTTCCTATAAATTAATATTTGTATTTGCCACTGTTTGTCCTTTTAATGTCTAACTTTTTCTCCATATTATGATCTTTCCTGCCTTCGGGAGCTCCACCCGGAATTATTCGTTCACTAATGTCATTCTCCACTGACAGCGCCAGGCTGAGTGGCTCAGACGGTTGAGGCGTTGGCCTTCTGACTCCAACTTGGCAGGTTCGATCCTGGCTCAGTCCGGTGGTATTTGAAGGTGCTCAAATACGTCAGCCTCGTGTCTGTGTAGTTGATGATGACCATGATGATGATGATGATGATGATTGTTGTTTAAAGGGGCCTAACAGATAGTTCATCGGTCCCTAATGGTACGAGGTGCAACGAAATGAAACGGCAATTAAAACTTCCAAATGTATCCACTGACTAAAATCTAAAACGAATGATGATGAAAAAAAAAGACCGTCATCCAAAACAGTCGGTGGATTCAATTCACAATGCCTCATAAACTGAGAAGATGCTTGTTGTCCGCAGGGGTCCAAAACCGGCCCCTCATAATTGTACTGTTCACTGGTAAAGCAGAACCATGATGTTCCTCGCATGATGGTACTAATCACAGGCAACGTAGACTCATGGTGTTCCTCGCATGGTGGTACTAATCACAGGCCACGTGTACTCATTGTGTCGATCGCATAGTGGTACTACTCATAGGTAATATAGACCCACGGTGTATCGCACATTATGGTACCTAGAGGTAACACAGACCCATAGTGTTGATCGCATTGTACCGGCTGGTACACCTCTACGCCGCACATTTGAATTTCCCGCCTTAAATTACTCTTCTACAGGAGAAACTCTGAACTTAAAAAACTGGATCAACTCATTAGTTTCTCAGAAGATGTCACTACAGTAAATTTTGTGATTACGAAGTTGTCAATACTGTGTGGAGTTCAACTTGTTTTGTTTTCCATTGATCAAGAAGTGTGGACATTCTCTTATAGATGTCTCTACTAAAAAACTATGATCATGCACCCTGGTGCGAAGTGAAGGACCTTTTTTTTTTTTTTTTTTTGCTACTTGCTTTACGTCGCACCGACACAGATAGGTCTTATAGCGACGATGGGACAGGGAAGGGCTAGGAGTGGGAAGGAAGCGGCCGTGGCCTTAATTAAGGTACAGCCCCAGCATTTGCCTAGTGTGAAAATGGGAAACCACGGAAAACCATTTTCAGGGCTGCCGACAGTGGGATTCGAACCTACTATCTCCCGAATACTGGATACCGGCCGCACTTAAACGACTGCAGCTATCGGAAGGAACTTTTCTTGAAGATATTTTGTACTCATAAGTTTTCCTATAACTAAATTTCGTTCTTTCATTTGTGGGTTGGCAATATTAATCTTTTCTTTCCGCCAGTTTTGAAGTTAGCCAATCAATTATTTCTGTAATTAATTTTTGACCAATCGTGTCTTTCTTCTTGAATTTTGATGTGTAACTTTTATCCAGCCAATAAAAGTCTGTAGGTGTGGCTGTTTTATTCATGAAAGGTCTCGAATATTCCTCGAGGGTATAAAACTGCTGATTTTCTTGTCTCTCGGCCACATCATCAACAGTTAACTTAGTGTCTGGACGTGTAGCAGGAGGCGGGAAGCGCCTCTTTCTTCAGGCAGCAGCCTTCAGTAAGGTAATGGCTGCTTAACATATTTATTTCTTGCTAGTTCAGCAGTTTAACCCGCAGGGAAGGTCCGAAACTTTTACCATGTAACCTATCTCTTAAACATGTAGAATTCTGTAAAAACTTCATATATCTTTAACTGTAAATCGGGGATAGAGAGTGCTTTACCCTCTCGAGCTCCCCTTCATTTTGGATTTGAGGTGACTACGTTTTCGTAACCGTTTTTCTACTCTTCCTTAATGTGTTAAATTTATTCTGTATACGAGTCACCTCCATAGTTTGGGAATAGCCCCTGTTTCATCGGCCTAGTGCCTCGTAGGTTTTAAGAAGTTTCATATAGGAGTGCAAATTCTCGCCTCCATTCATTTTGCAATTTGGGCTATTAACTTAACCTGTTTTTTTTTCTACTAAGGCCCAGTGGGTTGGGTACAAGACACCCCTGTTTCTTTGTAAGTGTGCCTTGAGGGCAGTTAATGGTAAAGTATGTTGTAGCCTTTGATAGGCTCAGGGCATTGAAAGCGAATCAGCTCTTTTATTTGTGGTAAAAGTGCCTCAGAGAGGCTTGATATTCAAAGGTTCGAGCAAGTGCTCCACGTTATTAGGGGTTTTCTGCCCTTTCGTAAATATGTGGTAGTGAGCTGAGAGCTCAGAAATGGTAAAAATTAGGGCTTGAGGCCCAGATTGTTAAATTGTCTCTAAATCTTGGCTTTCCTGGTCTTGTACTTGATTTGACTTCTTGTTATTTGTTCAAATTTTATGTGAAAATTGTTGTTTTGATATTTTCGAAAATATAACCTTTAATTAAATTTTAATTCATATCTCGGCTTTGTGGATAGACCCATTCCAGCCCGCACCTTCTTTCACCTCTGCATTCCACGGGTAACCCCGTAACACACATAAAGGCACTACTCACAGGCGATGCAGATCCATGGTGCTCCTCACACAGTGGCACTACTCATAGGTAACGCAGAACCCATGCAATTCCGCGCCGCGCACGGCAGCTCATCCCGCGCAGACCCCAGTCCGTGATGCCGCGTGCCCGTACCCCCACCTCGGTGGAATGCACACGATAGCACTTATCACAGGAACGCCCAGACCAATGGTGTTCCTTACTTAATGGTTCTAATCGCAAGTAACGTCTACCCATGGTGTTCCTCGCTTAATGGTAATACTCACAAGTAATCCTATGGTTCCAGTTATTTCATCGCTTGGTCACCCCTTTTAGTCGCCTCCACGACAGGCAGGAAATATCGTGGGTGTATTCTTCGTCTACGTCCCCCATCCGCAGGGTGTATCGGTACATTTACTGGTACGTAAATGAACTCTTCCGGGAGTACATTTCTGCACCTCGGCATCTCCGAAAACCGTAAAAGTAGTTACTGGGACGTAAAGCAAATAACAATATTATTAAAAGTGCTGCAGGTATTTGTTATAGAAGGCTTATTACTGGACAGAAAGTGCCGATAGTTAAAATGATGACTAAATGACCCGTTTAATTAGAGCTTCCGTAATAATTATGATAATAATCATAATATAATAAAAATAATAATGGTTTTTACGTTCCACTAACTACTTCTTACAGTTTTTGGAGACGCAGAGGTATCGCTGGAGTTCTTTTACGTGTCAGTAAATCTACCGACACGATGCTGACATATTTGAGCACATTCATATAACACCGGACTGAGCCAGGATCAAGACTGCTAAGTTGGGACCAAGAAACCAGTGCTTTAACCGTGTGAACAACTCAAACTGGCAACTTTTATTTTGGTACATTTAATAAGTACTGAAAAAGCAGCAGTAAGTTATAATGCTTTGTTTTACCATTACACATACATGCTTTTCGTTCAGAAGCACAAAATAATTTTTCTTTTTATATCCCACTAACTACTTGGAAGGTTTCTGGAGACCCTAAGGTGCTGGAATTTTGTCTCTCAGGAGTTCTTTTAGGTGCAAGTAAATCTACCGACACGAGGCTGACGTATTTGAGGACCTTCGAACACTACGGGACTGGGCCATGATCGAACATGCGAAGTTGGAGTCAAAAGGCCAGCTCCTCGACCGTCTGAGCCAGTCAGCCCAGCGGGAAGCACGAAAAGTAGGTACGATTAATTAATTTAGTTTTATAAAATGTCCATTACTGCTTTGAAATAAAAAGTTCGATGTGCTTCGGTAATCCAATTCCGACACTACTCATTTCGACATCCTGTCATATGCAATCTTTCGTTGACGTAAGGAACTTTGTTTACGTATACGTCAGCACGATTTTACTTTGTTTCTCCTATTTTTACGCACTACAAAACGGGAATCATACCATATTTCACGTCCCGGAGCGCATATCCCATACTTACGCTCGAATAACTGAAATACAACGCAATAGTACAGACCTCGCACCGTCATGGATTGTCAGGTCACTTCCACACTCATTAGAGCATGGGGCTGATAACCATATACAGAGTGGACAGGGTATATCTAGGCAGCCGCGAACACACGATGCCCCAGGTTGGCAAGAGCTGAATACGCTCAAATCTCATAGTAAAATGTGCATGATTTAGAGGGAAAAATGTTTTCCTTATGGTATTTAGAGATGTCTAGCAGACTAACCGGACGTCATATAGGCTCTGTGTTTGCGCTATATTGTGCATTATAACAAAATGAAGGAATGAGATCCGACATTCTTCTGCATACGGTGAGCAGTTCTCCCAAAAATCCAAGAACCGAGCTCAATAGCTGCAGTCGCTTAATTGCGGCCAGTATCCAGTATTCGGGAGATAGTAGGTTCGAACCCCACTGTCGGCAGCCCTGAGGGTGGTTTTCCGTGGTTTCCCATTTTCACACCAGGCAAATGCTGGGGCTGTACCTTAAATAAGGCCACGGCCGCTTCCTTCCCACTCCTAGACCTTTCCTCTCCCATCGTCGCCATAAGACCCATCTGTGTCGGTGCGACGTAAAACAAATAGCAAAAAAAATCCAAGATACTGAAATCACGCTGTGGGAGAACATTCAATGTAAGCAGTTCGGCGACAGCACTAGACGTGTCACGTACCAGTTCCATGCTCTGCTGTTCCTAGCGACGGGGAGGGATGGGTTCTCACCCCCCACCCCCACCCCATGAAACCGGACTAGAGTTATAAGCTGCCTGCCCGAACTTCACCTGTGTAACAGCTGTCAGAGTGGCGAATTATCGTCCGTACTAGGTACGTAGTAGTAGTAGTAGTAGTAGTAGTAGTAGTATTTAAATAATGTCAGTGTATGAAAGCCGGTCACGCGGTGTAGAGGTAGCGTGCCTGTCTCTTAGTCGGAGGCCCCGGGTTCGATTCCCGACCAAGCCAGTGATTTTTACCTGCATCTGAGGACTGGTTCGGGGTCCAGTTACAATTGAGGAGCTATATGATGGTGAGATGGCGGCTCCGGTCTTGAAAGCCAAGAATAACGGCCGAAAGGAGATCAGTCGTGTTGACCAAACGACATCTCGTAATCTGCAGGCCTTCAGGCTGAGCAGCGTTCACTTGGTAGGACATGACCCTTCGGGGCTGTTGCGCCATGGGTTTTTACAGTGTATGAAAACCACGAATACCCTCATATGCTGCTAGCGCATGGTGGGGCTCCAAAGAATACGGGTCGCGGTCCGTGAATCTATCGGGAAAGGTTTCCCAACAGACGGGTGCCGAATCCAGAAACGATGTTTCTTGAAGTTGCAGTACAACGTGTTCACGATACTGCTTGTGTTAAATCACGCTATGAAAAGCGAGAGCCTGAACGGCCACGTACAATCCTACACACGGAAGAAGACATCCTGACAATGGTAGACGATGATCTCGGGCGCAGTACGCCTAGTATAACACGTCCCATTAGTGTACCAACTTCGACCGCGCATAGGACACTGCATGAAGAGCGAATAAATCCTTACCATATTCACCAGCTGATAACCAATTTCTTTTACGAACTGCTTTACGTCGCACTGACATGGGACAGGAAAGGGCTAGGATCGGGAAGGAAGCAACCGTTGTCTTAATTAATGTATAGTCCCAGAATTTGCCTGGTGTCAAAATGGAAAACAGCGGAAAATCACCTTTATTGCCGCCGGCAATGGGGGTTCGAACACACTATTACCGGAATACTGGACACTGGCCGCACATAAGCGACTGCAGCTATCGAACTCGGTGATGATTTCCAATCAAGAGTGGATTTCTGCCTGGTTAACTGATCAAGCACGCAATCCAGACTTTCTGTCGAGTGCAATCGCGACAGATAAGGCAATTTTCACACGACTAGAAATGTTTAATATTCACAACACTTAATCATGGGCTGTGGAACATCCCCACACAGTTAATCAAGGTAACTTCCAGCACCGGTTCTCAATTAATATCTGGATGGGTGTAGTATGAGGTCGGTTACTTGGATCAATCACCTTTTTTTAATGTTTTCTGCTTTAAGTCACACTAACTCGTTTTACGGTTTTTGGAGACGTAGAGTTACCGGAATTTAGTCCCACAGGAGTTCTTTTACGTGCCAATAGATCTACAGACACGAGGCTGATGTATATGAGCACCTTCAAATACCACCGGACTGAGCCAGGATCGAACCTGCGACGCTGGGGTCAGAAGGCCAGCACGTCAAGCGTCTAAGCCACTCAGTCCGCCAGGAAGCACAAAATGTAGGTACGTTACGTTTAATGCATTTAATGTTTAACATGTCCATTATTCGTTTGAAACAAAACGTTCGATGTGCTTCGAAAATTCAATTCCGAAACTACTCATTTGGACATACTGTCCCGTGCGTTCTTTCGTTGACGTAAATAACTCTTTTTACGTACACGTCAACACGATTTTGTCTTGTTTTTCTGCCCTTACGCAATGCAAAACTGGGATCGTACCATATTTCACGTCCCGAAGCACCTATCCCAAACTTACGCTCGAAAAATTATATCATATGCTCGTATAGACTCCGTACCGACACAGGTTTTTACATAATTTCTATACTCATTAGAGCATGGGGATGATGACTACAGACGTCCCAATCCACAAACGGACGTAATAGCAAAAGAACGAGCATTAACACCGACAATTCGATACATCTCTAGTGCCCGAAACCGATGACCAGGGGTGTCTGAAGCCCCTAAGACGGAAACAAAATACTAACCACCACAAAAGTCTGGTGAGAATGTTGCGTAACATGGTATACCCTAGTAGCAGCCTTCAACTGTTTTCGTAGTTCAGTTGCTCTTAAACATAAAACCAGTTTGACAAGAATGTTACGTAAGATCTCGTGGCATTGTGTTCGTAGCGTTCAGCTGTTACGTAGTACATTTGCTCTTAAACATAAACAGAAGCCAGTTTGGCAAGTTGTCCCTTAACTTGCCTGTTATCGAAGGAAAGTTATTCATCCACAAGAACAAGGCATATTACCTATTCTAAAAACATCGTATCCATTTGCTCACGAAAATAACTTCCGATGATTACTAAAAGTTTTATATATAGTACTTCATCACATCGTTCTCTATTGCTACAAGAAATATCTGCACGTATACCCCTAGCACCTGTATAAATATCTCAAAACTATGTATTAATGATTAATGTACACTCAATCGCACAAAAATTTATCATGGCAAAATTCAAAATTATCTTGTTCTAAATAGGATGAACATTGTGAAGATGGTAGGATTAAGTATCCTCTCTTCGTGTACTGGTTATCCGCGGTTTACGAATATTCTCGTATTTTGAGAATGTACAAAATTAAATACGTTTTTGCCGGCCATGTTTGTGCGACTGAATGTACATCATAAGGGTACACAAAAACTGTAATACGGTTTCTATTTTAAAATATGCATAATCTATATTTAATACCAAAGCTATTTCGTTAGAAATATTAACACGTTTTCTTTGAATTTAATCCCTCACAGAATGCCTGATAAGTGGTAACCCGAGGATCGATTGCAGGTCTCCTCTCTTTCTCCATGCTGACCCCGTAAACTGATCGCGGAACATAACCTGCGTATCCTGATTTAGGTATACCATGGACCAGTCTTAAACGATCCTCTTGGTAGAGTTGCTCTACCTTCTCTATTATAGCGGGATTAACAGGGCCTAACAGATCATTTTCACTGGCTTGTATTTTAACTTTCGGCCCATGTTCGCTCCAGAAGTCTTCCATAGGTTTGCCAAGGGCACGAGATTGCACTCGGTCCCATTTGTTAGCACATTCCACCCAACCTTCGGGTAACGGTTTATGTGGATTCACTTTGAGAGTGACTTGGTTGGCAGCTTTCTCCAAAGTGCTATATTCAACATCAGGTAGCCATTTCTTCTTAGGCTCTGGAATATCCTCCAATGCCTTTTTATAAGAAGTGACATAAGGAATATTTCGCACCATCAGTACGGATTCCTCGTCTTCAAATATCTCGTCTGCATTGTCTACTGTAACAGCAGGGGACATGACGATTTGAGGACGGGTCTTCCGGACTTGATGTGTACGTTCATCATCATGATGATATTCTTTAACAACAAATTTATCTCGTGGGTCGGTGTGAAGTATCGGCTTCGGGCACCAATGATAATCAAAGGATATTTTTTGGGCTCTTGGCTGCAAAGTTTCAGTATCAATCTGTGTTTCAGGAACCTTTGGAGGTATCTTTGGTTCTTCCACCCGGCTACGCGTCCACGTGTTAACTTTTTGAAGCAGCGGTTTCGGCACCCTGAAAGAAATGTTTTGCATTCAGGTACTTTTAATCAGTTCTCTTAAATAAGTGGGTATCAGAGTAATAGTTTGTAACAATAAAGAACGAGATTTTAGAACTAAGACAGACAAAATGTGCATATAAATACTCTAAAATCATACATTGTACTCTTTCCCTAAATACAGACCAAACAGCAGAGCTCTTCGTGCCGGTCATTTGTGGTGGTGGATTTAAGGGAAATAACAACACTAATGAGAAAAAAGAGGAAGAATTTTGACCGCACGAATAATGACGTTGCCGGCAAAGGGAAAGGAGGTGCCATGAAGGGGATGAAACCTTGCAATACACATACCGTGGCCCATTCTACGGTATGCTTAAAATGCATTTCCTTCGGTTATTAGTTTGTGTGCAACTGACCATGTCTTACGTACGCTGACATCTAGCGCGCAAGCTACATTAAAGGGCAGACGTTATTCGAATATTAGACTGAAGAACAGTTGATCTATAACCTGCAAGGAAAGACCCTGTCAGGCTACATTTAAGTAAAAGAAAACCTCTTGCTTCTACTAATCCTCCACCGGGCGAGTTGGCCGTGCGGTTTGGGGCCGCGCAGCTGTGAGTTCGCATCCGGGAGATATTGGGTTCGAACCCCACTGTCGGCAGCCCTGAAGATGGTTTTCCGTGGTTTCACATTTTCACACCAGGTAAGTGCTGGGGCTGTACCATAATTAAGGCCACGGCCGCTTCCTTCCCATTCCTAGGCCTTTACTGTCCCATCGTCGCCATAAGACCTATCTGTCGGTGCGACGTAAAGCAACTAGCAAAAAAAGTGATAACAAAGTATCGGCCTACTCCTTGTCAAACATGCTAGCAGGCAGATTAGGGAAAAACGGACGAGGCGAACACTTCTAAAAATGAAGATTCATATTTTATGGAGTGAGAACGAGTGTTTTGAATTCGACTAATACGTGTTTTGACAGATTGAGACTTGTTACTGCAGAGTAAGTGGAAGTAAACGTGTTTATTTGTCATCGTTCTGAGTCGGCTGTGAGACAAGTTGGCGGAAAGGGTGGACTCAACTCTCGGTCAACAGACGAGAACTGACCACGTTACCAGGTCCACCCACGTAAGTGGACTCATCGTTAGTCCAAGAGATGATGTCTGTGCAGTCTTCCACCTATGCGGACTCATCCACAGGTCCACAAACCAGAACTGTCTGTGATACTAGATCCATTCACATAACGTGAACACTCATCGCTAAATCCACCGACGAGAACTGTCCACGCTACTAGATTCATCCACATATGTTGACTCATCCATATGTCCACAGACGATGATTGACCAGTCCATCCACGTATGTGAACTCATCCATATGTCCACAGACGAGGACTGTCCGCACTACTTGTCTTCTGATATGCTTGTGCCTTTTTCGATACATAAAATTGGAACATAATATTCAGGGCGTATGCATCTACTAATACTTACCTGTGGTAGGATTCAAAAACATTACTTCGATTATAATGATAGCTGTGCATATTATTGTTGATGAAAGTAGAACTGATTGAGATATTAGGAGTAGCAGTTAAGAATATGAAAAGGGATATGATTATTTGTAACAAACAAATAAAACAATATAGGTTTTACTTGTGTATTAACAAAACTTCTATACGTAACGTTTTGTCTTTTAGGATTTAAAATACATCGCTAAATTCATTATTACACTGCTTATACTTTTTATCATTGGATTTGGCCCATCGGAATCTTGTATACTTCGATTGTAGTGACGGTTATAACTCCTTTAATCTACAGTATGTGGCTCTGTTATTCGTACAGGCTTCAATTTCTTATGAAATCTCGTATATTCACATTAACGATTGAAACATTGAAATAAAACGTACTTTACGGCTAAAAACATGGTTTGTCAATGATGATTCATTAGCAGAAACCATACTTATTTCTATACAGGCAAGAATATTTTATATGAATGTGCCGGCATCGACAAATGCGTGTACCAGTTGTATTCGTACACATGGACAGGATGATGCCCACTGTTTGTTTGCGATGCACGGAAAAGTCTCAGTGATGGCATACGACTGGTCAAGTGCGTTACTTTCCTTCCTAGTGTATCTGTGGTGGACATGGGTAGGAGTGCAGAGTTAAGTACAGAGCTTAAGAACACTATACTTAAACTGGCACTTAAAGGATTTTCATTACGAAAGATTGGACAGTCGGTCAATAGAACACATTCTAGGGTGCAATATGTGGTTGGTAAACTTAAATACAAAGGCACTGTTAAGAACATGCCAAGGAAACCGAGGAGAAAGTGTTTAACTGAAAGGGAAAGAACGGTTTGCTGTTCGGCTGATGAAGTCAGATTCCAAATTAAGGTACCATTATTGAGAAAACTCACGGAGGAACGAACTGGAAAGAAGATCAGCAACTCCACCATCCATCGGACCCTGTATCGGCATGGGTACTATGGAAGAATCCCTCGGAGAAGGCCATATGTAAGTAGGAAAAAAACAGAAGGCTTCGACTGACATTCGCTAAGGAGCATGTAAGTAAGAATAACGAATTCTGGAATGATATTATCTGGTCTGATGAGACAAAAATAAAGCTATTTGGGTCAGATGGCATCCACAGAATATGGATAAAAATTAGTACGGACAATGATGTGGCGAATACACTTCCAACTGTAAAATACGGTGTTGGGTCTGTAATGCTTTGGGGCTGTATGTCGGCCAGAGGTGTGGATAACATACATTTCATTGACGGAATAATGAACAAGGAGGGCTATAATGCAATCCTAAGGGAAAACATGAAGCAGAGTGCCGAAAAATGGGGATGCCACCTGTTTATATGTTCCAGCATGATAATGACCCAAAACACACTGCTGATATTAATAAGACAAGGTTGATCTGGAACATTCCTAAGCAGCTTAGAACACCTCCCCAGTCCCCGGTTTTAAATCCCATCGAACATATTTAAGCTACATTGAAGAGGAATCTCCGTAGGCAACGTGTGCGTACTAAGGAGGTACTTAAAAGTGTGATTCTTTAGGAATGGCAGAAAATCAGCCCGGACATGTGCAAGAAATTAGTGTATTCTATGCGGCGATGATGTCAGGCAGTTATAAATGCTAGGGAACATTGCACTAGATACTAACATGTTCCAGAAACCATGTATTTTTTGTTTATTTCAAGTGTTCAGTTTGTTTGTACGCATAGGAAAGATACAAGATTATGGGCGCGCTTTTCTTTATTAGAAACTGTATGTTTTGTTAACATGATTGCAAACAGATACAGTAGATAAATGTTTTCTGAAGGCTTTGTTGAATACATGTTCAGTGAATAAAATCCTTTTCAGTTCATTATTTTCTGGCAGTGCGTTGAAGTACTAAAGGAAACAGCCCGTACGAATAGAATAGGTACATACTGTACATCTAACGTTTTATAACTATGTGAAGGTACCATTTCCCAGGCGTGTTCTACACCTGAAGTAGCGTACGTTGATAAGAATCCAGTGGATGTAGCGTACCTTAATAAGAATCCAATAGATAAATGCATAATCAAATGCTGTGGCATACGAAGTAAGCTTTTAATAAGCAGTAATAGCCTTGCTCACTACTACAGCGTTTGACTCGAAGCAAGATTTGCACTGTCAAGTTTCTTGTATTAGTTTGTTATGAAGATAATTTACTACGACGACTCTGATTTCTACCTACTGCTCCACGGTATGCGATGTAGAAGTATACAGTAATGATAACGGTGTAGAAATATTCTTATTTAAAGATTTGTAACGATATTCAGTAGCAGTTACAGTAGACATGTGAATTATGAGGTAATAGTCTATAGCAGGGCCTCTCAAACGCTCAAAATCTCACGCGTGCATATTGAGGCGCAGAGACTCCGTGCACTGTGCATCGTTCCGACTCGGCTCAACTCGGCTTTACTCGAATGGTGTAATGCGCTGAGAGCGACGAAGCGTTCGGTGATAGACGGCTTGTTTATCAGTGAAATAGATAAGCGCAAGACAACAACATAATAATGGAGCAACCTGTTTCAAAGAAAGCAAAGACTTCCGAAAGTCCATTTCAATCGAACTGGGAACTTTCGTATTTCTTTGTCAGTCGTGACGATAAAGCCAAATGCTTAATCCGTGGGACAATAATTATGTGATAAGTTAATCAAAAAGATCTATTTTCCAGTACAAAGGCTTTGCTCAAATTCTACGAGAATTTGTCGAAGGAAGATTTTCCTAAGCTGCATCAAGAAGCAGCTAAGATTATTTCTATGTTTGGTTCCACATGTATATGTGAAAGGTAATTTTTCCTGTTTTGACTTGTACAAAAACTAGATTGCGTGCGAGTAGGCCTATTTCTGATTGTAGTTTAAAGAAGGCTCTCAAATTGCTGTCAGCCGGTCCCTTGTTCCAGGCATAACTGGTATCATTGCAAAGATAAATGAAAAGAAGAGCTAAAGAAGAAAATTGTCTGCTCAAACTAAATTGAAAGAAGAGTGTTTTAACACCGATAACGTTGTCCCATACAACAGTGTCACCGCTCACCTCACATAAACATTTCGCTGTGAGGGGAGGATCAGCGGGGAAGGTGGAGAAGGCGAAGACAGGCCGAACGGGTGAGACAGGTGTAGGGGAAGTGGAGTGGGGGTTTGCACTCTTGTCAACCTAGTGAAGTCGTCTCCTGCACCTTGCGCCCGTGCACTGCACGGCGCGTGCACCCTGAGAGGCCCTGGTCTATAGTGTTAGCAGAATTTCTTCAAATGTTTACAAATTCTGAACGAATATAGACAGGAGAATAATTCAAACTCTTAATGATAACAACAATCAATAACCCTGCTTTCTGGTAATAGAATGATTGAAATTTACAACATTTGTTATTGTTATTATTTCGTATCAGAGCGTTGATACAATACAAATATACATAAACATAACATACACATTAAAATTACACAAAATGCATGGCACTTTGCAGATATAATTCGTGCGGTCACACCGAGTCCATCCAGTAATCAACGATAGCAAATCCCTCTTTGGTCTCTTGAACGAGGTCTTGAAATGTACGTTGTATACGATGATGCTCGATTTAGAATGTTTAACTAGGAGTATTTCTTGTCGTATTTTCCTTCCATGGAATTGCTTGTTGTACTCTAGTTGTTGTAGTGGTGGTGGTGGGTAGTCAGGGTTTAACTTTACTTTATTATCTATAGTATTGCAAGCCGTAGTATTAAGCACAGGATATACTTCAAAATGTTAAACTAGGAATATTTCTTGCAATATTTTCTTTCCATGGAATTGCTTGTTGTACTTTTGTTGTTGTACTTTTGTTTTTGTTTTTCATGTAGGGTAAGTATGTTTTGACTTTACCTTATTATCACACTACTGTAAGAGACCATTGCCACTGGGATATTTCCCAATTGCGATATATTTGTTAATGATAACGATGATGATGATAAAAATATTAATAATAACTGACAGTTATACACAGGATAGGATAGTTTTTATTTCCCCCTATCAGAAAGTTTTGCCTGTTTTTAAGTAACGTGATGGTGATGATGATAATAATAATAATAATAATAATAATAATAATAATAATAATATAACGTAGTACGTCTTCTTGGCTGAATGGCCAACGTAATGGTTTTCACTTAATAGGGCCCCGGATTCGTTTCCCGGCAAGGCCAGGGATTTGAACCGTGGTTGGTTAATTCCTCTAGCTCCAAGGGCTGGTTATTTCTGATTGTCTTACACATTTCTATTCACATACAACATATAACGTTACCAACTTCCAGGTACGGTTGGCGACAGGAAGGGCACCCGGATTTAAAACTGAGCTTTTTTTTTTGCTAGTTGCTTTACGTCGCACCGACACAGATAGGTCTTATGGCGACGATGGGACAGGGAAGGGCTAGGAGTGGGAAGGAAGCGGCCATGGCCTTAATTAAGGTACAGCCCCAGCATTTGCCTGGTGTGAAAATGGGAAACCACGGAAAACCATTTTCAGGGCTGCCGACAGTGGGGTTCGAACCTACTATCTCTCGAATACTGGATACTGGCCGCACTTAAGCGACTGCAGCTATCGAACTCGGTAAAACTGAGCTTTATCTACATTACTGCTGATGGTGAGATTTCGGCTCCTTGTCTGAATTATTAGCGTACTGGCATTTTGCTCAGAGGGCCTTGGGTTCGATTTCAAGCGAGGTTGAGGATTTTAACTACTTGTAGTTAATTCCTCTGGTTTGGGAACTGGGTGTTGGCTATCGTTTTAATGCGATTCTTCATGTACATACAACGTATCAAAATTCCGACCACCAATGATACGCGCATTAGTGAATACATTCCTCCAGATCAGTTTGAATTCAGGAAGGGCATGCGGCCTTAAAACTGGGTTTAATCCACATTAGGTCGGGCTGAGTGGCTCAGACGGTTGAGGCAGTGGCCTTCTGACCTCAACTTGGAAGGTTCGAACCTGGCTCAGTCTGGTGGTATTTGAAGGTGCTCAAATACGTCAACCTCGTGTCGATAGATTTACAGGCACACAAAAGAACTCCCTCGGTACAAAATTTTGACAGAGTGGCGTCTCCGAAAACCGTATAAGTAGTTAATGGGACGTAAAGCCAGTGCAAGTGTGGAAGAGGGCGACAGGGGGAGCGAGCGAGACAGGCGTGAGGAAAGAGAGAGTAAGCGCTATTGTTCCAAATCGAGGAGTGGGGGGTCTGCACCCTGGTCAACCAAGCGAAGTCGTCTTTTGCACCGTGCATAGTGTGGTGCATGCACTCTGAGAGGCCCTGATCTAGGGTCTCAACGCTCCCATGTTGATGGTGGTCGTGATTGCTTCAAAAGGATACTTCGGGCTCAGATATCTTGTCAGGTCATGTAGATTATTTGTTATTGTTTCTGTTTACAAGTTGCTTTATGTCTCACCGACACAGATAGATCCTATGGCGACGATGGGACAGGAAAGGGCTAGGAGTGGGAAGGAAGAGTCCGTGGTCTTAATGATGGTACAATGCAAGCTCACAGCTGTGCGTTCCTTACCGCACGGCGAAAGGTCAAGTAGTAAGTTATGGAAGTTAACGAAATTTTGAACTAGCCTGATTTATAGACTTAGTGGGGAAGCTTTAGGACCTCCCGACGACGAACGTGACGAAATTTTCTGGTGTGAATAAGCAAGAGACCAAAGTAAATGGTGTCAAGTGTAGCATTTCGCAACCACCCGCAACCTCTAAGACAAGACTTATGAACGTAGGGCGTGTAATGTGTACAATCATAACGTGTCAAATACACTGTACCTGCGAAATATGAGGCATTTTAAATACTGACATTACGTACAACAAACTGAATTTTCAAATTCATACACATCTCATTGCACTTCGCGGTAATGTGATGTGAGAGCAGTGAAGCAAAAAGAAGTTGAACTTCACATTATGAGCAAATAATGATGCGACTTGGATGACAGAAAAGAATTCTGCACGTGCCAAATATTGTAAAGGTGGTGTCTGACACATTACGGAACAAAATGGTGTGTCCTGTGACAAGCATCCAGACGCCTTCCAAGCACAACGAAGCATAGGCAGGTGCTGTGGTGCACTCGATTGCAATCACTTATAAAAGAATGTAACTTGTAAATAAAGCTCCTATCATGCAAGTTGACGGCATTTTCTTCATCATGACGTATGTACACTTTCACGAGTCGCGGAAATAGTTCGTATTGACGAAAGAAATAAGACATCAAGAGGTTGAAAGTACTGTGTAGTTGTAGGTGGTATTTCTTTTACTTTTTAGTGTATGTGCATGTTTGAATACCTTTGTCCTAAGGCTTTTGTTGACAAATTTACTGTATATGGGTTGGACCAGACTACGAGTCCACCAACTGGAGTGATGCTCCCTGCTCCAGTACTTCATGCGTCCAGGACAGTACGAGAGCTGTTGACACCTTACCACTGATGCTAGAGTCATATTCTATTTTTTGAAGGTGTTTTACGTCGTAGTGTGTCGGAAACACATTTGCCAAATTTACCACCGGCTTCCTGAAAGCAGATGTTTAATTTCTTTGCAAGGCCTCCTGACATAGAAGCAAGCACCTGAATGGTGTAGGAGTGGATAGCAGGTGCAATGCTGTGAAGCTTCAGTCGCTCTATCCCCGGTCATTGACAGTGGCGTATTTGACGTGAATTCATACTCGAATCGACTTCGGTCCGTATTGAACACTCTGTCGACATCGATTACATTATCACAAATGAAGGCTGTAACTTGACGTACAAATTCCAATGCTCTGGTCTTCACTGCGGTGTAAAAAGTAACATACCCCCAGTAATGAACATAGTGATATTGCGTGCATGAAATATTGTTCTTTCAGGCTTTAAAATTGGAAATGACCAGCATGGCAGCTGCTACTTACACCCGCTACTTTCACCCAATTCACCCAATGACTTTCATGTCTTATGTCACGCGTATTCCGTACTTTGCTACCTACAAATGCTAGCAAATTTGAACATTTCTGTGTTCTGGTGTAACACCATTCAGAAGTGTCTTTAAAATACATCTCACTTTTCCCAGTGATGCCTTATTTTCTTGGCAGTTCCTGAATAGTTTCCGTTTGCAAACTTAGAACTGTAATAAATATTCGACCGGGCGAGTTGGCCGTGCGCGTAGAGGCGCGCGGCTGTGAGCTTGCATCCGGGAGATAGTAGGTTCGAATCCCACTATCGGCAGCCCTGAAGATGGTTTTCCGTGGTTTCCCATTTTCACACCAGGCAAATGCTGGGTCTGTACCTTAATTAAGGCCACGGCCGCTTCCTTCCAACTCCTAGGCCTTTCCTATCCCATCGTCGCCAAAAGACCTATCTGTGTCGGTGCGACGTAAAGCCCCTAGCAAAAAAAAAATATTCGATTTGTTTTCTCAGAAAACTGTTCGTGGATAATTTACCGTTTCACTCTGGGAGGAGATTCAGATATACTGTACGGCGTTCCTTCACTACCACATCCTTGTCACGTGACAGCGTGGTGGTGGTGGTGGTGGTGGTGGTGGTGGTCATTATTGTTTTAAGAGGAAGTACAACTGGGTGGCCACGCTCTAGTCACACTAATTAGAGGGCAAAAATGGAAGGGGTCCAACATTTCGATAAATTAATGTATCGGCCAAAGAAAAACAAACACTGCGGATGACGTGAAAATGAAAGACTCCCTAGGCCTCGAAATCGAATAGCATCAGCGTCGGAAAAGGTAGGATAGATGAAATTGAGGAGCCTAGCACAATTAAGTGGGAGTGATGTCAGGACTCAGCTAGTGGCCCCGTGGTCGCTAACTCACGCTTCCAAGTTAAGATTCCCCGGGACGCCTTTTACTCACCTCTTACTACAGGTAGGATGAACCGTGGATGTCATTCTACCGCCTCCACCCACAGGCGTTGCTCCAGTAGATCATGCAACTGTATGTCCGCTTGGTAATTCTACATCATCCACAGCATAAAGTTTCCAAATGACTTTGCTGACCATTACAATATTATACAAGTATTTCGCATTCAGTTGGCATATTCGTTAGCTCAAGGACAGGCCCATGCCCTGAATCACACTGTTGAAGCAACCATCACAGCCACGCGAAGTATCTCACAATGACATCATGGCCCTCGGGGACAGTGTGTTTGGCACTTTATAACCGCAGAAATTTCAGTCGCTTGCCCTATATTCTTAAGCCTTTTTCTATGGCTTGCTGGTGGTTGTAAAATGCTGCACACCACATCAGTTACTTTGCTCTCTTGATTGTTCACCCCAGTACGTTTCGTGACAGTAGTCGTCAGAAGGTTCAAAAGCTTCCCTTCTTAGTGGGAAGAAACTCTACATTCATACGTCCACTTCGGTGAGTTGAGAGATAAGGAAAATTCGTGTTCGTATTGCTCGAGGTGGTGCAGCTGTTTCTTAGGCACTCTCAGAACGAGGTGAGCAGCATTAACTGTATCAGGTACATACCAACTTCCTTGCTACCGTTACATTTCTGACAGCAAGAGTCTTCGTGGTAGTGATGGTGTGTATTATTTTTGTCCCACGAACGGTTTACGGAAACACTGAGGTGCCATTATTTTGTCCCGCAGGAGTTCTTTTACGTACCAGTAAATCTACCGATATGAGGCTGACGTCTAAGCACCTTCAAATCGAGCCTGCCAAATTGGGGTCAGAAAACCAGCTCCTCGACCGTCTCTGCCACTCCGCCTGGCCTTTATTGTTTCAAGAGGAAGCACAACCGGGCAACCATCCTCTACTAACACTAACCAGAAGGAAAACGGAAGGGTTGGACGCTTGGAAAGTAAGGATATCGGTAAAAGTAAGCCGACAGGGGATGCAGTGGCATCGCTCTGCCATCCGAGCCGAGAATATTATTAATCATCCCTTTTTCTCATTACTTACTTCCTTCATAATTATAATAATAATAGTAATAATAATAATCAAACGCCTTCCAGAAAACAGACTGACAAGAATCTTACTTGAGGCAACAGAAAACATCAAAACAAATAGGCGGACAACGGAAATCCGCCAAGACCTGGAAAAATCAGGAATCAAAGTGGCCGACATCGCTAACCGAACCTGCTACAGAACGAAAATCAACAAGTGGGAAGTAGAGTCAGAGAGAAACCACAAAAAGAAGACAGGAGCTAAGTGGACAGAAGAACGAAGAACCACGATGAGAGAAAAACTGAAGGCTGCCTGGCAAAGAAGGACATGCACAACTTCTAAGTGAGCTTTGCGTGATCAGTTTTCTGGTCTTTTTCACATCTAATAATAATAATAATAATAATAATAATAATAATAATAATAATAATTGCATGACGTCGGCTAACGTGTTGAAGACAGTTTGATTTGACGCCATTTAGAATGTCTGTATGTCATTTTGACGTTCTGTTTTACTCAGATACTAATGAACTTAAAACTTCGTTGGGTGATGAATTACTGAGTTCTAACTAATATTTTCAAGAAAACATCAAATTTGTCATTCAAGAGTTTTAATCTTCCAAACTCACACGACAATGGGTGAACAATAGACGTTCTTCTGCCCTTCAAAATCCATTCTACTTCTGCCAGGTTTGAACCCACCCACGTTCTTGGGATCTGGGGGCAAACACTCCACCACTGATTCGCAGAAGTTTATCAATAAGTTCGGCTTAGTACACAGGTTGGTTTTTGAGTAGTGGCAACCAGAATATTGTGATGCTGGTGAAGACAGTTATTCTAAAACATTGTTTGTACGAAGAATCTGAAAGGGTGTTGTGTTGTAGTCTGGTTTTCAATCACAATTTGTCCTTAATTTCTAAACTGTACATTGCTTCACAGACAACTTGAAATTATTTAATTGTTTAATAGCCATTGAGTACTGTGCCTGAATAATGCAAATGCCAAAGTTAATGTTCAGTCATATTGGATCTTGTCCAATAAATTCATTCAAACTCTCATTCAAACATTTATTCAACTCTGGTACAGTAGCAGAACAAGTAGGATATAGAACGTTTGCCAAGTGAATGTTCGGTCATACTGGATCTTGTCCAAAAAATTCATTCAAAATTTCATTCAGACATTTATTCATGTATTTATATACATGTACTAGCAGTTACCCGCGGCTTCGCTCATGCGGGTTTCGTAATTTGATAAAAGTAATCGTTCCTCAGTACTGTACTAGGACACTATCTGAAAATTCCCAAAGTATAAAATCTCACCGAAAAATTATGTTTCATTTACCCCATCAAGTCTTTGTAAACCACGTTTGTGGTATTGCCTTTTGGGGCTAAGATGTCCATGCGACATACAACTGTACATGTGAGAAACAAACGTCTCTCAAGTCGAAAAAAAGTGTCTGTATTTTTAAAGGTGATTCCAAATACCTATTTACACGTCTGTAACATCTTCAGTTGCTTATATATAAGTATCTCCATAAAAATCAGTCCTTCCCCCACTACCACCTAAGTGTATTTTTCAAAAACAAAAATATAGATGTTTCTTTATTTTTGAAGGAGACTCCAAATACCAATTTTCATGTCTTTAACATATTCGAATTTTAAGTAGAAGTACACTCGTAAAATAATTTAACTCGTTTTTCACTTCTTTCACCCCTGTTAAGTGCCTTTTCCGAAAACAAAAATAAAATACATATTCCTGTATTTTAAAGGACTTCCCAAATACCAAGTTTTACATCTGTAACATGTTATGTTTTAGACATACACTGTAGATATCATCATCATCATCAACCAATTCTATCATTGCATGATGTGGCCTCTTTACATCGTGAACTCGGTTAAGTCCTTAGCAAATCTCTCTAGGTGGAACGGTATTGAGCAGTTCTCGGCCAGGTAGCACCAGCTCTTGATGTCTTTGTCCCATCTGTCTGAGGGTCTTCTTCTATGACTCTGATGATCTCTTGGACTCCATTCTAACACTAGCTTCATCCATCTGTCATCTTCCCTTCGAGCAATATGTCCAGCCCATTGCCATTTTAAGGTGGACATTCTCTCAAGAATGTTATCAACTTTAGTGACTGATCTGATGTCATCTGCTCTCTTCTTACATTTCCTTGACCTTTCCATGCCCATGTCGGTCTGCGCTGTCCTATGTTTCCCTTTCGTAAATTCGTTCAGTGTCCAGGTCTTACAGCCATGATTCAGCGCAGGTAAAATGCACCAACTAACCTAACTAACTAACTAACTAACCCCATGGCACTACAGCCCTGAAGGGCCTTGGTCTACCAAGCGACCGCAGCTCAGCCCGAAGGCCTGCAGATTACGAGGTGCCGTGTTGTCAGCTCGACGAATCCTCTCAGCCGTTATTCTTGGATTTCTAGACCGGGGCCGCTATCTCACCGTCAGATAGTTCCTCAATTCTAATCAAGTAGGCTGATTATACCTCAAACCAGCCCTCACATCCAGGTAAAAGTCCCTGTCCTGGCCGGGAATCGAACCCAGGGCCTCCGGGTAAGAGGCAAACACGCTACCCCTACATCACGGGAACGGCAGAATGCACTGATCATAAATAATTTTCTTCAGATTTACTGGAATATTTGAACTGAAAGTTGAGTTTCTTCCATACCCCTGCCATTTTAGTTTAATGAGTCGAAAAATTTCTGGTCCTATATCACTTTACATATTCATCAACTGGCCCAGATAGATGTATTCACTGACCTTCTCTAACGGCGTGTTGTTGATGTTCACATTTCCTAAATATACCGGTACTCGTTTTAAAAATTCACTCGCTTTTTCAATTCTTTTCACCCCCTTAAACGGATTATCCGAAAAAAAATACGTATATTTTTAAAGGAGATTCTAAATACCACTTTTCACGTCTGTAACATCTTGAGTTTTTGAGATATAAGTATCTTCATAAAACGAATTCAACTTCTTCTTCACTTCTTTCCAACCCCTTTTCCCCTTAAGTGGACTTTCCGAAAACAAAGTAGTATGTGTTTCTTAATATTTAAAGGAGATTCAAAGTACTAACTTTCACGTCTGTAACCTTCAGTTTTTGATATATAGTCTCAGTATCCCCATAAAATGAATTACATTTTTTCACTTCCTTTCACCCTCCCCCTTAAGTGAATTTTCCGAAACAAAACTGTTTCTTTATTTATAAAGGAGCTTTCAAATACCAGTTATCACGTCTGTAATATTGTTTTAGAAATATAATTACCCTCATATCAAGAATTCAACTAATTTTTCAATTCTTTCACCCTCTTTAAGTGGATTTTCCAAAAACAAAAAATACGTATTTCTTTAGTTTTAAAGGAGACTCCAAATCCCATTTTTTCACGCCTGTACCATTTTTAGTTTCTGAGATGTCAATATCCTAATAAAAATAATTATACTCCCTTTTCGGTCTTTTCTATCCCCCGCCACTTAAGTGTGTTTTCCGAAAACTAAAGGTACATGTTTCTTTATTTTTAAAACAGATTAAAAATACCAATTTTCACGTCTGTAAATAATGAAGTATCTGAGATATACTGTAGATATAGTCTCTTTTTAATTCATCCCCTTTGTCACTCCTGTTCTCCCCCCGCCCCCCATTAATTCGATTTTACAAAAATGCGTGTTTATTTATTTTTAAAGGAGATCCCAAATACCATTTTTCATGTCTGTAACATCTTCAGTTTTTGAGATATAAATATCCTCATAAAAAGGTATTCAACCTATTTTAACCTTTATTCACCCCCCTTAAGAGGATTTTCCGAAAACAAAAACTATGTGTTTTCTTATTTTTAAAGGAGATTCCAAATATCAACTTTAACGCCTTTAGGCTGTTAAGTTTTGAGATATCACCCCCCCCCTTTTCACCCCCTTAGCGACGGATTATCCAAAATTCCTCCCTTAGTGAGCGCCTACCTTGTGATATAAATGTATGCCCAAAATGTAATTTCTTGATGTCTAGTAGTTTTGGCGATGATGAATCAGTCAGTCAGTCCGTCAGTCAGGACAAGTTATTTTACATTAAATAGAAGACTAACAAAATATGCGTGCTTCGCTACGGTTTTAAACTGAAAGTTATTATTCAAAGTTTTACATTTTGGAGAGTCCACTGTTGGCTGAGCCTGTAAACTACACCCTCAGTTCGTACGTCAAACAGTTTTGTGGGAATGATTATTTATTTTCTGATCTAACACTAACTTTGAAACCCGTACAGAAAAATTGGAATGTTTTAAACCCTATCTTAGGGAGCGAATGTTTTAAAATATTTATTAACATCTAGGATATGGAAGACCACCCTTCAGGTAAAATTTTTTCGTGCCTGAAACGGGTTCTGAAAAATGTATATTATGTTTCTGAGAGTCAACCACTATCCAAACCGCTTAGGGGAGAAATAGTTTGAAGTATACGTTATTTTACACCTAGGACATCAAAGTAGAAACTTCTCATAAAATTACAACTTTGTACGTCAAACAGTTTTGAAGGGATGAATAATTTCGTTTCTGTAGCTAACCCCATTTTAACACAATAGGGGTGGGACGTTTAAAAATGTTTCCTTTTTCACACCTAGGATTTAAAATATATATCGCTATTTGGAATTTTGTCTTCGTACATTAAACCGTTTCGGAGGGAGGAAGGAATATATTTGTTTCCAGATCTTAACTTCCATTTAACTCTATGAAAGGGTTAAATTTGTTTGAAACCTTCGGATATTATATGAAATTTGAACTTCGCAATTCAAAAGGTTTCATATAAATGCATATTTTTTGTCATCATTCGTCACCCTCCCCCAGTAAAAAGCCCATAGAGGTGTATCGTATTGTTATAGTTAATTTAACATCTAAAAGAGAATCTGATGTTTATAGAGGGCAGCACCGATCTCTGATAGAAATCGGGATGAAACCTCCATTACCTCCATTATTACTTAGGCCTAGTTTATGTATTACGCTTGTGGAATTTGATTATAAATTTGACAGGTTTAAATCTTTAAAAATTAGACATTCAACGTGCTAAAGAATACGTAGGTACCATTAATTGTATACCGTCTCAAGAAAAGTTCCTCCATTTGTGTACTAAGATTTTTTTCAGTTAAACCCCTTTTTACAAATAAATATTTTTGGTAATAAAGAAAATAAATCGGAAATTCGGTTGAGTACCGTTGCTGCTGTGAAGACTTAGTTTTATAACAACTTCTACATGGTCCCAATTCTTATATACATGAAATATTTTGAATTTTATCATGTTTGACACCTATGGCCGGCCCCATGGTGTAGGGGTAGCGTGCCTGCCTTTCACCCGGAGGCCCCGGGTTCGATTCCCGGCCAGGTCAGGGTTTTTTACCTGGACCTGAGGGCTGGTTCGAGGTCCACTCAGCCTACATGATTAGAATTTAGGAGCTATCTGACAGTGAGATAGCGGCCCCGGTCTAGAAAGCCAAGAATAACGGCCGAGATGATACGTCGTGCTGACCACACGACACCTCGTAATCTGCAGGCCTTCGGGCTGAGCAGTGGTCGCTTGGTAGGACAAGGCCCTTCAAGGGCTGTAGTGCCATGGGGTTTGGTTTGTGGTTTTTGACACCTATGACATCCATAAGTCTTCACCCCCAGCCAAAAATCCCTTAGGGATGTGTTGTTTTAATACCTGTTATTATTTAAAATCTAAGACGTACAGGAGCAACCATCACGTGGAATTTTAACCTCGTATATCAGACGATTTCAGAGAAACGAATATTTATGGCAGAACCCCCCTCCCCCTGCGCCAGTTAAAACCCATTAAGTGTGTGTTATTTTAAGACCACTTCTTAGTTCCACTTCTTAGTTAAAATGTAAGGCATTGAGGAGTAATCTCCATGTGAAGTTTCAACCTCGTACGTCAAGCTGTTTCAGAAAAATTAGTATTTTATCATCATGTCCCAAACCCCGGTCAAAACCCCTTAGGAATATATTCTATCAAGACCACTTCTTAATCTAAGATATAAAGGAGCAACAATCATGTGCAATTTCAACTCGTATGTCAAGCGGTTTCAGAGAAATAAATATGTTTGTCATCAGACACCCCCCCCCCAGTAAAAACCCCCTAGGGGTGAATTGTTTGAAGACCACTTCTTATTTAAAATCTGAGACATGTAGAACAACCATCATGTGAAATTTCAAACTTGTAAGTCAACGGTTTGAGAGAAATGAATATTGATGTCGTCAGCTAGTCCCCTTCAGTCAAATCAAATTAGGGTTGTATTGTTCTGTGTTTCTTTATTTCTAAAGGAGATTACAAACGCAAATTTTCACGTCTGTAACATTCAGAATTTGATATATAAGTATCCTCGTGAAAAGAATTCAACTCATTTTTCACTACTTTTCACCCACCCCGTTGAGTGGATATTCCGAAAACAACAGAATATGTGTTTCTTTACTTTTAAAGGAGATTCATTATACCAATTTTCACGTCTGTAACATTCCGTTTTTGAGATATAAGTTTCCTCATAAAAGGCATTAAATCTTTTCCACTTCCTTTCACCCTCTCCCTTAAGTGGATTTTCGGAAAACCAAAAAGTGCCTGTTTCTTTATTTATAAAGGAGACTCCAAATACCAATTTTCATGACTGTAACATCTTCAGTTTTTTTTAGTTGTAAGTATCCTCACAAAAAAGATTCAACACTCCCACCCCCGCTTAAATGGCCTTTCCGAGAACAAAAATGCGTGTTCCTTTATTTATAAAGGAGATTTCAAATACCAATTTTCACAACTGTAACATTTTCAGTTTTTTGAGTTATAAGAATCCTTATAAAAAGAATTAAACCCCTATTTAGACCTTCTTACAAACCCCCTTCAGTGGATTTTCCGAAAACAAGAAGTAAATGTTTCTTTATTTTTGAAAGAGATTCTAAATATCAATTTTCACGTCTTTAACATATTCAGTTCATATTCAGTATCCTAATAAAAACTTCAACCCCTTTTTCAGTCCCTTTTATTCCCCCTTAAGAGGTTTATCCGAAAACAAAAAAAGTATATGACTCTTCATTTTTAAAGCAGATTCCAAATACTAATTTTTACGTCTGTAACATATTAAGTTTGTGAGATATACTTTATATATGCTAATTTTAATAATTCACCCCTTTTCTCTTCCCTTGAAGTGTATTTTCCGAAAACAAATTATGCGTGTTTCTTTACTTTCACAGGAGATACTGAATACCAATTTTCTGTCTGAAACACGTAACGTTTTTAGATATACTGTAGATATACTCATTTTTATAATTCAGTCCATTTTCCCCACACACCCGTTCACCCCCCGCCCTCTTAAGTGGATTTTCCAAAAACAAAAAACACAGGTGTTTCTTTATTTTTAAAGGAGATTCCAATTACAATTTTTTACGTCTGTAAACTGTTAAATTTTTGAGATATAGATATACTCATTTTTAAAATTCACCCCTTTTCACCCTCTTAGCGAAGGAATATCCAAAATCCCTTCCTTAGTGAGCACCTACACTGTAATATAAATGTATCCCCAAAATTTCATTTCTTTATATCTAGTAGTTTTGGCTCGGCGATGATGAATCAGTCAGGACATGTTATTATATAATACAGTGACTCACATAATTATTCGGACACGTTAGTAATTATAGTCTTTGCTACACACTGGCCCTATATTTCAGAGAAAATATCGTACACGGAAACTAGATTCTGACAGAACCCAGTTTGACATATTCAACATGACGTTCAAATGTGTACTTTTAGAAATCAGGAGAGATCCAGTGACCACGGAACCTCAGAACGCAGTTAACGTGCTTCAACAAAATTATTCGGACAAAAGTCAGTTGCCGTGCACAGGTCGTGTGTAAAAGAGCCACGGACAGTGCGAACGTAAACATTCAGTGTGTTAAAGTGCTGCGTACAACGTAGATGAAAATGGGCCGCAGAGGAAGAGAGAGCACAATCGAACAGTGGCAGCTAGTAATTTTTCACCATGCTAAAGGTAAAAGTTGTCGTAAAATTGCTGAAATGTTACAAATGAAGAAAAGTACAGTCTCTGATATTGTCACAAGGTTCCGGAAGGAAGATAGGATTGACATCTACCGCATACGGGACGTCCAAGAACTTTTTTCTGTGAGGGAAGAGTGTTATATCATCAGAAAAATGAAAAAGGCACCCAAGTTAAGTGCTCCAAAACTCGCTACGGAGATTGCCGCAGACACCGGAAAGAAAGTGCATCCCTAAACAATACGTAGAGTGCTCAGAAGAGGTAACTTTTACGGCCATATTACAAGAAGGGAACCCTTCATAAATCAAGTAAATCGAAGAAAGAGAATGCTGTTTGCCAAAGAACATGTTAAAGAAGACAATGAGTGGTGGAATGACGTTATATTTGCTGACGAGAGTAAATTTAACATATTTCAATCTGATGGGAGGTTAACAGTTTGGCGGTGTCCTAATATTGAGCTTCAAGACAAAAATCTGAAAGCAACTGTGGAGCATGGAGGTGGACATGTAATGGTGTGGGGGTGCATGTTGGTGAATGGAGTTGGTGAATTGGTTTTTATTGAGGGTAAAATGGACCACTTTCAATACCTTAAAATATTGAGGGACAATACGAAAAAGAGTGCCGAAAAGATGGGGATTGGTGAACATTTTAAGTTTTATCAAGATAACCACCCAAAGCATATGGCCTGGAATGTAAGGATGTGGTTATTGTTTAATTTTGCAAAGGTGCTTCATCCTCCCCCTCAATCACCAGACTTGAATGGGATTGAGAATCTTTGGGACAAACTGAATAAAGAAATAAGGAAAACAACAACCACATCTAGAGAATAATTGAATAATGGACTTCATGAAGAGTGGCAGAAGATATCTCCCGATTACATCCGGAAATTAGTGGAGAGCATGCCAAGTCGACTCAAGGAAGTAATTATAATGAAAGGAAAGCCCACCCTTAGGACCATAAGTAAAACGGGAAGTGTCCGAATAATTTTGTGCAATATTGGTTTTGATTTTGATTTTGTTTTTAATGATTATATTTTCATTGAACGTGTTCATTAGAAGAATGATGGATGTTTAGCTTTATTATTCCATACAGAAACTTGTATCTAATGTATATGAGTGCTTTTTAATTACTGAAAGCACTAATACAAAGGAAACTATAATAAATCATGTCTGTCCGAATAATTATGCGAGTCACTGTATATATATATATCAATTTTACTCACTTACAAATGTGTTAACAAGGACATACTTATTTTTGAACGCCAGATCCTTACATTCGGTAATTTATAAAATTGTGTACAGCTTATCATTTCTACCCTAATTTTCCTAAGTCTACGTAATTGTGTCGTTATGTGAGCGTAGGATGCCCTATTTCGTGGTACATTATGGGTCGGTCAGAAGTTGATATGAGCAAATTAAGGAATTTCTACCATAAAGTTTCTTTTCACCTCATTTTCCAGAAAAATACCAGCGACAATTGTCCCATTTCAACATAGCAAGATTATTCTGTAAAGCTTTCTTAAAAGTCCAAAGAGGTTCCATTGCTGTTAATACCTTCAAGATTAACTGAAATTATGTCCTCCAAATAGCAGTATTTTTATTGATCGTGATTTCATTCCGTCAGAAACTACACAAAATGGAAAGGTTCTGCCCATCACACAACCTGAGGAGGTGATAACAGGTTGATGGTATCAAATACTAGGCAAATGACTGATAGAGAACGTGCCACCTTAGTGATAGCCCTAGACTCCTTAGACTTCCCAAAAGTACCAAAACCATTTCCAAATTTAGCTGGTGTTCAGTGGTCTCTTTCTAAACCCATATGATTCGAACCTCAGGAAGGAAATGAACGGCAGGTGACAAATAATGCATTGAACTTTTAATTCTCATAGTACATGACCCCTGACTGAGGACGTTGGTGAATAATTTACACAGGTGTAAGCTATTGCTCGTCTTTCATGTTTATCAGCCTCTGTTGGTTCACTTTGCACAATAATCTGGAATAGTCCCATTTTTCAGCCCCGACATGGAAATAAAAACCTACAACCTGTTTTCCAGTCAATGACCGGATCAGGGATGGGATGAATGAAGCCCCCAACTTGCGGTGAGGATAGGAATTGTGCCGGCTGCCGAGGCCTGTCGCACTCCTCTGAAGCAATGATTAATGAATGACAGATGCAATGAAACGATATAGGAGAGTGTTGCTGGAAGGAAATATGACAGGGAAAACCAGAGTACCTGGAGAAAAAACTTGTCCCGCATCCGCTTTGTCCAGCACAAATCTCACATGGAGTGACTGGGATTTGAACCACGGTATCCAGCGGTGAGAGGCCGGCGCGCTGCCTCCTGAGCCATGGAGGCTCTTTTCAGTCCCGACATTAATCTTAGAAAATAGAATTATAATCATTCCGACGTTCATTTCGACATCGTTTACAAACTTGTAAACTTCACAGCAGTTAAAGAGAAGCGGCATAAAATTTCACAAAAAATATTCGATACCTAGCTGATTAGAAATATACTAAGACGTAGTGCTGTTAGCATTAGATCAAGGGGAAGAAACGCAGAATACCGACTACCAGAAGAGGATCGAGACCAGTGGCGGCTCGTGACCAAATTTTCAGGTGGTTCACAATAAAATTTGTGTTCACGTCTCAAATATACCAAAGTGGAATGCAAATACGAACAAAATCATTTACTTAAATCATTTCACTAAAAGTTACTTGTACGGTTGCTTCTCTACTCATAATATGGTAGAACCCTTATAAACGAGGATACATTTTTCCGAGACTAATTTGTGAGTGTACAAGAAGATTAAAATTACAATTTGCCGGCCTGAGTCGCTCAGCCTTTGGCTGAGGTTGAGGCTCTGGCTTTCTGATCCCGTGATTAGGAACACCTGTTCAGAATTACCTACTGGCGAAATCTTCCGGCGATGTAATGCAATAGTAACTTCTGGGACCTGTGGCCAACAGTAACATAGGATGTGGCGGACCCTTGTGGTCAATTGTAATACTATCTCTGGTTTGAGGGTGGTTGTAGGCGAAAAGGCACATTCCGTACCGTGCTCTTCGCTTATGGAGATATCGGTGCATAAACCATTACGTCATCTCCGTGCGCATGCGTAAAGTCGCTTGTAGCAAAATATCCAGTGTGCTCTCTGGCATTGTCAGCCGAAACGAACAGCTGTCAGTGCAACGGAGCTTCGATGTAAGTCGAATGCTTTCGATCGATTGACGAAATCAGGTCGAAAACAAGGGATACAATTTTGAATCATCGGTATCCATGAATGCGTGAATATGCGTTAGAACTGGGTGTTCACAGGCTCATGTGCTCTTGAGAGCCCACCGCCACTGATCGAGACTAAGATGATTAGTTTCAAGGAAGCACTTATATATTCGTAATAATAATGACATGAGTTCATATTCTGTTGTTGTTTTTACTCTAATCGCAGGTGAAGGATTAGATATCCACAAAGAGATTCTTACAGATAGTGAAAATATTATCTCAGAAACTCTGAAAGCTATCTTACTTAGTGTAGTACCAGGTGTATGCATAAGTATTTTTCGCTTTCACTAAGAGATGGAGCCAGCGAACAGTACACAGCGTATGAATTTGACACATACGCCAGTTTGTTCGTCTGACATTAACCACTGCCTGCTCGATCTGCATCCGATGGCTGCTTATACTGCCTGCTCATTCCATATTCAAACGTGTAACACGACTTACAAACAAACTGCCGCTAGATCGCAGCACCAGACGTACCCAGTTATCGCGTGAATACAGCTAGATAAGCATACAAGCAAAATTTTAAATCTGAAAGTAGCAGAAAAATTAAAGAATTGTATGCATAAAGTGGTGCTCTAGAGAGTGATAGCTTCAGGACTTTTCGAGAAAGAGATTTCAACGAATAAGAAAACCTGTAAACTTTGTCTATATGGTACTTCCCTACATTACTAAGTAGAGGTTTCACGAATTTGGCCACCACAGTTTCTGACACAAGTTCCTGGTGCTTATTGTTACTAACACACTTTAAAATCTTACAGTGGCACAAAAAGGGTAGAGCCGGGCTGAGTGGCTCAGACGGTTAAAGCGCTGGCCTTCTAACCCCAACTTGGCAGGTTCGATCCTGGCTCAGTCCGGTGGTATTTGAAGATGCTCAAATACGACAGTCTCGTGTCGGTAGATTTACTGGCACGTAAAAGAACTCCTGCGGGACTAAATTCCGGCACCTCGGCGTCTCCGAAGACCGTAAAAGTAGTTAGTGGGACGTAAAACAAATAACATTATTATTATTTAAAGAGGGTAGAACATAGTTTTTTATGGTCTGAAGCAGACTTGCAGATTGCTTGCAGTACGGTAGAGCTGCCTCAACAAATTCTGTAGCCCCATGACTAGGCCAATAAATCCTTACTGGGGATAGCGCAGGCCTCCTCTGTCAGACTGTCTGATTAAGTTCATCAATGGGGATGCATTAACTGAGGGGGAAACGTTACTCAAGCACGTGCTGCATTGTTTTTCTTCGATTACGTGCACTAAATAACCACACACTAATGCATGGGAAGCAGTTTCCAAAGTGACACACACCGACTCAGGGGGCTCACGAACATCTTCCAGTAAATCAAGTACATACTCAGTGGGCATCACTGGTTCTGGTTCGTCAAGTCCGGGAGAGGATACTGAGACAGAAAATTTTGAATTCTGCTTATGGATAACGTTAGCACCATCGGTGGATATTAACATACCGGATTTCATAATTCTCTTCATAGAATTCTGAGTAGCCCGGGAGTCAGTCATGTCATTGCACCCTCCGCCCATTCTTATAGAACTAAACATGGCTTCAACTGATCTCCTGAAAAAGCCCGTGTCATGGAATGAAATACCACGGCATTCTGGTTTCCCTTTCTTTGATTTGCAGAAAGGCACGCAGCAGCAGTGGCGGCCGGTCAGTACGTGCTACCGGGCTCCAGCACGTAGCTTGGAACTGTAAGGAATATTATTTATGTACAGTACCATTATCCTGGTGCCTTTTCTTTGTTTTGAGTACGATATGAATTTGTGTTTTGTGAAAATCAGGACGAGATCTGTCGAACACCTAGCGCCGCTCTCCCGGGGAATAAGGCTCGTGCTCATGTGAAGTGAGCCCTTGCCTGTAGCCTGAAGGAAGCAATACGCAGGCGCAGCCAAGCTTGCAACACTCCCCCTAGCCGGCGGAGTATACCGTAAACCGGGATCAACTTTCACTGATCCCGTTTATAGTTACTTCCTCTCCCGCAAGGGGGTAGAATTACTCGATGTCTCCTGCTACCCTTGCGTTCACGGCCGACTTGATGCGTCGCTCTAGCTACCTCCTTGGAGCGCAGCGAGGGATCCAGTCGGCCGTGCTTATGTTGAACGTGGTAAGCGAATCTGCCACTAGAGAGTAGCATCGTCTGGGCTCGAAAGTAAAGCGTAAGTGGAGGAAATCTATCTCACACATGCTTATTAAAATATCCATCTTGCTTTTGTGTCAAAAATAAGGAATTCGTAGGTGAGTCAAAGAATCTTTGACTGACCCTAAATGTTATCCCGCATTACAATGTAATTTACTCTGGTGAAATGAAATAGCGTATGGCTTTTAGTGCCGGAAGTATCCGAGGACATGTTCGACTCGCCAGATGCAGATCTTTTGATTTGACGCCTGTAGGCGACCTGCGAGTCGTGATGAGGATGAAATGATGATGATGACAACACGTACACCCAATGATGGTTAAAATTCCAGACCCTGCCGGGAATCGAACCCGGGATCCCTGTGACCAAAGGCCAGCGCGCTAACCATTTAGCCATGGAGCCAGACATTTACTCTGGTAATAGGGGAGGTCTCAATGAATCAGTTGGCAGCTCTTTCAGTTGCTTTGTGCGGTTTTTAATCTGGCGGTTATATTACTGGTGCGTGTTTTTTCTGTCATTGTGTTAGTGCTAAAGTTTATACGAAGATTTATCAAATTATTTATCCACTGCAGTGTATATAAAGTGAAATTAAATTAGTGTTCTTAGTGGGGATCTATATTCCCACGATTCTATTTGCACTGATGTAATTCTCCAATGAATTATTTATATAGTAGACAGTTGTCGAAGAATTCATCTGCTTCCAAATTAGATGTTTTTGTTTGTTCTGAGTTATAAATTGTGAGAAAAGTTGTATTATTATTATTATTATTATTATTATTACCAAGTTTGAAGTATGCGTTGTTCATCATGGCAATATCATCATCATCATCATCTGTTTACCCTCCAGGTTCGGCTTTTCCCTCGGACTCAGCGAGGGATCCCACCTCTACCGCCTCAAGGGCAGTGTCCTGGAGCTTCAGACTCTTGGTCGGGGGATACAACTGGGGAGAATGACCAGTACCTCGCCCAGGCGGCCTCACCTGCTATGCTGAACAGGGGCCTTGTGGAGGGATGGGAAGATTGGAAGGGATAGACAAGGAAGAGGGAAGGAAGCGGCCGTGGCCTTAAGTTAGGTACCATCCCGGCATTCGCCTGGAGGAGAAGTGGGAAACCACGGAAAACCACTTCCAGGATGGCTGAGGTGGGAATCGAACCCACCTCTACTCAGTTGACCTCCCGAGGCTGAGTGGACCCCGTTCCAGCCCTCGTACCACTTTTCAAATTTTCGTGGCAGAGCCGGGAATCGAACCCGGACCTCCGGGGGTGGCAGCTAATCACGCTAACCACTACACCACAGAGGCGGACCATCATGGCAATATGCAGATTTAAAACAGCGTATTTAGCTTGTTTTTTTGTAGCACGTAGGACGATTTTTTCACGAGCCGCCACTGCGCAGCAGTACACCATTTTCACTGTAAACAAATACAGTACTACCCTATTTCCCGCTATTGCATTCCGACAGTTCAGGAGCCGGTTGGTGCTGCCACCTGCTGTGGGTATTTGTAAACGAAGTATTTCATTTAGTGCCATGTTAAAATGTTGCAATGAGCAGGCAGTATAAGCAGCCATCGGATGCAGATCGAGCAGGCAGTGCATTAACCTACATACACACACAAGTTGAGTCCGCCAACCACTAGCGTCTATGTTGTATCGTTCAGTGATCATGCCGACGTTTGTGCCTGGAAAAGAACATTTGCGGCACGCGTTGCTTCCCTTATTTAGGGCCGGTTCTACCACCTACTGGTAAAGTAGCGCGTAACTTGCCCTCCGCGTAAAAGGATGTTTCCGTTCGACCACCCCCAGGTAGCGCTATCGGCAGCATAAATCGTAGCTACCCGGCGCGTAATTTATCGGCCACTTCGAGGGCCCGATAAGACTTTACCTGCCGGGCAAGTTTTGAGAGTTGAACATTATTAGCTGTATTTCTCGTGACATGCAACTTAAATTAGCTTAGTATACTGAAAAAAGCATGATACTGTAACAGTGGCCGATATTGTATTGCAGGATCTTGAACATTAATGCTTCCCTTGAATTGCAACGGCCACACCAGCCTCTCACATCGGTAGCACATTTTCTACGTCAAGGTTTCGTAAAGAAACTTTAAAAGGATATAAAATCAAAATCTATTTGGAAATCATTTCAAATGGGCTTTAATTTTCAACTTTTTCAGTTTTCAGACACGAGGTATAACTTACTGTATGTATCTAAAATACCCAAAGTCTTCTCGTAGCGTAATGGCTAACACGCTCACTTCGTAGTACGAGGTACGCAGGTTCGAGCTCTTATTATGACGAATCTTTTTTATTTCCATTATATTTATTTTTTGCTAGTTGCTTTACGTCGCACCGACACAGATATTTCCGTTATTAGCGTTGTGTTAATCTGTATGCCTCTTTTCATACGTTCTTTTGTTAATAATATATTTCATTGAAATATTTAATCACAATGTTATGTCTACTAGGAAATTGCTTTATATGTATGCTACTTATAGAAAGTGGTGTTATAATTAATAGCACATAGGACTGTCGCCCAGCTAGCAGATTCCCTATTAGCAGTGGCGGCTCGTGAAAAAATCGTCCTACGTGCTACAAAAAAACAAGCTAAATACGCTGTTTTAAATCTGCATATTGCCATGATGGTCCGCCTCTGTGGTGTAGTGGTTAGCGTGATTAGCTGCCACCCCCGGAGGTCCGGGTTCGATTCCCGGCTCTGCCACGAAAATTTGAAAAGTGGTACGAGGGCTGGAACGGGGTCCACTCAGCCTCGGGAGGTCAACTGAGTAGAGGTGGGTTCGATTCCCACCTCAGCCATCCTGGAAGTGGTTTTCCGTGGTTTCCCACTTCTCCTCCAGGCGAATGCCGGGATGGTACCTAACTTAAGGCCACGGCCGCTTCCTTCCCTCTTCCTTGTCTATCCCTTCCAATCTTCCCATCCCTCCACAAGGCCCCTGTTCAGCATAGCAGGTGAGGCCGCCTGGGCGAGGTACTGGTCATTCTCCCCAGTTGTATCCCCCGACCAAGAGTCTGAAGCTCCAGGACACTGCCCTTGAGGCGGTAGAGGTGGGATCCCTCGCTGAGTCCGAGGGAAAAGCCGAACCTGGAGGGTAAACAGATGATGATGATGATGATATTGCCATGATGAACAACGCATACTTCAAACTTGGTAATAATAATAATAATAATAATAATAATAATACAACTTTTCTCACAATTTATAACTCAGAACAAACAAAAACATCTAATTTGGAAGCAGATGAATTCTTCGACAACTGTCTACTATATAAATAATTCATTGGAGAATTACATCAGTGCAAATAGAATCGTGGGAATATAGATCCCCACTAAGAACACTAATTTAATTTCACTTTATATACACTGCAGTGGATAAATAATTTGATAAATCTTCGTATAAACTTTAGCACTAACACAATGACAGAAAAAACACGCACCAGTAATATAACCGCCAGATTAAAAACCGCACAAAGCAACTGAAAGAGCTGCCAACTGATTCATTGAGACCTCCCCTATTACCAGAGTAAATGTCTGGCTCCATGGCTAAATGGTTAGCGCGCTGGCCTTTGGTCACAGGGATCCCGGGTTCGATTCCCGGCAGGGTCTGGAATTTTAACCATCATTGGGTGTACGTGTTGTCATCATCATCATTTCATCCTCATCACGACTCGCAGGTCGCCTACAGGCGTCAAATCAAAAGATCTGCATCTGGCGAGTCGAACATGTCCTCGGATACTTCCGGCACTAAAAGCCATACGCTATTTCATTTCACCAGAGTAAATTACATTGTAATGCGGGATAACATTTAGGGTCAGTCAAAGATTCTTTGACTCACCTACGAATTCCTTATTTTTGACACAAAAGCAAGATGGATATTTTAATAAGCATGTGTGAGATAGATTTCCTCCACTTACGCTTTACTTTCGAGCCCAGACGATGCTACTCTCTAGTGGCAGATTCGCTTACCACGTTCAACATAAGCACGGCCGACTGGATCCCTCGCTGCGCTCCAAGGAGGTAGCTAGAGCGACGCATCAAGTCGGCCGTGAACGCAAGGGTAGCAGGAGACATCGAGTAATTCTACCCCCTTGCGGGAGAGGAAGTAACTATAAACGGGATCAGTGAAAGTTGATCCCGGTTTACGGTATACTCCGCCGGCTAGGGGGAGTGTTGCAAGCTTGGCTGCGCCTGCGTATTGCTTCCTTCAGGCTACAGGCAAGGGCTCACTTCACATGAGCACGAGCCTTATTCCCCGGGAGAGCGGCGCTAGGTGTTCGACAGATCTCGTCCTGATTTTCACAAAACACAAATTCATATCGTACTCAAAACAAAGAAAAGGCACCAGGATAATGGTACTGTACATAAATAATATTCCTTACAGTTCCAAGCTACGTGCTGGAGCCCGGTAGCACGTACTGACCGGCCGCCACTGCCTATTAGTTGTTTACATAGTCTTCTTGTAAATTACTTCGAAGAAATTGGAAACTATTCCATTCCCGAATTCCTCTTCCTATTAATGGATATTTATCCCGATTAGTTATTTACATTTACAGTACCTTCCAACTTTATCTTCATAAAGTTAAACATTAGAATGAAATGCTCTATCAATAAATGGAAGCATGTGGAACTAAACGAGGTCACAGAACTAGTTGCAAATAGAGCATCGTGGAGATACTTAATCAATTCACTGAAGCCTGCAGATAGAAAACTCAGAGGCAATAAGTCCGTAAAGAAGATGTGTGTGTATATACGTATATGGAAGCGCGTAAAAGAGAGTTACGAACAACGGCAGGGAACGAAAATACATTTTAAAATGTAAATTAGAAATACGATGAAAACGTGCGTACCTTCTATTACGGAGCGAGCGACTTGACCAATCTACTACGAGAATTCTTTTCAAAAACGCTGCCTTACATGACAGGTTATAACTGGCGTAAGAAAATGTAATCTCGAGATTTTAACCCCAATTAGGTATTGATATTGAAGATCATACATTAAAATCAAGAAAGTTTGACATAAATCGTTGTCCATAACTCTTAAGACTCTCTTATTAGACTTTTTGGTGATAATCAGCAGACGTAAGCACAGGGAAATAAGACAATCGAAATGAGTTTCATGCATCTGACGATAGATAGCACCACACTCGAAAGCGAGAAGTCGCTGAAAATCAGTCTAGCCAACTTCGTATATCGGTGTCTAGCTCCGGGTAGCTACCTAGCGCTTGCGCGGAGGTGGTTGGACGCAAACCAAAGTACCAGCCGATTTACACCTCCAGGTAGTTTACCTCCCGGGCAGCTACCAGTCACTTTACCATCAGATGGTAGAACCGGCCCTTAATCAAAAAGAAAAGGTTGTGAAAAGTCGTCGTTTACTGGTAGAAACATTTAACATTAAACGTGGTGATTTCAATGTGGACAAGTGCGCGCTCTGGTAGCGGTACTGTGTGTTATGAACTTTTAAAGCCCGGCGAAACCGTTAATGCACAACGCTATCGCTAACAAATGATTCATTTAGATAACGCATTGATCGGCAGACGTTCGGAATGGGCCAGAAGACATGGCAAAGTGATTTTGTTACACGACAATGTGCCGTCTCATACAGCAAAACCAGTAAAAGACACGTTGAAATCGCTTGGATGGGACATCCTTCCGCACAGGCCGTACTGCCCGACCTGGCGCCATCTGACTCTCACCTCTTCGCATTAATGGGGCACGCGCTCGCAGCGCAACACTTCAGCAATCTCGACGAAGTCGGAAAATGGCTCCAAGAATGGTTTGGCGTAAAATACAAACAGTTTTTTCTGGCATGGTATTCATAACTTAGGTACCTGAAAGATAGGCGGAGTGTGTAGAAGCCTATGGCTACATTTTTGAATAAACCAAAAATGAATTGCGTTTGAAAATTGCGTGTTTTCTTCACCACAAAACCGGCAAAAACTTATGCATACATCTGGTATATGCTAAAATGTAGGGGACTGTGTAGCCAAGGGTATAAAGGCGCATAGGTTCACCCAGGAGAATGTGGATTCCATTCCCTGCCAAGAAGTCCAGAAACTTATAAACAGGTTTTCCACTTCTAGAAATGGCATGGCCCTGGAATTCGTTCACTGAGCCTACAACATAAATGAGTATCAGATTTTTCCCTAATGGGGATAAAATTGGTCAGGTATGAAGATAGTCAGTCTGCTTTCCTTACTGCCAACGCGACGTTACGAAATGTAGGTGCATTTACCTTCCACATTTGTGGGGGTCTTCATGAATTGTATGGAGATGACGTTTTTCTATGTTTACAAGGTCATTTCCCTTCGATTTTTAATTCGTGTACAGCTGAGAACATGCTTGTGTGTTCTGACGTCTATCCCATAAAACACACAAGAAGACGGTTTTTCTTCGACATCTTTGTGCAACCACCTTCCCAGCTCCGACTAATTATAGTTAAACATCTACCACCATACAACAAAACCACAGAGCAAGTAATGGATTTCTCTCGCATTCAGAGTTACCCCTTTCCCTTAATGAAACTGTATATGCCTACCTATAATCGTCTCTATATGTCGTTTCTCTCGAAAACACGTCCAGAGGCATATTTCGTAACCTTTTGTCTAAAGTTTCAAAAGGTAACCTTGAATACGTGTAAAACAATGTTCGCTCTTCAGCTGTTACCGTATGTGAGATGATATTACTGTATTTTAACGGAAACATGCGATAATATTCTGAAGATTGTTGAGATTGGTTTACTCGGGCGATGTGGTTCAGATAGCAGAGCTCTAGCTTTCTGAGTCAAAAATAGCGAGTTCGATCCTGATACAGTCGAGTGGCATTTAATGGCCATTGAAAGACGCCAGTCCCGTATCGGTAGATTTCCCTCGGCAGGACAAACTTTCTGGCACTTAGGTGTCTCCAGAATGTGTAAAAGTAATTAATGGGGTGTAGCCTAAAATGAATTTCATTCTTGATGTTTTAAGTACGAAATATTTAGGACGTGAATCTGAAGAAGAGATATCATGGTACAGATCCCTTGGAAGATTAAAATAAATCAGGTAAATAAAACATACCCTAATTCTAGAAAAAAACAATTTTACAGGAGATGGAAGCTGTTCAAGTTTTAACTGGTCTGAAATATTATCAATGTATGTTCACATATCGTTCAAAAGTACTTTCCTTATCAAATAACTATAACATATGTATTTACATTATGTATTGTTTCAAATGTGATTAAACATTGATGGAGTTAGGGGCTTTCGACTTCTAAAATGTAAAAAGCAGAATAAGTATTATGGATTTGTGGGATGTATAAGTAAATAATGAAGGTAAAAATAGTCTGCTTTCCTGTGAAATAAATTGTATTAAAGTTTGCAGGCCGTTTTGCTTTAACAAGGGTGAGTTATAGTTCAGTTCATTGAAGTTATATTTGGTTTCTGGATATTAAATCAGGTCCATACTGTACCCTCTGTAGTTTTTCTTACGTGAATATCGTATCACTTTATATTTTGATATGCGGAATTTTTCAGCTGGACTGTTCATACTTCCTTTACTGTTTAAGTTTCTTTTGAATATTTTGGATACATTTTGAGGATAGCCGTAGCCTCCGTAGCTGAGACGCCGCCCTTTCACCGCTAGGTTCCGTGGTTCAAATTTCGGTCACTCCATGTGAGATTTGTGATGGACAAAGTGGAGGTGGGACAGGTTTTGCTCCGGGCACTTCTTGTCATCTTTCATTCCAACAACACTCTCCAATATCATTTCATTTGTCACCCATTAATCATTGATTTTATAAGTGATCTATGGAGCATTAATATACCGGTCGTTATTTGCAAGAAAGTGAAGGATCCAAGAGAGGTCAGATAGAACAGTTTAAAGTAAGAAGATTAAGATAAGTAAGTGGAAGCAATACTAGTCTCAGCTAGTGGACCCGTAGTCGCAACCCAACATTCCCAAGTTGGGAGCCCCTTGGGGAAGAGGAACTTCAGAACTTGAGATCCTTAAAAAACAGGTTACGGTATGAAAAATAAAATTGTATAGGTGAGAGATTTGTATCTATTTACCACTATAACTTCAGAGAAATTGAGAAACGTGACCACCCCTGCTGGAGTCAAATGCTTTTGGGGTGCACTTAGCCTACAACAGACATGAAAATCTAGTTAATTCTATGGGGAGCGCGATGCTCGAAACTCTATATATGGTAATTTGGTGCCTTGAACAGTAAAATACTTCGCCTGTCATTCCTCCATGGGTTTTGTGCCCTGTACGAAACATGCCTTTTAAAATTTATATTGGCGTCAGGATTGCAAGAAACAAAGTTTTGATGAATATACAGGAAAATAATCATTCCGGAGCTAAAATTGACGGACATAATTAATTTACATTTCAATGCTAGCAGAAGAGCTGAGAGCGGCTTATAGTAACAAAATACAGTATGACAAGGAATGCGTTTGTTTCCATCATCTAAAGAGATTTGCTTAGTAACAGCGTTGAGTAATTCTTCTCAAGATGTACGACGTTCTCTTCGATTTATCCATTGTGTCTACGTTCTAATTTATGGCCAACGGAGAGTTATACAATACTTGCATCTCGCACGCAAACAAAGGCAGGGGAGAGAAAGTGACAAATAGCAGAAGCAGAGAAATAAGGTTTGTGTTATAGCAAGCCGTTATCTGCAAGAACACCTGCTCCCTGTAACACTTGGAGCTGGTTCCTAATTCTGTGTAAGTGAAAAATATAGTCCATCTTCTGGTTAAATTACAGTTGATACCGAGAGCGTGCAAGGAGAATTGAAATATTGCCAATAAAACAGCTGATATCGATATAACTCAGCATTATCTAATTATAAAACAACGAGCACAAGTTAACAAGAAATGGAACGGTAATTCTGCTCAGGTTTCAAGTTCACATAGGATTCAGTTTTGAACCACAAGTAATTAAAAACCTATTTCGTTTACAAAAATAGTCAATTCCAACCAAGAGGGGATCAAGGAACCCGAATATGAAGTCGAAACGTATTTATTAGCACTTGGTTTCAAGATGTACGAGATGCGCGGTAATTGTATTGTAGTGCAAGTCGAAGGAGCATGAAACTTGAAAATGAAACGTAAAATGCGTTGTTTCAAAATCCTGTGAGGTACAGGCACCGCGCGCGCCACTCTGGGTAGGCTAAGTTTGGTTACTGTTGGCGGATAACAGAAATATAATAGTAGGAATATAGCACCAGCTATGATGTCAGATTTCAGATTCCGTTGTAAATAAAGATTGTGTCCTTCTCTAATGTTATACGTAATTGTTGATTCCTGCTGTATCTTAAACAAACAAGTCACACAAACTAAAACCCATTTCACACATATGCCGATACTATCAGTGCACGAGAATGGAAAACCTCGGAAAACCATTACCAGGACAGCTGACGGTGGGGACCAGTTCCTCTCCTCTCCCGAATACAGAGGCGTAAAGGCACGCTAGAACCCTGGCCACCACTCCTCTGCTCGGTTGACCGATCGGAGTGCAGAGATGTCGGACCACGGACTAGCCGTAGCCACCACTCTGCATCCCCCAACCCTTCGAACAAGTGCTTTCATTGTTTATGTAGTGAACAACCGCAGCTACTAGTCCCGTTTGACAAGGGCACGTGCTCCTTAAAATATTACGTTCTCTTTAATCTAAGAAAAAACAAGTTAATACTCAGATTAGGACGAACCGAGCCTCCGTGGCTCAGGCGACAGCGCGCCGGGCTCTCACCACTGGATTCCGTGGTTCAAATCCCGGTCACACCATGAGAGATTTGTGCTGGACAAACCGGAGGCGGGACATATTTTTATCCGGGTGTTCCGGTTTTCCCTGTCATAACTCATTCCAGCAACACTCTCCAATATCATTTCATTTCATATGTCATTCATTAATCATTGCCCCAGAGGAGCGCGACAGGCTTCGGCAGCCGGCACAATTCCTATCCTCACCACTAGATAGGGCTTCATTCATTCCATTCCTGACCCGGTCAAATGACTGGAAACAGGCTGTGGATTTTCATCTTTTTCATTAGGACAAACATTTAACGGGGAAAGAAACAAATATGATACACTGAGAAATGTAAAGAACTTAACCTCATGTGATAGAGTTTTTTTTGTTCGGTTTTTTTTTTGCTTTACGTCGCACCGACACAGATAGGTCTTATGGCGACGATGGGATAAGAAAGGCCTAGGAGTTGGAAGGAAATGGCCGTGGCCTTATTTAAGGTACAGCCCCAGAGTTTGCCTGGTGTGAAAATGGGAAACCACGGAAAACCATCTTCAGGACTGCCGACAGTGGGATTCGAACCCTTTATCTCCCGGATGCAAGCTCAAAGCCGCTTGCTCCTGACAGCACGGCCAACTCGCCCGGTATATGATAGAGTAACAGACGTTTCCCTATTACTTGTGCGGTTGTTAAACAACACTTCTGTCACATGTTTTACATGATCAACTTCTGAAAATAAAATTTCTGTAAAGTTTACATTCCCACTGTTGATAGGCAGGAAACCTTAAATAGTTTCTGTATCTCACATAGATCTCGCTTAACACTCTCCTCCATTTAATTCCGAATCGAACTACGCAGCATTGCCACCAGTACGACTTCCTGATGCACTCACGGTGCCTGCAGTTTCGATGATACTGTACTTCCCATTGAACACATTCTTGATCAAGCTATAGCTCCGCTTGTGGGTTGTGCATGTGTATAGCACAGGAAGCCGGCAGATGATTCACACGTCACACGCAAGCGTATGCATTCCCAGGACTATTGACAACACGGTCCCGTGCAGGTACTATGCGATGTTGTCAATTTCTTTATTTATTCTCAAACTGCATTCAACGTAGAACACTCTAAAAAAAAAACTGTATTAACATTCTTTCACACTCTGCAATCTGTTGATCCTGACTCGCTCTTCTAATCAACGGACACCCGGGAAATACGCGTAATTTGTATGTAGCGGAGGCTCGATTAAATGTAGTACTGCTAACTATAACTTTATTGTGGTTATACCCCCAGCGTGAAGTGAAAGTCTGATAGGCTTAGTCATCATCATCATCATCATCATCTGTTTACCCTCCAGGTTCGGTTTTTCCCTCGGACTTACAGCGAGGGATCCCACCTCTACCGCCTCAAGGGCAGTGTCCTGGAGCTTCAGACTCTTGGTCGGGGGATACAACTGGGGAGTATGACCAGTACCTCGCCCAGGCGGCCTCACCTGCTATGCTGAACAGGGGCCTTGTGGAGGAATGGGAAGATTGGAAGGGATAGGCAAGGAAGAGGGAAGGAAGCGGCCTGGAGGAGAAGTGGGAAACCACGGAAAACCACTTCCAGGATGGCTGAGGTGGGAATCGAACCCACCTCTACTCAGTTGACCTCCCGAGGCTGAGTGGACCCCGTTCCAGCCCTCGTACCACTTTTCAAATTTCGTGGCAGAGCCGGGAATCGAACCCGGTGGCAGCTAATCACGCTAACCACTACACCACAGAGGCGGACCTGATAGGCTTAGTACGTCCTCTAAACATCTTATAAGCTGATGGTAAAGTTGTAAATTGTGCAGCGAATCCTTTTGGCGGTAGTATCAATAATCTTCAGCACTTGTCTATTTTACTGCGTTTGGAATACATTTTCTTCACTCGTAGCAGATTTTGGCCTACTAGATCTAATCATAATTCTGTCTAAGGATACTCTGATCAAAACCAATAGCACACTCTTTAGTACTCAAAATTGGGTAGAAAAAAAAATAAAAACATGGTATTCACACAGAGAATTGAGTAGAAAAAGAATAAAAACATTATATTCACACACCGAATTTTGAGTAGAGTAAAAAATTGTAACAACAAACATGCGTTCCCATTTGAAAAAAAAATGTTTTTGTAACATCATGTACATGAGATTTTTCAAAAATATGTGCATAATATCAAGAAATATATAACTGAAAACTTCTATATTTAAAATTTTCAGTGATGAAATTTTAAAAGTTATACGTAATATTCCATCATCACTGTTTGCTCTATATAGGGTAAGGTAAGGGTTATTCTGCCCGAAGGCAGGTCCGAACCTTCGCAGAGGTGTTCCTGAGCCTGAGTTTACGTGCGGTAGGGTGGCCAGTTCCTTTCCGCTCCTCCATTCCCTTAGACCCCCCCAACAGCGCGTGGCAACCCATCCAACTCCTGACCACGCCCAATGTTGCTTAACTTCGGAGATCTCACGGGATCCGGTGTTTCAACACGGCTACGGCCGTTGGCTTTGCTCTATATGAACGAGTTTAATTACACATACATACATACATTATCATTATAGACTGTTATGCCTTTCAGCGTTCAGTCTGCAAGCCTCTGAGAATTTACTAAACGTCGCCACAATCCTCGATTTGCAACTAGTGTTGTGGCCTCATTTAGTTCTATACCTCTTATCTTTAAATCGTTAGAAACAGAGTCTAACCATCGTCGTCTTGGTCTCCCTCTACTTCTCTTACCCTCCATAACAGAGTCCATTATTCTCCTAGGTAACCTATCCTCCTCCATTCGCCTCACATGACCCCACCACCGAAGCCGGTTTATGCGTACAGCTTCATTAATCGAGTTCATTCCTAAATTAGCCTTTATCTCCTCATTCCGAGTTCCCTCCTGCCATTGTTCCCACCTGTTTGTACCAGCAATCATTCTTGCTACTTTCATGTCTGTTACTTCTAACTTATGAATAAGATATCCTGAGTCCACCCAGCTTTCGCTCCCATAAAGCAAACTTGGTCTGAAAACAGACCGATGTAAAGATAGTTTCGTCTGGGAGCTGACTTCCTTCTTACAGAATACTGCTGATCGCAACTGCGAGCTCACTGCATTAGCTTTACTACACCTTGATTCAATCTCACTTACTATATTACCATCCTGGGAAAACACACAACCTAAATACTTGAAATTATCGACCTGTTCTAGCTTTGTATCACCAATCTGACATTCAATTCTGTTGGATTTCTTACCTACTGACATCAATTTAGTCTTCGAGAGGCTAATTTTCATACCATACTCATTGCACCTATTTTCAAGTTCCAAGATGTTAGACTGCAGGCTTTCGGCACAGTCTGCCATTAAGACCAAGTCGTCAGCATAGGCCAGGCTGTTTACTACATTTCCACCTAACTGAATCCCTCCCTGCCATTTTATACCTTTCAGCATATGATCCATGTAAACTACAAACAGCAAAGGTGAAAGATTACAGCCGTGTCTAACTCCTGTAAGTACCCTGAACCAAGAACTCATTCTACCATCAATTCTCACTGAAGCCCAATTGTCAACATAAATGCCTTTGATTGATTTTAATAATCTACCTTTAATTCCATAGCCCCCCAGTATAGCGAACATCTTTTCCCTCGGTACCCTGTCATATGCTTTCTCTAGATCTACGAAACATAAACACAACTGCCTATTCCTCTCGTAGCATTTTTCAATTACCTGGCGCATACTGAAAATCTGATCCTGACAGCCTCTCTGTGGTCTGAAATCACACTGTTTTTCATCCAACTTCCTCTCAACGACTGATCGCACCCTCCCTTCCAAGATGCCTGTAAATACTTTGCCTGGTATACTAATCAATGAGATACCTCGATAGTTGTTGCAATCCTTCCTGTTCCCTTGCTTATAGATAGGTGCAATTACTGCTTTTGTCCAATCTGAAGGTACCTTACCAATACTCCACGCTAATTTGACTACTCTATGAAGCCATTTCATCCCTGCCTTCCCACTATACTTCACCATTTCAGGTCTAATTTCATCTATTCCTGCTGCCTTATGACAATGGAGTTTATTTACTATCCTTTCCACTTCCTCAAGCATAATTTCACCAACATCATTTTCCTCCTCCCCATGAGCTTGACTGTTTGCAACACCACCATGATGATTTCCTTTTACATTGAGAAGATGTTCAAAATATTCCCTCCACCTCTCCAGTGATTCCCTGGGATCTGTTATGAGTTCACCCGAATTACTCAAAACACTGTTCATTTCCTTTTTCCCTCCCTTCCTAAGATTCTTTATTACTGTCCAGAAAGGTTTCCCTGCTGCTTGAGCTAGCCTTTCCAGGTTATTACCAAAATCTTCCCATGACTTCTTTTTGGATTCAACAACTATTTGTTTCGCTCTGTTTCTTTCATCTACGTACCAATCCCTGTCTGCCTCGGCCCTTGTTTGGAGCCATTTCTGATAAGCCTTCTTTTTACGTTTACAGGCTGCTCTCACTTCATCATTCCACCAAGATGTTCGCCTTTTCCCATCTTTACACACAGTTGTTCCTAGGCATTCCCTTGCTGTTTCTACTACAGCATCCCTGTATGCCACCCATTCACTTTCTATATCCTGAACCTGCTTACTGTCTACTGTTCGAAACTTCTCACTAATCATATCCATGTACTTCTGTCTAATTTTCTCGTCCTGGAGATTTTCTACCCTTATTCGTTTGCAGACAGATTTCACTTTCTCTACCCTAGGCCTAGAGATACTTAGTTCACTACAGATCAGATAATGGTCTGTATCATCGAAAAATCCCCAAAAAACTCGTACATTCCTAAAAGATTTCCTGAATTCAAAGTCTGTTAAGATATAGTCTATTATGGATCTGGAAGCCCTAGCCTCCCATGTGTAGCGATGAATAGCCTTATGCTTGAAGAATGTATTCGTAACAGCTAAACCCATACTAGCACAGAAGTCCAGCAAACGCTTCCCATTCCCATTAGCTTCAATATCTTCCCCACATTTACCAATCACCCTTTCGTATCCTTCAGTTCTATTCCCAACTCTCGCACTGAAATCGCCCATTAGCACTATTCTATCCTTGCTGTTGACCCTGACCACGATGTCACTCAATGCTTCATAAAACTTGTCAACTTCATCCTCATCTGCACCCTCACATGGTGAATACACGGACACAATTCTTGTCCTAATTCCTCCCACTGACAAATCTACCCACATCATTCGCTCACTTACGTGCCTAACAGAAACTATGTTGCATGCAATGGTATTCCTGATAAAGAGCCCTACCCCAGACTCTGCCCTTCCCTTTCTAACACCCGTCAAGTACACTTTATAATCTCCTATCTCTTCCTCCTTATCTCCCCTTACCCGAATATCACTTACTCCTGGCACATCTAGATGCATCCTCTTTGCTGACTCAGCAAGTTCTACCTTCTTTCTTCCATAAGTCCCATTAATATTGATAGCTCCCCATCGAATTCCATTTCGTTCGCCAAGTTGTTTCCAAGGAGTCCCTCGCCTGTCAAATGGTAGTGGGACTCCATTACTCCCATAGGTCCGAGGCTTGCTTAAAGTGTTCTGAGCTCGGTAAATTCATGAAGCAGGATGCTGCCCTACTTGCACATAGTCCAAGTGAGGATCTCTCCTCTAACGGGTTATGGACCACCGGTGAATTGTGTAGTCCTAGCCGCCTGAGCACAAGGAGGGCCACGACTCAGAATATGTCCGAAATGCCCACTCCCATTCCATAGCAACTGGTATCCCGACTCTCGGGACCACTTACTAGGCCACTCAGCCGTTGCCCATGGTTCACGAACTAGGACGTGACTACAGTAACCCACAAACATGAACCATCCACAAACATGAACCATAGTTTAATTATTAATACAACAATTACTATTGTTCTATATACACTGAAACTGAAAAAGGGAAGTGAATAAGTTGATTTCGTAACAAAAATAAAATAAAAAGCAATGCAGCATAAGTAAGCATTTTTACATACCTAGTAAATGGGAGGTACACTTAAATCTCGGGCCAAGAATATTCATTTCAGGCTAGGAAATCAGTACAGCCCTCAGAACCTCCCAGTACCATTTTACAATCTCTCTTTCATTCGTCAGATGCATGCGGAAGCATAACATGTGGACACACCTGAAGAGCGAGTGGTGACGGAGAGAGTGAATGACAGGAAATCTGCCATGAACACTGATCTCTATACCTGGATGGCTGGTAGCTTGGGTAGCAGTAAGCCGAATAGAAGATGACTGGCGTAGTAAGATGGCAGCGAGCGCATGGTGCAATACACCACGAGAAACGCGCTTGCTTTGTTTATGCTTAGTTCAGGGACGCCAGGCCTCTTGATTGTAGTTCCACGAGTGTTCTGTGCTGTGTTATTGCAAAGTAAATAGTAGTGTATTTTACGAATTTAGGTTCGTTGCCTTGTAGTATACTTGTTGATTACAAGATTCAATTTAAATATGTATGTGTTTATCTGAAATATGAACGAAGAAACATTCTACGGGGTATTAACATACCGCAGTGTTCAGCTTATGGATGTACAAACAAAACCGATCAGCAGAAGGAGAAATCATTTCATCGGGGAGTTTTATACTGTACATAAGAATCTTCCTAGGGTAGTGTTTTGAGTTTTAGGTTTATTGTTTCTTTTTTTGGCATATTCCGGGAGCAAAATGGCAATTAATTTTTGTAGGTTTCCTTTCTCGAGACCCGAACTTCTAAGATCATGGATTAGGAGTATCAGGCGAGAGAATTGGGAGCCTTCTAAAACAGCTGTTCTCTGCTCGTATCACTTAGAGGAAGACTGTTTTGATAAAAATGGACAAACTGTACACCTTAGAAGTGATGTACAGCTGTTTTCAATTTTACTGAACATTAACTGCAAGTAAAGATTTACTTATATTTTTTTTTTCTCATAATTAAACTGACGGTTTCGATGAAATAATTGACGTGGCCTTATAACAATCTTAGAAAATGAAGTCTGGAGGAATTCTAGACCTTATTTACATCAGTAATAATTATGGGTTTCAGACACTGGAGTGGTGGGAGAAGGGAAAGTGTGGTGGGTGTTTGGGGCTATCCCATTATACTATTCGTGGTATTTGGGACTCTTTAACTGGTGTTACATATTTCTGATGATGACTATCAATATCGCTTTGCTAGCTGAATTTAATTAAAGAGGTCTGTAATAGTAAATTAAGCTGCAGATAATGTGATATATTGACAAGTTTTGAATATTTGCTGGTTTTATAAATGTGTACATTTGCTTCAATGATATTTTAATTTGATAATATGCGCGTTATTTCATGGAAACAGGAAACATAAATTCATTATCAAGCACCGATTACGATATGTCGAATCTAGGCCTGTATAGTGAGCTACGTTTATAGTACATCATTTTAAGAATGCATAATTTCGTGGCATACATGTATACAATTTACAGCAATGTTTCCAGAAACTGGTTTACACTCGTATTGTGTTACCGATCGCTAACTGCATGTATTCAGCACCTAAGTTAATATTTATCGGCCGTTATTATACACTCATGTTTATTGCTATCCCGGAGATTTACTGACCTCGGAATGACGTGTCAGTGATCCCAATGTCCTTATGCTTTGAGTGAACGTGTCTCTATATTTTTAATTATTCCAATGCGCCATTAATTGCGACTTAAAATTGACTATATTATCATTGCTTCCCCATAAGGAGAGCTCTAGGTTGGGTACGCCAACATGGCGAACCGCGCGCTCAACTTGGCGTACTTTCTCCTGCAGCGGAGACCTGCCACCAGCGATCCATGTATAGAGATCAGTGACCATGACCTTATTTTCAAATGGCATCGCACCCGACCATTGTAAGAAAGAATGACCCTTATTCATGTCAATATAGAACCTATTAAATTAATCTACATTCATAACTTTGCAAGCACTGTCAAATGAAGAAATGATATACTTTGCAGCAAAATATGCACGGATATCAAATTTGGACGCAAGAAATTAAGATGAAGGAAGGAACCTTCACTAACAACTTAGTAAGGCGATTCATGTTTCATTTAAAGACATACTATTTTACTGAAATATCATACCACGCTTTTTCTCAATATGATTATGGGAAATGGGAGAGAAATTAAATCGGATAAAGTGACGTACAAAAATAAAAGGCAGAGACAATGCTTACATTTAAAAGACATGTAAAGGAAGAATATTATTCACAATCCAAAAAGGAAAGAATAGAGATAGGTGAGTTGTAATAAATAAAAATAAGATTTTCTCGTAATAGCATAGTAAAATGTTTTAAAGAAACAAAGGAGTGCATTTTGTAAGAAAAAAGAAAGTAAATAAAATGAACGCTTCATGCACACGAAAATAATTGTATAAAATGAAAAGTCGATCATAATCTTAAACAGTCCAGTAGTTTTCCAAAAAAAAAAATTTCCTAGCCATTCAAATGATTGGAGAAAACTGATCAGGGAAAAACGGAAACTGAATGGTTCTTTATTACTTTGTTAATAGGAATGGATTATCATTTGTGGCTTCGAAAAGAGCTGTCTTGCACTATAGTTCCCTTCTCAAGTTGTCCGGATTTTCTGAGAGTCTTAAGGCCCTTCGTGCTCTCTTCCGGGTATCTTCTTATTTAAAACCGAACTGCGTGTTCGAGTAAGACGGTTAGAGTAAAAGCACTGAAAACTTATAACAGACCCCGACTACTGAAGCATTTCAACGTCGTATGCAACTCCATTGTTTTAGCAGTTTGGAACCACTGAATTACATGAGATACTCGCATTCATGAGAGCCTGATCATGATCAGTATTCAAATGGATCGAGGTGCTGTGTTCTATTCTACAGGGTTATTCACCTAAAGTGTTACACTAAAATAACGTCTAAACCATTAAATATATTGGTATTTTGTTTTCATATTCGTAAATGATATCCAGGAACATGTAAAATAATGTCCCACGTATTCCCATGGGGTGATTAATAACCGAGGTATTAATACTAACTCCATATTTTTAAATGGAATGACACAAATTCGTGCAGCTGGCCTAAACGTTCAACTGCGTACAAGTTCAAATAGGTAAGTATTTTCAAAATCGGACAGTTACTTACCGAGATATCAATAAGAACAACATGCGCGGTTTTGCATGCGGATTAGACGACGTGCAGTCGGGCAAGCACATATTGACACGCAAGTAGTTTCCTGGGTGTGATTGCAGCCACAGAATGGATACCTGGCATGTAAGCATATCGTACACATGTGATGGGTTCGCAAAGTGTGTATGACAGGCGAACTCATGACAAGACAGGGAGGGTTAATGTTTTTAAAGGGAATGCAAAAATTACTTTGAATTGGTACCTTTGAGATAGGCCACGGCCGACGTCCCTTCTAAATCCTTCACATTCCCATCCGTGGGGAAAGACGCCAAACTGAGCGCAGCCTGTTACACATGGATTTCAGAACAAAACAAAACACAAAACAAACACTTTAATCTTCCTTCCCCGTTGTGTGTTTGAAAGTCATACAATAACATTGCACACCCAGGGTATGTTATGGTACATCATATTTTGTGTACGATAGTTTACAGCACATGCCTGGTTGGAATCAATGCCAGGAAATAGCTTGCTTGCCAATTCGTCCTGGGCCGAATGTATGCTGTCTGATGCGGCGCGCAAAAGCCCAAATGCGGTTTTGATTGATATCTCAAAAAGTAACTCTCCGATTTTGAAAATACTTATATATTTGAACTTGTACACAATTGAACGTTTAGGCCAGATGTATTTATTCGTTCCGTACCATTTTAAAATATGGAGTTAGTATTAATATAAGAATAAGAATAATATTAATATAAGAACAAGTAGCACGTTATTGTACAAGCCCCTGGGTATCATTTACAAATATGGAGACAGAATACCGATCTTTAATGGTTTAGACGTTATTTCCATGTAACATCTTAGGTGAATAAACCTTTATATTGGCGAAAATACATTACAGGTCCATAAGTTATTCGCAGGGGAAAACGTGCTAAGTAGGTCAGTCTTTTCTTTCCGTTTCACAAACTGCCATGTGGTATAAAAATATTCCTTCTTATTATGACTAGTTTTTCTACCTTTATACAGCCGTTGAATTTTAAATAACTTCAGAGTTTATTTCCCATAGGTTGTATTATGAATAATAATATTTTATCCTCAACAACAAAAGTAAAAATAACCTGACATTAAATAATTATGATCATCAGAGACGAAAGGGTGTATGGGAAACAAACGAGATTGCAAATTAAGGTTACAGATACCTTCGTGTGGTTATGAGGGTATATAAGCGTTGTAGTAAAGATGTAAAGGGGAGGGCGTGTAAGTCTCTGGTAAGACCTCAATTAGAATATATGGGACCCACACCAGGACTACTTGATGCGAGAACTGCAAAAGATCCAAACGAAAGCAGCACGATTTGTTCTGGGTATTTCCGACAAAAGTGTAGGGTTACGAAAATGTTGCAAACTTTGAGCTGGGAACACTTGGGAGCAAGAAGAAGAGCTGTTCGACTAAGCGGTACTGTATATTCCGTGCCGTCAGTGGGGAGATGGCGTGAAATGAAAATCCACAGTCTGTTCCCAGTCATTCGACTGAGTCAGGAATGGGATGAATAAAGCCCCTCTAGCGGCGAGGATAGGAATTGTGCCGGCTGCCGAAGCCTGTCGCACTCCTTTGGGGCAATGATTAATGACCGAGAGATGAAATGAAATGATATTGGAGAGTGTTTCTCGAATGGAAGATGACAGGGAAAACCGAAGTAACCGGAGAAAAATCCGTTTCGCCTCCGCTTTGTCCAGCACAAATCTCACATGGAGTGACCGGGATTTGAACCACGGAATCCAGCGGTGAGAGACCGGCGCGCTGCCGCCTGAGCCACGGAGGATCGAGATGGCGTGAAATTACATTAATAGACGAATAAGCTTGAGTGGAGATTTTAAAGATACCATAGGTACAAAGATAAAATTGGAATTCAAGAGAACAAGTCCGCCTCTGTGGTGTAGTGGTTAGTGTGATTAGCTGCCATCTCTGGAGGCCCGGGTTCGATTCCCGGCTCTGCCACGAAATTTGAAAAGTGGTATGAGGGCTGGAACGGGGTCCACTCAGTCTCGGGAGGTCAAATGAGTAGAGGGGGGTTCGATTCCCACCTCAGACATCCTGGAAGTGGTTTTCTGTGGTTTCCCACTTCTCCTCCAGGCAAATGCCGGGATGGTACCTAAATTAAGGCCGCGGCCGCTTCCTTCCCTTTTCCTTGTCTATCCCTTCCAATCTTCCCATCCCCCCACAAGGCCCCTGTTCAGCATAGCAGGTGAGGTCGCCTGGCGAGGTACTGGTCATCCTATCCAGTTGTATCCCCCGACCCAGAGTCTGAAGCTCCAGGACACTGCCCTTGAGGCGGTAGAGGTGGGATCCCTCGCTGAGTCCGAGAGAAAAACCGACCCTGGAGGGTAAAGAGATAAAGAAGTACAAGAAGAAGAAAAAGAGAACAAACTGGGGCAAATATTTTTTATAGGACGAGGAACTAGCAGAAGCCGGGCATTCTGCCGGCTAGTTCAACCAACGAATGTTTTAAATCATCATCTCAATTTTGAATTTTAACGTAGACTTACGTTCCTCCATAAGGGGTGACTGGAAAGAGAAAACTTAAGACGCTTTTTTTTAATTTTTTTTTTTTTTTGCTAGTTGCTTTACGTCGCACCAACACAGATATGTCTTACGGCGACGATGGGACAGGGAAGGGCTAGGAGTGAGAAGGAAGCGGCCGTGGCCTTAATTAAGGTACAGCCCCAGCATTTGCCTGGTGTGAAAATGGGAAACCACGGAAAACCATTTTCAGGGCTGCCGACAGTGGGGTTCGAACCTACTATCTCCCGAATACTGGATACTGGCCGCACTTAAGCGACTGCAGCTATCGAGCTCGGTAAGACGCTTTTAGTGTTTGGGTAGAACGCGTGTATCTAACTTACTATTATGTTAAATGTCTCAATTGACAGATAAAAGATGGGACTTTCAAAGTCAAAGTCACCTCCGTACAGGCATGAAGGCCCTTGGAGGAGTGGAAGGTAAAGGCTTCCACCATTGTTAACCTCGGCACGTGATGAGGTAGAGTGGTTAGCTCTACGCCCGGCCAAAAGAGGAGACTACCTGATGCAAAAAAAAAAAAAAAAAAAAAAAAAATCTTAAACGTAGTGCTGTAAGGCAAAATTTGTGCTAAATATGTGACATCACACGCATAAATTGTTACAAGATGGCGTTGTGTTGTCGGGACCCAGCGGACAGAGCGAAATACATGCGAATTAGCTCAGGAAGTCCGCAAGCGATTACTTGAACGTAAGGTTGATTAATGGGAGGAATTCTGCCGTACCCTCACAGAAAACGAATCAGACCACGAGTTTTGGCGGGTTACTCGTTGTCTGAATTGCCCCCCACCCCCTACCCCCAGGCGCGCAATTCACGGCCGCCACGGATTAGCATTCTCCCCTTAACGATAAAGCTGAGGCCTTTGCAGACACAATTGAAAGTCAAAGTGTACCTCACGACCTTTCTGACGATGACGATAACGAACGACGGACCCGCGAGGTACACATCTTTCATTCAACAATGGACGCCTGACAATGACATATCTGACGTCACGCCTGCAGAGGTCCGCGGGGTCATCAAGGACTTAAATGAGAAGAAGTCTCCCGGAGATGATAGGATTAGTAACAAAGAAATTAAATCACTGCCCTATAGAGCAGTCATCTTTTTGGCTACTATTTTTTCGGCTTGTTTCAAACAGGGATACTTCCCCAAGATTTGGAAGGCCCGTCGTCATTCCAAAACCGGGGAAGGACAGATTGTTACCTCAAAATTATAGACCAGTAACCTTATTGGCTTATATTTCAAAAATACTAGAGAGACTTGTTCTCAATCGCCTCAATGCTTGCCTGAACACCCACAATATACTCAAACCGGAACAATTCGGCTTCCGGTCGAAGCGCAGTGCCCCACTAGCCGCGCTGCGCCTCGTCCAGTATGTTTGTAGATCGTTTAACTTACGGCGTAGCGTGCCAGCGGTATTTTTCGACATAGAGAAGGCTTTTGACACCGTCTGCCACGACAATTTAATCGCCAAACTTGTGGACCTACATGTCATTCCAAATAACTTAATCAAAATTACTTCTTCCTATCTAACTAATAGGGAATTCTACGTCATTGTAGACGGAGAAAAATCCACCCCTCGGAGGCTCCGAGGTGGAGTCGCTCAGGGCGGAAAAATCTCTCCTATACTCCACGCCCTATATGTAAACGATCTACCACAGTGGCAGGGAGTAGATATCCATCAGTACGCTGATGATATAGCTGTTTATGCCTCAAAAAGGATGAACAGAGATACCATCTCCGCTCTGCAAGCTTGGATCTCACTGTTCTGGAAGTGGTGCCTTCGGAACAGAATTAAAATAAATGCCTGCATGACCCATGCAATTATTTGTTCTAGACGAAGGCCTAGACCTGGTCATCTTCATATCAACAATAATCCCCTGTCCTGGACCAATCAAATCAAATCAGATATCTCGGCCTAACAATGGACAAGTCTTATCCGGAGATGGAATATAGAACGGGCCCTACAACGAGCATGGGTACGTGTGGCCAACATGAAACCTCTGCTTTATAATAGATACATCTCTACCTCCATCAAGAGAAAGCTCTATTTAGCATGTATCAGGCCCATACTGCTTTATGGGTGTGAAGCCTGGGGATATATTCCCAAAACTCCTCTTTCTAAATTAGTTTTCCAAAACAAAACACTCAGAAAGATGACACGAGCTCTCATTCTGAGATCTAATTGGAATATACGCACTGAAGTCTGTATTCCGACTATTAGAACTCAGATAAATAAGTCAACTAAGATGACCAAGGCTAGAATACTCCAAGCCCAGTCCACCGATTAGGGCATCTCACTGCTAAAACAGGTCATCAGGACCAAGAAGCCAAACACTCGTTTTAAATATCGCTGCCCTTGGCTCATGTATGACCTGGCTTAGTAAAATAATTTCGGCCTTTTCCAAATTTTAGCACCACCCGTCCACTAAATACCTCTAAATTATACCCTGAAAAGCGCCGTTTGTTAAGAAGGCTCCTTCCTCTTTACCGCCACTAACGTTTTTGTTTTATTTTATTCCACATTAAGTAGCGAAGAGGGGGTTTTCTCTTCTGACTTGTAGATCTTCTACCTCCAAGACAGATTGCTTTTACCTCCACCAGTGCAATGAACTGAGATTTTCCGACTCATCGGGTATTTCTTGGACACAGGTGAGTAAAAGGGCATAGTTTTCGCCCTGAGACTCTCCATTTCTTCGCCCACAAAAAAAAAAAAAAAAAAGACTGGCGCAATTAGTTGTAAGTTAGCTGTCGTTGTGAATACATCATGGTCAGTCTTACTTTTACTCGTAATATTACCCTCGAACTCTTAATACCTCTTATTTTTCACATCACAGACCCATACTACACCGAGTTACTACCCGCATTCCAAGTGTACCACATTCTATTGAATAACATTTATTTTCCTCAGAATATTTGTCTTTTATTTCTAATAAGTAAGTTTGCGAAACTCTCAAAACCCTTCGGGAAATAAGTTTCTCAAATATGAAACTCTGAATGATGATGATGATTTTGACCATCGCTTTATGGGGAAAGCAACATAATTTTCGGCCTCATGAAATTGTGAAATCGATCAACCACGTCACACTTAGCGTTAATATTACATTTTGGGCGTCTACTGAACATTTTTTCAACTGGCCGGGAAATGAGCTGTGCTGTTCTAATCGATCCAACAATTAGGTTGGAGAAAAATGCTCAGAAGCAGCACAGATTCCATTTAGAGAAGAAAAGTATATAAATGAGCGCACAGTTCCCTTCCAGAAGAAAAAAATATACGGTGTTAGTGGGAGAATCGAGGTTGTAGGTTTAATGGTAAGAACCATTCGAAATGTTTGTAGATACTTTTAAACTGTATAATATTAATCACAATCGCGTATCTAATACTGATTTCTCAAACTACTTGGCCATCTCTATCACCAGAGTGAAACACAATCAGCTGCAACCGCCTCTTGTAAAAATAGCTACATGGAACTTTTGAGTAGGTACAGTATTTCACGTACCAGCCTCCATGGCTCAGACGGCAGCGCGTCGGCCTCTCACCGCTGGATACCGTGGTTCAAATCCCAGTCACTCCATGTGAGATTTGTGCTGGACAAAGTGGAGGCGGACCAGGTTTTTCTCCGGGTACTCCGGTTTTCCCTGTCATCTTTCATTCCAGCAACACTCTCCATTCTCATTTCATAGCATTTATCACTCATTAATATATATCACTTTGGGAGTGGCGACCCCATCGTACCAATAACCTATATATGATTCATTACACCCCTGACCCGGTCAAAGACTGGAAAACAGGGTGTATGTTTTTTTTCTTTTTAACAGTGTTTCACGTACCTTATCGTATGTGTGATTGTCAATATTTGAGTGTCCAACGTACACTGAAAATAAAATAATATTCTCCTTTTAAAACTTATGCATAAAACCACACGGCTTAAGGAAAACTGGTAGAAAGAATAAGACGTCGGTGTCAATACACCATGATTTCTGAAGCCTTCAGTGTATGCGTTTGTGGCTTCAATGGTATATAAAACATATCCCACAGTTTCTTGTTATGGTGAGTATTGAGAAAAATAGTAAAACTGATTCTAAATTTCTGATCATTCACTAGAAAAGTTCCTTTTCTCAGAACATTAAGACAAGGAAATTCATTTTTACTGACCTCTGAGGTGAATTATGGATCTTCGCCACGGTTGAGAGGCTTTCGTGACTTAGTGCAATAGATTACCGAACAAGGGGTGCTACTAAATCGGCGAGAGAGCAGTGGAAAGAACAGACTGAAAAATTACCCCTAAACCCTGCAGTCTTGATAACCGATAAAGGTGACAATATATCTGGACGATTGTAATGGCTCCAACCGTGTGTCCTATATACAGCAATGGGAAAATAAATATTGATAGTGCGCAGAAATTAACTCTTATCAGAAGAAATATATGGATTGATGGGAATCTACGAACATTACTTCTTCATGACATTCATTGTGATTTAACGTTTCTTATACGGAGCTTTTACATTGAGTTCAAAGATACGTTAGTTCATATTCTTTACAGTTCACAGTAGAGAACGTTTAAAAAATACATATGGCTATAGTCTTTCTCCTTCTTCTTCTTCTTCTTCTTCTTCTCCTTCCGCTTTTCTCACACTTGTCGGGTCGCAGGTATGAACTGTATCGCATATGTGAATTTTCCCCCTGTTTTACGGCCGGATGCCCTTCCTGACGCCAACCCTACATGGAGGGATGTAATCACTATTGCGTGTTTCTGTGATGGTTGGTAGTGTCGATATATCGTCTGAATATGAAAAGGAAAGTGTTGGGACAAACACAAATACTCAGTCCACGAGCCAGAGGAATTAATCAGACGCCAATAAAAGCCCCGACCAGGCCGGGAACTGAACCTAGTACCCTCCGAACTGAAGGCCTCAACGCTGACCATTCACCAAGGAGTCGGTATACGGGTATAATTAATTTTAAACTGTACCGGGCGGTACACCTCCACGCCGCTAATTCAAACTTTGCGCCAGTTGAAACTCCCCTACTGGAGGAAGTCTGAACCTTATCTAATGTGTTAATTTTCAAGTTTCTCAGAAGATGTCACTACTTGGAAATTTTGAAGTTTCTGAACTGGGTCGTTTTCGATGTATTTTTGTTTTGCCTGTAGTAAGAAGTGTGAACATTCTCTTCTAGAGGACACTACTGAAGAACTACAATGGTGCACCCTAGTGCGAAGTGAAAGAACTCTTTTTTTTTTGGAGAAATTTTTATTTCAAAAGTTTGTTCCTTGTTAAATTTATTTCTGTTATTGTTTAAGTTGGCTGTATAACCCTTTCTTTCCCCTTGTTTTGAATTTAGCCAATCCCGAATTTCTTTAATTAATTTATGACCAATCCGGTGTATCTTCTCCAAAGGGGATATGTTGCTTAACCCTAGCCAATAAAGTTTTTGTGGGAGGGTGTTCTCATTCCTGAAACGCCTCGAACTTTCCGCGAGAGTATATAAACTGCTGATTTTCGGGTCTCCGCGCCACTTCAGTAACATCTTTCAGTGTGTAAAGTACGTAGCAGGGGGCGGGAAGCGCCTCTTTCTTCGGGCAGCAGTTCATCCACAAGGTAATGGCCTTTTAATAACTTCTTTTCTTGCTAGCTCAGCAGTTTAACTCTCGGGGCAGGTCCGAAGCCGTTTCCATGTAACTTTCCTTTAATAATGTAAAGACACTCGGTGTCAATTCTTTCCGTTTTAACTACATATTGGGATAGAGAGTGCTTAACCCTCTCGAGCTCCCACTCATATTGTATTGAGGTGAACTTATTTTCTCAACCGGTTCTTCCTTAACGTAATGTAAATTGTTTCCTTCTAAAAGTCACCTCTTTAGTATGGGATTAGCCCTTGCATTAACGGCCTAGTGCCAAGTAGGTTTTAAACAAATGTATTAGGAGTGCAGATCGCCTCCTCTCAAATTGGTATTTTAGAGGTCACGTAATTAACCTTTTCTCTCTTAATAGGCCTCAGTAGGTTGGGTATTTTACCCCTGTGTTTATGTCCTTAGAGGACAGCTTGAAGGTGGAATTTGGTGTGGCCTTTGATAGGCTTGAACGTTGAGAGCGGTTTGCTCTTTTTGAAATTTGGTTCTGCGTGCCTCGAGGAGGCCTTACTGTGTAATTGGGAGCAAGTGCTCCTGGGCATGATTGGGGTCTTCTGCCCCTTTGTTGAATTCTGTATATCGTAAAGTTGGGCTAATTGCTCAAGAATTGTGTGTCTGGCTCTCGGAGCCCAAATCCTGTAACTCTGTAATTGTACATTCTCGAATAGTGGCTTTGCTACTCTGTACCTGCCATTCTTGTTATTTCTTGATTTTGCAAAGAAAATATAACCTTGTTAAAATTTTAATTAACTTTAATTTCGTAGCCTGAGACCTGTTCACCCCCGCACCTTCTTTCACCTCTGCTGTTCCACAGATACCTCGGAACATAAACAATCGGCTTTGAAATCCTTCTGTATCATTTGTACATTTTTATTTCAAAGTAAAATTATTAATTAATGTTCTTTCAAAGCCAACACTACTGAGCTAATAGCGAACTCCTTCCATGCTTCCAAGTAGCTTCCTGTAGTGCGAAAAACATAGCCTACAGCGTACCATTCTTGAAATTGTGTCATGGGGCCGATGGCCTAGATGTTAAGCCCCTTAAAACAATAACCAGTATCAATATGTCATTCCGAATCTTCGGGCAATTTCTTACGCAAGAATACCTGAATGATACTTTATTTTGATCACTCCTTTGACTCATAAAATGATTGCATGTTTTGGAAGTAGCGTGTGTTTAGAAGATATACTGGTGAATACCAAACCAAATACCATGGCACTACAGCGCTGACGGGCCTTGACCTACCAAGAGGTGGTGGTGGTGGTGGTGATTATTGTTTTAAGAGTGAGTGCAACTAGGCAACCATCCTCTACATAACACCAATAAGACAGAAAAGTGGAAGGGATCCGAAATGTCGAAAAATGAAGGTATCGGCCAAAGAAAGACAAAAGCCACGAGGAGCGTGAAAATTAAAGACTCCCTAGGCCTCAATACCGTCGGGGTCGGAAAAGCACAAGAATTGACCAAGGGAGATCGGATAGGATTAATGAAATTGAGGAGCCTGGCCCAACTAAGTGGAAGCAGTGCCAGGTTATTCTACTACCCCCATCCACAAGCGGAGGGAAGTACGATAGTTATACCCATATACCCATAAAGTATAGTGGGCCGATGACTTAGATGTTAGGTGGTGGTGCTGGTGGTGATTATTGTTTTAAGAGGAAGTACAACTTGGCAACTATCCTCTATATAACACTAATCAGAGGGGAAAATGGAAGGTATCCGACACTTCGAAAATGGTGGTATTGGCCAAAGGGAGGAAGATAAGGGCCACGAAGAGGGCGTGAAAATGAAAGACTCCCTAGGCCTCGATATCTAATACCATCGGAGTCGGAAAAGAACAACATTTGACCAAAGGAGATCGGATAAGATAAGTGAAAGTGAGGAGCCTGGTCCAAGTAAGTGGAAGCAATGCCAGGACTCGCCTAAGGGCCCCGTAGTCGCTAACCCACTCTCCCAAGTTCAGAACCCCTGGGCCCTGTTTAGTCGCCTCTTAGGACAGGCAGGGGATACCGTGGATGTTGTTCTACCGTCTCCACCCACAGGGGGAGGAAAGTACCATAGTTATCTTCATAGAATAGCTTTGGCCTTAGAGTATAATGGGCCGATGACCTAGATGTTATTCCTCTTTAAATAACAAGCTTTATAATCATTTAAAGTACGGTATAGCCTACTCTGTCATCGAGGATATTAGGGCCCGCCCCTGGGTAGTGATGACTTGGAACCAGAGATCTTGAAAGAACCTTTAAGGTGAAAATAACATTGCTTTGGGTAGGGAATATGGAAATAAAAAGTAATTTTCTAGGTTAGGTTTCCCATTAACACGAATTAAATGAAACTCAGACTTGATGGACATCTTCGGAGCCACTCAGTATCAAATCTCCCTTTCTACATGACTTATCTAGGACAGACGTCAAAGCTTTGCGCTTCCGTCAAAGATATTTATGCCAACAAAGGTAAGAAAATATCAACCCACATTTCCTTTAAATTATTTAAAATGAAGGCCACCTTGGTGAAAATGGCTTTCGTTACTAGTAGAAAATGAAAGCACACTTCGAAGATCGCAAGAAATTCAGTGAATGATCTCGATGATACTTCAATCGACAATCATGTATTACCTTCAATTCTTCCAAGGAGAGAAATCACTTCATCGAAACATAACCTGACGCTGACAGTTCTCTGCGACTAGTCATAGCTTCGTGACTGGAATTTGAAGTAGATTATAGTCAAACATGCCATGGAGTTGCACATACAGACACAACCTCACTTAGTCTCAAATAAAGTTAATTTAAGAACATCGCAAGCAATCACAAGTCCTGCTTTTTGGCTGAATGGTCAGAGTACTGATCTTCGGTTCATAGGGCCCCGAGTTCGAGTCCTGGCCACTCCGAGAATTTTACCTGCGTATAGTTTATTCCTCTGGGTCGGGGCTGGATGTTTGTTACTGACTTCACACACATCTTCACCTTCACACAGAACATCACACAGTACTAACAACCACAGGAACACGCAATCGTAATTATATCTTCTACATAGGGTTGGCGTTAAGAAAGCTTAACCCATGTAAGTACCGACCTCAGACAATTGGGAAAAGACCACGAAAGACACGAACGTCATACAGTAAGCTATGAGTCCCATAAAGATAACAAGCCGGCAGAGACTGGAAAAAGGTAAAGGATATTACCGTTCATTGCATGCACAGATGAATAAACACGTGCTCCAGAGGTAAAAGCTACAGTAGTTGCAACAGGTGCTGTTAGCAATCGAGGACAGTACAACTGGAATATAACAGTTTATTGCGAGCAAAATATGCCTATTTCAAATGCCTACTACGCATGAAGGATATACGCAATTCGATTAGTTGGCCGTGTATGCTAGCCGTTTGTAGTAACGATTCAGAATAATAGATATTGCGTATACTAACGTAGAAGGTTAAATATAGATATTGCGTATACTAACGTAGAAGGTTAAATACTATATTAAAAACTACCTTTATATGATATTAAACAAAAACAGCAAATTAACACACAAATAACGTACCCACTGTATTTGAAAGTTGTATTAAATTTCCTTCCACTATAACTGAGACAGAGACATTTCCTGCTTTAACTCTTGTCGGCACTTCGATATTACATTTATCTGTTCTTGAAGAAAATGACACTCATTTTCGGCTTTTCGGAGTTCGCTCTCTAATTCACACACAACTTCCCTGTAACGGCTGTGGATAGCTTTCGTAGTTTCTTGTAACCTAGAAAAGCTTAAGTCTGCATGAGAGAAATCGTGACGTGACTTCTGAATAATTTTTTCCTTTTCATTGAGTTTCTCTGTAAAATTATTCAGCTGATGCTCTAAAATATCTTTCACTTCACTTAACTCTAAAGCCATAGTCAGTTCGTCACCTTCATTATATGTACCAGAATGGTTACATCCAATGAATCTTCTTCTCAGGTCCTCTCTATCTTCTCTGTGTGAAGCCATAACGAACAAAGCTGTAACAGTGATTATGAAGAAGAAAAGGAGGAAGAACATTACAAGCATTTTATTCTCAGGACTCTTAAAAGCTAAGGCTCTGCCTTTCGTTTATTAAGAGTCGCAGTTCTCCTTTTAAGAATATATTTTCTCAGCACTGTTAAACACATTTACTCTCTACTAAAGTGTCTTCCATTATGAAAGTAAGGAGAGAGAGAAGAAGTAACATTCACATAATCATTCTTATGCTATTTTTAATAGCACTTACCAACATCCACATCATTCATATTTTGTTTCAGATATCATAAGAAGGTGAGTAAATATAGGACGATATCTTTCCTCCATCGCTGAATTTGGAGGGAGCATAACATAAGTAACATCTACATTTCTAGTATCTTGGATAGAAACTCACAATAAATACTTAATCCAGAACGGCAAAATAATGTTTACATATTAGTTTTGATTAATGAACTTGAAAATTTGGAAGTATTTGTTTCTTTATGCTCAGTTTACACGTCTAATTTAACATAGCCATTATGCTGGCTATTTCAAGGAATCCATATATGGAAACATCAAACAAGGCAGATCAAATTTACCCATGGCCTTCTTAAACTTCAGACCAAAACACTATCGAACTAAACGTATTATCAAGACCGACTCCAATACTCAGACCGTAATATTTAAGAAACATGGCAGCCGAAGTAGCTAGACTGCTAGTATTGGCTAACACGAAAATACTACGTACTGTACATATTATACCAACGGCGGGAATTTAACAGGATAAATGTAACATCATATGGAAAATCACTGTTCCACTTATGAAAACGCTTCACGAACAACTACCCTCACATAGAATCAACTAGAATAGTATATATTATACTAAAATAGATGGCCAGTCGCACAGAAAAAGTGAACAACAAGCTGATTATTTCAAAACATAAGTAACATAAATAACATAAGTAACATAAGTGACATAAATAACATTTTGTCTTAGATTTCACTTTACTGGATAGAGGGAAATACATTATAAAAGTGTCCAAATGATATTTATAACATGATTTTGAAAGTTTAGAAATAATTCACGTGCAAAATTGCTTCATTTATTCGCTCTCATAAGAACTATGAAACATAACTTGTAGCCTTAGTTTCGAAGTATTGGACAATTTCTAATGTTCAGCACCCAATGAAAGGGAAGTAGGCCTACAAATGAGTATGCTAACACAATGAACGTTCCTGGTAATGCTAACATTATGTTTATGGATGGCATTGCAGCACCTCACACAATGATGGTTACCTTAGTAATGAAACGTTCAGGCACTGAAGATATAATAGGTTTTTACCCATTGAAGAACATGAGTGCGAAAACACTACTAACTATAAACACTGATGTCTTTAACCTACAGGGACAAGCTTCAATTTGGTGTAGTCTGCTTGATAACAGATAACCACAGCTTGAATCGTAAGGTGTTGTTCGTACTGTGAAACCATGTGTTATAAACCCAGCTAATCCCTCCAAGTCGCTCTTTCTTCTTTGTAACAGTATACAGACTGCCCTATAGGTTTTATTATGCAATACTCCAGGATCCAGCCAAATATTTCCGCATTCAAGTACAGATTCTTGTAAAATACACTTGAATTTATAACTTATCATTCGACATTTTGAAGTACATACACAGTGATGAAACATCGCGATATCAATTATCATCTACCTAAATGATCTTTTTTTGATGATTGCGAATAGGTTTACCATTTAGAATTAGAAACATTTATTTCATAACCTCAGACTTATTCTCAAAATGATGTATGCACACTACTATTTTGCCATCGACTTCAAAATAGTCACGATGTATATTCCTAATCCACTTCTCTCTTAATGATTTCTTCGTTAGAAAACTTAAGAGTAGTTGTATGAAAGGCATTGCCAAAGTTAGACTTCAACCCGGCTTACAACACGATCAAAATCAACAAAATTCTCACGTTACTGCGTATGATTGCAGTTCCTAAGTGTCCACTGACTCATATAAACACACTCGCACATTTATGTTCTACAAAGAAACTAATATTTATTTATTTCATGAAATTACACAGACTGCGTACGGAAACAACAAACCCAAGTTTTCAACATCCGACTACTCGATTCGCCATCGTGGAACGATCGAGAGTAGGATTAAGGTCTGAGGACTGGAGTCGGTCTTGGTAGTATGAAGCTCCGAAATATAGGCTATTGTAAAATACTTGAAGATGTTCATTTTACAGGTAGACCACAGATTACTTCGAATGAATAGCGATAGGCTCGTGACATATTTAATGTATAGTTTCGGAACCGTGCTTGGGCAGGTGAGCCGTACAAAAACATCAAAGTTTTAAAGTCGAAAGGCATTCATAACTATCAAACTAGGTCAATAGACCAGATATACATTGGCCATGTATCTTCTTCAAGGTGTGGAATAAAAGGTACAGCATGTTCTGCCGCAGCATCATATAACAAATTTCCAATTGAGTTAAGGAGTATTAATAAATTTTCACTATTTAAGAAGCCTGTTTTTAATTATTTACAATTATATAGAGAAATATCTGGAGAAGAATGCAGAGGATAAGTTGGACGGAAATGAAGAGCAATACCGAAGTCCTTAGAGAGATAAGAAAAGAACGGAGTCTGATAACCGAAATTGAAAAACGGAAAAAAAAATGTATTGGTCACATTCTGCGGCATGAGGAGTTCCTTTGTAATATCATTGAAGGAAAAATTGCTGGAAAAAGAGGAAGAGGACGACCCAGAGTGTCTTGCTTCAAGAACCTGCTTCTGAGAATGAAGTGCAAGACCTACGCTGAGTTGAAAAGACTGGCTCAAGATAGACAACTGTTGTTGCAGCGACAAGGCTTAGCCTTTAGAATATGATGATGATGATGATGATGATGATGATGATGATAGAGAAATGTATTAGTTATTATAGACACAATTAAATATAATTGCTAATTATCTCCAGTGTATTCCCAACATTGTTATGATCAACGTATAGGTCCTATTATATTAAGAATATTAAACATTTTTACCATGAAATGTAAAGCAAAAATTGTTTCGGGTAGTCCCTCCCTTGAGTTCATAGCTCATTGGGACAATAATCAGAATAAACAAACAAATAAATAAATAAATAAATAAATAAATAAATAAATAAATAAATAAATAAATAAATAAATAAATAAATAAATAAAATAATTACTAGACAATGCACGTAAAGACAGTGTTCTGTATCTCATTGTAAAGAGGAAGAACGAATGTACCTGTCATCAAGAGTCTGATATCCATATGTCATCATCGGATGACGCAATAGCACCACCATCTTGAAAATCGTCGTTCTATGCTCTTGACAGTGTAGAGTTCTGGACAATGGCGTGACATCTCGTCATATCGGGTGCCCTTTCGTACGACTCAGTGAGTTCTACGAGTATACGGCAGAACAATATCAAATAATAAAATTATGAGAAAATTGTGGCGCGAAGAAGTGGCAAAAATTTCCTTTTTTCGCAAAATGCCGACACGTAAAAACAATGGCCTAAAAATGATAGAAAACGCGTTTGATAGCTAGAATGGCTTTTTAGCATTGCAAAAAACGGTGTCGTGAGACGAGTTCCGTGCTCCTGGTGACCTAGCAAAGCATGTCTACAGTCCCACTGGTGGAAAATTATTTAGAACTCATTGTTTTGAAGATATGCAAATTTGTTTAGAGCTGCGAATAAAATTTTAAAGCAACACTGACTAATACTGCACTTTATATCTACGATATCTACCATGCGATATGTATACTACGTTAAAATTTGCGGCTGTGCCCCCTGACGCACCTCTGTTCAAAATGTTCTTGTTTTTCTGCAAATATTTGTGCGTGTTTAATGTCATCATCATCATTTCGTAAAGGTTACGTCTTGTCGCTGCAACCATTGATCTTTTCTCTTTGTAATTCGTTTCATGTGCACATAACCTTAGAACCACATGATCGCCGTTACTTCTTCTAGGATCTTCTTGCGTAGTTTTGCTCTTCCCTTCGTACCCAGTACTTTGCCTTCAAACATATTCTGTAGGAAATTGTTGTGCCGGAGATGATGACCAAATACCGATGTTTTCCTCTTCCTTAACATTGCCAGAAGAAGCCTCGGAGGGTTTATTTCTTTAAGCATGTCATTATTGGTTTTCCTATCGGTCCAGCTGGTTCTCGTCATCCTTCCACAGCCACATTTCCGCCACCTGTAGCCGTTTCTCATCCTCCTCCAAGAGAGTCCATTTTTCACAGCCGTAGAGCAGCACACTCCAAATGAATGTCTTAGTGAGTCTTTTTTTTTTCTTCGATGCTCAACGATTTATTCACTAAGAGTTGTTTTCTGTCTTGAAAGGCCTTTTTACATTATGTTATTCTTATTTTTATTTCTGTAGTGCATCTGTTATTATCCGCTGTAACTAACTGCCCTGGGAAGCATAACATGCACTTGTTGTATTATGCTTTCTCAAATTTTGAGATGCATTGTTTTCTCTTCTTTCGATTTATTTACAACCATAACATTTTTTCACATTAATATTGTTTATTTTTATGTTGATTTTTTACACTTGGCTTTACGTCGTACGGACACAGATAGGTCTCATGGCGACGATGGCATATGAAAGGGCTAGGAGTTGGAGGGAAGCTATCGTGGCCTTAATTAAGGTACAGCCCCAGCATTTGCCCGGTGTGGAAATGGGAAACTGTAGGGAGTTGTGGTTCTCTTAGATTTTCAGAGAGAACATTCATTTTCAGAGAAAAAATATGACAGTGCATATCCTTGATGAAGACCAACTTGAATTGGTGCGGCCTCCGCCAATCCTGCATTGCTTCTAACTTGCGTCTTTGCTCATTGGTACATGTCCTAAACAAGGCGCACATACTTCTCTGGTACTCCCTTGCATCTCATGCATCTCCATACTTCCTAACGGAGCATAAGATCATATTCCTTTTCTAAGTCTATTAACATCATTTTTCCTGTGCTTTTCCATGACCTGCCTAAAAGCAATAATAGCATCCGTAGTTGTTTTGCCTGGCATAAATCCATACTGTTCTTCCCCTATTATCTTCTCCTTCCTAAACCTATCCTCACAATCTTCACAGATCCTCATTGTGTGAGTTTTATTCCTCTGTAAAATGCGCAATCCTAAATGTCCCCTTTCTCCTTATATATAGGAAATATGGCACTCTCCCGCCATTCCTTGGGCATTGTTTCTTCTAGAAATACAGTATATGTTGAAATAGATTCCACAACATCTCTATACTCTCTTCCTCCAGACATTTTCGAGCCTCCATAGGAATTTCATCGGGGCCGATTGCTTATCTACATTTCGTTTAGCGTCCAGCAGTCATTCCCCTCTGGGTGGGGGTGGTAGCATACATCCATGGTATACCCTGCCAGTCGTAAGAGGGGACTAAAATGGGCCCCAGAGGCTCTTGATTTGGAAGGGTGGTTTGGCGTCCATGGGGCCCTTAGCTGAGTCCTGAGGTTACTTCAACTTACGTTCTTTCCCGACCCCGACGATATTAGAGTATTCGAGACCTTGGGAGTCTTTTATTTTCACACCCTTCGTGGTCCTTGTCTTTCTTTGGCCAATACTTTCAGTTTTCGAAGTGTCGGATATCTTCCATTTCTTTTCCCTCTGGTTAGTGTTAATAGAGGATGGTTGGCCGGTTGTACTTACTCTTAACCCTCTACTGCATGAATTATTTTTCGTTTCCGTTTGGTGAAGAAAATTTCAAGCTTTAATGTTCAACATACGCTCAGTGTTTTAGATGTACCAGCAATTCTTGACTGGGCCTAATAGCTTAACACTCGTATGTGATGTGGATTGCCATATTGGAATATATATACGATTTTTCACGATTTTACGCTAAGCTTTTAACATTCAAAGACCGAACATTACTGCCTACTGGCCATGGGTACGTATTGCAGGGCGCAAGTATACTTGCACGACCGTAGGTCGGTAATGTCTTTGAGGTTGAGCCAGAGGTACTCCTGAAGCCTGTGGTAATATGATGGGGAGGGCCCACGTAAAATAAACGGTGGTTGGTACGCGTGGATGTTTACGGGGTGGAACCTTTGGTTGTAGGGCTGTTTTGTCTTAAGTTATGTATACAATATACAATCAGCCATTTCAATCATTAAAATGATGTGGCCTCTTTAAGTCGTGGGTATAGGTAGGCCTTCAACAGTCTTCTCCAAGTAGAACGGTCCTGGGCAGATCTCATCCAAGTGGTACCAGCGATCTTCTTGATATCTTTGTCCCATCTGTCCGGTGGTCTTCCTCTAGGCCTTCGATGTTCTCTCGGACTCCACTCCAGCACTAGTTTTGTCCATCTATCATCATTTCTTCGTGCAACATGGCCAGCCCACTGCCATTTTAAGGAGCGTACTCTCTCTAAGATGTCTTTAACCTTTGTAACAGACCGGATGTCATCAGCTCTTTTCCTATCTTTCTTTGTATAGCCTAGCATTGACCTTTCCATGGCTCTCTGCGCGGTCCGAAGTTTCCCTTTTGTGAATTCGTTCAGAGTCCAAGTCTCACAGCCATAAGTCAGCACAGGAAGGATGCATTGGTCAAATACTGTTTTCTTCAGATTTGCTGGCATTTTTGATCTTAATACTGAAGAATTCCTTCCAAATGCTTGCCATCCGAGCTTGATGCGCCTATAGATTTCTGGTCTTATATCACCTGTCATATTTATAATCTGGCCAAGGTAGATGTAATCACTGACCTCTTCTAATGGCATGTTCTTAATATTCACATTTCCAGCTTGAACCCATTCGTTGGACATAACTTTTGTTTTGGAAAGGTTTATGCTTAGGCCAATCAACTGACATTCTAATGCAAGATCTGTAATTAAGGTCTGGAGCTCTTCGAAGTCGTTTGCCAGTAAAGCAATATCATCTGCAAATCTCAAGTTATTTAGCCTTTTCCCATTAATTCTAATTCCCTTTTCTTCCCAGCTCAGCTTAGACAAGGCATCACTGGAATATGTGTTTAATTGATTGTACAGTTGAAGGTGTGCCGTAAAACTACCTCTGCCTACAATATTTATCCATGTATACAGGTGAAAAGTTATTTGTTGCCTAATGGCAACAGTATGCAGTAGAGGGTTAAAACAATAATCACCACCACCACCTCATAGCAGTTCCTCCGCCCTACATATGCCAGTTGTTACATTATAATTTTGGATATCATCCTCAAAATCAAACCGTGCATGCTCCTCATTAAGCAGCTTCTTAAAATATTCCTCCCTTCTTAATATGAACTTCATCTCAAGTGGCCATTCCTTGCTTATTCTTCATCCGCCTGAAGTGTGTGAGATCTTTTGATGCTCTGCCGCGTGCCTTAGAACTTATGTAAAGTTTTGCCTCCCCTTCTGTGGACTCCAGTTCTTCGTAGATTTCATTCCGTGCAGCTGCTTTTGCTGTCCCTACCACTCTTTGTACGGCTTTGTTTGCCTGTTTGTATTTTTTTCTGTCATCGACCTCCCTTTTTTGTGGTATCTGGTCCTTCATACATTGCACTCCATGCAGCTGCTTTTGCTGCCCCTACCACTATTTTCACGCCTTGGTTTTCCTGTTCGTATTGTTCTCTGTCATCGACAGTTCCAGATTCATCCCATTTTATTTTGGCTGTCCTATTTGCGTTGATGGTATCATGGACCTTCTCATCCCTCCCATGCGGGTGCGGGCGGTGGAATAACATCCAGGGCATCCCCTGACCCTCGTAACAGGCGATGAAAGGAGCCACAGGGGCTCTTAACTTGGGGGCGTGATCTGGCGACCACGAGGCCCTTAACTGGGCCCTGATTTTGTTTCCATTTACTTATGCCAGGCTCTTCACTTTTATCTATCCTATCCGACCTCCCTTTGTAAACTCTTCTTATTTTCCGACCCCAACGGTATTAGAGCATTTGAGTCCTAGGAAGACTTTCATTTTCACTCCCTTCGTGACCCTCGTCTTTCTTTGGCCGATATCTTCATTTTCCGAAGTGTCGGATCGCATTCATTTTTTCCTCTGATTATTGTAAATTGTTGCCCAGTTGTACTTCATCTTAAAACAATAATTACCACCACCACCACATTTTCAATCCACCACTATGTTTCTTTACCCAGTGGAGCACCTTTCCCGAATGTCTTACCAAAACCTCCCACACCTACCTTCCTGATTACCTATGCATGTATTGTCCACAATCTCTGAACTCCTTCCACTAACTATGTTTCTTGCAAAAACTTATCTTTAAATTCATATCCCAAACGTGTGCTTGTTAATTCTTGGAGTCATTTTCCTTAGGTCTACGGCTTTTTTCTTCATACCCGTGCATTCATAGTCAAGCACCAGCACTTTGTGTTGAGGTATTACATCTTGTCCCATGATCACTTTACAATATTCTTAACCTCCTCAAGATGCATTCGTCTGCATAAGAGGCAATTTATTCGGCTTCCTCTTCCTCCGCTTTTGTATGTCACTAGCTGGGTAGATGACTTTTACTTTTTGGAAGGTGCTACAAATAGCTAGAACCGATGTGAGGGCAAAATTCAACACTATCTCACCTCCTCATTTCTCGGAACAAATCCTCGACCTCCACGTACTCTCTTCAGTACTTCTCCTCCGACACCCCGTGTGGGTGAGAGCGGCAGAATAACCCACGGTATCCTCTGCCTGAAATAAGAGCCGACTAAAAGGGGTCCCAGGGGATCTTAACTTGGGAGCGTGGGTTGGCAACCACGGGGTCATTAGTTCTGGTATTGCTTCCACTCCCTTCTGTCAGGCTCCTCACTTTCATCTATTCTATCCGACCTCTCGTGGCCAATTCTTGTCATTTTCCGCCCCCGGTGGTGTTTAAGCATTCGAGGCCTAGGGAATCTTTCATTTTACGACCTTCGTGGCCCTTGTTTTTCTTTGGCTGATACCTTCATTTTTCGAAGTGTTGGACCCGATCCATTTCTTTCCTCTGATTAATATTAATAGATAATGGTTGCCTAGTTGCATTTCCTCTTAAAACAATAGTCTCCACCACCAGCACCGCCTCAGTTTTCGCCAGAGCTGCAAACTTAACTCAGTTTGGAAAACCTGTGGATTTCTTCTCTAGAAACTTCTCTGAAAGTAAACGTCGGTATTCCAATGCATATCCTATATTTAAATCACTAAACGAATGGTTGTAGGACATTCATGATCAAAAATGGTTATTATTCATGTTTGATTGCAAGCATGGAAAAGTCAAGAATCGAACGCTGGAGGTTGGAATTATCATGTCTCAATTGTGATATTGCCTATCGTTTCGGGAAAGATAATACTGTAGCCAATACGTTGTCCAGAATCTTCTTCTTTGCTAGAATTCCTACACTTTATCAGGTTCATCAGTCGCTCTGCCACCCAGGTGTAACCCCGAATGGCACTTTTTATTCACTATAGCAAATTTTCATACTTTTTAGAAAATTTAAAGAAGATTGCAGTATTGTGCCCGGTGTGTGCAGAAATTAAACCTCGTTTCTACGAAATAGACGATCGACTCATTAAAGCAACATCACCTTTCGAACGTCTGAATATAGATTTCAAAGGAGTACTACCTTCAAAAACTACTAATCGATACTTGCTCACTATTATCGATGAGTATCCAGTATTCCCAATTGAATTCCCTTACAGTGATGTTTCAACTTACACCGTCATAAACAGATTATCCAACTTGTCCTCTGTAATTGAGACTTCATCATTTATCCATTCTGATCGATGTTCTTCATTCATGTCGCAACAACTTTAAAAGGACTTCTGCTCACAAGGAGTAGCTACCATGGCGTACAATCCTTAAGGAAACGGACAAGTTGAGAGATATACTGTAACAATTTGGAAGACTATAGAAATGGTCTTAAAATCCCCGAGTACTATCGGTTATGCAATTAAGAGACTGTTCTCAGGAATCTTTGAACGCTATAAGTTCTAAGCAACCAACACGAGAGCTCATGAACCCATGTTTACTAACACTAGACGCTGGAAAAGTGATCAATCCTACCGCCATGGCTAACAACATAAAGTAATACACTACTGTAGAGGTAGCAGCGGCGCTACCGTCTGCGAGAGAACCACTGCAGCGAGCGGAGCATGTTGAAATCCCAGCTGTTTGGCAAAAAGCTCGCTTCACTGTACTCATCAATGTAAATAGGGGACTTTTAAAACTGTGTGGATATTGATATGGTTTAAAATTCTTACATGTAAACATTCTCAGAGACTACAGTATACGTCCGCCGTTTCTCTCCGGTAGAAAGAAAGCCCATAAAAGAAGAAATACAGGACAAATGCTTGATAAGAGAGGACGGTGCTCAATTGCAAATAAGTAAACAGAATCAATGTACTGTTTATGTTAAGTCTTCTAACAGCATATTTTTAGAATGGGAATACGGATATTTCGCTATCTTTTGTATAAATATAATAAATGGACAGGACTTCGACATAAATCCTCTCAACAACCGGAAACATTGTACGAAGCGAAGGAGCGAGTTTTTAGTCCTAAAGCGTTGGTGAGATTTTGGAGCAAAGTAAACAAAATATAGTCATCGACTGTTAAGGCTCTGGCTTTCTGAGCCTAAGTTGGCAGGTTCGATCCTAGCTCAGTCCGATGATAACTTTCTCAAATATGTTAACCTCGTGTCGGAAATAAGCCGGAAAGCAAAAGAACTTCTGTGGGACAAAATTTCGGCACCTCGGCGTCTCTGAAAACCATGTGGGACGTTATTATTATCATCATCATTGTCATCGCTGTTTTCTAAACGTGATTACAATTGGAAATATGAGAGTCGGTTGTGGTTTCAGTCTATTATGGAGTTTTTTTATTTAGCTTTTCGTGAAATGTTTGATTTGCTCTAAGATTTTAAGTTGCAAAATGACTTCCTTTAATGGAAAGTGAGAGTGGTAAATTATATGATTGAAGAGAACTGTAAAAAATCTTTGCAATATTTTTTTTTTTTTTTGCTTTACGCCGCACCGACATAGTTAGGTCTTATGGCGACGATCGGATAGGAAAGGGCTAGGAGTGGGAAAGAAGCGGCCGTGGACTTATTTAGGGTACATCCCCAGCATTTACCTGGAGTAAAACTGGAAACCACGGAAAACCATCTTCAGGGCTACCGACAGTGGAGTTTGAACCCAGTATCTCCCGAATGCAAGCTCACAGGTTCGCGGCCAAAATCCCTCAACCACTCGCTCGGTATCATGCACATCAGTGCCATTACAAGAAAGGGAAATAAATACATCAGGTTAACCTCTAAACACTGAGTAATCATGGCCCTGAGGAGCCAATTTTATACCCGTCAGTGTAATCAGCGCTGCAAGAAATATGCTGAGAAATCAACATTACTTTCTGATTATAATGAAGAGTAACAGTGTATCAACCTATTGGTTACGAAACAAAATTGTCTTTGTTAACCTACTTCTTTTTTTTAAAATTTGCTTTACGTCGCACCGAAATAGATAGGTCCTATGGCGACGATGGGATAGGAAAGGCCTAGGAATGGGAAGGAAGCGGCCGTCGCCTTGGCACAGCACCAGCACTTGGCTGGTGTGAAAATCAGAATTGAAATAATAACATTAAGTTATTTATTAGACCACCTAATCAATACAAAATCGTCTTGGATGATTTACATAAATTTGTTAGCTAATAGTGGTACATGTTTCGCCTTCCCTGAAGGCATCATCAGCCATAGTCTTAACCTTAAATTAAAAATAAGCGTCTAAATAACATGTATTAATGAAATGAATTTTAAAAATCTTGAAGAGATTTGAAGTAAAATAACATTAAAAATAACAATGATGGTTTGAAAATACAATGTGATGAGATACAATAGTGGAAGTATTAACAAAATTAACATTAGAAGGCTGCTAAAATAAGTACAATGGATAAAACAACAGATTGTTATACAACAAGTAGTAAGATTGCATAAAAGTAAAGTTGATAGTCATGGCGGTTATAATTAGACGATGGCGAAAAATCTTATATAATCAAAGTAAAGAGGAGAGAATAAAAGTCAAAGTTAGTCGAGAGATCCAAAGTTCATCATGATCTTGAAGATAAAAGACGAAAGTCAGATGCATATGGTGAAGTTGTAGAACACGTTGAGGATATGAAGTAGGTGAATAGAAGTTGAAGAACAGTTTCAAATAGGATCACTATGGACCATCTCAAAATTTGAAGTGATGTTCAAATGTTGTAAATTGTGAGTTTGTAGATATTCTAGTTGAAAAAGCATATAAAAGTGGAATCATTTGACGATGACAAAGATAGCTTGTAATATTATGAGTTAGAAGAATTTGCAACCGTAGACTTCTTGCTACGTGTGTTTCAACTAGAATATCTACAAACTCACAATTTACAACATTTGAACATCACTTCAAATTTTGAGATGGTCCATAGTGATCCTATTTGAAACTGTTCTTCAACTTCTATTCACCTACTTCATATCCTCAACGTGTTCTACAACTTCACCATATGCATCTGACTTTCGTCTTTTATCTTCAAGATCATGATGAACTTTGGATCTCTCGACTAACTTTGACTTTTATTCTCTCCTCTTTACTTTGATTATATAAGATTTTTCGCCATCGTCTAATTATAACCGCCATGACTATCAACTTTACTTTTATGCAATCTTACTACTTGTTGTATAACAATCTGTTGTTTTATCCATTGTACTTATTTTAGCAGCCTTCTAATGTTAATTTTGTTAATACTTCCACTATTGTATCTCATCACATTGTATTTTCAAACCATCATTGTTATTTTTAATGTTATTTTACTTCAAATCTCTTCAAGATTTTTAAAATTCATTTCATTAATACATGTTATTTAGACGCTTATTTTTAATTTAAGGTTAAGACTATGGCTGATGATGCCTTCAGGGAAGGCGAAACATGTACCACTATTAGCTAACAAATTTATGCAAATCATCCAAGACGATTTTGTATTGATTAGGTGGTCTAATAAATAACTTAATGTTATTATTTCAATCTAATATCATCAATACGGACCAAAAATGATATTTATTACATGAAAATCAGAAACCACGGGAAAACATCTTCAGCTCTGCCGACAGTGGGGCTCGAACCCACTATCTCCCGGATGCAAGATCAAAGCTGCGCGCCCCAAACCGCACGGCCCACTCGCCCGGTAAACCTACTTCTAACATTGATATAATGCATGTATGATCTGCCAACACGATGTATAGGCCTACACAGGCCTATATTCGTATACTCTTTCACTGGATTTTCTGGATATTCGTTTTCAAATACATTGCCATTCAGTGAAAGAAAAATATCTACCCTTATATTTCCTGAAAAATTAAGTTCAGTCTGCAAGGTAAAAGTCCAAAGAATCTCATTCACGCCAACAGGAAAGAAACCGCGAAGTCAGCACAAGTAGGCAAATCCGCATTATGATAAGTGTCACACATATTATTATTTTATTCGCCCGAAAATTAATTTCAAATACACATACCTGTGAAATGATTCGCCATTGCCCTTTATGAACCTCCCTGTGCAGCCATAAGCTGCTTAGGAGACTGATATTTTCCTTAAGAGAAGTATAATACTTCAATTTATCGAGAAACCCCACTAGTGACAGTGCCAAACAATCCAGCTTTTGCCAAACAGCGCGCTCGTTCAATTGTGCATGCGACTGCAGCGCCAATGCTACCTCTAGTGTATTATTTACTACTCTATGGCTATCAAAGGCAGACCCTGAATTCATGCAAAGAAACATTCTTGCTAGAAAGCCCGACCCACAGATTGAAGAGGTTCAACAAAATAGAATAAAAAAGCCCTAATTATCCTTATGTCCAAACAGCTGATGGAAGAAAGAGAGATAACTGTATATAACCGACACCTTGCTCCGAAGGGACACATCCCTCTTAATAGGTCCTGGATGGAATTCAAATGGAAGGCTTTGAAAATAATTGCAACCAAGATACGATTCCTCCCTAAGTCGTCCCGAAGTTCAAAAACGGTGAAAAATGATTACGCCAATCTGAATGAGATCACCGAACGAAGAGAGATAAAATAGGACGGGAATAATGTGCTCCACAGCTATGGAAGAGTAGTGAAACCCTCTTGTTATTTACTGGACTAAGTATTACACTGATCTAGGGAATAATGTAATGGGTATGATTGTTAAATTGATTTACTATTAAAAAGATCGGTTCTATTGTAAACAAAATATAGCATGAATCGATTATTTAGCTTTGTTTATGTGTGCATAACAATCTGGTACTACAGCCATGGTACTAGCCTTGGCCTAACAAGCGACCGCTGCTCAGCACGAAGGCCTGCCGATTACGAGGTGTTGAGTGGTCAGCACGACGAATCCTCTCGACCGTTAATGCATAGCATCTACAGTTTATAATTTATGATGTTCAATAAAACCAACGTTTAGTTTAAGTAACTAGTGACGCCATTACAAAACTCAAAACCGAAAACGTTTAATCCGTAGTAAAATTAGAATAAAGATACTTAATGAACACCAATCCAGTCACTTCAAAATGATCACTGTAAATGCTCTTGGCCCACTGTCAGCCCGTAGGATATTTCGTCCTTAGGAAGTGGTATTTGTGGTATTTGGAGATCCATAATTAGATCAACAACCAGAAGATTACGTCGCGCATTCCTATCTACGAAATATCACTGTAAAATTTGTCACAAATGGAACATAATAATTCCTTTTACTTAAATGAAGTGAAAACTCTGCGCTAAATTAAGAAATACCGTCGTTATTAAATAAATATGAATACATACTTAAGGCCTGTTGACAGGACTCCTTTATGTCGTATTCTGCTGCTGTTGCCGTCTTTTGTTAATTTCTTGAGGTCCAGGGCTAGCACCGAGGAATGGGAGTGCTATGTCTGTGGTTTATCATTATCTTTGTCCATATGACTAGCGCGGCCAGTTCAAACAACAAAATCGAGGTTAACAGCATTCACGATGTTATTTCGTTCTTCAATGAGCCAAATGACCATGTAACAAAAGTGATTTCTGTTGAAAGAAAAATAGCATGTTCCCTGGACCAATAAATATTTTGTATTTTTGTTTGAAGGAAAATAACATTATAGGACTACCGTGAATTGACAACTGAAGCAATGAAACGAAAGCAAAGAAGTTCAGTGAACACAGACATCACACACAAAACTGTTGAAATTGAAAGACAAACAAAAGACATACGCGTGTTACTGTGAACGTAGCACCAAAAGTACTTGTAAAGTAGTAAAGTAGGTATACATAATATTCTTCAAAAATAAAATATTTATTAATTTGTCGCAGATTTTAGACTTCATTTGTGTAAAAGCAATTATTATGTTCCATTTGTGACAAATTTTACAGTGATATTTCGTAGATAGGAATGCGCGACGTAACCCAACCAGAAATAGTGTATTTACGGTACGTTTCACGTATTTAGCACATTTCTGCATTATATTATATCCCCAACACATACTGAACAAAGCTACTGAAGCACCAGTAAACACTCAAGATACTTAAGTAGTAAATTCTGAATATCACATAGATAATGAACGCATCGAAAGCAACCAGATGGCTAATCAAATTATGGTCGGGCTGAGTTGCTCAGTTGGTTGAGGAGCTGGCTTTCTGATCCCAACTTGGCAGGTTCGATCCTGGCTCAGTCCGGTGGTATTTGAAGAACTTCCGCGGGACTAAATTCCGGCACCTCGGCGTCTCTGAAAACCGTAAAATTAGTTAGTGGGACGTAAAGCCAATAACATTATTATAATAAAAATATAGCTAACTTTTTGACATGTGATCTGTTAAAAAGAGTACTATTTTCTCAGCTGCACAGAGAAACATCGAATCATGTTTTTAGACTTCCGTTCTTTATAGGTCTAATAAGTCCAACACCAGTCCGACTCCGCGGTGTAGGGGGCAACGCATCCGCCTGTCACCCGGCGGACCCGGGTTCGATTCCCGGCCGGGTGAGGGGTTTCTAATTGTAATGATTAATATCCCTGGCCTGAGGATTGGGTGTTTGTAACGTCCTTAATCTTCCTTTCCTCACACACAACATTCCATACTACCGCCATTCCAATTACATGGAGGTTTATATAATATGGTGCCAGTAGGGGCAAAATATTCACATGGATCGACGCCCCGAACAAATAGCATTTTAAAAATCAGTCCAAAGTTCCAAAGACACGTCGTTCCATCCCCCAAAATGGCGTCGTTCGTCCATCCAGGTGACGTGTACTGGTTGCCTGGTCACGGTGTCAGTTTTTCGTCCACGCAAGGCTGTCCATGATATTTTCAGATAGATCCCCCCAGCCCATTAATAAATCCATTTTAAATAATGTAACTACCTATTTAGGACATGCCATGCGAAGTTACCAATAACATAAATCATGAAAACGCGTATTCAAACAGAAACATAACACTACTGCACGGACATTTGCGCATCATCATCATCATTATTATTATTATTATTATTATTATTATTATTATTATTATTATTCCGAGGATTATGTGGAACGCAGAGGTGTAAGAAGGTGCGGGAATGAGTGGGTGGATAGAGAAAAGACTAAATAGTAATTTAAAATAAAATTTGCGATTATATTTCTTTCTTAGATTTTTTTGTTTCTTTTCAAATTTTAAACATGCTTAAACAATAACCAAAAATCAGATACAAAAGTTTAGCTTGAAAGCTTCAGTAACAATATTACAAAAGTCTAGTATAATCAAATAACAACAATTTTACAGACTGAGCTAAAAGCTCCCAATTTGCAAATGTAACAAGAGCAATCACTGCTTCATTCAATAACTCCTCTAGGAGACTAAGTTTCAGAATTTACAATAGTAGAAAAAGAGCGTCTTTGCTCCACACAATAACTCTCTAGGAGACTATTCTCCAACATTTACAAGTTCCAAGCCTATTAAAGTCAGAACCTACATTTAACAAAAACCAATAGTAGACACTGTCTTATTTGCTCAACAGTCGAAATTACATAAGAAAATAGAATGAAAAATAGTGATCTTTAACAGGGGCATTAGGTGCCCATTCTATGTGGTTTTGTTTAAAAAATAAAAAGTTACATTTACTGGAAGAAAATCAAAATGTTAGGAGGTGAATTCTGGCACACCTTAAAACCCTATGTGGGCTTATGGCCCGACGTCACAGAGGCTAAGCCTATACTACGGGGGTAACTAGATGAAAGGATTTTTTAAGTAACGAGATAGATGCTAAAGGTTACAAGATCATAGTCACTTCAATGCCAAGTTGAAGGGGAATACACGAGGGTTCCCACTCTTTATTCCCTAAGTTACATTAAGTTATTTAGACTTGTTTGAGAATTAACATTGAGAAATAGAAGATACATTACGAAATATTTTTAAAACCTTCCCCTCGAACTATCTGTCAAAGACTATTACATGACTACGCGGAGTCTGCCATTACCTTGAGCTGGTGGACCTCCCGCAGATGGACGAGGCAGCCCTTCCCCTGCCTCCGCTACGAACACACTCTAAACCTCTTGAATGGAGCGATCAAAAGACAACATGGCCCGAAATGTCCCAGCTTTTATAATGGAGAGGAAGATTCCAGATTTATCTGGGCCGAAGCCCTGACACACCGCCAATTTCCGTTGGACAGTCAAATAAATATAAAAATGTTCTCATCGGTGAACTGAATAACTGTACAAAATTCCCTATTGGGTACAATATTAAGTTGGCGGGAAGAGATAGAAGTGTTGATAACTTTAGAACACAAAAAACAATTTACAAACAATTCAGTTTTACTCACCAATGCCTACCAAATTTCTCTTGAAATTTAACTGTCCATCCTCTAATCAGGGTGACAGTAGAGACCTCTGTGGAAAAACGTTCTAACTTCTTCTACCGCATAGTTTAAAGTATAAGTTGCAGATGGCCTTCTAAAAGGCGCTTAGTTTAAATTCACGGAGCGGGTGTACCTCCGGTACAATTATTATTAACAAATACATCACGAATGGGAAACATCCCGGTGGCAATGGTCACTTACAGTACCGTAAACATAATTACCCAACAGTAACAACAACAAACACACAAAGAAACAAACAAACAAACAAACAAACAAACAAACAAGCAACAACAACAAGAGTACAACAAGCAATTCCATGGAAATAAAATATTACAAGAAATACTACTGGTTTAACTTTCTAAATCCAGCATCATCATACACAAAGTCTCACACAACTTAAGTATTTCCAGTGCTGAACACTACGGCTTACAATACTATAGGTTGAGCTTACTCCTAGCTTAATATTACAAGTGATGATAAAGTAAAGTTAAAAACATAATCACCCAACTACAACAACAAGAGTATAACAAGTAATTCTATGGAGAGAAAATATTTCAAGAAATACTACTAGTTTTACATTCTAAATCCAGAAGAAAATCACAAATTCAGTGCCCTTCGTTTACAGATTTTACTTTTCACTTTACACTAGCACTTATGATCTTCTTAAACGATTTGATACCAGAAGGGAATCTATCAAAGAAAGCTGCAGGTAATTTATTCCAATCCCTTATGGTTCTGTTTACGAAGGAAAACTTGCCCACATCCGTATGCTAGTTTCTGACCCCAATTTTATGCTTCTGATCATTTCTCAACAAGTGCGAGGGAAGTTCCAACCTATTCCTAATACTACTCCAGGCAGCTTCTCTCGTGTAGCTCTTATAAATGCCACACAGGGGTGCTCTAATTCTTCTAGATCAGGGCCATCCAAACAGCGCTCCCCGAGCGCTAGCGCTCTGGCTGCGCTCCAAGCCAGTGCTCCGAGCGCTTTGGGGAAGGTAGTGGTGGGAGAAGCTTGGCTGGCTGAGCGAGCGGTCTGCCCGCCCCGCCGAAGGGAGCAGTCGATCCATCAGACGTAGTCTAGTCTACAGCGACTATACATATAGTGTCACTGTAGTCTAGTCCAATGCGCTTTGTTGACAGCGTGTAACTAAATAACTAAATCAGTTCGCAGTTGTCATGATTGAACATCATACCAAAAAAAGGAGTGGTGAAGCAGCAGCCTTTAAAGCAGAATGGGAAATTTAATTTTTCTGTACAGCTTATAAAGGGCATGCCAAATTTTTTGTGTGCCACCGAAATTTAATGTGTTAAAAAAAAAGCACAATTCGGAACGGCAATACAGTGCCAACCATAGGGATGATTACGCTGATTTGACAGACCCCAGACGCCAATCGAAGTTGGAAGAATCGAAAGAAAATTTCAAGCAGCACTGTTCTGTAAATATTATTGTTTTAATTTTTAAATGCTTGTTTACAAACGGGAATGAAGAAATGATTGAATTATCTGAAGAATACTAAAATTGTGACTTGCCGTATTTTTGTCTGACAGGTGATTGAGGAGAGTGAGTTGGTGGACCCATTTTACGAACAAGCTACAACTGTTCGCCGCGAACTGCCAAAGCTGGGAAACCCTTCACAGAAGTGCCTAATGGATGCGGCGGCATGTATTTGTCCTATGGAGCTAGTTGAGAAATTTGATAAAATCTCTCTTTCTCCTCAAACTGTGGCTCACAGAATAGACGATATGGCCGTTGATATGGTACAACATTTAATGGAGAAGGCAGCAAATTTTGTATCCTTTTCCATCGCCCTCGACGAATCAACCGACATTGCGGACAAAGCTCAGCTCGTTATTTTCATTCGAGGGGTGGATGACGATCTTCGGGTCACCGAGGATTTCCTAGACTTGGTAGCTCTCAAAGACACCACTACCGGTTTCGATATTTTCCAAGCAGTGGAGGGTGTTTTTGAGTCAATGGGATTAAAATGGGAGCGGTTGACTAGTGTAACGACGGATGGAGCTCCTGCTTTACGTGGTCTACGCACGGGTTCCTCAGCTATGTAAAATTAAACATGGCTGAGAGCGGTAGTACCCTAATGGCGGCAATCCAGTGCTTTATACACCAGGAGGCAATCTGTGCAAAAGTCGTCGAATGGTAAATTTTCTTCACTCCCATGGACTCACGCACCGTCAATTCAAAGAGTACCGGGCGAGTTGGCCGTGCGGTTAGGGCGCGCAGCTGTGAGCTTAATTAAGGCCACGGCCGCTTCCTTCTCATTCCTGGGCCTTTCTTGTCCCATCGTCGCCATACGACCTATCTGTGTCGGTGCGACGTAAAGCAAGTAAGAAAAGAAAAAAAAAACAGAGTTCTTGGATGACATCGAAGTGGAGTATCCGGATATCCCGTACCATGCAGAAGTAAGATGGCTGAGCAACGCGAAGTGCTTCATCGAGTTTTTTGCTTGCGGAATGCAATAGATACCTTTTATGACATGAAAGGGTGGCCCGAGTTTCTTTTGCGTGATACTAAGTGGGTGGCGGACTTGGCCCCTTTAAGTGACTTTACTACCCATCTGAATACTTTGAACACTTCGCTTCAGGGCGAAAAGCACATTATCTCCGATTTGGTGGAAAAAATTCAAGCGTTCAAAAGAAAATTAATTTTGTGGGAAAACGAGCTGCGTGCAAGGAACCCAGGACATTTTCCATTGCTTGAAACAGTGAAATAAGGTGTCGACTTTGATGAGTATTTGCAGGTAATTCTCCAATTACAAGAAGAGTTTGAAAAGAGATTTTCAGATTACAGAACTCCAAGCGGTGTTAGATGTATTTGTTCGACCATTTTCTCTTAGTGCAGACAGTGCTCCACAGCTATTTGAATTAGAGTTGCTTGAACTGCAGTGCAATGTTCGTCTTAAAGACCGCTTTCTAATGTCACGAAGTTTAGAAGAATTTTACAGCGGTTTTCCGCAAGAATATCCCCTTTTGTATAAACATGCATGTAAAGTTCTGTCAATGTTCGGCTCAACGTACATTTGTAAGCGTTTCTTTTCGGTTCTTAAGCTTAACAAAAGTAAACATCGTGCAACGATAAGCGATAGAAACTTGCGCAGTTGTTTAAGAATAGCTGTGTCCAGAAATATTGTAGGCCTACTCAGTTTGGAGATGATTGTTTGCTCCAAAAGTAAAAGGTCGTAAAAACGACTGACCAAAAGTCACTCAATGTCTGTACTATCTGTTCATATCGGTAAAACGTTGTTGAATTTTCCTCGCAGATATGTTCAAATTTCAGTTTTGAATAAATCGCATTACTGTATTCTTTACTTAGCACTTGATTTCGTTCCCTGCATATTCCATACGTCGGAGTACCTTTCGATTTGTAGATGCGGTATATTTTTATGGCAAAACAGCCCTATCAATATTATGTTAACAAACCCACAAAAGCCGTCGGACGCACGACTGTACGTACGTATCTGGTCAGCGCGGTCCGAACATCGTCTCTCTTAGGTCTCCACGCTGCCACACTGTAGTGGTGGTAGGGGAAGGAGCGCTAGTCTGACTGCCCAGTGCTCCCCGAGCGCGGGCGCGCTCTCGGAGCGCAATGGCTGGATGGCCCTGTTCTAGATTCAAGTCTTTCCCAGTTAATGGTATTTCTCCTATTCCCGTTTACGAAACGCATCGCTCTTCTTTGAACTCTTCCTAGGGAATTTATTTAACCTACCCTGTAGGGAATCTAGCACGCAGATCTATATTCGAGAATCGGTCTTACCAAACATTTATAAGCTTTACTTTTGGCACCAGAATTAGCTTTCTTCAATTCCGCATAATAAAATGTAACGATCTCCAGGACTTTTTAACTGCATTTTCCACTTGCTCTGACCAGTTTAAGTCTTCTATAATAGTAAAACCTAAGTACTTACAACTATCAACTTCAACAACACGTCCGACCCACCCCCCTCCCCCCAAGTTAGTAATCCCTATTTCCCGTCATTAGATTTTCACGCGCCCATTTTTCAATCGTATATAAATCCTGATGAAGTAATAGTTCGTCCTCCTCTGTCTTTATCTCCCGATATATGACGTAATCTTCAGCAAAGATGCGCACTTCCAATATCATCGAATCAGGCATATCATTCATGAAAAGTATGAAAAGAATTGGCCCAAAAACGCTACCCTGAGCTACACCAGACGTAAGGTTTACTGGAGAAGATAGAGTTTCTCCCACACGCATCCTCTGAGATCTTCCACTGAGGAGTTTTATTATCCATTTCACCACTCTGATGTCAATGACCGTACACACCAATTTGTTAAGGAGGATGTCATGTGGCACAAGATCGAATGCCTTAGCAAAATCAATTACTACTGTATCAATCCTTGACCCATTGTTGAGCTTATCCGATATACCTTGACATACGGAACAGAGCTGCCTTTCGCAGCTTCGCTAAAACCGTGCTGCCCCTTAAATTTAATTCCAGAATAGTCCCATTTGAACCTCAAATAATCTACTATCTATTGCTCCGTTTGTTTGAATACTATTGGCGTCAAACTTACCGTTCTGAGGTTATTCAAGTCGCTCTTGTCACCCCCCTTGTCAATAGGAACTACAAGGGCCGATTTCCAATCGTCTGGAACTTTCGTATTGTTCAGTTATATATTCAATATTCTTATTAAGTACGGTAGGATCGCTTCACCCCCGAATTTAAGTGCCTCTCTGGAAATAGGATCTGACCTACGGGACTTTTTTTTTTTTTGTTTGGAAAGACCTTTACGCAATAATGAAGCTTTAATTTGAAAATTGTTTTTAGTTTTCGGAAAATTGTCCCTGAATAACTGTGCCGCCAGATTAAAAACCTTTCCGTAGTGCTTACTTAATGCTTCCGCTTTATATATGTTGTCGCCAGTATATCCCCTCCTATATAATGAGAAGGAATTGACTTGTTCTCACACTTCAGTCTTCGTATATATTTAAAATAAAAGGGTTACAGGAATTTCGATTTTCATTTAGGATATTGTCAAGACATTTCTCTTCAGCCACTTTCTTTTCTGCTAGCAAATGCTTCACCAAACTCCTATACTTCGCTTTACACGCATCATTATTGTTTCTTTTGTAGAACGCTCTCCCAGTCTTACGTTTAAGCTTCCTAATATTCGCAGTGTAGTACGGTGGATCTGAATTTTCCTTAATTATATTTTTGGGAACGAGTATTTTCCGTCCCGTATTTAAAATGGTTTTGAAATTCTCCCAAATGTCGTCCATCATCTTGCCCTCCTTTAAACAATTTAGTATAACGCAACCTCAAAGAGTTTTGAAAACCTACTGAACAAAAACGTGGTCTACAGGCAACAGAAGACCCATGATTTTGGCCTAAAGAAGCGATCGTTACGCCTGTTCGTTTCCAACGTCAATACACAAACAGACCAACTCAGATAATCAACCTGGAAACTTGCATGTGAAGATAAGACCAATACAAACAAAACTACGAACGTCCACAAAAAAATACAAAAGTTGATACTGTAAAAAATAACAAAAATTGCACCCCAGATTTATTAAAAGCTGGACTTTGGAACATTGAATGATTCATAAACGCGCTAGATTTAATACCAGAGAACTTATTCCAACCATACGATGCAACAAATCTTAACTGAAACGTTCCTCACCGCAGAATGGAACACCAAAGACGTTTACTCCATACATTCCTTCGCAACACAAGGTCTACGTGCTGCATCAAAACGCCAAGATCGCGTTTCTCCGTTGTCTGAGAGGAGAATCTGATAACGTGTGTCACGCCTTTGTCTACAAGTTACATCGTTCACTTGAAGTCGATTGAGTGAATGAGTTAGTTTGTGTTAAAATAGCAAGTGGCAGTGATGTTCGGAGGCGAAAATGTGTGAACAATCCAAACTCTTTCTGTTATATACATGGCCAGTATGCAATTAAAGGCCAGAAGCGAAATATTACGCCATTTATAAAAAGTCTGTACTGGGCATATTTTAACATGAAGTTAGGTGATGAGGACAAGAAATTCGCACCCCATATTGTGTGCAAAACGTGTGTCGAAAATCTGCGGCAATGGTACAATGGGTTGTTGCCGTCAATGCCATTCGAAATCCCAATGGCTTTGCGGGAACAAAGAAATAATTTCAACGAATGTTATTTTTGTGTATGTAAAGTGTACGGGTTCGATTCGAAAAACAAAAAAAAGCACATTGTGTATCCCTGCCTTCTATCTGCCATAATCCCTGTACCTCATGGACCCGATATTCCTGTCCCAAAACCACCAATACAGTTACCAGAGAGTGTGTCTTGGATGGTGGAGGGTGGTGATGATGATACCTTTGTACCGGATGTAGAGGATAAAACTCCACGTCTTCATAATCAGTGTGACTTAAATGATTTGGTGCGTGATCTAGGCCTCACTAAAGAAAAGATTGAACTTTTAGGATCAAGTTTAAAAGAGAGAATTTGTTTACTTCCTGGGACAAATTCATATTATTACAGAGATCGGGAGGAAAAGAATTCCGGCATTTTTTTTTTTGTTCACGAAGACGAATTTGTGTTTTGCTGTAATATCCCTGGCTTGATTCGTCGTCTTGGAACTATTTACCAAGCAAAGGTCTGGCGTCTATTTATTTATACCAGTAAAAGAAGTCTCAAAGCTATCTCTTCGTGAAAACTATCACAATTTATCTATGGTGTTGCAGAAACTGAACTACTATAGACACAGATGGTTACTGTGCTGGATTTAAATGTGTGCGGTATCATATTAGGGCAGCAAGGAGGATATACAAAGTTCCCGTGTTTTCTGTGTGAGTGGGACTCTCTGTCTGAATGGCCCAAGAAGAAACAGTTCGTGTCTGGAGAAAAAAAAAACATTGTAAATCGTCCATTAATTGATCCTCAAAGTGTGCTAGTGCCCCCTTTATACATTAAATAGGGGATTATGAAGCAGTACGTGAAGAGTTTGGATAGAGGCATTCCCTGCTTTCGGTACCTCTGTCAGAAATCTCCAGGACTGTCGGATGCCAAAATTAAGAAAGGTGTTTTTGACGGCCGCCAAATTCGGAAGCTTATGAATGATGCGATATTCAGCACGACGATGAACGAAACACAGCTTCAGGCATGGGAATCATTCAAGAATGTTTGTAGCAAATTGCTGGGTAATGTTAAAGATGTCAACTACCGACAGATTGTGGAAAACTATACTGTACAACTTCCAGAAATTGGATTGCCGCATGAGCTTAAAATTACATTTCCTGCACAGTCATCTGGATTATTTTCCTGAAAATTTAGGAGCATTCAGTAAGCAACATGGCGAACGGTTCCATCAGGATCTAAAAGAAATGGCACGAAAGAGTATCAGGGGCGATGGGACGTCTCCATGATGTCAGATTTCTGTTACCGTGGTTTGGTGGATCAGCAGAGGTGAAAGAAGGTGCTGGGATGAATAGGTCTCAATATACGAAATTAAAGTTAATTTAAAATTTAACAAGATTATATTTTCTTTTCAAGATCAAGAAATAACAAATATAACAGGTACTTAGTAGCCTAGCAACAAATCGAGAATGTACAATTACAGTTGTTACAGGATTTGGGCTCCGAGAGCCAGACACACAATTCTTGAGCAATTAGCCCAACTTTAGCCAAATACCAGGTTTGACAAACGGGCAGAAAACCCCAATCATGCCCAGGAGCACTTGCTCCCTATTACTCAGTAAAGCCTCCTCGAGGCACACAGAAACCAAAATTTTAAGAAAGAGCAACCCGCTCTTAAAGTTCAAGCCTATCAAAGGCCACACCAAACTCCACATTCAAGCTGTCCTCCAAGTACAATAACACAGGGGTAAAAATACCCAACCTACTGAGGCCTATTCAGCGAAGAAACCGGACAATGACCTGGCCCCAAAATACCAATTTGAGTGGAGGCGTACTTGCACTCCTAATACATTTTATTAAAACCCAATTTGGCCCTAGGCCGCTTATGCAAGGGCTAATCCCATTCTACGGAGGTGACACGATAGAAAACTTTATGACATTACGAGTAGAAGGGAAACAGTTATGAAAACGTAGTCACCTCAAAACAAAATGAACGGGAGCTCGAGAGGGTTAGGCACTCTCTATCCCAATTTGTAGTTTAAAGAGACAGAATTTATACCAAGAGTCTTTTACATTTTAGAAGAAAGTTACATGGTAAAAAGTATCGAACCTGCCCCGAGAGTTAAACTGCTGAGCTAGCAAGAAAAGAAGTTATTAAAAGGCCATTCCCTTATTGATGAACCGCTGCCCGAAGAATGAGGCGCTTCCCGCCCCCTGCTACATTATTTACACAATGATAGATGTTACGGAAGTGGCAAGGAAACCCGAAAATCAGCAGTTTATATACCCTCGCGGAACATTCGAGACCTTTCATGAATGATAATACCCGCCCACAAGCTTTTATTGGACGGCCAAAAGATTACATGTCAAAAGTGGAGAAGAAAACCAGGATTGGTGGAAAATTAATTACAGAAATTTACGATTGGCCAGTTTCAAAACTGGCGGAAAGAACGGATTAACATTGCCAACTTAAACCATGGCTGAAAGAAATTTAATAAAGAACAAACTTATAAATACTAAATTTCTTCAAAAATAAGGTTCCTTCACTTCGCACTAGGGTGCACAATAGTAGTTCTTAAGTAGTGTCATCTAGAAGAGAATGTTCACGCTTCTTGCTACAGAGAAAACAAAAATGAATCGAAACTGACACAGTTCAGAACACTTCAAAATTTATAGTAATGACATCTTCTGATAAACTTTAGAATTAACATGGTTGTTAGAGTTCAGGCTTCCTCCAGTAGAGGAGTTTCAACTGGCGCAAGGTTTGAATTAGCGGAGCGGAGGTGTACCGCCCGGTACAGGTGTCTAGTGCCAGATAACGCTACTGAAGAACACAAACGCAAATCGACACAGCGTTCATTCACATCAAAGTGCAGCAAACAATAGTGTTCTTGTGAGTTTCATAAATTCTAGCAATGAACATGTTACTTTTTTGTATATTCGTTGCAATTTGATCGTGTCCCATTAAAATTACATATATTCTCTATTATGGTGTCTTTATGGAAATTACAATTTCCAAAATTGGATTTCAAATAACAAAAATCTGTATGTGATAGACAGAAACAATTTACATATGTGAAATCAGCACACCTAAATTAGGGTAAATCACCTCCTCAACCTTTCGCCGGAGAGTTCTTTTTTTTTTTTTTTTTTTTTTTTTTTTTCGCAGGCCGGTGAAAAGGGTTCTCTAGCTGTATCCTTACATTTACTGCTGAGCATGCATTAAAGCGTCCAGACGAGACTTCACGTCTTGAGTTCTGCCGGTGGTTTCTGAGTGAGGTAGTGTCAGAACGTTTGGATCCTCAGTTGTTCATTTCTTCAGATGAGGCCTGGTTTAGCCTGTCACGGGATGTGAACTCACAGAACACGCGCCATTGTGCATAAGAAGATCCCTATCAGTACTTCGAGAAGCCGCTACAGGCCTTTTATCTTGCAATGCTCATAGTTATGTCCGCGGTTACTATATTAAACAGGAGGGGGCTAAGTGGTTCACCTTGCAATACTCCATTTTTTGTTCTATTAGGTCTGATGTCAACATTGTCATCTATTTGTATGAAATATTTGTTCACAATGTTCCTAAGCCTCGTGATGCAATCTTTCCCGACGATTGTTTCCAGTTTGTTGATTGTTATCTATTTACGAGGTCGAAAGTCTTAGTGTAATTTGTGAAGACAGCGTGTAGTTTACGTCTGTGGAATTTTAACGCATTTTAGCAGTGTCTTGCAGGCAAAAGAAACATGACAAGAACGAAATGAAAACGTGATTCTTACAATCGATTTCAATCTTTTTACGGTAGAAGAAGTAGAACACGTAATAAATACTACAATGAAAAACAAAAAGGCTTGTTGTCCAGATGGAATAGGCTATACTATTGAAATCTTAAAGACACAGCGACACACCTCAAAGAAATATGGACAGGCCTATATAATGAATGCATAAAACAAGGAAAAATACCACATAACTGGAGACTTTCTACTTTCAAAGGTCTGTACAAATGGAAAGGAGACATTAGAGATCCAAACGCATACCGTGGAATGGCGGTGAAACCCTAAAAATATTAACAAGCCTTATAACAACACGTCTATACAGTTTGGTTGAAGGATTAATACCGGAAGAGCAATTTGGATTCATGAAGAGCAAATCCACTCTCCAAGCAGTAAAATGTTTACAAGGGGATGTAGGAGATGTGTACTAATTTGTTGACAGGTGTTTCGCAGCTCTTTGGATACCTGCCGACACCGAATCACAGTTTAGTATTGTACGCGGCACAGTGTTAACTGTTAGGTGACTGCAAAACAGTGCGGCAGCCCGGCGCAATGTAATTTTTAACTAGTTACTGTACAAATTTGAGACGAGATGTGGACGAGAGTGGAGCACGACCTCAACCTCAATCTTAATGCCATTTTCTTCCCGTAAAGGTTACACGAAACTCACGACGCTTCCAGCATTTCCGCGCTTAGGCGTTTAAGTTACAAATAACGTTAACTTTATATAAAATATTACATAAATCGAAAAGCGTCCTATTTCACTAGGTTGTGTGCTGCAGAAATAAAACTGTAAGTTTCATTGTGTCTGGTAGAGTTCCCGCTTCCTATATCAGGGCAGCCAATCACAGAACGGCATTTAGGATCGTAATGGCGGCATAATTTTCTCGACTCGATGAAAATTCTGCTATATAAATAAACATCAGTTTAGGAAGGGCTAACCGGGCAGTAAAAAAGAAGCACTGAAGTGCACCGGGTCCGGTATATATTTCCTCCCCCCGGGAGGGCGACACTGACCAATGTAGAGCAAGGGTGGGTTAGTGGGATGAAAACATTCTACAACAACACATCTACCTGTCAAACATATAGAGGAAGTAATCATTCAATGTATTATTCCCCTCCTGCATCGCTCATCATGGCTCCGCTATCGATGTAGCACTCAATTTAATACGTGCAGGAAGAGTCATTTTACGCCTTACTTTGTTCTGGAAAATGAATTTATGAAACCAGAAGTGAGATATTCAGCTTCTAGCATTATTATTATTATTATTATTATTATTAGTAGTAGTAGTAGTAGTAGTGCCGGGCTGAGTGGCTCAGACGGTTAAGGCGCTGGCCTTCTAACCCCAACTTGGCAGGTTCGATCCTGGCTCAGTCCGGTGGTATTTGAAGGTGCTCAAATACGACAGCCCCGTGTCGGTAGATTTACTGGCACGTAAAAGAACTCCTGCGGGACTAAATTCCGGCACCTCGGCGTCTCCGAAGACCTTAAAAAGTAGTTAGTGGGACGTAAAGCAAATAACATTAGTAGTAGTAGTAGTAGTAGTAGTAGTAGTAGTAGTAGTAATCTGCTTACCCTCCAGGGTTGGTTTTTCCGTCGGACTCAGCGAGGGATCCCACCTCTGCCGCCTCAAGGGCAGTGTCCTGGAACCTGAGACATTGGGTCGGAGGATACAACTGGGGAGAATGATTAGAACCTCGCCCAGGCGGCCTCACCTGCTATGCTGAACAGGCGCCTTGTGGGGGGATGGGAAGGTTGGAAGGGATAGACAAGGAAGAGGGAAGGAAGCGGCCGTGGCCTTATGTTGGGTACCATCCCGGCATTTCCCTGGTGGAGAAGTGGGAAACCACGGAAAACCATTTCCAGGAGGTCTGAGGTGGGGATTGCGAGGCCTAGGGAGTCATTTCCACGCACTTCGTGTCTCTTGTCTTCATTTGGTCGATATCTTCATTTTTCGAAGTGCCGGATTCCTTCCATTTTTTCTCTCTGGTGTTATATAGAGGATGGTTGCCTAGTTTTATGAAATGAAAATCCACAGCCTGTTACCAGTCATTCGACTGGGTCAGGAATGGAATGGATGAAGCCCCCATCTAGCGGCGAGGATAGTAATTGTGCCGGCTGCCGAAGCCTGTCGCACTCCTCTGGGGCAATGATTAATTAATGACAGATGAAATGTTGTTGGAGAGTGCTGCTGGAAAGAAAGATGACAGGGAAAACCGGAGTACCCAGAGAAAAACCTGTCCCACTCCGCTTTGTCCAGCACAAATATCACATGGAGTGACAGGGATTTGAACCACGGAACCCAGCAGTGAGAGGCTGGCGCACTGCCGCCTGAGCTACGGAGGTTACCTAGTTACACTTCCTCTTAAAATAGTAATTGCCACCACCACCGCTGCCTTTACCACCTTGGCTAGGCAGTCCCTTATTCTTCTCCACTAATCAGTTATTTAGTCAGAGCCGCGAAATGTTCTTTTAAACGAAATGTTTTAGGAGCTCTTTGTCAAGCCACTGGTTTTGTTTATATAAGCTCATGTTTATCGACCTTGACGCCTGCCGTGAATTACAGTTTATCTCACAGACGAAATTATTTGGTTATCCGTCTCGCACAGTTCATTAAATTCTTTTATATTCTCTTCCTTTGTTCTCTTAATCTAGAGAAGAACACTTTTTGTACTTTAGCCAAAGAGGAACTTTCTCAATCATATTTATCTGGTTTTGCTTCTATGCTTCTGTGCAAAGAGAAAATAATATCTTTACATACTGCGAGAGTTATTTCATTTTAAAACACAGCTTCAGGAAATGCTTACAATAATTAAGCTGAAAGTTGAGTGCGGGTAAGGTCTTAATAATGTTAGGAATAAAACACTGACAATTTTATTGAACTCTTTTTTTCGGGGATAATCAATTAGTACACCCACATAATTATGCTTGACAATGAATGACTACGCATCACAACTTAGTAGCTTTTTGAAAAGGTATCTTGTCCTCATAGCGGGTCTCCAGCCGGCAGTCTTTACCTGGAACGACGATCTCTCGTAATCTTGACTGACAGGTGTCACCTTTCCCTTGACTTCGCACTTCATACCGAAGTTCAATTAGTTTCAAGCATACGTCTGTTGACTCACAGCGTACGACTCCTGTACACGTGGCTCGGCTCCAGACAAGACCGGTAACTCGCATAACTGCTCCCCACACTGAACCGTTAGCTCATGACTCGTAACTGACTGCTCACCACAACAACACAACACAACAACGACACAACTACGACCGTCTGTTCGCAGCGAGCCTGCTTTTATATACCTGGTGATGAAGTTCGAGTATCTTCAGGGACTGGCCAGAACAGGAGAGTTTTACTTTCCACCTTCCAGAATACCCATGGAGAGAACAGTCAAAAAGCATAAAGAAGCAGAATTTGTCACATGCCCTCAGGCCTGAAGGGAGCTCTCAGTCGCATTAACACGTAACAATATGTTCTTGTTGTATCATCACGCCATGGACTGATCTGATGCCGTTCTTAGTGCCCCATGTTCTATGTTAATGACACCTTCTTTTTTCTGATCTTTATTCTGTTGATCGGGGTCGGCACTGCGTATAAATGCAGCCCAGTTTTACGGCTGGATATCTTCCTGGACGACAAGCCCGTATGAAGGGATGGTGCTCACTATTGCATGTTTTTGTGGTATGATTTGTTGTGTGTATATGAAGACGTGTATTGAGATAAACACTAACACCCAGTCCCCGAACACAAGGAATTACCTTTACGAAATTAAATTCCATATCCCGACCTGGAATAGAACCCCAGGACCCTCTGGACCGAAGCCTAGTTCGCTGACCATTCAGCCAAGGAGCTGGAATGTGGTAATCTCTTGACATCTACCTTGATTCTAACATCAGACAAATCTCCTTGTTTGGGCTAAAATAAACTTGTTACATTCGTTGGCCTCTCTCATTTTCATGCTTGGCTTTGACAATATCAAATTGGCTGAAGTTTGAGCATTGTTAATAATGTCATTCTTTATGCAACCAGCCCCTGTTGTGCGAAGGAGCCGTTCATGGGGTCAGTCGGCTGGAGTGTACTTGGCAGACTGATAATATGTAACAGCACCTTCTGTCAAAGAAAGTAAAGCGGTGAGAAACTATCTCACTCCTCATTTATCTATTGTACCTCCTCTGTGATGCCTAAACTATCTATGACAGCTTATGGTGGAACTATTGTAGATCCAAGGAGCCTTCGAGCTGAGTACTCAATATCTGTTCTAATCTAATGGCCATACTGAGGTCTTTGCTGCCTCATTCTATCATTCTTGCCCTACTCTTCTCTCAAAAAACAAGTGAACAAGCCCTTGGTGTCTCAAGATATTCCAAATTTCGTGAGACCGTTCTCCTCTTGCCAACTTTTTGCAATATCTCTTCAATTGTGATCCGATCTACCCAACTCATATTCGACATTATTCAGTAACATTCCATTCCAAAGCCTTCTTTTAACTTTCTCGTGCTTCATTTACTGACCAAGTTTCACTTTCATGCAGTGGCACTACCTATACAAGGTTTCAGAAGCACCACTCTAATACTCATATCTTTCAAGTGAGAAAATGTATTTTGATAAAAAAGCCCTTTCTTGTTTAGGCTAGACCTCATTTTATGTCCTTCTTACTTCTGCCATAATTTGTTATTATGTTACTTAAGGAATAATATTTATATTCATCTACTTCCTTTAAGCATTTCTTACCGGGCAAGTTGGTCGTGCGATCAGAGGCGCGCAGTTGTGAGCTTGCATCCGGGAAATAGTAGGTTCGAACCATACTGTCGGCAGCCCTAAAGATGGTTTTCCGTAGTTTCCCATTTTCACACCAGGCAAATGCTGGGGCTGTACTTTAATTAATGCCACGGCCGCTTCTTTCCAACTCCTAGACCTTTCCTATCCCATCGTCGCCATAAAACCTCTCTGTGTCGGTGCGACGTAAAGCAATTTCTAAAAAAATATCTCAGCATTTCCTAATCTAGAATTCCCTGCATCACCTGTCCTCATTTAAATAGATTCATTTACTTTTTTCAGACTGACTTATTTTAATCCTTTTTGTCCATGCCACTGAACAATATGCATATAATAATAATAATAATAATAATAATAATAATAATAATAATAATAATAATAATAATAATAATAATAATAATACGAAGTAATGCTGAAATTTATCAAAAAATAGAAAATATATCAGATGTAATGAGGAAAAGGAGATTTATGTTTTTTGGACATTTGTATCGAATGCAAGATAGTAGATTAACCAGTAAGATTTTCAGATACTGTGGGATAAGAAATCAACGACAAGCTGGGTCAATGAAGTAAGAAAGGATTTAGAAAAAAACAATATAACAACAGACGAAATAAATAATAGAGAAGGCTTTCGGGAAAAAGTATTGAAAATAGAAGGATTCCAAGTTAGGAAAGTAAAAAAGACTGGTTCAAAGTGGTCTGAAGACAGAAAGAAGAAACATAGTGAACAGATGAAAGCGTACTGGAAGAAAAGGAAAGAACAAAGAAGAAGGAATTGAAATTGGCACGTGGTCCTCTGGTGGCCCATTCGAAAGAAGAAGAAGAAGAATATTGCAAAATACCTCCGTCGTCAAGTAGAAAAATTATTGCACGTTCTCTCCAACGGCGGAAGCGAATCCTTCTAAGGTTAAGGATATATCCGTCACTCCCTTTCAGCAGGTTTTTATGGCTGTGCGATGTGAATCCCAACCAAAGGCCTTCACCTGATTTTCTCCCTCATTTGTCCGTATCCTCTTCTTCATTTTTTCAGTTACGTTTCCCTTAATGAACTCTTGTTCTTATAAGATTCAAGGCGAAATTTGATCATGACATGCAATTTCAAACGTGGTAATAGCCTCATGAAGGCATAAATTTGCATCCTTTCTGGGGCATCCTGAAGGTGTTAAGGAATTGCCTAAATAAAGACCATGATCCCCACTTAAACTATACGCAAGGAGTATCTAAAACATCTTTAAAAAATAAGAAAAGTCGGACGGGGGAGGGGGGCAGGGGAGCGGATGATTCCTGGGATCCAAACAAGAAAAATGGTCCCTATGAGCATATGTCCTACAATGTGTTGTTATTGCGTTACACGCGACGGTGTTACAAGACGTACATTGGCCACATCACAAGAATTGCACAAAGTATCCACCATGAACAGCCTCAACATGGACTAGCGAAGCCCCTCGTAGATACCTGGGTCCTGTCGAGTAACTGCATAGGCATTATTGATCCGCTGCTCCAGGTTGATGTCGTTAACCTGAGTAGCGTACACCACACTGTTCATGCGTCCCTGCAAATAAAAGTCCAGTGGACTAAGGTCAGGCGACCGGGCAGGCCAATGCGCTGGACCTCTACGCTAGATCCACCGTTGTGGAAAGTTAATGTCCAAAATCTGACCAACATGCAAACTGAAGTGCGCTGGAGCCCATCGCGCGTGAACCACACGGCACGACGAACTGCTAGGGGCACATTTTCAGTAGTACAGGTAGCTTATCCCTCAAGATGGTCAGATACACTGCTCCATTCAGCCGTCGGGTAACATACATGGGCCGATCTGTTGATCATGGATAATACCATACTATGCATTGCATCCAAAGCGCTGTTGATCATAGGCAACAACGGTACCCTAGGAATTTTCAACTGCCCACGTGCATGTTATTGGAAGTTTATGATGCCATCTCTTCCAAATGTGGCCTCGTCGGTGAACAAAACAGACGGACGACAAGAATGTATATAGCACACCATATTTACAAAAACACATGGTTAAGCACTTCACTTTTATTAACATATTATTTTTATTTTTTCGAGTTGTAGCGAACATCTTTTTCACCATTGAACATGAATTTTCCTCACTTCTTTCTAAATGTACCGACAAATTTTACAAAATATTCCCTTATCTAATGTTGGGTAGATCCAGATGGTTTGAAGTAAACCTGTTTCTTTTCGTTGAGCACATTAAAAATTTCAACTTATTTATGTAATTTTATCATTTGCGTTTGCTTCACTTGAACACATTTTACATTTCAAGATACAGTACAGCAAGCAGTCTGTTGAACTAGTACCTTCAACACTTAGGTTCTCCTGGAACGTGATAAATACGTCTGCTTGCCACCAAGTCGTAACAACTACTCTGCGTCATATAATAGTGTCCGTAACTATTACTTCTTCTTCTTCTACTTCTTCGTTTTCTGCTTGTACTTCGCATAGCACTTTATCCAATTTCCACTTGCGAAGAAATAACTATCACGTTGTAGCACCTGATCCATTCAGACAATTTACAATAGTTCTACATTAATCCAAAGGTCCACAAATAATCATCACATCTAAAGGAAGGAGGGGGAGGGGTGAACACGCAAAAACAGGGATTCTACTCTTCACTCCATCTGATCGTCCATGGAGGATTTCTACAGATACATGCACACGCGATTGGACTACACTTAAGGGAAGGAAATACTGTACTGCGAAGGGTGTGTTACTGCTCTGGATCAAGGGGAAGGTACTGGAAAGTTCTACTGCATAAGTGAAGGAAGTTCTCAGCTTTTTCCAATAGATATTTCTACATATTACTAGAGGCGAATATGCGAATATTACACCCATCCAGGTATATTGTGAGAACTTCTAATATTTGAATTGTAGGCTTGCATTCTAAACAATTAGCACTTAAAGCCATTTTCTATCAATTTCCGAAGGAATATTGTTGAGTAGAATATCGCTTGCACTGGAATAGTAAGTTATTAATTGATCGTATATCCTCTCGACATATACACAAATCGTTATCCACAATTCTAATATGTAATAAATTTTCGGGTGTGCATAGATCGTTCAATCTGATTCGTATAATATTGGCAATATATCGTCACGTGTATGTACCTTTGAAAAACCAGGGATTTGCCAGGGTCCTTCATTGCTCATTTCACATTTCTCGATGTGATCGTTTTGCATTTCTATTAGGTCGGAATAGGGAATTGAAAATATTGAAATTTTCTCCATAGCCATTTGCCGCATCCTTAGCAAGTGTCTCTGTTTGGTATGTCGCAAATGACCTGAAATTCATATGAACATTATTTGATTATTTTTTAGATAAATCATAACACAGTTTTAGAAACTTTGAATATACCAGTTGTCTGTATTTTCATTGTTCACTAGGACGTTTAAGCAACTTAGTGAATCTGAACATATGAGAGCTTTTTGTATTCCATTTTGTTTAATAAATAGTAGTGCTTGCCTTATGACAATTATTTCTGAAGGTAATAAGAATTTCTTGGAAACCTCTAATTGGCGTGAATAGAACGCTGAACGCTGCGCTCACTTTTGTGTTGTCTTGTATCGATCAATCTGTATAAAAATTTATATACTGACTATGTATATTGTCAATTTCCGTCAAGACGCTATTGACTATAGTTTGATTCTTTCTTATGCCCGAATTGAATTCGTTAAAATCAGTATTCATGACATCAGAAATGAAACAGTTTATTCTATATGGGAACAGTAGGTGTCGTTCGAGTTTGAACTGTATCACTGTATACTATCGATGGCATTCTATTGTTCGGTACTAATCCTTTTTCAAAATATTCAACTAGCAATATTAATCAGAATAATGCTTTCACAACAATGGCACTAAGTATCAACCGATACAAACGAACCTCTTCAGGGCAATAATAATCCACTGCTTTGAAATGTTTAAACGTGTTTCCGTACCACATCAACAGTAAGAGACGGTCAAAAAATGCACTGTCTGTGATTTGAGCCTGCTTCAGCATGGTCTAGTAAAGCAGTGAAGCAAGCAAGCTAGTATTCAAACAAACAAACCAACAAACAACAGGTAAGGTCACTGGAAAACATCAGCTATCAGGTAGTGTAATTTGTGAATGCTAGCGGTACAGAGGAACGATTGTGTGGGAAAGGGACAGCAGTCGGCCAGTAATTTTATTCAGCTAATTTTATAACGTTGAAATTTAAAATGCTATTTGCTTTACGTCGCGCCGACACAGATAGGTCTTATGGCGACGAAGGGATAGGGAAGGCCTAGGTATGGGAAGGAAGCGGATGTGGCCTTAATTAAGGTACAGCCCCAGCATTTGCCTGGTATGAAAAATGGGAAACCACGGAAAACCATCTTCAGGACTGCCGACAGTGGGGTTCGAACCTACTATCTCCCGATTACTGGATACTGGCCGCACTTAAGCGACTGCAGCTATCGAGCACGGTGAAATTTAAAATGGTTTCAGGTGACACTCCCAAATTATAACATTAAAAAACAGTGTAATTAAATTAGCTATAATTACCTACTCGATATACGATAGGCCAACTACGAATTCGAAATTTCTTTCCATATTGTTTCTGAATTATTAGCTTTTGTCGTACTGTTTTCTTTGAGTCCTTAGATATAAATGCACACCGTTGTGTCTTCGTAACCGTACAACAGTACTCAGGGTTGGTCGCACACTACTGTAATAATCTCAAGATTGAATTGATACTCGTTACGGTAATAATATGGAAAATCAGACTGGGCTGAGTGGTTCAGATGGTAGAAGCACTGGCCTTCTTAACCAAAGTTGGAGGATTCGATCATGGCTCAGTCCGGTGGAATATGAAATTACTCAAATGCACCACCCTGCTGTCGATAGATCCACCATCAAGTAACTCCTGTGGGACAAATTTCCGGCACCTCGGCGTCTCAGAAAAACCGTGAAAATACCTAATGGTACGTAAAATAGTAATAATAATAATAATCTAAATAAAAACAAAAGGTTAAATTACTGGCCCAAAACCCAAAATGGTAAGGAGGCGAACTCTTGCACTCCTAGAAATTTACATTAAATGCTTGGGCTTATGGCCCGACGTTACAGAGACTAAGCCTATACTACGGACGTGACTAGATGGAGAAAAATATTTAAGTTACAGAAATTACAAGATGGAAAAGGTTACAAAATCATAGTCACCTCACAATCAAATTGAGAGGGAACACAAGAGAGCACATCACTCTCTATTCCCTGATTTCGGGTAAGTCCTTTCGGCTTGTTTGAAATTTACATTTAGAGCTTGAAATTTATATTTTAGAAAATGAAATTACATTTCTAAAGATTTGAAATCTTCCCCTCGAGCTAGCTTTGAAAGGCTATAGATCTGCCATTACCTTGAGCTGGTGGACCTCCCGAAGATGGACGAGATGCCTTCGCCTTCCTTACGAACACACACTAGATGTAGACTGGAGCGATCACAAAGACAACCTGGTCCGAAAAGTGCCAACTTTTATAGTAGAGGGGAACGTTCCAGAAAACTCTGGGCCTAGGGCCCGACACACCCTCAATTTTCATTGGATAATCAAATAAATACCAGAAAGTTTTGATTGGCTGAAAAATAAATGTACAAAATTTTTCGTCGGTCAACAACTTCAGTTGGCGGGAAAAGATAGAAGGGTTGTAAACTTTAGCACGCCGAAAACAAAGCATAAACAATTCAGTTTAGGAAACCTTAACATACAAAATTACTTTAGAATTGTAATAGTTAATCTTCACTCCATGGGGCACAACATAGGTTGATAGTAGAGACATAGTAGGTAGGTAAGGGTTATTCTGCCCGAAGCCGGTCCGAACCTCCGCAGAGGTGTTCCTGAGCCGGAGTTTACGTGCGGTAGGGTGGCCAGTTCCTTTCCGATCCTCCATTCCCTTACCCCCCACCAACAGCGCGTGGCAACCCATCCAACTCCTGACCACGCCCAATGTTGCTTAACTTCGGAGATCTCACGAGATCCGGTGTTTCAACACGGCTACGGCCGTTGGCAGTAGAGACATATGTTGAGAAATGTTTTGCTACCTCCGAAATGAGTTTCAACTATCCTGATCTAGAGGACCTTCTACCAGACGCTGTTTTTAAATGCACGGAGCGGGTGTACCTCCGATACAATTATTATTATTATTATTATTATTATTATTATTATTATTATTATTATTATTATTATTATTATTATTATTATATTGTTATACTTCTAACCGAGTCGTTGGTGTACTCATAGCAACCATATACCATATTTTGTATAAATGATTGCCTTGATTACTTTTGTCTTTTGTAGTATTGCAGTTTTAATAATCAGCTCGGTATGGTTTTTTTTCAAGGAAATTCCATTTTTAGATTAATATATAATTAAAGTAGTGATTCTTCCTCTTATGCCTTGTGTGAAGATAATCAATGAAATGGGTGACTAACTTGAAGAGTAAGATGGGAAATATGTCTCCCCAGTATATTTGCTACTTAATGTTATTTTAGCTACCTCGTGTTTCTTTCAGTACAACTATGCATTTTGTTTCATCGTATGGGCGTGCATTTGTGTTCAACTTCAGCATGCACCTGTATGCCATGTATCGATGTACAGGCAACGGTTATCGAGACTATCTCACAACGGTAAGAATTTCCCGCACACACGGCTCTATCCAATCTACCTTATTATTGCGTTCTTACATTTCACTGTATAATTATAAATTGTTTCTTGTCTATATACCCGACGTGCTGGTTAACAGTTCATAGTAACAAGACCTGGAAAGTGGATCATAACAACAGCAGGCAAGTTTCGTAAAGATGATGGCAGAATGTGATTAAATAAAATACTACACTGATAACAACCCACAACTTAATTTCCTCGACAGCTCAAGGAAACGTTGAATTCTAAATTTGTTTATGTATTTGCAGTTTAACGTCATACTAACTCAGATTTTCGGCAACATTGAGAGAAGCCCCGTCTAGGACTGAGGCGGGAGCAATCTTGGTCTAATACACTGACTGACAGAGCAAATGCAACACCAAGAAGGAGTGGTTCGAAAGGGATGAAAGTTGGGGGAAAAAACAGAGACGGCACGGACGAATAATTGATGTTTATTTCAAACTGATATGCAGGTTACACAATGCGCACGGCATCGACTCAGTAGGATGTAGGACCACCGCGAGCGGCGATGCACGCAGAAACACGTCGAGGTACAGAGTCAATAAGAGTGCGGATGGTGTCCTGAGGGATGGTTCTCCATTCTCTGTCAACCATTTGCCACAGTTGGTCGTCCGTACGAGGCTGGGGCAGAGTTTGCAAACGGCGTCCAATGAGATCCCACACGTGTTCGATTGGTGAGAGATCCGGAGAGTACGCTGGCCACGGAAGTATCTGTACACCTCGTAGAGCCTGTTGGGAGATGCGAGCAGTGTGTGGGCGGGCATTATCCTGCTGAAACAGAGCATTGGGCAGCCCCTGAAGGTACGGGAGTGCCACCGGCCGCAGCACATGCTGCACGTAGCGGTGGGCATTTAACGTGCCTTGAATACGCACTAGAGGTGACGTGGAATCATACGCAATAGCGCCCCAAACCATGATGCCGCGTTGTCTAGCGGTAGGGCGCTCCACAGTTACTGCCGGATTTGACCTTTCTCCACGCCGACGCCACACTCGTCTGCGGTGACTATCACTGACAGAACAGAAGCGTGACTCATCGGAGAACACGACGTTCCGCCATTCCCTCATCCAAGTCGCTCTAGCCCGGCACCATGCCAGGCGTGCACGTCTATGCTGTGGAGTCAATGGTAGTCTTCTGAGCGGACGCCGGGAGTGCAGGCCTCCTTCAACCAATCGACGGGAAATTGTTCTGGTCGATATTGGAACAGCCAGGGTGTCTTGCACATGCTGAAGAATGGCGGTTGACGTGGCGTGCGGGGCTGCCACCGCTTGGCGGCGGATGCGCCGATCCTCGCGTGCTGACGTCACTCGGGCTGCGCCTGGACCCCTCGCACGTGCCACATGTCCCTGCGCCAACCATCTTCGCCACAGGCGCTGCACCGTGGACACATCCCTATGGGTATCGGCTGCGATTTGACGAAGCGACCAACCTGCCCTTCTCAGCCCGATCACCATACCCCTCGTAAAGTCGTCTGTCTGCTGGAAATGCCTCCGTTGACGACGGCCTGGCATTCTTAGCTATACACGTGTCCTGTGGCACACGACAACACGTTCTACAATGACTGTCGGCTGAGAAATCACGGTACGAAGTGGGCCATTCGCCAACGCCGTGTCCCATTTATCGTTCGCTACGTGCGCAGCACAGCGGCGCATTTCTCATCATGAGCATACCTCAGTGACGTCAGTCTACCCTGCAATTGGCATAAAGTTCTGACCACTCCTTCTTGGTGTTGCATTTGCTCTGTCAGTCAGTGTACATCCCCGGCCTTTTCCTGATAGGGGACTGAGAAACGACAGAAAATCATTTTCCTGGCCGCCGAGACAAGTTTCGAATCCACCATCCGTCGAATGCAAAATTACAGCTACACTACATACCTCTACCACGTAGTCAACTCGCTCGTTACTTATTATTATTATTTGTATGTATGTTGAGTGCTCAGCGCGGAGGAAGGTTTGGGCCCCGACAGCTCAGCCATCAGCCGTTAGGTGGCCCAGGCACCACTGAAGAGGCGTAAAAGGGAAATTAGGAGTGAGATAGTTTACCGTTGCTTTCCTCACTGAGCCAGAAGTCGCTATTACATCCCAGTTTGCCAAGCCCACTGAAATGCCTGCATCAACAGAACGTATAACATTTTTACACCATTCATAACAGGGGCTGGCTGTATAAGAAATGGCATTACTAGCATCACTCATACTTTGGTCATTTTCATGTTGTCAAAGCCAAGGATGAGACTGAGACAGGCCAATGAAAGAAACAATACACGAGGTCTTGCCAGCAAACGCATATTTATAGAATACTAGCTGATGTACCCGTGCTTCGCTACGGAATTCTAGTGTACACGTTGTATGATATTAGACAATTGAACATCAACCTTTTTTAGAATTCCAGAGAGGGGCATATGAAAACTGAGTTAGGGAATTTTCGCTGTAATGGTAGACCCGCTTGCATACCATCAGTCACAATCAGGTTGGGGAGTTTTCATTATAATGGTAGACACTCACTCTTCACCTGCCTTTTTACATCCTCAGAATGTCTTAGTGGTTTTCCCAACTGAAATGAACTTACATTACAATGACGTCAGTAGGAATGGCGCGAGTGAAAGCAATGCTTTCATATGAAATACGCCATCAAATGAAACTCCACAAATTTTGTCACTTTTAAAGAACAGGAGTACATTGCCGATCTAACAGTCTAAAATTCCAGAGCTGGAGTGACCAAGCCGCAGACAGCCGTGATTCGTGAACACTCTTAGTCTTTCTTCGGCGGGGAGAGGGTCGAATAGTGCAGACTCCCAGGGCAAAAACCATCCCCTTTTACTAATCTGTTTCCTAGGAGTACCCGATGAGTCGGAAAATATCAATTCACTGAGCTGGCGGCGGAAAAATCTGAGTTGGAGGCAATTTTTCCCTCCAAGCCAGAGGAGAAACCCCCACTTCACTGATAATTTGGAATAAAATTAATGTAGAATTTAATAAAAGTGAAGAGGAAGAAGCTCTTCTTAAGAAACGGCTCTTTTCAGGGTTGAATTTTGAGTTATTTAGTGAATTGTTATGCTATAATTTGGAATAGACCTAAGCTGTTCTAGACAGCCTCTGCCTTAAGTATGCACACTGCTCATTCAAAACAGCGCGTCAGAGTAGGGATCGAATAACTGGAATACTATGAAGAACCAGTGTGTTACGTACCAGCTGTATCAGAAAATGTATGAATCAGAGGAATGGCATGCTAAAGAAGAAAATGTTCTAACTCCCCGGCTATTCGCCGCCAGTATTCAGTCAGGCTATTATACTTGGTACGCGGCAGTAATCCCATCTATCGGAGTTGAGAGGCAGCATAAGAGACAAATAACATCACAACAAACAATGGTCAATGTAATGTTATTGTTGATCAATGTTATACGCTTTCGATATTGCAGACCTTCTTCCGACTCGGAAATATCACTCATCATAGTCGGTACGGTAAAACTGAATAAAACATCAATGATCGGAAATTGTATTCTCTATAACTTAGGTTATGTAGTACTTTTCGATAGGACCAAAAACATAGGTATTTAAAAATTAAATTTTAGTCGCCTTCCCCTAAAGTACATTTTCATCCAGGGTGAATAAATGTGTTTATAGCTTAGACTGTAGTATCTTATTCCCCGACTCTATACACCGATATGGACTTAGCAACAAAAATACAAAATCATGAATATCTGTGTTATCATAGCCGGTACGGTAAAAATGTATAAGACATAAATGGTCGGAAATTTAATTCTATACAACTTTGGTTATGTAGTATTTATCGATACGACCACTAATAATATAAATATTCGAGGCTTACAGTTTAGGCCTTCCCCTAAGCTACCATTTCTATCAGCGTAAATAAAATTATTTATTGCTTAGATTGTAGCGGCTTATTCCCCGACTTTGCATACCGATTTTCATTAAATTCTCTTCAGCCGTTTTCTAGTGATGCGTGTACAGACAGACAGACAGACAGACAGACCGAAATTACGGAAAAGTAAAAAGTGCATTTCCTTGTTACTGTGGAAGTGACCGATACAGAAATACCTTTCTTTTCAAATTCTGAGCAATGTACAGACAAAACTCTTATTTTATATATATAGATGTTACGATTTTTAAATTTATTTTGCTTAATTTTACAACAGTGCATATTATACTCTTCTCCTTGGTCCGTGTAGGTCTACTTCAGAAGAGAAGAATAAACGCCAGTATATGGCCATAACCACGATAGCAAGAGCCACGTAATAAGAAATTCTCATTTTAGTATTCTAGTATGAACAGGATAACAACAGTCACGTATGGCTTCATTTCAAGTTCTCATTTTTAAAATGATCACACTAACAACAGCCACGAAAGACAAAAGTTTTCATTTTAGTATTTTATTACGAACACGAAAACAATGTCACGCTAAACTATCTTTTAGTATTTTATTATGATTACGATATCAACAATTTTAGAATCTATATAGAAATATGTTGCAGAGGAAGTCATTACTTATATAATACAAGTAAAGCATGTCTACCTCTTAGTCTAGTTTTCTGGTACGTGGTCGGGATGAGGTGAGATGAAATTATATGGCATGTTCTAACGGCCGGATTCCCTTCCTGACGCTAATCACATTTGAAGAGCTAATGAAGATGGAATGAATAATGTGAATTAAATTTGGTGAGAAGGTGGAAGGAATCGACTGTCGTCTTGACATCTATTTTAATTGGGTCCTCAATCAGATCTCTTTCTGGAAGTGAAAATGGGAAACCACAGAAAACCATTCTCAGGACAGCCGATGGAGGGGCTCGAACCCACTCGTCTTCTGAATTCGGAGATTGTTTCCATAGCCGAAGCGCGGTAACATGCGCAGCCACACAGCTCGGTTAAATAATACAATTGTAAGAGTTCGGGAGATGATGGGTTCGAACCCCATTGTCGGCAACCCAGAAGATCGTTTTCACTGGTTTCCCATTTTCACAACCCCAGGGGCTCGTAATTTGGTAGCGTGTATTGATGATCACGGGGCTCTAAGCTGAGCCCTGGTATTGCTTCCACTTACTTGTACCAGGCCCCTCACTTTCATGTATCCTATCCAACCTCCCCTGGTCAACTCAGGTTCGTTCTTTTCCGACTTCGATGGTATTAGAGCATTCGAGCCCTAAGGAATCTTTCATTTTCACGCCCTTTGTGGCCGTTGCCTTTCTTTGACCGATATCTTAATTTTCGAAGTGTCGGACACCTTCCATTTCTTTTCACTCTGATTAGTGTTGTCTAGTTGTACTGTACTTCCTCACTACCACCATTACCATTTTTACACCAGGCAAATGTCCGGGCTGTACCTTAACCCTTTACTGCATGAATTATTTTTCGTTTTCGTTTGGTGAAGAAAATTTCAAGCTTCAATGTTCAACTTACGTTCAGTGTTTTAGATTTACCAGCAATTCTTAACTGGGGCTAATAGCTTAACACTCGTATGTGATGTGAATTGCCATAACAAGGTATATATACGATTATTCACGATTTCACGCTAAGCTTTTAACATTCAAAGACCGAACATTACTGCCTACTGGCCATGGGTACGTATTGCAGGGCGCAAGTATACTTGCACGACCGTAGGTCGGTAATGTCTTTGAGGTTGAGCCAGAGGTACTCCTGAAGCCTGTGGTAATGTGATGGGGAGGGCCCACGTAAAGTAAACGGTGGTTGGTACGCGTGGATGCTGACGGGGTGGAAGGAGTATGACGGGGCTCTAAGCTGAGTTAAAGGTGTGCCGGAAAACTACCTCTGTCCACAAACTGTATCCATTTATACAGGTGTAAAGTTGTATGTTGCCTGAGGGCAACAGTATGCAGTAAAGGGTTAATTAAAGCAGCAGTCACTTTCTTCCCAGTCCAAGCACTGTCCTATCCCATCGCCGCCATAAAACCCGTTGTGTGTCGGTGCGACGTTAAACCCATTGCAAATACACACACACACATATATATATATAGTCTATATATTAGAAAAAGAAGAAGAAGATAGGCATTTGAACCTTGAACAGACCCCTTGGTGCTATTCGATCCGAGTAGGCTATGTGCCGGCATCGGCACACACAAACAAACACACACACAATGATATTTGATGAATGAAAACAGTTTGCCAATTAGTGGTTATTTACGCAGTCTCCAGTCCTCCACGAAGCGGGTCGCCACTAGCTAGTATTCGCCCTCTCCCTTCTCACTATCATATATCACGTCATTCTATTCATCTCGTTAACTTCTCTGAAGAAAGTCATCCGGTCGTAAAAGCTCACTACGAAGATTCATCTCACTTTATACCAGAACAAGTAGAAAAACCGGATATGATTGGACAGATATACAGTCTAATATAGTGATATTAATAATCGTATCATGTATAACGTATGTAAAATATAATTAAACTGTAATATCAGTAAATCAATATCTATAATAGTAATGCTAAAATAAGATTACAAGTAAATTTATTTATTAAAACAATATCAAGATAAGAGCTTCCAGAGGATATCGAAATATCTCGTTCAATACAGAAGCGGTATTTTCCGACCTGTCAGTGGAGAGATGGCATGGAATGACATTAGTAGGCGAATAAGATTGAGTGGTGTCTTTAAAAGTAGGAAAGATCACAATATGAAGATAAGGTTGGAATTCAAGAACACAAATTGGGGCAAATATTAGTTTATAGGAAGGGAAATTAGGGATTGAAATAACTTACCAAGGGAGATGTTCAATAAATTTCCAAGATGCAATCATTTAAGAAAAGGCTAGAAAAACAACAGATAGGGAATCTGCCACCTGCCCTAAATGCAGATCAGTATTGATTGATTTATTTATTTATTTATTTATTTATTTATTTATTTATTTATTTATTTATTTATTTATTTATTTATTTATTGAACCCTTAAATGCACAACGCTGCACATGTGCAAAGGAGAATTCACTTGCTTGTTATATCTACTGTACTTTAAGAGTGTACAACTTTTCATTTACTCCTACCTTGCAGATGAACTCGGTAGGTGTCGCTATTGTAGCAAAAAATTAACCATCTTTTATTTTATGATTTTTGAATTTTTCTTGCTAATCAGCTGCAGTGGTGTAAACTTTAAACAGCTGAGGTAAAACAATTAAAATGTGGTTTACCTCAGAGAATTCGTGTGCAAGGACATCCCCAAGACTGCGGTCGGAGTAGCTACAGTAGTCGTACAGCTTTGAATGTAACGATGCGTAAAATTTTCAAAACTCTTAGTCTTAACATTTTGACTGATCCACCGCAATACAGAGTGTAAGGTGCCTCGGCACCAGGCGAAGTGTGCCAACTGCCATGGCAGCCATGCCGCTTCGTTTCCTGGCTGCCCATTCATCAAAAGGGCAATTAAGGCACACTACAGACAGTCACACCACCTAAACTGTCCAAACCTACAACCTCCCCCACTAATAAGCTTCCCAGTCCCAATACCAACAAACCCAGGACCCATCATAAATCCCCCACCCCACTCATCCATACATTACCACCCTGCTACAGCTACTCCTACTGAACCTACTTTCGTCCCAAACCAGGCCACCACCCCCACCCCCACAATACCTGTACATCACCAGACCACCACCTCCAATCAAGCACCAAGCCTAGTAAGACTATATGAAAATTCTCACTTCCTACCAAGAAACCATGATTAAACCACTACCTGCCTTCTAGCCTTACATCCACGATAAAAACCATTCTTCACACCACACAAAACAATGTCAATCCCACAAAAACAGTAATCATCATCACCACTACCAAAGCACTGAAAACCAACAGGACGCCGAGGTGGGATGCCAACACAAGCTGCAATTACATAATGGAGATTTTTTTAAATTAACAGTGTCAATAACAACAGACACACGAGAATTCACAATATTCTCACTCAAATCAGCGACAGGGCGCAATGTTGCTACACAGTTAAACAACATTGGGCATGGCCAGTACCCGGATGGGTGACCATACAGGTCTACCCTCTGTCACTGAAACGCACTCATTAATTAAATCGAACACCACAGCCATTGTCAAATACACCGAGCGATCGAATCAGGGGAACGACTGAGTAAATTTAAACATTTCTTACCAGAAATCAATCTATTAATGTCATCATTAGGCCTATTATTATTATTATTATTATTATTATTATTATTATTATTATTATTATTATTATTATTATTATTATTATTATCAGCACACTTATAGTTATTATTCGTGTATTTATTTTCCCGAACAGTCCAGGTGAGGATCGCAAAAGCGAAACCGGCACTGGAACTTAATTGAGGCCAACCCACCCCCCGAGGGTTTGGTGCCCATACTGTTACATTTAGATTTGAGTGATCCATATACATAATAAATATGTATTTAGACAAATAGATTTTTCTTATAATTACTATTGTAATGAAAAACCATATTATTGCGTATTTGAGGGCTAATATAAGGAACATTAAGGAGACGAAAATGAACCATAAATAGGAGAGGGAAATGACGAAGAGCAAGGAGGGTAAAGGAGAAGTTTTGAGGACACAGCTAACAGATGATTCATGTATTCCTGCAGAGGTACAGTATGTTTAAAAGTTCGGTTACTAGATATGCATCTGACGTCCATTGGCAGGAAATGTAATTGTTGGGCTGCGGTAACAGTAAACGATTTATTGCAGGTTGTGGTACCACGTACGGAAAAGGATAATCTCAAGGTGCTATAGGATAAGTATTTTTGTTATGGTCTATGTAGAGGAGTGTGCATGTATTGTTGCGAATACAACACTGTCTGCTTTATCCATGTAATCTAATATATGGTGGCCCAATTATTATTATTTGTTTGCAATTTGCTTTACGTCGCACCGACACATATAGGTCTTATAGCAACGATGGGATAGGACCTAGAAATGGGAAGGAAGGGGCCGTGACCTTAATTAAGATGCAGCCCCAGCATTTAGCTCGTGTGAAAATGGGAAACCATCTTTAGTGCTGCCGACAGTGGGGTCCGAACCCACTATCTACCGGATGCAAGCTCACAGCTGCGCGCCCATAACCGCACCACAGCCAGCTCGCCCGGTAGCGTACTTGGGCACCTTCAAATACCACTGGACTGAGCTGGAATCGAACCCGCCAGCTAGAGAACCCATCCAATGTTCTACTATCTGTACTACTCAGCCCGCAGATTGCTCAGTTGATTATATTCCACAATCGTTAGATCAGCACGTAACGAAATAACAAACATTATTACTCTCTATTTGAGCATACTTAACACGTTGCTGAGCCAAGGGTGCCGGTACCACTTTTATAGCATGTTCTTTGTGTGAGCCTTTTAGCCTAAAGGCTGTTTTCCAAATACTGACACACATTGTGTAATGTTCACACTGTACCCTGCTCGGGCTGTGTTGAACTTTAAGTGGCGCCCTGCCCTTGTGCGCTAACTATAATAGCTGCGGGGATTCCCAGCAAGTGCTAATGTAACATCCCTGCAGCTATCCATCATGTCCTGCCCCCCGTCCATTATACACTGCGTGAGGTCAGAGATGTGCTTCATTACGAGCAAAAATGAACCAACAGACAATTCTTTATAAAAATGGGACGTCAAAAGCGGAAATTATCAGACGTCAGTGATTTACGACTGAGTAAAGTGCTGTACGTTTGATATAGATTAAATACAGTAACATGCCTACATATTTAAAAAAAAAAAAAAAAAAATTAGCATTCCTCCTCCCAACCCTCCATTCACATGAAACCAAATGAAAGACCACAGCACCTCAGAATAGCAGGGTACAACACAGAGAAGTACGACGGCTTGTTATTGCTGTGCTGTTCATGTCAGGAGCATATACTGCAGTGAATACGGTGTTCTGGTGCGTGTGAAGTCTGAAGGACAGTTGAGGTTGTAGTGTCTGTACTGTTTTCTGTATTTGTTATTATTTGCGGGTAGATATGGGAAGTAAGGGACCGTGGCCTCTACATTATGTACCACCCACCGAGCGAGTTGGCCGTACGGTTAGGGTCGCACAGTTGTAAGCTTGCATTCGGAAGATAGTGGGTCCAAATCCCACCTTCGGCAGCCCTGAGTATGCTTTTCCGTGGTTTCCCATTTTCACACCAGGCAAATGCCTAGGCTGTACCTTAATTAAGGTCACGGCCGCTAACCTTTCTCATCCTTCCATTGCCGGAAACCTTCGTTGTGTTAGTGCGACGTTAAACAAGTAGCAAAATAAAGAAGTTCCATTCCAAATAGTACGGAGCAGATTTTATTATTATTATTACTAGCTGCACTACCCGGCGTTGCCCGGATAGTTTTGGAATGTTTATGATTTGTATTACCAGTTAGTTATGTGTAAAGTGAACATTTATAGAATTCCTTTTTGACATGTTGATTTAAAATTTACGATCTATGATGTACTTTTAGAGTTATTTAGATGTGATTGATTTCAAGTTTTAGATTATTTAATTTTCGAGTAAATCTTTGGCCTTATGGAAGCTCGAATTGACTGGGATATATTTGATCCTGTCAAAAATAGTAAGTGATAGTTATATGTATTTATCTTTTTTTTTTTTTTTCAGATGGTAAATCATATGTGTACCAAGTTTCGTTGAGAGCTATTCTGGAACATACCCATATACATCTATGATCTCGGTCATTTTCACCCCTTCTCAACCTCCATTCTGACTGCAGCAACGACCTCGTAAAAATGGATTCGACATTAATGTCAGTCAGTCGTTTGAGTATTGTTTATATTTCACCCCTACCCTATGAGTGCTAGGGATGTTTTCCCCCCAACAGTATATTTTTCTCATAGTAAGTAACATGTGTACCAAGTTTCGTTGAGAGCTATTCTGGAATATACACACGTACATCCATAATCTCAGTATATATATTTTACCGAGCTTGAGAGCTGCAGTCGCTTAAGTGTGGCCAGTATCCAGTATTCGGGAGATAGTAGGTTCGAACCCCACTGTTGGCAGCCCTGAAAATGGTTTTCCGTGGTTTCCCATTTTCACACCAGGCAAATGCTGGGGCTGTACCTTAATTAAGGCCACGGCCGCTTCCTTCCCACTCCTAGCCCTTTCCTGTCCCATCGTCGCCATAAGACCTATCTGTGTCGGTGCGACGTAAAGCAACTAGCAAAAAAAGTATTTTTTTACATTACTTTCACCCCTTCTCAACCTCTATTCTGTTTGAGGCTGAAGTATGACTTAAGCAGCATCCAGAGTGCCATTATTCGCCTCAACGTCCTCGAAAACTATGGACTGTACATTAATATACGTCATTTTCTATTATTTTATATTTCACCCCTCTTTCCGTATTTTTCCCAAGTTATTGGAATTGGCACTTGAAATGGATTTGGCTCATTTTTACATGTTATCCTTTCCCACGTCAACGCGTATATGGAGGCATGTATTAATTATTGTGCCTTTCTGTGGTGGTTGGTAGTGTGGTGTGTTGTTTTAAGATGGAGATACGTGTATTGAGACAAACAGAAATACCTAGTCCCCGAGCCAAAGAATTAACCATACGCAGCTAAAATATTCGGCCATTAATATTGCCTAATAGAACAGTCTTTGCCAAAAAAAAAGTTGAAAAGTAATATGAAAAGGAATTGCAAAGTAATAGGTGCGAAACAAAAAGAAACAACAAAGAGCAAACATTATAATAATTAAAGGTTACACGTTCATGGGCAACGGGTTTCTAACTCAGATATGTAAAAGTGTGATTTCCGCGCCTTAGCTCTGAGCTGCCGTAAGACACAGGGTTAGCGCTTTCTGATAGCTCCTTCATTAACCATTTTCAATAATCGTGAATATTTCTTAAGACCGGGCGAGTCGGCAGCGGTTCGAGGCGTGCAGCTGTGAGCTTACATCGGGATATAAAGGGCTCGAATCTCACTGTCGGCAACCATGAAGTTGGTTTTCCGTGGTTTCCCAATTTTCACACAAGGCAAATGCTGGGACTGTGCCTTAATTAAGGCCTCGACCACTTCCTTCCCACCCCTAGGCCTTTTCTATCCCATCGTTGCCATACGAACTATCTGCGTCGGTGCGACGTAAAGCAAATTAAAAAAGAAATATATACTGTACATATTTCTCAGACGGGGGTTATAGGCGCCCTAAACTGTATACATAAATTTAAAGCATTAAACGTGTCCTTTCATTCCGGCAAAGTGAAAATAAATGGCTGAAATTCAGAGCGTGGTGCCTATTTGTAAGATTTCCATGAATAACCTCTTCTATTTCGGTAAAACGATAGGTAACAGTAGGAGGAAATCCACTATTCCTATCACCAAGTTATGCATAGCATTTTAAGCTATATTAAATTTTACCAAATTTGGCCACTAGCGGAGAAATGCTTGTATTATTACGTGGAAATAAAGCTTCTTTCACCATTCCATCTTGTTTCTATTCTCATGCATATGAAAGCTTACTGTATATTTTGCTTCCTTCGTGCATTACATCATGTTTCCATTATCGAACTAATTTCCATGCTATTCAAGTCCATAACGAAATAAGAGATTATCACTAGCAGGACGATCAAAAGTTGCATGCTTGCATCCGGGAGATAGTAGGTTCGAATCCCACTATCGGCAGCCCTGAAGATGGTTTTCCGTGGTTTCCCATTTTCACACCAGGCAAATGCTGGGGCTGTACCTTAATTAAGGCCACGGCCGCTTCCTTCCAACTCCTAGGCCTTTCCTGTCCCATCGTCGCCATAAGACCTATCTGTGTCGGTGCGACGTAAAGCCCCTAGCAAAAAAAAAAGTTTCATGGGCCGATGACCTAGATGTCAGGCCCCTTTAAACAACAAGCAAACAACAAGAAGTTTCAGTATGACTTTATGTATATTAAACACATAGAGGAAAAGATCATAATGTCATACCAGTAGGAGCAACTCACCCTCAGTAGACACTTGACAACCAGAGATGAATCATAAGCACTCACCTAGAAAAGAGAAAAACACAACGTTAGTAAGTTACTTGAAATTGCCAAGGCATGTAGGGTTGATCTATTCGTTTTACGTCACACTGACACAGACAGGTTTTTTGGTGACGACATGATAGGACAGGGCTGGGATTGAGGAGGAAGCTACTGTGGCCTTAACTAATGTATAGACCCAGAATTTGGCAGCGTGAAAATGGCAAAACCATTTTCAGGGCTGCCGACAGTGAATTTCGAACCCACCCTCGACCGAATGCAAGCTCAAAGCTATATGACTAAAACCGCGTAGTCAACTTTCTCGGTATGGTATATATCTTCTCGTGAAATATAATATTTTCAGACGGAAATGAAAGAGAAAAATGAACTCAGAACGTTGTCCAATTCTAAGGCACAGCAAGTCATGCTTCCAAATCTTCAGCGCCCGAGTTGGAGAGTTCGATCCAGACTCAGCCCGAAGATATTTAACGATACTCTAATATGTTCTCCTGTGGTTACCTGCACATAAAAGAAATCCAGCATGACGAACTGTAGAAGTAGTTAGTGGAACGTAAAATCGATAACATTATTATTGATAATTTCCCACTTAGGTTACTAATTCTATCAAATTAATAATAATAATAATAATAATAATAATAATAATAATAATAATAATAATAATAATAATAATAATAATAATAATAATAATAATAATAATAATAATAATAATATCGTCCCCACTGTGGCAATCTAGTGAACGTGACAAAGTAGGGAATCTGTAGTTCTAATGTTTTGGTCTAAATTTGATTATTTATATAATATCCACCCTCTGACGAAGTCTCACATCTGCAGCTTGTTCTGTATGGCTAACACATGAAACCAATCATTAAATATAAAAATGTATATGACATGAGTAATCACAACAGCTTCGTTCAGCTCTCCTTTTTTTACAATTTGCACATTAGTTAGTTTGCCAGAGAGGGGACGATATGTTCAACGTTTATTTTTTTATTTTTTTATGTTTTGCTATTTGCTTTACGTCGCACCGACACAGATTGGTCTTATGGCGACGATGAGATAGGAGAAGCCTAGGAAGTGGAAGGAAGCGACCGTGGCCTTAATTAAGGTACAGCCCCGGCATTTGCCTGGTGTGAAAATGGGAAACCACGGAAAACCATCTTCAGGGCTGCCGCCAGTGGGGCTCGAACCCACTATCTCCCGATTACTGGATACTGGCCGCACTTAAGCGACTGCAGCTGTCGAGCTCGGTGTGTTCAACGTTCTTTCAATTGTTGCAGATATTAAGAAATGCTAGGTTATCACCATCGTGTGCCACATAAGTTATTTTAGTTGTTGCAAGCCTTCCCGACGCGTAAACTCTTGCTGTACGTATGGATGCATGCAAGTCGACTGTACTCTGCGTATGTTATACTTTGATAGCCATTTAACATCTTCCCTATTTTCGTCTCGCTGAATTATTTTTCGAACTGATATCCACTATTACCAACTTTTTTTTTAGGTCAAATCCCTACAAGCAAACCAGCATGTCAGATTCAGTTAGAGTTACGAAGTTATGATTATCCTGGTTATCCACTTATACTTCCCCCCCCCCCCCCCTACCCACCAAAAAAGTAATCGTCGCTAAACTACATCATAGTACATATATGAGCGACTCTGTCTTGTGTGTATTACCTAAAGCTACTGCGTTAATCATGCATGATTCCTCCCTTCAGCAAACCTTCCACCGTCTGGTACTCATTATCGGTCGGAAATCTAAATATGTTTCTGGCTCCGAGGGTGATGAAATACGTTAGGTTGGTTTCAGACTATATACACAGTTCTAGTGAATATGTATAGTAAGGTTGTGATTACCTGCAGTGGTAAATTTGCGGAGGCTTAGCAGTTGTACGTCATATAAAAAACTTTTCTACACAGATGTTTTATGAACAGACAGTTCAGCACGCAAATATCACACACTCTGTTGCAATACAATCACCATCATCTTTATATGAATTCGCTCGCTGGCTGGTGTAACTATTTTCTTCCGAGTTCATCATGGGTTCTTAGTTTGTTTGTTTTTTTTTTCTTTTGCTTTACGCCGCACCGACACAGATAGGTCTTATGGCGACCATGGGACAGGGAAGGGCTAGGAGTGGGAAGGAAGCGGCCGTGGCCCTGATTAACGTACAGCCCCAGCATTTGTCTTAGTTTTCTTAACAGATCAATTTTACAAGCACAAACTCTACCGCAATGCTGGCACATCAAATCTACCAGGCCTCTTTGTTGTAGGACCTGGAAGTCACTAATTCTCTAATTTTCTCATTATTTTCCTCGATCTCTTTTATCAGAATCATGCCTCCGTTGTTCAGAATGTTGTTGGCCCTCGTAAACAATATGTTGCCAACTTGACTCATCACACGCTACATTATCCCAGTTGCTGAAATCAGATGTGGTGATAAGATGATAATTGATTTAAGAGCAAGTACAAGTAGGAAATCATCCTCTTACTGAAGACAAAACAACTATATGCGACAAAGCTACGTCTTTCCAACAAGTTTTGACGTGAATATGTCTAATCTTTCGGTCCGAGGTATGGGTGGCTTGTGAAGGCTGACTACCAAGTGAAAACATAGCAGCTGACATGCAGCGAGCATATTATTATTATTATTATTATTATTATTATTATTATTATTATTATTATTATTATTATTATTATATTATTATTATTATTATTATTATTATTATTATTATTATTATTATTATTATTATTATTATTGAACCCAGACCTTTGTGCCCTAAGAATATTATGCATAAATTGTCAATTTAATAAGAAGTTCGATTCTTGATAGCATGGAACTGACACGTGGCAAGGGGGTGATTACATTCGGTCCCACGCTCTGGGATACGTGACGTCAGTCGCACGTGTCAACGGCGGAAGAATCATAAGTCATTTTTGTGAACTATTTCAAAGCGCGTGTATATGGCGTGCCCAAGCCAAGTTGAAAACATAGTGCCTATCAAATGAGGTCATTTATCCAACTAATTGAACACGTATAATTTTAAATGTCCATAAACACTACCACTGGAAATGTAGCGAATATGTAGTCACCTTCAGAACTCTTGTAATTACAGTTTAGTTAAATCAGAAAAGTTACAGAAATTTTCTTGGCGGCAAAGAGAGATGCCCGAAGAGAGGGGGTAACTGCTATAAATATGAAGGGACGCCATGACGAAGTCTCCTTCTCCTGCATTTTGTGTTACGAAGAAGACGACAGAGGGTTGAGCTGCTCTGTGAAAATCAAACAACAAATGTAGACTAAGTTCAACCAACACATTTCGGTCGATGTGGCTGGGGTCTTGACTCATGTGGAGATAGTTTTTCTTGAGTGGAAATAGTTGTACCAGATAGGACGGTCAAAGTACCGAATAAAATTTGGAGTGGATGAAGAAAGTAAGTCGTGTGCGGAAATAATTACAGTCTATCGTGTGCGCTCAACAAAAACAAGCGAAAGGCATTTTCTTTTTTTTTAATGCTTTATTTCCAAGAAACCTGAAGAAATATAATGACCTGTAAAGCCAGAAATGTAAAAATGGCTAAATAAAAATGCCAGGGTCGCTGGTGAGCCCAATGATGACCGATGGCGTAACATCAGGTATGCGACTTACCATCTTATATCTTGTTTCATGATCTCTAAAAATGTGTATTTGAATGGGGTATATACGACGCAGTGGTCACCCTTATGTGGTTTTGAAAATGTTAGAATACGAACAAAAAAGAGTAATTTGTTTTATTTTCCACTTGGATAAAATTTTGAAGTCTTGCGAGTGCCGTATGATGTTGTAAAAAGTTATTAAATAGGGTTTCGAAGTGATATCACGTCCAATGTAGATCGTCATTTCCGTGTGTTTACTGCATATATTTTGTGATGTCAAATTAAGATGTTCATTCGACGTAAAAATTTTCTGTCTGAAATTTTGACGTAAATAATATAAGAAATCCATAGTTACCCATTTTCAATCGAGTGGAGGCGCGCTGTCGGGTGAGAGTATAGTGTGATGAATTTGGTCACGGAGTGAAACGTTTTTCTAGGCCCATTTTAAACTGTGTCTGATTGACAATAAAAAGATCTAGTAGAATTTTTCAGTAATTTTTCGTGAAAATCCAGTTATAAAAATACGATATCATTTTATGCGAAGTTATTCATTATTAATGCATGTGCGTATTAGACGTCGTGGATTCTAGTAAGGATTTTATTCCAGTTCCTTTGGTCGGTGATAGTCGTGAGTTGGGAAACAGAGGTTAGTTTTGTCGTGTGAGTCGAGATGAGCTTTGTGAATCAGGTTAGAGACCTGTTAATGAAGCCGGAACTTGTGGAAGCCCGAGGAAGATTTTATAATGTTGGGAATGGAAAGCAATATACAAGGAATCCGCGCTGGTATTAATTTGCGACGTGTATAATTATTGTGGGCATTTTGAAGTATAATCTACGTGCATTTTGTTGGTTAGAACATCGTATTTGTTTAATTATGTCGGCAGAGTTTAAAAGGGAGCATTTTGAGAAGTCAGTCAGGTAGAATGAAACAGATGTATCGTATCACTGCCAAGCAGGCTTGGGCGAGATGCCGTCAGCTGATAGGGGTTGACCGCTGGGATAACGGGGCCTGGAGAATATGTTACGCGTGGAATTGAGATTGTATTTCTCGGCCGGGGAGAACGTTAAATGTTGGATTTAGTTGAAATTTCCATCCGGTAATAACCTGAGTGTTATTAGATACTGTAAAATTTGTTTAGTTAGGGTCGTAACGTGCATTTGATACGACGGACTTAGAATATAATGAACAAGAATAGCCAAATTCAGGGTTGTCAAAAATATAGAGCGATGGTAGGGATGATGGTTTGTCTGTGAGGGGTGCGCAAACTTTATAAAATGTTATGACGAGATATGACATCGTAATTATATGGCGAGTTGCTTTTGGTTTGTACGTAGATTATTAGGGTATCCAAGTGTTAATAATGGCTAGGGTTAGATTAGATTTAAAGTGTGAGGTCATGAAACAAGATATATAAACTGGACATGAATGATGTAATAATTCTTTTCCAGCCAATAGGAATAAACAGATAAACATCACAGGATTTTAAAATTGTGAGAACACAATTGCATAGGAATATGTGAAGAAACCAGAGCCCACGGAGATAGAATTTGTTGTCCTTTAAGATTTCATTAAATCATTTAAATTTATTTAATTATTAAATTCAGTGAAACCGCAATTTGAAAGAACTTTAAATCAAGCGAATAACTAGGAGATGCATTCTGGAAATCTCAATTTGTTTTCTGGGGAATGTGTAAATGTTAACGTAACGATTAAGGGGACATATCCGAAGGTAATGGATTTTACTGCCACAAAGTATTGTGAGCATTGCTATTGTTGTATTATTTAACTTTGATTGATTGAGCAGTGAATGTGCTGGGGATAGTAAAGTGGAAACTTTGGTCATCAACCGATGTAACTTAATTGTGTTTAGCCTTCAGCTTAGAAACTTGGACGGTCAGGGGGTCATCAACCTCAGTGACTTAGATTAGGGCCATTTGCCACTGTAGCGTCATTTTCCTTGCGGTCATCATCCACAATGACTTTAAAGTAACGTAGAAGTTTAGATGTCGATCCATGACATAGACGCAAGTCACATCGATTCAATTAAGGGTCCATGTCGTATAACCACTGTGTGGCACACACCGATTGGACTGCCTTAATTATACCCAGAATCCAGAGTTCGTGTTACGAGGGCTGGACCATAACGAATCACTATGATGGTACATGTAGTCTCACATAGAAGCTGAATTTAAGGATTTCCAGACTTTCCCTTCTTTAATAAAAAAAATGAGACAATGGTTTCTAGCAAGAATGCCCATCAGGCAGTTACGTCAAAGGCTCACACCAGTGTTCTGACCTTCTATGTAATAAAAATGATTGTGGTGTCCAGTGGACACGACTGATTTCAATTATACCGTTGACATATCAGAATGCTTCAGAATTTCATGAATAAATAGGAATCTTTTAAACAGACCTTTCATTCAAGTAGATATATTAGAATTACTGAACCCTACCTTACCTCAGCAAGTGACGAGAACCCGATGCGACCCAAGAGACAGATCTCATGAACTTTGCTGATAGGTAAGAAAGGTAGGTATCCTTCAATATGGACTAAAAGGGTTTATTATTATTATTATTATTATTATTATTATTATTATTATTATTATTATACGATCATGTCTTGTCCTGTCGGCAGGTAATCTACTATGTAGACTGCAGTGTTCAAAGCTCGTCAGTGAGAAAAAGACATAGGCTAAAGTAAAGTCATCTGTCATTCCTGTCTGATACTAACTGTAATGCTACTTAGTGGAGACTTGAACGGCCACGTTGGAAATGCCATTAATAGGTATGACTGCCATGGGAAGAAAGGATATGGCTTGAGGAACGATGATGGTCGGCGAATCCTTGATTTTGCAGAAGCTCATCACCAGCACGTATTTCAAGAAGTGTCCCAGTCACTTGGTCACTTACACCAGTGGCAATACTAGCAGCCAGATTGACTTTGTTAATCCCTTTCTCGTGGTCCCCTTGTCATTCGCATTACAATTATTTTACTCAGTTGTAACACGGCACTCGAAAGAAAAATCTGGGAGGCTATCGAAAACTAAAAAACACCCCCAACAATATGAATTTAGAGGAAGGATACAAAATCAGCAAATCTTAATGCCTGTTATGCATAGATTACAATATACAGGTCACAACATGAACATACAGGACGAACCCTCAAGTAACGTAATAGCAACGGCATTCCCCAGCGTACCTGGCAAGATACACACACGTTTCAAACTGTTCCTGAGGCCCCGCGGAGCTATTTAAAGGCCAAGCACAATAACCACTCTCGCAGTTGATTTAGCTGCGTGGGAGACTGATTACCTCGGATCGAGTAGGAGTATTTCAGTCTTCTTGACAAAGTATACTGCAATGTATTCGAAACGTCGGCAAAGTGTGCGCACTGTACAGTAAACAACAACACGGTTCAACCCGGAAGAATAATTAAATAACTCAACAGACTGTGGAAGGTTCACATCTAAAATATTTCTTTCTTTCTTTCTTTCTTTCTTTCTTTCTTTCTTTCTTTCTTCCTTTCTTTCTTTCTTAATCTGTTTACCCTCCAGGGCTGGCTTTTCCCTCGGACTCAGCGAGGGATCCCACCTCTACTACCTCAAGGACAGTGTCCTGGAGCGTGATACATTGGGCCGGGGGATTCAAGTGGGGAGGATGACCAGTGCATCACCCAGGCGGCCTCACCTGCTATGCTGAACAGGGGCCTTGGTGGGCGTTGGGAAGATTGGAAGGATGAGACAAGGAAGAGGGGAGGAAGCGGCCGTGGCCTTAAGTTTGGGACCATCCCGGCATTTGCCTGGAGGAGAAGTGGGAAACCACGGAAAACCACTTTCAGGATGGCTGAGGTGGGAATCGAACTCAGTTGACCTCCCGAGGCTGAGTGGACCCCGTTCCAGTCCTCGTACCACTTTTCAAATTTCGTGGCAGAGCCTGGAATCGAACCCGGGTCTACGGGGGTGGCAGCTTATCACACTAACCACAACACCATAAAGGCGGACTCTAAAATACTTAACTTTGCAAAAAATACAGGGCACGTCTTAAAGCAGAATGACAGAATGAACAAACGAGACGCGCATGGCGGGAGAGAGTGTACTGTTTAGGCGTCTGCTCTACCTGAAATCGACATTAAGAGTCGTCACGAAGTATAAGAGGAACCTGACTAATAGGATTTGTGTACCTAAAGGTACTGAATGCACAACCTTTGTAGAGAGCGCAGGGCGGAGTCTCGTTCAAGAATGTCAGAAGGTTTTCTGACACAGCCGCATCTGGTGGTGGCAGTCGATCTGATCGACCACGAGGACGTACTTAACTCCATGTGCCTATCATTCTGTGTGTAGATTTTAATTCCGATTCCTTAAGAACAAATTAATTCCTCACATTCAAACAGAATCACTTCAATTTAGATTCGGTGGTCGATTACGCAACCACTCTTTGACTTAATCGTGCCTATCTGACAGTGCGTCCAAGTTACTGCAGAAACTTTGCCGTATTTGTCATATTTTTCTTGTCATCGGCCTATCCTTAATAGTCTTTGTAAATAGTATTATGCCTGTATTGTAACAAACGAAGCCTAAAACGCTTGCGATTGTATCCGATACAGTCTAACTCTGATTGTTTTGCATTTACTGTGAAGTAACGACGGAAACTTGAAGAATGACTGTTTCTCTTAGGAATAAGAAGGCGACCTGTATTCTCAAGGATGAAAGTTTTGATAATAATACGTGTTTTAGTTTATGTTATCGGCATTTAAAAGCGTGGTTACAGAGGCTACAGAGTGCTTAATCGCTGTTCCGATAGAATAGCGGGAGAAAAAAGGACCAGGAGGAGGACTGATAGGGTACTGCTATCTCCAAAGTATATAATTCCACGGTGGGTCCTAAATTGATCTCTATCTGAATATTTTTACGAGGGGCCTGGTGCAGGTCTTCCGAGCTGACGCATGTGCCTGCGCGTCTGAGAGAATGGAGCCCTATCTACGGTGAATGATGATGCAGAAGTCACCAACACCCAGCCCCCGAAGAACCAATCAATGAAAGTTAAAATGCTAATTATTTATCCATGGAGTCGGATCTGTATTATGATTATTCTCTGTATATACGCAGGTCTGGTTCTCTGATTGCATAATCAGCGTCGAGGCCTTCGGGTGAGAGAGTCCCGGATTCGATTCCCGGCCGGGTTGATTCCTCTAATTCGAGGGGTGGCTGTTTGGGCTTGTCCCAATACACACCCCTTCATATACACACAGCATTGCCAACCAGTACAGAAATACGCTTCAGTAAATACACTCGTTAATTAAGGACAAGACCTCTTCGTTCGCAGTCCCAGCACTTTCTCAGACCATTGTTGTCGAAAATCAGTAAGTGTTATTCCGACGTTAACCACAAACAAAAGGGGCTATTATTATTATTACTATTCTTATTATTCTTATTCCATGGGAAACCATCATTACTTGCATATTGATGTAGTCCAAACAGCGTTTATTCTACTTGTAGACCATGGTTAACTTTATCCTTCCTCTGGTATCTAAAAGGAGAATACCACGGTCATAGAGGATTTATCCTTCCTTGATAATTTTCTTACTAAACTTTTTTGATGATCAAAAGTCTATTTCTGTGAGTCGTGGATGGGCTATATACTCCACAAAATTTGAATCCACGATAGTAATTTCCATAGTTCTGAAAATGAATGAATCATACGTGCCAAATGGAGATCATTTACGCAAAAACACTTTCAAGGCTTCACGAATGCTTCATGTTCATTTTCATAAAAGGTAAAAGTGAAATGGTTTCTCTTCTCAAGGAAAGATGATTGATCTCTGCTGAAGAGCAAGATGGAGAGAGAGACAGAGAGAGACAGAGAGCTGTTGGGACCCTCACTGGGACGAGCTCGGGCTGTACATTTGACTAACGACAAGTTGTTGCAATTTCCTGTTTCTATCGGATATTTCCAGCCAGCTAGGTCTTACAAAGAGACATCATTTGGGTTTGCAATTCAAGTGTCTGAGACTTCTGTCATCATTGCGTCCCGCTTCAATTTCTCAAATGCAATTTCCGGAGGAAATCGATTATATCAAAAGGAGAATTTCGCTACTAGAATTGTCCTTGTTTATAGAAGATAGCTGCCGCAATGCATCATTAACATTTTTAATTGTGTATGGCCTCCGAAATCGCCTGGTGCAGGTCTTTCGAACTGACACCTCAGGGCGACCAGCGCGCCTGTGAGGATGGGGCCCTACCTAGGCTGATACGGCCGGGAATCTTTAACATCGTTTCACATCTATCCCCACGGGTTACTTGTTCCTTCATTCCTGCCAATAGTTTTACAAACGCCACCTAGCGTCTCAGTGGCTCACACTATTAGTCTTTGGCCGTTCATTCTCGAGCAAATTACAGGTTGGAAATTTTCTCAAGAACCTCTTGTTTCCCCTAATAATTTCATTTCATATAAACTCCATAATAATTCATACGTGACCGGTACGCCACTATTCATCAAACCACCCAACATTTTGCTGGAATCAGATTGAGATTGTATTTGCAAGGTGATAGGAATATTTTGATCTCCTATTCACTCATTATCTTTCCCTTCCTTTCTTCATTTCCTTCTCATTTTATGAGATCCGAACTGAGTGGCTCAGATAGTAGAGCGCTGGCTTTCCGAGACGAAGTTTTCAAGTTCGATCTTGGGTAGTTCGGTGGTATTTGAAGGTGCTCAAATACTCAAATACACCGGCCTCGTGTCGGTGGATTTAGCGCCACATAAAGACCTCGTACGGAATAAAAATCCGGTATTTCGACGTCTCCGAAAAGTGTATAAGTAGGTAGTGGGCTAAAAAACCATTATTATTATTATTATTATTATTATTATTATTATTATTATTATTATTATTATTATTATTATTGGGGTTGTGATAAGCTGCTAGGGGTCGAGGTTGGAGTCCCGGTCAATCCTGAGTTGAGATTTTCATCTCAAAAATATCGTGGCGTCAGGAAGGGCATCTGACCTTAAGCCATCGGCCAAAATCAAATTAGTCTGGGTGGTTCCAGCGCCCCTAGAAATAACAACAATAAGCCGAAGAAAGGTAGTAGACTATCATTGTTATTAGTCATGAGATCGATGACTTAGATAATAATAATTCTGATTTACTGATTAATTACTCAACTTATATATATATAAGATCGATAGAGAATAATCTCGCGTCACTACTGCTAAGGCAGACCCTCCAGCGAAGGTGGGCGTCATTTGTCACATATAGAAAACTGCGTGTTGTTGTGTCGTGTATGAGTTGCAGGAATGTTGAGAACAGCACAAATACCCAACTCCTAAATTTAAGAGAATTAACCGTTTAGGATTAAAATCCATCGACCTGGTCGAGAATCGAAAGCTGGGTCGATGAACCGGAGGCCAAGTTAAGAACGGCATTATTGACTTGGTATCCTACTCGTACGATTTTTGGTGACGCGAAGGTGGTGGAATACTTTTGAGGAAGAAAATATTTTTCCTCTGTTTCTTCCTGAAGAGCTCTTACGTGCCGGTAAATCTACCATCACGAAACTGGTGTATTTGAGGATCTTCAAATAGGACTGAACTGAGCCTGGATCCAACCCACCATCGTGGACTCGGAAACCAGAGCTCTACCATGTGAAACGTACAATACAGTGAAAGTATAATACGATGTTAATGCACTGCTAGAATGACTTCCCATCACCTTACTGTGTACCAGAATTTTCGCACTAGTTTTCGTGATTAGCGCATTTATAAAAAAAAAAAAGTCGGAAACCTGTGAATGTTGAACATAAATGTATGAATTTTGTGATCAGAGCCAACTTCGGAGTAGAAAGGCATTGCTCTACCGACTCAATCAGCCCGGCTAGGTAAGATATTGACAGTGATGTCACTTAACTACCACTCCTTTTCATACCTCTTTGTGATTATGATGATAATGATGACGATGATAGTCACTCTACAGAGGTGCGAATATATCAATAGTGACACGGCAAGTTCGAATGAGAAGTAGCTCGAGGAAAAGGTGGTTGAGATTAAGGGTAGTCATGACTGAACAATTACGATTTTTTACACACACACACAAAAAAAAATCAATCTTAACCTTAAAATTCCCCCGATTCTTCCTCTTTAAAATCCTGTTATCACTTTTACCCTAACGCCATTCTTAAAGCGAGATTTAAAGGATAGCGGCACGACGTGGTCTATACAGAGCAATAATACGCCCCTTTATCCCACGTTGTCAGACAATATCGGCTTCATAGTTCTTTCGGACTGCCATTTCATAATACCGCTGGAATATATTTACCCTGTAGTAGATCTGGGCGCCTATAAGAGGAGACAGAAGTCTGAGGAAGTAACTTTCAGCCCAGAGCAGTTTTAATGCAAGTATGTTTCTTAAAACTTTCAATTGCATCTTTCCAGCTTAAAATATTTTCAGCTCAGTGCCATATGCTCCCTGCGAAAAAGTTCTTATCAGATTCACCTGAAATGTTCTGATAAAGTTTACATGTGTACAAGAATTTAAAGTATTTCTGCATTTTATTATCAGTTGAAAATTACCTTCATATTTCTATTTTTAAAACAGCACCAAACTAGAGTTTTGATTATTGAATAAATAATGAAAAACTTGTATTTCCGATAGTTTATACCTGTCTGCAAAACACAAAGTTATTATTAACTATATGAGTATATTTGACCAGTATTTAAAATTATAACCCAAAAATAATGAAAACTGTGTCGGAGGAAGCATTTTCCATGCAACATATAAAAAATAAATATTATTTGTTAATAACTTTGCAACAAATTACCTAATCAGCTTCAAATTTTGTATGGTGCTCTGTATTATTATTATTATTATTATTATTATTATTATTATTATTATTATTATTATTATTATTATTATGTTTTTAAAATTTGGTTGAGATAAGTGGTAAATAGCATAAGACCAAAATTTCAGGCATGACACCCCTTAACACAGTGGCGGCTGGTGCAAAAAATTAGTTGTGTGCTGTAACCCATCCCCACTCCAAAAAATAAAAATATTTAGAAACATACCAGTATGTGGTTTTCAAGAGCTCTCCACTAAGTTTTCCACACTGAAGAAACACGCAAACAACCCCAGCACATATACACATTCCTCATAAAAACTATAAAAATATATAATTAAACACACAGTAACACATGCAATGGCAAAATATTCACGAACTCAAACACTTGGTGTGAGTGCGCAAAAACAGAACTTCCCAGTGTTACCAACATCATTGAAAAAAACAGCAACGTCGTAAGCAAAATTACATGTTATGAATTTATAGTGACATGTTTAAACAAGACATTTTTAATTAAAGAAAATCACAATATCATGTCCTTATTTTGACAACATAAAAAGTACAATTTTTATAGTTCATCGATTTACAAATGTAGATATGGAATAGGAAAGTTGGTAGTATTCTGTCCCCCTTGGTATTAAAAGACCTGGCGGGAACAGCTCTACAGTATTTTGTTTTCCCGTTTGCTTTGAGCGATCCCCTCTTATATACTACCGCTGAGTCAAGAGGGTGCCTAGCTGCCACGTTCTCATATCGGTCGTAATGCTAGTGTGACTAGTGCTAGTGGTGCCTCTCTGTGGTCGAACGAAGAATCGCTGTGAAGTGATATCTTCGCTGTTGCATCCACAGCCTATCTGAACACATTCTCTTTGTATCGGAAAAGTTCGGCACACAATGCGCAAAAGGCAGAGTTCATGGTTTCTGGCTAAAAGCTTAGACATTCTCGCTGAGCTGTGATTGTACAGCGCCCGGCGTGGAGCGCACCAGTAATTAACTGGTTATGACGGGAGTTGAATCATTTCCTATTCTTTGGCTGACGTCTTTTTCAATGCACTGTATTTGATTGTAGATAATATTTTTAAACTAATTTATTTTTCCAATAGGCAATGCGCTGCAGCACTTCAGCACATAACGTACGGCCGCCCCTGCCTTAACATCGTGGTAAACATACTTTTTACAACACGAATACTGATAGGCATGATACATTTTGGGTTTATAGCATGTAAAAGAGACAAAGTGCTGGGAATCGTTCCGTTTCGCGATGAATTCTGCTCCGCGTCCTATGGAGAGAAACTCGACAGACCACGACTACCAACGGCATAATCAGTTGGCCATCGCTTTGTTGATGAAATAATACTCTCAACTGGCTCAGATGGTTCACTATGGGAGTATAGGTTAATGACGCCATTTTGACGTGAAACATCATGGAAACATGGGTTGGGGGTCTCCGGCAAAAAAAATATATATATATATATCGATGTGACGCTTTTGATGTAAGGCAAGACGTATAACGTATACAGGAATGGTTTATGCAGGTGGTCAGAACAACGTGAAACGGTTATATGGGCGTTACAGGGTTTATCATACTGATAAATAATATGAAAAAATAATTCGATATCTCACGCCGTTGTCATTTTATCAGCTGTTGAAGTTAACCAATCAGATCACTTCGCGCGCAAATTCAAATGGGCTTCGCGTGGGCGTGTTGCTAAATATGCACGTGGCTTAAGACCGGATTGAGAGCCATGCCGAGAACTCAAAATCAAAAAGAAACACATGGCGCGATCCTGTCAGCTCGGAGGTTCGTGTTCAAATCCCTGCCCTAGCGAAGTTCCTTTCTTTGATTGGTGCTCTCAAGCCGGTTTTAAGCCACGTGCACATTTAGCAACACGTCCTCGCAAAGCCCATTTGAATTTGCGCGCGAAGTGATTTGATCGGCTAACTTTAACAGCTATTAAAATGACAACGGAGCAAGATATCGAATTATTTATTTCGAATTATTTACTAGTATGAGCTATCCTCTAACGCTCATATATCCGGTTCACATCGTTTCGGACCACCCTGTATACACCTATTATTTTTAAGTAGGAGGAGTGCACAAGATATGACCGCGATAGCTGATGTAATATGCATGATGTCACCATAAGATGGCGACCTATATAAGGTATGATTTTGGTGGTGCTGCCGTGCGGTGTAGGTTGAGTGGAGATGTTGAGCAGAGACAAGTAAGGTGTGATTTGATTCGTCTCGACGCGGTCCATCAGAAAACACCAGAATAATCATTATGCACTGTAAATTTTAAAAAATATTGAAGATTTTCGGAATGAAAATTGACGAATTTTGGCATACATTACAAAAAAAAGCCAAATATATTTTTAGTGAACTTGTGTCCTCATACTGCGGTGGTGAAGCACTTTTCAGACACATCCCAATGTAGATGAGCTGCATGTATTATTTAAACCATATAAGTACCCTTCTGCAATTCTTACATTTCTGACAGTGCCAGGAATCAAACCCAGACATCTGAGGAAGGCAGATAACAGTGTTAACCGTTACGCTACGGAGGCGGAAAATATATGACTACTGAGCGGGCAAAAGCTAATAGAAAATGTATACAGGCTCGATAATGGATTGAATAAAACCAGAAGTGCATCTGCAAAATGAATGAAACCGCTACGGAAGCATCGCTCACTTGAGCCTGCAGCTGAAGAAATGAGCCACAAATGAATAACTCCTGCGCAGTGGTGGCCAAGACCTTATGCAGTAACTCACGCACGAGAACACATCAAACATGGAGCAAAATGGCGATATGAATTCATTGTATCTTTCACACGGCAAAAACACAAAAACTATCGTGACTGCTAATCTAGGTCGTGAAAGCATCAACCTGAATAAATACTCATATTTGGTTAGTACAAAAGAAGATTAAAGGCACCTGGACGTGCAACCTGAATAATTTAAGGTCCAGTCTGTAGGTTCTAGAAGACTACCAAACTTTGCTCACCTTTCAACACTAACTAGAGAAAAATAATAACAAATAATATTATTGCATTTAAGTCCCACTAACTACTTTTGTCGGTTTTCGGAGACGCCGAGGTGCCAGAATTTTGTCCCGCAGGAGTTCTTTTACGTGCCAGTAAATGTACCGACACGAGGCTATGAGCACCTCCAAATACCACCGGACTGAGCCAGGATCGAACCTGCCGAGTTGGGTTCAAAAGATCAGCGCCTCAATCGTCTGAGCCACACAGCCCGGCTAGAGAAAAATACATGTATAATATAAACTATGTATCTCCCTTACGGATGCAAACAGCAACAAATCTATTTCAGAATTTACATTTCTGTCACAACTTTAGGTACTATTAGGTACACTTTTCTCGGAAGGTATAATCATTAATTTTTTTTTCAATTTGCTTTACTTCGCAGCGACCAAGATAGGTTTTATGGCGACGATGGGATAGGAAGGGCCTAGGAGTGGAAGGGGAGCGGCCGTGGCCTTAATTAAGGTACAGCCCCAGCATTTTTCTGGTGTGAAAATGGGAAACCCACGGAAAGTCATCTTCAGGGCTGCCGATAGTCGGATAGAACCCACTATCTCCCGCATGTAAGCTCACAGCTGCGCGCCCCTAACCATACGGCCGACTCGCCCGGTGGTATAATTATCTTAGAAATAAAGTTGTAGGGGGTCCTCTGTCTGTAATTTCGTTTGTTTTGCCAATTTTTCAGATATTTATCCCTTTTAGGTCAACTCAAGACAGAATCGGTGGTTTTTACTTTTCGTGTCTGTTTGTTTGGTTGTTTGTTCCACCATCACGGCAAAAAGGCTGGATAGATTTCAACCAAACTTCATATATGGATTATACTCACCCAGGGAAAGATTTCTATATGCATTTCATTTTAAAATCATTGATTAGACGGGGAGTTTATAGGAAAACCAGAACGGTTTTCCTCCATTTTCTCTTATACTATTGATTTCCTGTAAACTCCGTGGACCTTATGTGAAATGTCTCTTCATTATATACAACTTTTGTTATGTTCATAATTTACCTTCCGATTCAAATGACGGAGAAATTTACTATTTTCTGCGGGTATCATGGTCTGCGTGTGTGACCGACAGACCGACAACGAACCTACAGGTTACCATGGCAACGTCTCTGACTGCTTGCCAGCAGGGAAGTAACGTATTGCCACTTTCCTCATCATACCTTTAAATTCATGGTTGTTCCTTGGGTGGAAGGCAAGAGAGCGCGTCAATCGGCCATTCTGCGGGATATTGGCGGAATATCGTTGGAGTTTATAACCGTCCTCGAATAGCTTAAGTAATAACACCATTAGTCATCTTATCTGTTGACCTAAGAATGCCTGCGCCTAAATTTCTCCTCTGTTACCTCTTTCTTATATCCATAACTCACACCAGCATAATTTATTGAGGGGCATTTGATGTTCCAATACATTCACTTGCTATTTACATATTTGTCGTCATCCGGCTGTCCTCAGTTTTAATCCATTTTTTATTAATTTCAACTTTCTTTACTGAATTATTTTCTTCCTTAATTACACCGTATGTATGCGAGTGCTAATCGCGAAAGCTTGACACTCTTACCTTTGAGGAAATATTCCAAGCTATGCAAATGTATAACTTTCGGCCCCGGAATATATCGAAATATGGATGCAATTTTAACGACGGTGCACACCTTCGTTTCGGGATAATTGGTGGCTAATCTGTAAGTCTTATCACAAATCAGAAAGCACAATCGCGTTTCATTTTGGAGAGATCTACAACTTTGATCCTATGACTTTTTATCGTATTTCTATTCCTTATACGTTAAATAGAGCTGTATTTCTCGATTTCAAGTAAATTTTGTACTTTCACACGTATATGTTAACATTAATTTGGCACACTTATAGGAAAGATAGAATCATGACATTCGGCACGCACATTGGCATGACCAGTGGCAATGTGATAGTCAAATTTTATTATTCTATCTGTCACATGAGTATCACAAATATAAAGTAGTATGCGAAAACTGTACAAAATGTCACACCCAGTGAATCTAACTCAATCTAACCCATAAATATAGGAGATACGAGAAGATGTCATGGGACCAACCATGTATAACATTGAAAGAGGCGTCTGATGGTGAGGTCCGTTTGCAGATATGTCGCAGAGTTTCAAAGCAGTAACTCTCGAAATAAAGGTCTGCACTTCTAGAGTGTATCTGTACATCGACTATTTTGGTGACATTTCTGTAGTTATCCGTTTCAGGTGTAATAATGACCTTCTGCATATTTTTAGCTTTGGTGTCTGTTTCTATGTTTGTCTGTTTGTCTGTTTGTCTATAACTTGGAAACTACTGGATATATTTCCACCAAAATTCATATTTATAATCCACCTGTCCTTAGGTAGGTTTCATGGCAAATATTGTTTCTAAATCCTTGAAATGACTGGGGGGTTTATACGAAACCGAAACCGTGATTTTGCACTCCCACAAAATATACACAACCAAACTTAATAGAAATCTACCTGCCTTAATGGAAATTAATTTTTAAACCTTTTTTTCTCATGTACATCACTTCGGTAAGAGGATTTATAAGGGAGATATCATTAACCGGACTTAACTTAAGAACGGGCGCGTGTTGAGCGTATTTCTTACAACTTGAAAACTATTGAAGATATTTGAACCAATATATTTAGCATCCACCTTTCCAAAGGTAGATTTTAAAGGTCAATAACATTTCCTGTTCCTGGAATGGATTGGCGGTTTATAGGGAACCGAAATGGTGAATTTACTCTTTCACAATATATACAGTACATGACCAACCTGACTGGAAATCGACCAAATATGTTGGAAATCCATTTCAATTTTTTTTCATGTGTATTTTTTCGACAGAAAGATTAATAAGGGAGATATCATGAATGGTCGGTTTTGCAGGGTAAGTCCAGCAGACATAGACCAAAAGGTGTTGTACGTGGAGCAGATTTCTTATCTATCTATATAAGTAAAATCCTAACGACTGTGTGCCTGTACATTGACTATTTTAGCGAAATGTTCGCACAGCTACGCGTTTAAGGGGTAATAATAACAACCATCTGCATAATTTTTTGGTTTAGTTTCCTGAAAGTCCTAATTTTAACCCTCCTCGCCCAAAATCCACATTGCGGCATAATCTGCCAGAAGAACAAGAAAACAGAAATTTGGCAAAATTATACGTTTTAACCTGTAACGGACAGAACATTTCCAAGTGCTTTAAATGTTTCACGATTTTACCCGAAGAATATCGAAATATGGAGGCAATTTTAATGATGGTGCAGATCTTCGCGAAGTCCTATCACATAAGGGAAGGCCAATCTCCGTTCAATTTGGAGTGATCTACAACCTTGGTCTTATGACTTTTTGTTGTATCTGTATCCTTTTTACGTTTGATTTTTGTCTATTTCTCGATGTTAAGTAAATTTGGACTATTCACATGCATAATTCATACTTTCAATCACTTATAAGAAAGATAGAATCATCAAACCCTACACGAAAATTGGCCCACCCAGTAGCCATATGTGAGCCAAATGCTATGTATGTAGCTGTCACATAATTATCTGAAAAGTAATGCGATGTGAGATAATCTTAAAAAAATTTCACCCTATTCAACGTTTCTAACTCAATCTGACCCATGAATAGATCAGATATCATACGACCAGCCATTTAGGCCGCTAAATCTGACGTCTTATAGTACAATCCTTTATCGATATAACGTACCGTTTTGCAGCAGTCAATCTGTAAATGAAGGTCTGCAATATTTTAAGTATGCATATACTTTCGTATGTCGATCTAAATATATTCACTGATGTCGTCTTGTAGCGATCGAGAAAGGATGTGTCTGCTATTGTAATCAGTACTCCCCACACCGACTTTGACTGGCAGTAGGAATGGGGTCCTTCTCCAACACCTGTGTAATTGGCATTAGTAAGGAAGGCCTACCATTGTAGTGAATAATTCACTTCTCGATTTGACTTGCAGAAGGCAAGGGAGCATGCATTGTTGTTTAAAAGTCCCCTACCCGATTTTATTTGGCTGTAGGCAAGGGTACCCGCCCTTATAAACAAATGTATCCATCTAAAATGTGACTGGTATTAGGCATAGTGGCCTGCTATTTTGATGGAAACTCACCAACTTGGTGTGACTGGTAGTAAGCTGGCTGGCTGTAGGAAAAGGGGCCTGTCATTATAATTATAACTGCACAACTCAATTTCGACGGGTAGTAGGGAAGTTGCCAAACATTCTAATGAAAACTGTAATCTGTCTGGAAGTAGGAAAGGGGGCCTGCCATTGTAACGAAAACTCCCAAATCGATTGTGACCGCGCAGTAGGCGATGGGGCCTGCAATTATAATGAAAACTTCCCAACTCGATTGTGAATGGCAGTAGGCAAGTGAGCCTGCCGTTATAATCACAAATCCGTAACAAGCACTTTACATTGGAAACACCATATTGGGAACCTCCCTATGCTGTTTCTTGGATAACGCTAAGAGACATGCCATTTTAAAACAATCTTATTCCTGTATGTACAGTATTTACTTCGATATTCGAATACAATGTAGAACACCGTAGCGAAGCACGGGTACATTTGCTAGTCAGGCATAATTGGTTTTGTACAGGTTACTAACACTAGTACCTACAACAAGTCGACCCTAAAAAGTACACTGCGTGACAAACCTGTCTTAGTGAATTCAGAGGTGCGGCGGTTGCGCTTAAGTTGGCAACAAGGCAACGAACCATTGCCGTGTGCCTTAAGCAGGTACTACCCTTGAACTAAACGTAATTCCAGCTTACTGTGGAAGTTGTGTTTTCAACAAGTTGTTGTATTTTTTAATTCAATAACTAACAATTGAAATTAGTGGTTTATTTTAGCCCTCCGTGAAGGTTTTAAGTTTTCGGAAGATGTAAAACTTAAATTTAGTGAATGTTTTCCAAACTCGGTATGTCTTAATCATCACACAGTGCAATATTTAATTAATAAAGTTCATGAAACAGGTCCTGTACAGGCCCCGAGAAGCAATAACCCTAAAATTTTAACCAAGACAAAATTGGACATTTCTGATGTAATGTTGGCGAGGCGCGCTAAATCAGTGCGGAAATTAGCACAGGAGACAAATAATTCTGTGCAGTCAGCGGATCAATAGCCAACGCAACGGAGTGTAACTGAGTGTTCTAACGTACACATCTCGCTGCAGAAATAGTTTTGCCATGATTCCTGTACCGTAACGATGCCATACGAGTAATGCGTGAGTTTGGGCTCGTGGAATTTAAGTGTTTGGGCAGGTGTAAACAAATGCGACAGTGCTGTAATTTGCCACAGTGTAACTATTTGTATCGTGGAAATAAGTGCTATCAACAACTTGTTTGTTCTTTGTTCGAGTACTGTACAATTAGTGTAATAGTAAAATGGCGCCAGCAACGAAGAAGAATCAACAGCAGCCGAGTGCAGGAGTTCCAACCCAACAGAAGACACCGTGAGGAAAATAATAGAAGAGGCGCTTCAGTCTGAGGTATTCGTGGAATTAATTGTGAGTACATTAGTGGAAAAAAGTACGGAATGTGTTTTAAAGAGACTAGAGGAATCTGTGCAGTTCAATATAAATACATGCGAGGATCTAAAGAATCAGATTGCACACATAGACAAAGAACTCGCAGAAATGAAAACGGAAGTGAAATCAAATTATGATAATTTGGAACAATATCAACGTAGAAATAACCTCCACAAATTTGACATTCCAGAGGATTCAAATGAGGACACGGACAATTTAGTATTAAATGTTGCACGTGACACTGGTGCGGACATAATATTGACTGATATTGACCGGAGCCACAGGGTCGGGCTTAAAATTGGTAATAAGCCCTGTCCTATTATCGTGAAGATCACAAGTCATTGCACCAGGAAGGAGATATCCACAAAGAAAAGACATTTGAAAGGATCTCGTGTCACGATCCGGGAGGACCTTACGTCTGCCAGACTGGCAGTTCTGAAGGCGGCTATCTCCAAGTTCGGCGTCAGAAATGTCTGGACCAGTGATGGAGTTATCCTGTTTAAGACTCTGACGGCAGCATGCACCGCGCTACGCAGATGAGTGACATTCCATAAGCTTACTAGTATCAAACTTGTGTTTATTTTACTAACCCATAAGTTGGTTACCCTATGCAGGGCCGGATTAAGAGGGGGGCTAAAGGGGCTGCAGCCCCGGGCCCCGCGTGCCAAGGGGCCCCAACTCTTGGCCGAACCTAAAATTGTATAAAAAGGCCTGCTGCTCCACCTCCGTGCATGTATATGAATATTTACGCTCGCAAAATATCGAACACGCACTCTTCCTTCCTTCCTTCCTTCCTTCCTTCCTTCCTTCCTTCCTTCCTTCCTTCCTTCTTATCAGTTGTCCGCGTTAGTATTTCATCACTGCTAGAATCAATTACCGTCCGGAGACACGAATCCTCGCTACTTACGCACTGTAATTATTTTAAAGGTTATTGTTGACGAAAATTTAAATCTGGCAGCTTGCGAGTACGGGCAGAGGGGGAAGGGGGTGAAGAGGTCTAGGAAGTGAGCGGGAGGGGACAGGGGAAGCACGGTGGAATGCGCATGCTATACTATAATTGCATCAGGAAGAGAACTTCCAGTTCACCTCTGATTATCGAACCATTCTTAAGTTACAACTGTAATGTTTTTGTAAAATGGATAGAAAATATCCCAGTGGTGCCTAAAAACGTAAGTTCTGTTTTGTATGTCGATTTGATAGTGATGATGAGACAAATGTAAAATATGTTTTGGCATTATGAAATATTAACATGAAAAATAGAGAAAAATTGTAGTCTATTTCAATACTTCCCTATTCATTAATTTAAGTTCAAGTAGTTCTATAACGACTTCAGTATGCTAGTCTTACGTGATGTTACGAAGAAGGGGCCCCACATTTTTAAATAGCCCAGGGCCCCCAAACACCTTCATCCAGCACTGACCCTGTGTATTGAGTTTTCTTCTAGGACACATCTCCCTCTCGCTATATCTCTCTCTCTCTCTCACACACACACACATACACACTCTCTCTCGCTCTTTCCTTCACTTCTGTCTCATTCCACGCTGCTTGGCCGAACGGCTGTCGTCTACCTGGTTGACCTTTACTAGCTCGTAAATTACCCTACTGGACATTGACCTTTTCTCGATCCCAACGAGAGTGTGGTTCCAGTGTATGGGACCCTCACCAGGATTACTTGATTCAAAAACTGGAAAAAATCCGAATAAAAGCAGCTCGATTTGTTCTGGGTGATTTCCGACAAAAGAGTAGCGTCACAAAAATGTTGCAACGTTTGGGCTGGGAAGACTTGCGAAAAAGAAGACCAGCTGCTCGACTAAGTGGTATGTTCCGAGCTGTCAGCGGAGAGATGGCGTGGAATGACATTAGTAGACGAATAAGTTTGAATAAGTGGCGTCTTTAAAGGTAGGAAATATCACAATATGAAGATAAAGTTGGAATTCAAGAGGACAAATTGGGGCAAATATTCATTTATAGGAAGGGGAGTTAGGAATTGGAATAACTTACCAAGGGAGATGTTCAATAAATTTCCAATTTCTTTAAAAATCATTTAAGAAAAGGCTAGGAAAACAACAGATAGGGAATCTGCCACCTGAGTGACTGCCCTACATGCAGATCAGGATTGATTGATTGATTGATTGATTGATTGATTGATTGATTGATTGATTGATTGATTGATTGATTGATTGATTGATTGATTGATTGATTGATTGATTGATTGATTGATTGATTGATTGATCCCTCTGTACAAACTCCCTGCTTACAGTAACTTCCTTCTTAGTAATAATTAACAGCTGCCCATCACCTTTTCCTGTAAGTAGTCAGAATAGGTTTAGAAGATGATTATGTAAGATACCAACCTCTTTCAGAGACGAGTAGGGGTATCAAAGATTGCATGAGTAGATTGCAGAAGCATGCGGAAGGGAAAAGTATATTAGAAATTTTTCATAATAATATTAGACGCATAAGGAAAACACTTTAGACGTTGTTTTGAAAGCATATGATCAAAGGTTCGATGTCAAAATTTTAACAGAAAGTTGATCACTGTGTAATGGAACTATAAGTAACCATGCCTTGTACAAATCTTATTACAATGAGGGTTCAGGTAACAAATGTGATGGTGTTGTATTACTGGTAAAAGGTGGTTTGGAGCACGAAGTGGATATTATTGAGTATGATGACTTTAAATTTCTCAGAGTAGCAATTAACTACGATAATAATAAAGTAGGTATTACAGAAGCAGATCGGTAACATGAATACCACAAACAGCGGTTTCTCAGTGCGTTAGATCATTATATCCAGGAGAGATGCCATGTTGAAACCGAACTGATAATACGGGACAATAATATAGACCTTTAAAATGAACACAACTGTGACGAATATCTGAACATGTTGCAAGAAAGTAATTCTCAGTCCTTAATAAATAAGCCTACTGGAGTATCTGGTACAAGTAAATACTATATTGATCATGCTTTGATTAAAAGTAGATTGAGAAATGACGACATTCTGTCTATCATCTCTCAAAGTAAAATTTCAGAACATTATCCTAGTATAGAAAGTCTCAACATTCAAAATGCCTAATAATATACCAAATTTTCGACGTAACAGTTTTATAATAGATAATTTTAAGCTTAAAAATCATTTAAGCAAAATAAATTAGGGAGACATCTTAAAATGCAGTGATTTAAATATCAAACTTGGTAAATTCGTGAACACGATTAAAAGCTGCATTAGCCTGTCCACTGTTCAGTTGAAATCAAAGGAAGTTAAAAGAACAGAATGGATTACTTACGGTTTGGTGAAATTTATTAACTTTATCAACAATATTTAAAAAATAAGTATAACTTGGAAATTAAAGAACAGTACAGGAAATATAGGAACAAACTAAATGATCTAATTGTGAAAACGAAAACGGAGTACTATAGGAATCTGATCAATCGTAATTCAAATAACCGGGGTAAGGTCTGGGGCATAGTCAACGAAATAACACAAAGGTCAGTTACAAACGAAGAGACGAAAGGAAATCAAATATAAAGATGAAATATTTAAGGATGACATAAATATTTCTAACATTTCTTTCAGGGGCCATACGTCGCACCGACATAGATAGGTCTTTTGGTGACGAAGGGATAGCAAAGGCCTAGGAGTTGGAAGGAAGGTGGCCGTGGCCTTAATTAAGGCACAGCCCCAGGTGTGAAAATGGGAAACCACGAAAACCATCTTCAGGGCTGCCGACAGTGGGATTCGAACGCACTATCTCTCGGTTGCAAACTCTAATAAATTCAACAATTATTTCATTAACGAAACCACTGAGAAAGCAAAGCATCACAGACAGATTTCCGAATCCACATTAAATATCGCTCGTGACCCTCATACTTGCTTCCTTTCATCGGTAACAATACCATCTGATTAGATGTTTGAGTGAAGTAGATGAAAACAAAGCTGTAGGACAGGCACTATTTCGACTCGAATTATTAAAGAAAACATAGTCATTAAAAGAACCGTTACTGAATATCATCACAGTTCTGGAAATATTTATGACATTAGAAATTCGAGACCCATTTCGATAACTACAACAATATAAAAATATTCGAGAAATGATTAAAGAACAATCTATATATATAAAATAAGAGTTTTGTCTGTACATTGCTCAGAATTTGAAAAGAATGGTATTTCTGTATCGATCATGTCCACAGTAACAAGAAAATGGAGTTTTTACTTTTCCGTAATGTCTGTCTGTCTGTCTGTCTGTCTGTCTGTCTGTCTGTCTGTCTGTCTGTCTGTCTGTCTGTCTGTCTGTCTGTCTGTCTGTCTGTCTGTCTGTCTGTCTGTCTGTCTGTCTGTCTGTCTGTATGTATGTATGTATGTATGTATGTATGTATGTATGTATGTATGTATGTATGTATGTACACGCATCACGACAAAACGGCTGAAGATAATTTAGTAAAAATCGGTATGTAGAGTCGGGGGTGAGCCGCTATAATCTAGGCTATAAATTATTTTATTCACGCTAAGTGAACTGGTAGTTTAGGGGAAGGCCTAAAATTCAATTCTCAAATATTTATATTATTAGCGGTCATATCGATAAATACTGCACAACTAAAGTTATGTAGAATTAAATTTCCGATCATTTACGTCTTATGCATTTTTACCATACCGGCTATGATAACAGATATTCATGAATTTGGATTTTAGTTGCTAACTCAATATCAACGCCAAGCCCCGACAAAATGGGTAAACAGAATTTAATGAAAATCGGTATATAGAGTCGGGGAGTAAGAAACTACAGTTTAAGCTATAAACGATGTTATTCACCCTGGGTAAAATGGTAGTTTAGGGGAAGGCACCTAAAATTCAATTTTTTAATACCTATGTTCTTGGTCCTATGGAAAAGTACTAAATAACAAAAGTTATAGAGAATATAATTTCGGATCATTTATGTTTTATTGAGTTTTTCCGTACCGACTATGATAAAAGTGGTATTTCAGAACCAGAAGACAATAATGTGACGGCCTACAATATCGAAAGCGCGTAACATAGATCAAAAATAACATTACACTGACCGTTGTTTGTTGTAATGTTCTTTGTCTCTTATGCTGACATTCAACTCCGATAGATGGGATTACTGCTGCGTACCGAGTATAACAGCCTAACTGAATATTGGCGGGAAATAGCTGAGGAGATAGTTAACTTTCTTCTTTAGCATGCCGATCCTCTGGTTCATACATTTTCTTATACTGCTGGTACGTAACATACTGGTTCATCATAGTATGCCAGCTATTCGATACCTACTCTGACGCGCTGTTTTGAATGATCAGTGTGCGCACTTAAGTCAGAGGCTCAGTTAGTAGTAGTAGTAGTAGTAGTAGTAGTAGTAGTAGTAGTAGTAGTAACTGGTCTGGAATTACAGTTTAGCCCTATTCCAAATTATAGTACCAGAATTCACTAAATAACTCAAAATTCAACCTAAAAAAGAGCCGTTTCTTAGGAAAAGCTTCTTTCTCTTCACTTTAATTAAATCCACATTAATTTTATTCCAAATTAGCAGCGAAGATGTGGTTTCTTCTCTGGCTTGGAGGAAAAATTGCCTCCACGTCAGATAGTTCCTTCCCCCGCCAGTGTAGTGAATTGAGATTTTCCGACTCATCGGGTACTCCCAGGAAGCCGATAAGTAAAAGGGCATAGTTTTTGCCCTGGGACTATCCACTACTTGAACACGCCCCCCCCCCCCGCTGAAAAAATGACGAAGATTGTTCACAGATCACGGATGTCTGCGTCTTGGTCATTCCAGCTCTGTAACTTTGGACTGTTAGTTCGGCAGCATAGTACTGTTCGTTAAAAGTGAAAAAATGTGTGGTTTTTCATTTGATCGAGTATTTCATATGAAGGCATTGCTTTTAATTGCGCCATTCCTACCGACGTCATTGTAATGACCCATGTTCATTTCAGTTGGGAAAACCACTAAGAGAGTCTTTCTGAGAATCTATAAAGGCAGGCGGAGAGTGAGTGTCTGCCATTATAATGAAAACTCCCCAACCTGATTGTGACTGACGTTAGGCAAGGTGGCCTACCACTACAATGAAAATTCCCTAACCCAGTCTTGATATGAGAAAAGACGTTGGTGACTTGACCGTCATGCTTCTAGGGCAACGTTAAGAGCTATGCAACTTGATACAATCTTGCTCATAACGTCTACACTACCTAACCTAGAATTCTGTATAGCCTACAGTTTAGAATTCCGTAGCGAAGCACGGGTACATCAGCTAGTATTTACTATTTTTTAGAAAAACACTAGGTACGTACTTTCGCCCAGACAGTTTGGATTCAGTAAAAATCTCGGAACGACTGGTGCCATATCCACCTTAACCAAGAGAATATATGAAAATCTTAATTCATTAATTCTTTAATTCTTCTTCGCTCTCCACAGGGATATTTCTCGACCTTGAAAAGGCATTCGATAGGGTGTCACATCGCTTGCTCCTCCAGAAATGGGGAAAATACAGCTTTAGGGGTAATGTGCTAGATTTGCTTACTTGACAGAACGAGTACAGTATTAAACCCTTTAACTTACCATTCCATCGTTGGTCGGCCACAGCTGCAGTAGAGCAATATCGAACTCTTAAATCTTGGGGTCGTAGCGGGATTAATTCGGTCACGATCTTAACCAAACGATGGGGTTCAGAAGAGAGCCTAACTACTTGAAATGAGGAACCAATATGTGCCTACTAACTTTTATTAACTCAATTAACTGCACACAAAAAATCATTTATATAAAATCCTTGATCAAGAAAATATTTACTTATTTAATGTTTCAAACGCAGTCATATTGCATGGCATTAGTTTTATTGATTACAGTATTGAAGAATTTTCTTCGGAGAAAAATAGAAATATCACAGATTAGTGGACGGCGAAACTGAAAAAGTGAAAAGAAAATCTGAAAATCGGGCACTTATTGATCCAAACGATAACTGGGAATTAATCCACACCATCCGTGGAAAATCTGACCTTCAACAAGTAGAATTACAGATTTACTCTTAACTAAGGTTATCCACCAGTCAAATACCCTATCGGATATGGGAACACCCGCCGAATGGACCCTTAATCGAACCAAATTGACTATCAGTTGCTTTGGATAGGTTGCGAAATATTACTGGAAAGCATGGTGTTCACTACACGTTAACAGCAGCATTCACACTTGAAAATAAAATTCCACCATGTATTGCCATCTCGTGACACCCTTAAGTTATGAAATAATCCCGATGCTGAAACGTGCATAACCCCAAACAGCTGTTCAGAGGGAAGCAACAACAACACGATCCGAGAGGACCTTACGTTACGTTTTTCTGAAGGAAGTAAACTGCGAAATGCAGGAAACACTTATTCATCACGCATTTAGAAGAAATGCCAAACACTGAAGTTAAAGAGAAAGTGGTAAGTCACTTGGAATATATGATTATAAAGCCAACTTTCAGGTTATAAACGGTTACGTTACGCTTAATAAAATTACAAGTCCACATGGTAAAATAAAATAGAAACACAGGAGTTCTTTCCTTTACAACAACGACTACCATCACAGATCCATCTACTTATTGTTTGTCCCAACAAACTACCTACAAAGTTATTGGTCGACCACAATCAACTACGTTATATAAATGAAAGAACGAAATAAACTGAAATATAAAATATATTACCGGCTGACGAATCGAAAACGCATTCATAACTCAAGTCTCACACAAATAAGCTGAGTGTCAACACGCACACTAGGAAAGCAATCGGGCGTCAGAACGACAAAATAAATAAGTCCGTAAATAAAATAAAATACTGAAATTCAATGAACCCAAAACACGCGTGGCGAACTGCAGTAATATTCACATCACCGTTAGCCCAGTACCCAATATTGGACAACCCTCACGTTCATGCCACTAGTGGTTCCATAATCTCAGGTAAACGCTTTCCAGCTGGTAAGGGCTGTGAGCAAAACATGGCATCAATATTACTTAGCGAACACTCTTCGCATTGCATACACTATTGCAGACACTACCATAGCTCAAGTCACTTCGAAAAAAACCTAATCTAAGACTTGAGTATACACAACCGACATCCTAAACCTATCGTCGGGCCTACCTAATGGATACACACCCTAACACTAACCTCTATGTACATACACACACCTTCCCAAACCTATCGTTGAGCGTGAACTAGGACGTCTTATCATCAGTATACTACTACCGAAATCTATTGTCGAGCGGAAATTGGGTCACCTACGCTTCCTCTAGAATGTCAAGCGAAATCGTAACTTAAAACACCCTCTTAAATATTTCAGCTGTAAACCTTGTCGAAACTAATAGCACACAATGAAACAAAATCTTGCCACAGAATGAACGCAAGTTGGGAAATGCAACTAAGTCCCTATCTTGTTAATAAAACGTGAAACTGAAAATAAATAACGCGTGTCAAGCAATCCACAACTCAAACACGATCTCGACGTACACAATGAAATTTGGAAAAATAATAACGACTTTCAACACACGTCTAACATTACGTGAATATCGCCATAAACAGTAATCATCACCACCGCAAAAAATCCACACTGTAATTCTAGGGTGAAGCCCTCAAATCGCCTACCATTTCACTATTCCAAATATCCATATCCATTAACTATCCAGTGAAGCGAAATTCAATGGATCTACACAGCCAAACTATCGCTTTAATAACGACCAATATCTCATCCCACAATGTGTCCGATTTAATGATAAATTATCGTCTCGTAATTTATGAAATTTACTGCGTGGAAATTTTGTCATTACAGTCAAATAACACCAACCGTGTATTCAGAATGCTCTTCTACCCTTGAGGTCGTATACCATAATATTCATTATGCTGACTTCACGTAAACTAGTCACTTGGATTTTACTGTCAAGAACTACAATCTTCAACAGAAATTGGTTTTCACTGAGGATTTTAACTTGAAATCTTACTGTGCATCACACAATGCTCATCTCGAACCAACCTTCACTCGGTCAGCTGTCCCAGATTGTAAGCGGAACATACAACAGCCTGCCTCAGAAACATCATATTTAAAATACAGCCTGTCTCAAAAATTCTCCGCCATCAGCAAATATAGCCTGTCACAAAAACTCATTCTCATTGCCTCTCACGGTGGTATTACACATGAAATACGGGCTTTCTCTGCCTTCAACATCATTACAACTCTTATCTCAACATATATAAATTCTTCGCCATCAATCCATTTTCTTCATTCCAAGACTTTTTAAACCTCAATCCTCTCGTGACAAACAACTTTTATAAAAAACCCTTTTTCATTTATTTTTACTACAACTTTCGGACCTCAGGAATACAACTCACCGTGATTTCCTTTATCACCGACATACACGAGATCACAAAATTTAACTTCCCATGAATAAAACATAACTATATCAGACTTCACTGGATTTCGAGACACGCGCAATCCTTATTGAACATAACTGTTAAATACACTCTTAACATAGAAAATTATATCCCGCGGTAAATATTATTATTATTATTATTATTATTATTATTATTATTATTATTATTATTATTTCGACAAACAAATTCTGAACTCATACGATATCCGAAATTAAGACATTCACCACGACTACGTGATCGTTATCACCTTCCTAATTTTACTCAATTTGGACAATATCTCAAAGAATATTAACACATTATTTAAACTTCGCATTTTATACTTTCTAGCCGTGAATTTTACAGCCCTGAAGAGTTTCACACGACGACCAGAAATGGAATACCTTCGCCTGATCATTATTAAATATCAACTCGACACACGTACTGAACATTTATTGGGACAAACTAATTCTAACTACAACATTGATACAAAGATAATTACAGACCTGCAATCGTAGTCATCATCCTGGATTCTGGCTGCATTTAGCCAGATGACCTCGTACTTTGCCTTCCATGGCTACATTTGACATTATATTCTTATATATATACAACTTAAGCTATAGCTTTTACACTTGGTGTCGATTAACACCGCAAATACCGCACTTTCTTGGCGTTTAACATGCGACGAGCACGCCTCTCAAATGGTGACTACCACTGTTATCCCAGGACCCTGCTGTCGTTTACCCTACTGCTAGCCAGGTGTTCCAGACAAATAAGAAAATCGCTGCCAGCCTCCAGACTTCACTTTTGACAAATATTAAACGCACATGATTGTAATACAGGGAGAAATTCAGCTACGTATTTTAAACAACTAAACCTTCAAAGTTTTATCGGCGGCAGTTCAGGAAAATTTCTATCACCTTTTACTTTAATATTCTCCTTGAACCATTGGCACGAACATGTAACAAGTTACTTTGAGAACAAAACCCCACACTTTCTTGGAGACAAATGACGTGGGCTTCGCGTTCAGACAATCAGACAGAATGTGTAAAATATGCGGAGGGACGTTTCTTCTATACCCTCTGGGAGGGACGACGCCCTCTCCACGAAACTCTATTGCACAATCTGCTAATTCCACATCCACTGGGCCAATTTTCTTGAAATTTGTTCCGTAACTTTGGACGGACTAACGATTCTTTTTTTTTTTGCTAGTTGTTTTACGTCGCACCGACACAGATATGTCTTACGGCGACGATGGGACAGGAAAGGGCTAGGAGTGGGAAGGAAGCGGCCGTGGCCTTAATTAAGGTACAGCCCCAGCATTTGCCTGGTGTGAAAATGGAAAACCACGGAAAACCACTTTCAGGGCTGCCGACAGTGGGGTTCGAACCTACTATCTCCCGAATACTGGATACTGGCCGCACTTAAGTGACTGCAGCTATCGAGCTCGGTTACTAACGATTCATTACGGTGTTAATTTCATATTTTTCCCATACTTGCAACGGGCGAAATTAATTATTTCTGCCCTGGCGTTTCGCGGCATTTTCGTCATCCATTGGCCTTGCCACATGCCGCAAAATCCGCGAGCAGGACGCACTCTCCTCCAGGCTTAACTGCATTTATATTTACTCTGGGGATTCTATCTTCACATACGGTTTATGAATAATTCGATTCTTTATTCCTGGATTTACCAAGTCGCCAAAATCTCTCGTTATGAAGGATTTCTTGAATTTGACAAATTATCCAATACTCGAGGTCCACCGAAGTGTCCCGACATTTCACGAGCTCATGGCTCGCTCGTCACGGAGAGTTCGTTCCCACGAGACAGAGAGGCTCTTGAAATAACAACATGGCTACTCTCATAAAGTTGTTTGTAGCTTAAATAAATATTTGGAATTATTACATTTTTTCACCGTAGGATCATGGGTTCAGTATGTCAAAATTAATCGATGAATATAATAAAGGGTGTCCCACAAGGCACAGTAGTACGTCCATTATCGTTTATTCTATTTCCTGATGATCAAAAGAAAACAATAGCAAACGACGAACATACGCACATCGTAACATATGCAGATGATACAGTCATTTATGTAGAGGGTGATAGCTGGAATCTCGTCAGACAGAGAGCAACTCAAGCACTGCTTAAAGTTAAAGAATGGTTAGATAATAACGAATTGTTTTTAAACATTAAAAAGACAAATTTATGAATTTTTCAATAACAGATACAAGGAAAGATTTTAATGAATTAAATGTACACAACATCAACTGTCAATACATTGTAATTGCTACAAAGTTTATAAAGTAAGTAATGTTAAGTATTTGGGATTATTAATTGATGCGAACATGAAATGGAAAAGTCACATTATCGATTTAATAAATAAAGCCAGAAGTAATATTTATATATTTCACAATTTAAAATACGTATCCAGTATGAAATTGTTAAGACAAGTTTATTACGCTTTAGTTCAGTCTATTCTTAACTAAGGAATATTGGCGTGGGGAGGAGCCTACAAAAATGTAATCATTAAAAAATAGGTTGTTCTAAACCTTATATTACGAACAATGTACAAGAAAGAAAGATTATACCCAAGTAGTCAGTTATATGCTGAAGAAAATATGTTTAATGTAAAGCAGCTCTATGCCCTTGAAATATACAAATATATTAACAAAAACAAAAATACAATTGACAATATTCAACAAGCAGAAAGATGTACCACCGTTGTGTGTTACACAATCCCAAACTTAGCACAACAAAACGCAAATTTCTTGTACTTCATTCCAAAATTCTTGAATGTCCTTTCAGGTCCTTTACAAATTACTTCATTAAGTCAGAAAATGAGTGTGAAGCGTCTTAAGTGTCATGGATAATAAAACAGTTATTGAAGAAGTAACTAAATGAAAATATCACGTCATTATATTCAATTTCTATTCGATGCTCCACCATGTGCTGTTGATCATACCTATCATTCACTTATACCGATACTCATACTTCAGGCATCATTTTTAAACATATTTCTCTCTATATAATTAGCACTCTAAATTACCACACACAACGTTTCACCTTACGTGGTAATTTACTGCTATTCTGACTCGACTCTGTTGAGGTTGGTGTGATTTTCTTATGAATTATAATTATTATTATTATTTTATATTTAATGTGTGAAATCACCTGTAGTATATTATATGAAAGAGATAGTTACAAGTTCAATTTATTTTAAGTATTATGTTAATAATAATAGTACTTCTGTAATATATGTAAGAGTTAGTTACAAGATTATATTTTTTCAAGTAGGCCTGTTAATGTTATTAGAAGAGTTATGTATATAAGAAACAGAATCCTGTAAACATGTAAACAACGTAATGAGTGAATAAATACTACTACTACTACTACTACTACTACTACTACTACTACTACTACTACTACAGTACAATAGGCTCTCGAAAAGAAAATATTTTCCTAAACTATTTGGAGGTGGTTAGGGCCCTATTTATATTTCAGGGACAAATATAGGGACAAATGTACTTTTTTTCAAGACTTTCAGGCAATTAAATAGGTGTACTGATTTTGATTGCTCTAGATTTTATGGTTTCTGAGAAAGATTTGAAGAAACGTCACTTTCAAAAATGTAATAATAGCTGAGAGCTACGGGTGAATGATAGGGGTGCGACTATACGTAAATAGACATTGTTTGTTGTGGGAACATACAAATATATTATATAATTCAGAATTCAAGGAACCTTATTCTATTCGAAGACGTAATAAAACGTTAAATGTTATTACTTTTCACGTCAAGTGCCCGTGAGTGTCATCCATTGTAATGGACGTAACACGAGATAATCATTTCAACATAGGTCATCATTATTTTATAATAGTTATGAAAATCTAGAGCAGAATTTATGAAATTAGCCCGCCTGCAATAGAGGAACGCTATTGTAATGTAGTATTTTAGTCTATGCATAAAGTTCGCTAACCGAGAACGTTGCTCTTCAATCCAGCCCAGACAGCAGTTTGCTTCTACCTTATTAGGGGAATTACCTGCCCGTATCATAGCAACAGCAAGCTATTTTCGTCCCACAGATTCAGGTGTATCATATGTTCTGTCTCTCCTAATTGAACTCCTCTCCCAGAGACGTCTGCTTGTACACCTACATGCCTTACTACTCTAAATGGTTATTCTTTTCTCCATTTAATAAGGAAAAACAATGAAAATCGCAGACCATGTTTGTATTTACTTATTTCTTAAGATCATTTTTCAAAGCACGACATGGGTACAATTTTTTAACCAAATAGTTCTATTACCAGTCTGTGAATAAGGTATCGCAGAGAAAATCAACAAACATTGATCAGTACATCTGAATGAACGAGGTGTAGAATTTCTCAAGATTTTAAGAAAAAAACAATAAAGTGAAGTATGACTCCAACAATAAGACACAGTCATTTATAAATAAATTTCGAGTCACAGAGTGCGACATTATAATAATTACAAGATACTGACTACGATTTGAACCAACTAAGTATGTTGTGCCATGGCATTGCCTTTTGATGATATAAAGGATACAAATTATTGATTATAGTTAACTTACCCACTACAGTACTTTACAGACTGTAGAACAAAGGCTTACAGACTAAAAATATAATGGGTTAGCCTATAGATGAATTGTTTAAATAATGTGAACGAAGTTCCATGGCGTACCTGTAAGTTTTTATCCGAACTGAAGATATCTTTCCATGGTTTTTTTATCTTTATACGAGTAAAATACTGTACACTTGCTAGAGCAAAAAATGCGATAGTCTGCGAGTATTTTTTCTCTGACGGCGATTGGAAGTAGCACAAACTCACATAGATTTCCGGCAACAATGGGGCATGAAAGGGCTAGGACTGGGAAAGAAGCAGTCGTGGCCTTAATTAAGGTGGTGGTGGTGATTGATGTTTTAAGAGGAAGTAAAACTAGGCAATCATTCTCTACATAACACTAATCATAGAGAAATAGAAGGGATCCGACACTTCGAAAAATGAAAGTATCAATCAATCAATCAATCAATCAATACTGATCTGCATTTAGGGCAGTCGCCCAGGTGGCAGATTCCCTATCTGTTGCTTTCCTAGCCTTTTCCTAAATGATTTCAAAGAAATTGGAAATTTATTGAACATCTCCCTTGGTAAGTTATTCCAATCCCTAACTCCCCTTCCTATAAATGAATATTTGCCCCAGTTTGTCCTCTTGAATTCCAACTTTATCTTCATATTGTGATCTTTCCTACTTTTATAAACGCCATTCAAACTTATTCGTCTACTAATGTCATTCCACGCCATCTCTCCGCTGACAGCTCGGAACATACCACTTAGACGAGCAGCTCTTCTTCTTTCTCTCAATTCTTCCCAACCTAAACATTGCAACATTTTTGTAACGCTACTCTTTTGTCGGAAATCACCCAGAACAAATCGAGCTGCTTTTCTTTGGATTTTTCCAGTTCTTGAATCAGGTAATCCTGGTGAGGGTCCCATACACTGGAACCATACTCTAGTTGGGGTCTTACCAGAGACTTATATGCACTCTCCTTTACATCCTTACTACAACCCCTAAACACCCTCATAACCATGTGCAGAGATCTGTACCCTTTATTTACAATCCCATTTATGTGATTACCCCAATGAAGATCTTTCCTTATATTAACACCTAGATACTTACAATGATCCCCAAAAGGAACTTTCACCCCATCAACGCAGTAATTAAAACTGAGAGGACTTTTCCTATTTGTGAAACTCACAACCTGACTTTTAACCCCATTTATCAATATACCATTGCCTGCTGTCCATCTCACAGCATTTTCGAGGTCACGTTGCAGTTGCTCACAATCTTGTAAATTATTTATCACTCTATAGAGAATAACATCATCCGCAAAAAGCCTTACCTCCGATTCCACTCCTTTACTCATATCATTTATATATATAAGAAAACATAAAGGTCCGATAATACTGCCTTGAGGAATTCCCCTCTTAATTATTACAGGGTCAGATAAAGCTTCACCTACTCTAATTCTCTGAGATCTATTTTCTAGAAATATAGCCACCCATTCAGTCACTCTTTTGTCTAGTCCAATTGCACTCATTTTTGCCAGTAGTCTCCCATGATCCACCCTATCAAATGCTTTAGACAGGTCAATCGCGATACAGTCCATTTGACCTCCAGAATCCAAGATATCTGCTATATCTTGCTGGAATTCTACAAGTTGAGCTTCAGTGGAATAACCTTTCCTAAAACCGAATTGCCTTCTATCGAACCAGTTATTAATTTTACAAACATGTCTAATATAATCAGAAAGAATGCCTTCCCAAAGCTTACATACAATGCATGTCAAACTTACTGGCCTGTAATTTTCAGCTTTATGTCTATCACCCTTTCCTTTATACACAGGGGCTACTATAGCAACTCTCCATTCATCTGGTACAGCTCCTCCGACCAAACAATAATCAAATAAGTACTTCAGATATGGTACTATATCCCAGACCCATTGTCTTTAGTATTGAACCATCCTGTTCATTGGGACAATTGTATTAATTTGAGTATTGGATATTGGAATCACACGAGGCCACCCACGAAGCCAGTGTCTTACAGTATATGTCATAAAGGAGTCCAGAAGAAGCGTTCTTGTGTGAAGTGAGCGCGAGCGTCATTATGAGAAATCTCCAGAACTCATTAAAAGGAGTTATGTCCCAAGCCAAGCCTCTTGATGAAGATTGGGGACGCTTCCCAGATCCCGGCTAAACTTACTATAGGAGGGAAGAAAGAATTAAATTAATATCTTTGGTTACGGAGGAGTTGCATTGGATTTGAGACAAGAATTCCAACCTGTATAATTTCTGCTTTATTTTGATATAAATTAGGGCTGCATTCATTAATGCATTCGTTAATTAGAGCTCATGATATACTTAATGCGGGAAGAATTTCGCGGGCGCGCGCGGATTGCTCGCGACCAAGCGGCTTGATGACGCTAGACGGGATTATAAAATAAGGCCGCCTGGCATATCAGGCTCATTCTTGGACAAGAAGACTGCTTGAACGAGTCGTCATACTGCGTGTTGGTACTGAGAACAACGCTTTGTCTTCGAGCTACACCTACTACCCGTACTGCTATTTCTGCAAGGAAGTAAGTAATCAACTTGAATATTCAGATGAATTTAAGATTTTACCTGTGAGAATATGCTATGGGGAGAGGAAGTACTGCTTATAAGAGACTAATGAACTAGTAGCTTCATATTTCTATGAGGTCAAGTTATTACGGACGAACTGCTAGAATTAAGATTGGCTCAGGTTAGGAATTCTGAATCTATATGTTGTCCGTGTGATAGGGTGAAAGAACAGTGACTGAGAGGAGTGAAGAAACTATTGTGTACCAGGTTAAAACTCTGAACGAGACTTGGTTAATGTGACGTGTGAGACACGATAGTAGTGGAGACCGGCATCGAGTCTGGACAGTCTGTAATATATGAATTTATTTTCAGTTACCCCAGCATCAAGTCAGAACGAGTGTTTGACATCACCATTGCAAGGAAGCCACAACCAGGAGCTGAAGCCAACACGACAACGGGCATCGATCCAGGAACGTTGGGAGCACCTGATCAGCACAACGTCAGAGGGAGCTGTACGAAGACGCAACACAAGAAAGAATGTCTCCAAGTGGTCAACAGTATCTGATGCCAGCCCCGCAGTCTATCATGAGGTGTTAGATTCAGTGGTCCACAGGGATGGCCGCTCCGTAATGTCAGCGATAACATAAGGTCAGAGCTTTCCAATTCTGTTTCAAGCATGTCATTTAAATTTAGATAGGAATATGGGGGCCGTCAGTCAACATATTAGTTATGGTAAGACAATTTTCCTTGTAATATAGAGCTAGGCCTCAAACTCGAACCCCGTACATTAAGGTAGATGTTATTTGTAGAGTCCTTGTTAGCGTGTTCATATTCCATTTTGAGTGTGTTATTTCAACGTACGTGTGTTTTTCATGGGTCTGATCGAACTCCTTTGGTCATAGGAGGTTAGTCTAACAGATAGGTACTTTTATTAGATCGAGGCATTTGTTTCTGCAGACGTAGATGTGTATAGTTGTGACCAAGACGTGACCAGTAATTCACCCAGATTCACTAATAGAGCGAGCGAGTCCGAATATTTAAGAGATATGAGCCCATGATAGGCAGAATTAAGATTTGTGATTGATATGAGACAGCCCAGCACAATTGAGAGTTTATTGAATATATGTGGAGATGCCTAGTATGGCTATGTGACTATCGCTTAATGATTAGTGTTTTTGTAGCACCAGGATTTAGCCCATGAGAGGCATAAGTAAGATTTGCGATACTGCGGCAGATATTAAGACGAGGGCAGATAGCCCAGATGTATTTGAAACAGGGCTTTAGCAGCAGATTACGTGAGATGTTTCTTTGAAAGGCAAGACTTTAGCCTGCCGCCCATTTGAGCTCATAAATTAGGGGACTGCCGCGAGTGAAGTGGTGAGGGTGGAGGTCATTGAGCTTGACGTCACACGCTTGTGAGTTGGTTATGGTCGTCTGCAGTGTGTCAAGTGTGCCAGGGGGGAAGAAACGACCTTCATGTTTTGAAAGCAGGGAGAGATCTTTTTTATGTCCTATTTGTTTTACGTAATATTTTAACTCTGGCCCGTTTGATACTTACACGCGTGTATATGTTGATTGTGTCTTTTTTATTTTGTTTGCATAGGTATCTTTGACGCCTTACTCGTCATGGGACTAGGGTTCGTGACCGTGTCAGGTCATTGTACATTTTGTCGTGATATTTGTTAGCACCGGGGTTCGACGGCGCGAGGCATTGTAAATTTTATGGGAATAACTGTTTATGAGTGTAAGCAGATATCCATCTTTCTAAACTTCGTTACTTACACTATTGTAACATGCTTGTTGCAGCACAACTGTTTTCGTGAAGGCGGTGAACTGGTTGTCATCGGCCCAGCGTTATTTTACCCTATCATAATGAAAAGCTCTATCCTTTGTAAATAATTCAATTTTATGTAATAAATCCCTATTTGTTAAACTTTGAATGCAGCGATGTTTTCTGTTAGATATTTTATTTTATTATTAATTTAGCCGAATCTTACCTGATTTGTCACATATCCTCTTGTTTATCTTTTGTTGCCCCGTTATACCCATGTTATCCCTGAGAAGATTGCTTATTTGGCGGAGTGAAGAGGATTGTGTTCAGGTAAGACTATGTGCACCAGCTCACGTTTGTGAGAGTTCTTTCACTACCGTACTCTAGGTTCGAGACCGGCTTTCGCCTGGCCGGAACTTCAGAGTCCAGTAGGGCACAGTATACCCCCAGAAATCTGATCAATTCCAGCCGATTTTCTAGTTTTCAACTTTTGTATCTTATTGTAAATGTCAGCCAACGAAAGGCAAGGGCGACGAAGGGCTTGAAAATGAAAGACTCCATAGGCCTCAAATGATCTAATACGGTCGGGGTCGGAAAAGAACAAGAGTTTACCAACGGAGGCCTCATATGATAGATGGAAGTGAGGAGCCTGGCACAAGTGGAAGCAATGCTAGGACTCAGCTAAGGGACCCACAGTCGCAAACCCACACCCCCAAGTACAGAGCCCCAGGGTCCCTGTTTAGTCACCTCTTACAACAGGCAGGGGATACCGTGGTTGTTAATCTACCACCCTAATTAAGGTACAGCCCTGCTATTTACCTACAGTGAAAACGGGAAACCATGTAAAACTCTATTCAGGGCTGCCGATGGTAGGGTTGGAAACCACCATCTCCCAAAAGCAAGATTACAGCTAGGCGGCCGAAACTTGCAGCCAACTCACTCGCCAAAGAGCGTGGAGAAAAATGACTGAAAGGTAGGAACACATTATCATACAGATTGCTTGTCTAGTTAATACATGGGAATAATTTCCTGCAGTTTGCTTTTAAAACGAGTATAAATGACAACATTCGGTACATTTTTTAAAACTTCCCTTATCAGTTTCCTAACAAAAGTGTGTACTGGACAAAATATGTAGAGTATGTTAGATAGTGAGACAAATATTTTATTGGGATGAGTAGTACAAAGTTTGTGATCCTTCTGTATAGTCTCCAGCTTTCTGCTGTTGGCGAAAACTTGGTTTAGTTATTTGGGCCTTTAAGAAGTAGGACTTCATTATATATTAAGTTATGCTAATTACTGCAGTATGTTTAGCGTGATACTTCCACAAACAGATAAAAATGCAACTGAAGGTCGAAATGACCATTATATACCTCATCCGAGGCAAATACGAAGAATCAGTAGTAAATTCTTAGTTTACTGACACAAAGACAATGTATTAAATATTACATAGCCTATTATATTCTTCGGTCTGTAGAAAAAGTAGAAATATACAATTCTTCTTCGGATATACAATAGAGTAAATCTGTCCAACCCTATCCCGTTGCTGCGGATATGAAGTAAGATGAATCCTCGTTGCGATATTTTACGACCGGATGTCCTTCCTGTCGTCAGCCTCATCAGAAAAGCTAACGAGATGAAATGAAATACGTGATATATGATAGTAGGAAGAGGGAGGCTGCCGACACACAGCCAACTCCTGTCGAATAGCACCAAGAGGTCTGCTCAAGGCTTAATGTCTCCATCCGACGGACGAATCACCATCAACAGTGTCATATGTCTTCACTCCATATGAACACTGTGGAGAGACTTGAATTGAATCCAGGTTTTGGGCATTGAATCTCGTAATTAGAAATTGTATGCCACCACCTTTCCTAGCCTACCGGCCAACATTCTGATGGTGAAAACTTTTCGACCCGCGGGACTCGAACCGTCTAACCACGGTGTCAGAGCACATAGACTAGACGCCTTAACGATCATGACGACCAGGCAAGCTACAGTAGACCATGTACATATATTAAACAAACCTCATGGCGCTACAACCTCATGGTCTTGGCCTGTCGAGGGACCACTGCTCAGTCCGAAGGCCTGCAGTTTAAGAGGTGACGAATGCTCAGTACGACGAATCCTCCTGGCCGTAATTCTTGATTTTCTAGACAAGGGTCACCATTTCACTATCAGATAGCTCCTCATGTGTAAATTTATGATTCCTTAATACACTGGCGGAAAAAATTATCCAAACTCCACGAAATAAGGAATGTAGAATACGGAAGTTTTGGCAATATGTTTGTCGAGGTAACATATTTAATTCATTACAGGTACAAGACTACAGTTTAACATCCGCGTGAGAAAAGCCATCGCAAATGTGCCGTGCTGGTCCATTAATAACCAATGTAATTTCCTGACTGTTGAATGCAGGCATTGTGCCGTACAGGTGCCGGATGTCAGCTTGTGGGATGGAGTTCCATGTCTGTTTCACGTGGTCGGTCAATACAGGGACGGTTAATGCCGGTTGTGGATGACGCTGGAGTTGTCGTCCATTGATGTCCCATATGTGTTCGACTGAGGACAGATCGGGCGATAGAGCAGGTCCAGGCAACATGTCGACACTCTGTAGAGCACGTTGGGTTACAACAGCGGCATGGGGGCGTGCATTATCCTGTTGGAAAACACTCCCAGGAATGCTGTTGATGAATGGCAGCACAAGAGGTCTAATCATCAGACGGACGTGCACATCTGCAGTAAGGATGCGTGGGATAACCACGAGAGTGCTCCTGCTGTCATAGGAAATTGCTCTCTAGACCAGAACTCTTGGTGTAGGTCCAGTGTGTCGACGCAGCAGACAGGTGGAATGCAGGCGTTCACCGGACCTCTTTCTAACAAACACATGGCACCAAGGCAAAACCCTCATCGGAAAACACAACGGACCTCCACTCCATCCTCCAATGAGTTCTCGCTTGATACCCCTGAAGTCGCAGAAGCCGGTGGTTTGGGGTAATTGGAATGTATGCCACAGGGCTTCTGGCTCGGACCTGTCATTCAAGTAACCGATTTCGAACAGTTCGTTGCGTCACTGTGATACGAACTGCCGCTCGAATTTCTACTGCAGACGCGGTCCGCTGCGCCACAGCCATACGCCGAATATGACGGTCCTCCCTCTCGGTGGTGCCACGGGGACGTCCGGAGCCCTGTCTTCTTGCGAGCGTACCTTCTCGTGACCACTGCTGCCAGCACGCATGCACAGTAGAGACTGGCCTCTTCGTCGTCGTAAGGGCATTCCTGACCCACTCACAGTAACTCCGTCCAATCTTACTGGTAACTAACGCTCTCTCTCAGTCACGTCATGGGGCAGCTACTAGCACCACGCTAATGCGAATTGCGGGAAATTTGAATCAACGCCATCTTTCAGATGTTTAAACACTCTTACCAACGTTCGTTAATCGAGCACAACCCCTTCTTTGTGTCTGGATTTTTTTCGCCAGTGTATTAAGAGAAATCTACTGGAAACGATTTAAATGTATCTCTGCCAGTATGGTTAGACTGGATTTTTGAGAAGGAAGTGAATGAAGGGAAAGATATATCATGAATTCATTTGAAGCATTTTTTAATCTCCTCGTATTTCATTTGGAAACAAATGGCACGGGAGTCGTGTACACTGCAGGGTTAAGACATACGAGTCTATCAGAATATCACTTCTCGATATCTGTAGCTGCAGCAACAAATATCATGATTATGATTTTACATCAAATAGTTGCTGGTTTGTTCTTGTTGATTGTCTTTAAATCAATACAGCATTGCAAAATTGAATAGCTTGGCAAATTGCCTACTATTCGAACATAAGGATCTGTCCTTCTATTCCCAAGATAGCAGTTTCTATCCTTGCTGATTTCGGTGGCATTTGAGGTTATTTAATAAATCCGCGTCAAGGGTGTCCGACAAGTGAAAACAAACATGTATGGAATAAAATTCCGGCTTATATCTTTCTTAAATAAACAGCGACTAGCAGAATTACGCGCTCTTCACACAGGGATTTTGAAGTGATGTCTATAGAATTAGGCTATATAGTTTCGAATCTCAGAATGACGAAATCGTGTGCTCACATTTGGGTTTATAACTCTGGAACTAAAGATCAGATCCCAATGATTGAGGTACTGTAAACACTCGGCAGGTCTCAGCTAAATATATGGGAATGGGGAGTGGCTTAAAGAAACTGAGATTTTGAGATAAACGCTTTGGCTTGCGATTAATAATTACACAGTTAAAAGATATACGAAGGAGGTTAAGATGTCTCGCGATAGAGCATTTGATGTTGTATATGAAAAGCACGACATGGTAGGGGTTCGAATTTTAAATTTGGAGTTTGTTTTGAAACGTAGGCGATTTGACTTTCTAAACATAAGTTTAGATCCACAATATGCGGCAACTTGTACAAGGTCTCTCTGAGACCAAGATAATGGTATCAAACAGATCTTCGAGAAGAGGAATCGACAAGGATCCTTCCTACCTTGGCGAAGCTCGTTTTAGCCAATAAAATATTTTTTTAAGGTTTTCTCGAAGAACATACTCCTTAAACTCAAAAATATTTTCTTTCGCTCTTGCGTAAAATTTAAACCCCATATAATGCAACATTTGACTTAAACAGATAGTGTGGAGAAACGTTCGTCATCTAACTGAAATACCAATCCTACCTGTACTGATGCGTATAATTGTAATCAAGAGGAGATGGAAATGAGAAAGAAGCGGTCGCGGCTTATTTTAATATATAATCCCAGCATTCAATAGAAGTTGTAGTGAGAAAACACGACATAGCATCTCCAGGAGAACCGAGTGTACGATTCGAACTTTTTTTTCAGAGGTTACATACAGGTATTTCCAACTCTAATACTAGGATTTAACAATCTTAATAAAATTGGGAATTGAACTCATGCCAACATGATAAGAAATTACTGTGCTAACCCTTGGACTGCGGAGGATAAAAATTCGCCAACTCGCCCAGTAATATGCTGTTACTTTCAGAATATGCGATGGCGCTAATAACACTCGAAATATGCATTTTTCATATGCACGTATTCATTTTCGAAAGATGCGTGCCCTAACTTAATGGCACCTTTGACTCAGCGAGAGCACTCTTCATTTTTATAGTACAGTGCCTACATTATAACTGTCGAACGTCACTGGTTCTCGGAAAAGAGTGAAGAGAACACGACATTCTACTAGCCTCTACAAAAACGTTTCTCAAAACCACCTGATGGCATCAAAACATTACTCTGTTGCGCTACACGTAAGGTCGACCGTAATGTAATCTCAAGCCCCAGCTGCGCAGGAAATGTGATTCGAATTGGAATAGCAAGAATGCCAGTCGCTCGAATCTTCAAATTCTTAGAAAGGCCACGGCTGCTCAGAATCAGAGTTATATAACGCGCCTACTGCACATCTGTTTAGTGACCCCCCCCCCCCCAGGCCATTAACGATCGCTGATGATCGCTTTTAATGTCCGGAGTGTCCGAGGACATGTTCGGCTCGCCTGGTCTTTCTATTTGATGCCCATGGGCGACCTGTGCGTCACGGATGTGAGATGATGATGATACTGAGGTAGGGAGAGGGTGAAATCCGGTGTCGACACATAGCCTTCTCCTATCCAATAACACCAAGGGGTCTGCTCAAATCTTAACGTTTCCATCCGACAGACGAATCACCATCAACCGCACCAACAGCCTTCACTCCACATGAAAGCTGCGGAGGGATTTGGAATTGAAACCAGGCTTTTTGATTTTCCTAACTTCCATTCAAGATTCCACTACAATCTTTTTCTTCATCTCCGTACAGACCATGAAGGCCCTGGGAGGAGTGGAAGGTAAAGACTTCCACCAGCCGTAAACTCGGCACTGGGCGGGGTGGAGTGGTTAGGTCTACGCCCAGAAGTACAACTAGGCAAACATCCGCTATAAAACACTAATCAGAGAGGAAAACCGGAAGGGATCCGTAACTTCGAAAAATGACGAAAGGAAAGAAGGGCCACGAAGGACGTGAAAATGAAAAACTCCCTAGGCTTTGAGTGCTCTAATACTGTCGGGATCGAAAAAGAACAAGAGTTGACCAAGGAAGGTCGGATAGGTTAGATGAAGGTGAGGATCCTGGTACAAGTAAGTGGAAGCAATGCCAGGACTCAGCTAAGGGCCCCGTGGTCGCCAACCTATACCTCCAAGTTTAGAGCCCCTGGGACCCCTTTAAGTCGCCTCTTACGACAGGCAGGGGATACCGTGAGTGTTATTCTACCGCCTCCAACCACAGAGGGGCGACAGGCAGCCCCTTCGCTACACTCTAGCAATTAAAAAGTATATACCAGCACCCGTACCCTGCCAGCCAAAATTCTGGTGTTGAAAATGTTTGCCATCAATGGGGCTCGAACCGGCTAACCAAGGTGTCAGACTATACAGACTTGATGCCTTAACGAGCATGGCCACCAGGCGGACTGTAACAATGGAGCTATTGCAGATCAACTGGCCTTCGAGCTGAGGATTCAACGCGCATTATTATTTTTACCACACAAGTATTTTCCTCAGTTTCAGTACGCGTTTCGTCTGGATCGAAATCTCCACAAGAATGAATTTGGGAGTAACGTCATATTTACAACGAAGTCCAACAAACGAGATATAATTTTGCTAAAATGTGTCTATCTCACCAAACAGGAATTCAATAAAATAAGAATAACGGAGAGCTTTTTTCTGTATCCTTTTCCATTCATACACGATAGCGTAATTTATAAACGTAAAGTTTTAGACTTTAGACCTGGATGAACATAGTACACAACACAATTACATAAAGCTTCAAATAGAACTGGTATCAAACAGCAGTAAAGAATGAATGACATTTCATGAACTTCAACCCACGCGTTGTTGGTCGCACTGGAATTACTGAAATGCCCAGGACTCGCGCGCTGGAGATGAACTCACAGTTGACGCTGATACGGACCATTAACTTCACCCGACATCCCAATTAATAAAATGTATAAACGGGCATGACTTTTTTTCAAGGACCATTCAAAATTATTGCTCCGCATGCAGCTCTTTTACTATTGTCATTTTAAGTGCGAGTCCTAGTGCCATAATACAGAAGATCGAGCGCTTGAATGGGTTGCAAACAAAGTGAATCACTCTTCACTTTAATTAATTTACCGGCCATTAGTTTCGTCGCTTGCTCACAGGCATAAAATTACGCTACAAATGAAATTGTAATTCTCTGAATCCTCATGTGAACCTCTATGCGACGTTTCATCAAGCATAGCCATACTATCCGATGAGATTTTGAATCTAAAGTCAGCATCACATTCCTGACAATCTGATCATACCAACCATCCGATTAATATTCAATAATAATTCCTAAAATGTAGTAAAAATAGTTCCCGTTACTAAGTCTACTTCAATTTATAGTATATTATTTACAAGACTGTATTCATATGCTGAAGAGTGGAGAGGAGATGAGCTGGGATAGAAAAAGTGGTGGAAGGAAAATTTGAGTAAGAAGGCGTTGCGAGCTTGGTGGTGAGAGGGGTTGATCTAGTGGTTAAGGGTTTTTTTCCTTTCTGTTTTGTTTTTATCGACTACAGGTTTACATCCGCATGTTTTATTTATTAGTGTTTGATACCATTTCTATTTCAAGCTATATGTAATTGTATTGCGTCTGAATACAAACAATACATTCACTTCTAAAATCGAAAACCTGTTGTTTAATATATAGAATACGACATAATATGTATTAAGAAAATGCTACATAAAGATTTATAATGCATACAATGCTTTAATGGATCTGTCTAAATTATTCCATTCCTCCCCCACTAAACTATGGGGCGAGTCATGCAGTTTGTGGCGCCCAGTTTCTGGGTCATAATCATCATAAAAAAGTAAAAGCCTTTGTAAACAGTGCTGATGGCTTGATACAATTACTAAAATTTTTTAAAAAAGTCTGCATTAGCACACATTATAGTACATAGGCCATTCCTTTCATTATAAGCACAACTATCCTCTACATTTTAAAATCAAGACGAAACACTAAATGTCAGTTTTAATATTTAAATGTTATTGATTCACTGATGATGGAACCAAGATTACGAAAACCGGTTATGAATTAAATCATTTTAATGTATGCTGTTATAGACTGTTTTTAAACTTTAATAATTGCCCACTTTCTGGTGAAGAGATGGGCTTGATGGAGGTATGATAAGATATCATGTCAATATGTACACAAAACTTATTCGTGGTCGTACACTAATGCTACCCTTCTCTATAATGTTGCGCGACTCTGGATAAGACGTTTTAGTAGGACTGGATTGTTGTCTGGAATATAACTGTAGTTCTAAATGTAAACGGTATACAAAGGTATAATATTCAGAACAGAATTGGAAGAACTAGTAGCAGCTGACAATAGAGCGCTTCAGCACGTCTATGCAATCTGCTAACCGGTGTTAGAAACTCATCTGATAAGTTTATCTTAGAGCTTGTTCTAGAAGACGGCTTATTTTATCAGCGATCATTATTAAAGACACGAACTTGTTTCATAAGTGTCATTTAGAGATAACTTCTTGGTCCCTTCCAACCCTTTCCATGGAAAACGTTTCCCCGACTGGATAAAGTACAGTGGAAGCTTGTAGCCTTACCTCAGCTTGTAGCTTAAGAAGTTTAACATGTAGTGCGTGTACGGGTTTCAGATAAGTCCACATATAGTAATTCGTGATCCACTAAAGATATTGGCATTCTGACTTCAGTTTCGGTATGTTTACCAAGGGCTCATAATCGAACTAACAGTATTTTAGCAGGGTGTCAATAACTGCTGAGATAACGATACTGCCTTCCGTATTTTTTTTAAATTCAACTACGCTATTTTCTTCATCTAGCCTGAAATTTACAGACATACAAATTTTGCCTTGTGGTTCTTTGAATATTCAAGTACTATCCTAGAAAATGAAATGTACTAAAACGTGCTTCATTTGCTACGCGTTCGATTAAATCACAAACCAGGTAACCTAGAGATGCGCTAAGTATGAAACGAGCTAGTTGTTGACATACATAGTTTCACTGCAAGTGATGAAATTCATTTTTCAGGTTCCGTATTGACTACAATGATTACCGTGCAAAAAGAAGAATGTAATTTCCACCTATTCAATACATATACAATTAATGATCTCTTAGATTACTTTAATTTTGGTGCATGCTTCGTCTCTTTGAGCCATCATCAGGCATAAATAGTTTGTACAATAGGTTAACATATAAAACAGAAAGCTTATTTAACCTATATTATACATATTGAAATTATTAGGTTCGGGTAAGATGTCTTGTATGAAAACATGAGAATGAATTGAGGACTATATAATTAAAATAATATTACATAATGATGTTGAAAATATTACAAATATTTCTTATTCAAGTCATTTAAGTTCACTAACTGTAGAGTCTTCATTGAAGAATGTATTAACAGCGCTGTACTATGTGATAATAACGTGTGCTTTCCCTATTTTTGCTGGACGAAATACTGAACCCTTGAACTTACCGTTTCATCGTTGGTCATCTGCCTCGGCTACTTCGGTAGAGCAATGTCGTCTCTCGGATGTTGGGGTTGTTACGAGTTTTTTTCTGTCCCTTCATTGACCAATCGATAGGGTTCAGAGGAGGATATAACTGCTTCAAATGACGACCAAAAATGTGCTTACTAAAAATTGTATTCAATGTAATCATGGTAATTTATTTTACTAAATACTGTAGGCAAGAAAAAAACAGTTAAATTTTTCACATGTTATAACGAAGTCACAATGCATAACGTGAGTGGAAAAAATATCTTGAAATTGTTTACATTATTGTCTTCGAACGAATGACAACGCAATGTAAGATTCGTGGACAGCAAAAATCAGAAAATGAATAGAAAACTTGAAAATTGGGCAACATTGATCCAAAAGATAACTGAGAATAAACCCACACGATCCGTTGACTATCTTATCGGATATTGGAACATCCCCAGAATGAACCCTTAATCGAACCAAGTTGACTATCAGTTGCTTTGGATAGGTAGGGAAATATTACTTGAAAGCATGGTGTTTATTACAAGTTAACAGCAACTGTAACAATCAAAATTAAAATTCCACCCTGTATTGTCATCTGGTGACACCCGTAAGTTACAGAGGAATCCCGATGCTGAAACATGCCTCACCCCAAACAGATGTTCAGAAATAACCAACAACACTTGATCCGAGGGGATCTTACGTTACATCGTTCTGAAGGAACAAAGCTGCGAAATGCAGGAAAACATGAATTCATTATGGCTTTAGAAGAAATGCCAAACACTGAGGTTAAAGAAAAGTGATAAATCACTTGAAAATGTGTTTCCTAAACCAACTTTCAGGTTATGAAACCGTTACGTTGTTAAATTCGTTAAAATACAAGTCCACAATAAAAAACAAACAACTTGAAATGTTTCCAATTTATTCTCTATAACTACGACTACAATTACAAATCTGTCTACCTACACCTCTCCCCTTAAACCAAGCTAAAATTGTTCGGTAGATCAACGTCTCACATAAACAATGTGAATAACGAAAAATGAAAATAAAATATAATAACAGCTGACGAATAAAAACCGCATTCGTAGTGTAAATCCTACAAAAATTAACTGTTAACACACTGCACTAGCATAATATACCGTACCGTACACCCGAACAATAAATCTTAAAGTAAAGAAAAAGAAACAAGTAGAAACGAAAGTTCATAGAACTTGAACACACGTGGCTAAGTAGTAGGGATCAGTCTCCATTAGCCAGGTTTCCACGTGGGATAACCATTACATTCATGCCGCTACTGATGCAACGCTTTTATGGGAGCACCTTCCGCTCAGTAAGGATTATGCTGAAACATGGCCTAAGTACCTGCTAATATCTTCCACACTCGTATCCACTACTGCAAACACTAAATTCGTTCATGTCGATTCGCAAAAATGCCTAACCTATGACATGACTATGTACAGACGACGTCCTAATCCTGTCTTTGAGCCAACGTTACAGTGTCTACTCACCTCTAATTGTAATTATAATACAGGCGGCATCCTAAATCTATCGTTGAACCAACGATATGGTACCTATACATCACTCATACCGCCGGGCGAAATCGAAACTTTAACACAATGCCCAGGTATTTAAATCTGATCCTCGTTGAACCTATAACAGATAAGTGAAATTCGCTACAGAAATGCACTTGAAACTGGAATTATTAGTGTCTCTATTTTCTATGATAAAGCGTGAAATCAAAATTAAACAACAGGTTCGAATAGTTTAATATATTCCTCATTACAATTTAAACACATGCGGTGTTCGCTAAATAAAAATAAACTCAAATCTCTTTTGATATTAAGTAATATCACTGAAAACAATAATCACAACCATCATGATATTCGCGGCATAACTCGAGTGTGAGGCTCCAACTGACCTGTAATGCCAACACTCCAAACATGCATCATCGTGAACTGTCCAGTGAAGTAACTTCTCATCAACATACTCAGGCTAAACTCTCAATCTAATAAAATTCATTCTCTCACCCGCAATGTTTCCAGTCCGCGATGATTTCGTCTCGTAAAGATACAGAATAAAATTCAATTTACAATAATTAAGTATTATCTTGACCGTGTGTTAGAATGTATTTTGTTCATGAGATCGGCTATCATAAAATGCACTTCGCTGGTACGAAATAGAATCGTCACCTTGACTTAACTGCCGTTACCTACGGTCATACATAAAATAATAATCATGAGAGAACATAAACTTGTACTTAAAATAGGCGTTACAACGCACTCACTTGGATTTGAAAACCCTTTTCAATCGTTCTGGCTCGCTACAGGATATCGGTCCTCTTATACAGCCTGTACCACAAATATTACACACATCAACTTATATACCATATTACAAAAAATCCTCTCCATCGAACTACAGGGCCTCTTATCCTCGGCGTCCTTCTTATACTACATCACTCATAAAATACAGGCTTACTCTGCCTTTAACACTCTTCAAAATTATTCTCAAAATATTTCATTTCCATTAAAATCCATTTTCTTCTTGCTTGAAACTTTTAAGTACAAGCGATCCCATAACTGAACAACTTTATAATGATCTCAAAATCAGCTTCTCAAAATTTTTCCAGACCTCAGGAGCAAAATAGCATGCCGTAAATTTCTATATCACAAATACACGGTGTCACAAAATTTAAATTTTCTGAAATGCCAAACTTCATCATACTTCACTGGATTTTGATATATACTACAAATCTCGGTTACGTAACTGCTGAACGCATTATTATTATTATTGTTATTATTATTATCTCAATTTAAACCTGACGTGATTATTATTATTGTTATGTTGTTACTTGACTTTATCACACTTATAATGGTTATTTTTATCGTTATCATTATTCTAACTTTTACCGGCCCGAACAATATTTCACTTTTTTATTATAATTAAAAATTTAAACACAGTTTGACGTCTCACGCGCTGACATAAATAACAGACAATTCGCCTGAAAAATATGACAAGACACATCATCGTCATCGCAACACACTTAATTCTACACACGCCACATATACAACGCGGTGTTATTTTTATTAACTAATTTAAATGTACAAGCATTTACATCTCTAACTACTTGAATTAGACAGACCTGTAATTGTTCCACTTGACGAGGCGTTATTTGGCTTCATATCGCAAGCCAGCAACGTCTGAATTTAGCCCCTCATAATGATAGGAAGCATTCTTCGCTTAAATACTACCTTATCAATACACTGATTCTGCACTCGTCTTGAAGCAACACTCATTCATTTTCTTGCAGTAATTAACCTAATAAGAAATGTTATTATATATACAGTATATACACACAAATTTAAACCACACAGCCTCGTGTCGAGCATTCAACTGACGCAGTTTGTGAAAAACTCCCACTTCCTCTTCATCAGGTGTTCCACAGATGCGAATGACCGTGAGACAAACGATGTATCTCTGTCAGACCCCAACAGTCTTCCCTTACAGATAATCAAAATAACATTGTCCGAAGAATTCCATAAAGCTATCTGTGATTTTGCTGCCTTCCTACGGAGAAGCTCATGAATCCTACGAATAAGTTCCTATGATATCCCAGCCTACCAGGATGAATGTCGTAAATACTATGTTTCAATATCTAAGTTGTATTCACTTCCCATTACCACTTTGTAAAATTTTCGTTTCTCAATCCAACTGGCTTTTGAGATTCCCCAGTCTATCTCACACAATTTAATTTTAGAAGTCCTCTTCTTGATATCGCTTGGCGTGGGTTCACCCTTTCGGACAACTGAATAATGACCGACTGTCTCGCGGGTATAGTGGGTATTTATGCATTCTCTAGAGACACGGTGCGTTGCATTATCTACTATTGTGGAATCGTTCCATTTGATGACCACTGGACCGATTTATTTGAGGCTCGCCCCAGAGATTCCGCCTGTTTTTCCAATCACAATGGTGTTGTTCGCTGATTTCTCCCGCTTCTTTAACGGGCGTAATTAATTCCATGTACGATGATTCCCTCGCATTTTGACCGTATGTCCTTGACACATGTAAATCCACTCTGCCAGGATGGATGCTTTCTCTCCGAGCATAATTAAATACATTTCCACCATGTGAAGTTAGCTTCATCAAATGTTTCCCAAAATGTTTTATTACTTATTTCCTCGTTAATGACAGTGCCGAATACTCTCGCAATGAAGGTTACTAGCCATAATTTCATTATTAATTATCCGAGGTCTTACGAAATGTTCCGACCTCGTTTGATATTTCGGGGATCGCCTCCCGCTGTGAGTTTACAAACCACGGAACAGGAGGTGAGCTTGCAATTAAAGTATGGATGCGCGTTTTTTCTCCATCTCGCAGTTGGCATTACACATCCGTGTGGCGGTGCTTTCAGCTATGCAGAATTATGGGTTCAATACGGGACTTGAATACTGGATGTGGATGTTTATTTATTCGAGAAGAATCTCGTAGATCATTGATGTGCCGTTTTTATGATAGGATGTTATTCGTGCTTGGCACAGCACTGACTGTATCTATTGAACAGGTGGGCATTACATTCTTCTTCTTGTAATGCAGAGTTTGTCCACATTTTTCTATAAAAAACATTATTTTCCCCATATCCTGACGAATACACGGGTGCAATCTGTGTCACTCATGATGATTTGACTCGGTTTTACAACCGGATGTCCTTCCTGACGCCAACCCTGTGCTATTTGTATTTATTTTATTTCTGTGCGAGTGTTTGAACGTCGCACTAATTCAGGTAGGTTTTCAGCAACAATGGGATAGGATTGGGAAGGGATCGACCGTGGACTTAATTAAGGTACTGCTCCAGGATTTACCATGTGTGAAAATGGGAAATCATGGAAAACCATCTTCAGAGCTGCTTACCACGTCTTGACCGTACATTTAGAGCTACAAGACCCGTATTACGTACTCTACTCGTTCGGTGTATTTATTCTAATAGTCTATAAACATAAAGTTGAAAAATTAGCCGACAATTTCCGTAATAAGGAATGTCAGAATATGGCAATAATAAACATATGACACTTGACAATTATTTGAATGTTGTTAGGAAATTAACAAGGATTTGCAAAACTATATTTTTAACTATTTGCTTTTACGTCGCACCGACTATGGATAGGAAAGGCCTAGCAGTGGGAAGGAAGCGGCCGTGGCCTTAATTAAGTGCGAAAATTGGAAACCACGGAAAACCATTTTCAAGGCTGCCGGCAGTGGGGTTCGAACCCACTATCTCCCGGATGCAAGTTCACAGCTGCGCACCCCTAACCGCACGGCCAACACGCCTGGTAAATGTAAAACTTAAAAAGGTATGAATGATGACCAAGGATCACCTTTTCAAAATGTGAATAACTCGTTACAGCAATATTGTAAAAGAGAGAAGTATTATTAATATTATTTATTGATATAATTATTTGCGTGTTCTCTTTGACACTTCTTAATCCAGTTTTAAAGTTGTCTTATTTGTATATTTTCCCTGACACTTTCTAGTCGGATGTTACTGTTGCCACTGAATTAGTTTATGTACCAGCTGGTCGTCTTAAGTTTAATAAAACCTTATAAAAGGTGATACTACATGTGCATTCACTTCAGTTTATTAGCTCTTTAGTGAAAGGAGCCTGCTCTGTAGAGATAAAAATTGAAGACCATATTTACAAAGATGTTGAACTTAACATTTTCTGTCTTCATTTTAGGACATCCAACCATATCGGATGGGTATCTGTTGAGAGACCAGACTAACGAATGGTTCATTGAAAGGGGGGTAGCAGCCTTTCGGATGTTGCAAGGGCGGCAGTCTAGATGATTGCCTGATATTGCCTTGGAATAATACTCAACATGGCTTAGCTGTGTTGATCTACACGGCTGAAAGCAACGGGAAACTACAGCCGTAACTAACTCCCGAGGACATGCAGCTCTCTCTGTATAAATGATGTACTGATGATGGCTTCCTCCCGGGTAAAATATTCCGGGGGTAAACTAGTCCCCCATTCGGATCTCCGGGTGGGGCTACTCGAGAGGGGGCGATCATCAGGAAGATGGATACTGACATTCTGCGAGTCGGAGCGTGGAATGTTAGAAGTTTGAATCGTTATGGTATGTTAGAGAATCTGAAAAGAGAGATGGATAGACTAAATATAGATGTAGTTGGTATAAGTGAAGTACGTTGGCAGGAAGAATAGGATTTTTTGTCAGGCGACTACCGAATTATCAACACGAAATCAAACAGGGGAAATGCAGGAGTTGGTTTAATAATGAATAAGAAAATAATGCAGCGGGTAAGCTACTATGACCAGCATTGTGAAAGAATTATTGTCGTCAAGATAGACAGCAAACTAAAGCCCACCACAATAGTGCAGGACTATATGCCTACTAGTTCATCGGATGATGAGGACATCGAAAGAATATATGAAGAGATATAAGATTTAATACAATATGTAAAAAAGCACCAGAGAAAATCCAGTTTTGGACACTCAATCCCCTCATGGCTTCTGACTCCAGGTCCAATACTCCTAAGGAAGCATATCAGGCAATCGAATTATGGGCCACTCGTGGAAGAAGTTACTCTTCTCGAAGCAAATCCCGAGTATGCTCACATACAACACCAAGATGGAAGGAAAACTACTGTTTCGACTAGAGACCTGGCACCATTGCCGACTCCAATAGGTATTTCTGAAGAAAGGGAGGAAGAAGCTGCAGGAAGTCCAGAACATTGTCATATCCCTGCCTCATACCCAGATCTTCAGTTCCAGCTCCATGCGAGACGGAATCTCCTGAATCATCGTCAGATGAAAGGGGTCCAACCGTCTCTCCCACTCCTGACCAGCTACCAAGACGGAGCACAAGAACCCATCGCTGTCCTAACTTATTTGTGTGATCTCTTTGACACTTATTAATCCAGTTTTAAAGTTGCCTGTATATTTTCCCTGACACTTTCTAGTCAGATGTTACTGTTGCCACTGATTTGTTTATTTACCAGTTGGTCGTCTTAAGTTTAATAAAACCTTATAAAAGGTGATATTACATGTTCATTCACTTCATTTATATTATTACTATCAGTTTCTCATGGGCTCCACCCACAACGTATCATGTTGTTCATTAATATCTCCACGGTTGTACGTGTAAAGTTTCGAGGTAATGAAATAACACACATGAACTGTTGTGGTAATAGAATGTAATATGATATCAACAAACACATGAAAATACATCACAAATATAAATCGAATTACATTTGTTTTTGTGCAGTTTGGTAACTTGTTGAACTAATTGCGAATTATCGATATCGATTCGTTAACTTCGTACACCTTTTCTAACTGTGAAAGCATTGATGGACTTGAGGTGAAGGATTCAGAACAGACTTTCCAATTGGTGCTATGTACGGCTGTGGTAAAGATATTGGCTAGAGAAAATAATCGTAGGGTTGCATTGAAAGTTACTTATATGTGTTCAGAATTCAATGTTGAAGGTGATCTGTTTGCAATCGGTTGCATTTACAAATTACATAAATTACGAAAATATGATGCGCATAAACATGCTTTTCTTCTATTCCAAGTAGTTACGAATAACTGCCATACGCCATGCACCAGCAAACAGTTTAGCCCGATACCTCTGTAATCTCTATGAAGTTTGGTCATGGCGCCTGAGTGTCAAGATGATATAAATATTTATTGCAGCTAATTGCCATACAATAATAATACATGTATATACAATGTCACACAAATATTTAATCACTGCAGAACTGCGTGAGAGATATCTGTCTTTTCTTGCAATAAGATACATGATAGTGACTACAGAGCTTGTCACACAATTCACACACATATAATGCTTCATTAGCGACAAGAAAATTTTTATTTTTGTATTTTTACAATTTTCTTTACGTCGCACCAACACAGATAGGTCTTATGGCGACGATGGGATAGGAAAGGCATAGGAGTTGGAAGGAAGCGGCTGTGGCCTTAATTAAGGTACAGCCCCAGCATTTGCCTGGTGTGAATTTGGGAAACCACGGAAAACCATCTTCAAGGCTGCTGACAGTGGGGTTCGAACCCCCTATCTCCCGGATGCAAGCTCACGGACCTAACCGCACGTGCAACTCGCCCGTTATGAAACTATTTCTTTCTGCATACACGATAATGAAAACCATGGATTGTAAAACGCGTCACGGTGTGACGTAGACTGAAATCAGCTCTCTTCCAGTCAGATGAGAGTATTGCCTGTGTCCCATAAAATTCTCTCCATATTTTTTTCTTTAACTGAAGCTCCGTTTAACAGTTCCTGATAGGGGCCAATAGATTGGTAGTAACAAATGTAGTCTTAGATCAATGACATGAAAATATATAGATTGCTAACTTGATGGCCATCTTGGAATTTTCTTGAACCACTGGCAGCCATGACACTTGAAGGCAAAACAAACGCGTATTTCCTCTGAATCTACCATAGACAGGATCTGGAGATGTTGTTGCGATGGAGTAAGACCTTTGAGAAAGCGCACAAAGTATAAATAAATAATAAATAAATAATAAAAAATAAATAATAATAAATAAATGATCTGACTTTATTGGCAAATGACATACAGGAGGCTACTACTCAGCTCCAAACACTGCACTCAATAGCGGCTAAAACGGGTCTTTTGATCAACATAGGAAAGACCGAGTTTGTTACTAACATCAAAGATGCCCCTGGAAAGAAGAGAGTCAGTGATAATCTCTACATCAAAAGAGTCAAAAGTGTAAAGTACCTTGGGGAATGGCTCTCAGAGGACCTCAGCGAAACAATGGCTCTTGAACACAGGAGACTCAAACTAGATAAGGCTTACCATGCCTGTAGAAAGCTATATGCTTCAAAAAATCTGTCGATGAATGTCAAACTAAGACACTACAATGCAGTAATCAGACCTTCAGTCCTCTATGCAGCAGAGTGTCTATATTTAACTAAGAAGACCCGACTAAGAGCCCACGAGGTACAAGAAAGAAAGTTCCTGAGACGGATAGTGGGACCAAGAATTTTACCAGATGGAATCCGATGGTATCAACCAAATCGTGAGCTGTATAAACACCAAGAAAATCTCATAGATGCCATCAGAAGAAGGCGACTGGCTTTTTAAGGACACCTATCCAGAATGGACTCAAACAGGTTATCCCATAGGATCTTCAAGGCTGCTAACAAGGGCAAAGCTACTGGATTCGTGTGGATGAAGCAAGTGGAGAAGGACCTTTCGGAACTCCATATAAATCAAAACGACATAGCTGATCGGAGTTAACTATCATACAACTCTTAAAACTAAATCCTTTGTACCATCCCTCACAGAAGTTACTCACAGACCAAAAGACGAGACCAGGAAATGGTCTGAGGAACGTAAGATTGAATTTAGCCGGAAAATGAAGGACTACTAGGCCATCAGGAAAGCTCGAGGTACCAACAAGAAAACAGCTGCCAAACCAACCGCTAAGAACACCAGTTGTGGCAAACAACGACGATGACATCAAGAAACAGCTAAAACACAAGCACCGTGGTCCATAGATGGCCCTAACGAAATAAATAAATAAATAAATAAATAAATACATAAATAAATAATAAATAAATAAAAAATAAATAAATCTAAAACAAATGTATACAATGTATTCAGTAGAATGAAATGAGGCGAGGGCTGACCAAGTGAGGTCCGATAGAAAGATGAAAGCGGTGATGCTGGTAGAAGTACCGTATGTGGAAGGATGCTAGGCTCAGTCAGGGGTCCGGTTGTCTTAAGTTTAAAGCCTAGGGTTACCCCTTTTAGTGGCCCATACGTCATGTAGGGTATGCCATGGAGATATTCTACGCCAGAACCAACGGGCGTGAGTTCTGTTTGTTGCATAGCTGCTCTCAGAAGATAGCCATATATAGCAAAAGCATAAACCGTAACAAGCTAGAGCAAGAAGCAAAATTCACAAATTATACCATAGTGAAACTGAAGGTATAGTATTAAAAGGCAGTGGTATTTTTTTCTGCACGTGTGAATTCCTCAATTAACTGCTGTGGGTGGTCTTCCTCTAGTGTATGAATTATCCATCTTTTCACATACGTAATTATTCTTATAACCAGATAAATGCCTTCCATATTTAACGCGCTTATTTCATTATAATATTAATGTAACATTAAGAGTGTTTTGAAAATATCGTTCATATTTTTTAGCAATAACAAACAATCGCATCAACTCATTGAACTGATAATACGGCTAAATATAAAGGCCAAAAAGTGGCAGCCTCCACGACAGTTACAGGCAACAGTTAGTTCGCTGTGCTTCAACCAGGGGCGCTGTAACGTGTACATATGTTTAGCAGTCTGTACCTTTCATGTCATTGTCTTAGATGCTCAATACATTTTTTTTTTAGTCTCACATATAGATCTGCATGTCCCAGGACCTAAACCTGGTCCCTTCACATATATGTATCTGATTTTTTTTATTAAGGACAGAAACTCACCTAAGGTAAGTTTCTTCTGACCTCAAAGATATTCGCTATCGGGGAGAAATCGTATCCGGTCATGTATAAAATACATTATCGTAATGAACAACCCCTACTTTAACACGCATCAGTTTTATCTTTTATACATTGCTACATAACGCGAACCGTGCAGTCAACTCGCTGTCTCGAAATTCAAAGCTCTAAGCATGGAGCAATTACTACAACTCGAGAAATAAATTGTGGTATCTCTAGGTCGTGTTAACAAGCCATACAACTTCTAACACTAAATGACATATCAACTGTTTGTTAATCTTGCTATTCTCGGTCAATTATAAGCAAACAAACCATGCCACAGACGAACCTGCACATCTCAGCGCTCTTGAATAGTTGCAAATGTCACAACTTGGCAACTAACTCACCTACACAATCAAAACATCTCATTCTTTTTTCGCTTCTCACAGCAAAAACTCACAAACTACTACGCCTAAGCTTACCCAACTTGCACATTGAGATAAGTATGCAAATGTGACCGTACCAGATTTCATAATTCTTCATTAAGATTAAAAATGATTAACTCGTGTTACTAATCGGATAAAATCTGCACGTAGAAACCGCCTCTTCATACATCATGCCTAAAACTTTGTTTTCTGCCAAAACTCTCCACTAAATTGGAAAGCACTACTATCGATCCAAAATCAACGGCTCAAAAGTAAAAACCGAAAGTTGATTTTTATTTCCACGTGACTGTTGATATTATGATTATAGCAACGAGACCTTCAATTTTACGCGGTATTCGAGCCAGGGAGATGAGAATTGTTTATTTAAAATATACCACATAATTATATTGGCCGGGATTCAATCCGCTGCCATCTTCGACAAAAGTTCTTCCTAGCCTACCTGAGAAGAGCATGATAACAACGTTACTGGCTTTACGTCTAACTACTTTTACGGTTTTCTGAGACGCCGAGGTGCCGGAATTTAGTTCCGCGGGAGTTTTTCTACGTGCCAGTAAATCTACCGACACAGGACGGGCGTATTTGAGCGCCTCCAAAAACACTGGATTGAGCGAGGATCGAATCTGCCAAGTTGGGGTCAGAAGGCCAGCGCCTCAGCCGTCTGAGCTACTCAGCCCGTCCTGAGAAGAGCAGTGACACGTTGCGCGGAAAGGGACCAAGAGTCGGCAATGGAAATTTTTGCAGCAGAGATGAACAAAAGTGTATGGGGTGTAAAAATTGCATTTTTATGTTTTGATTTCTTGTGCTACCTGCGGGTTTTATTAACAAAATAAGTTATGTAGCAGCTCGAGTCTTCGCCACTCAACGTCATGAGAACTTTGTATAATTAGTAAGAAAATTAGTGAGAGCTATAATTGCGTTTTTCTCAAAATGCAGTTTTCTTAATTGCAACAGACAGTACCGTATACCTCACCTGTCGTAGGTGACCATTGCCCCCCCCCCCCCCCCCCAAATTGAGTTTGACATTGCGTGTTTAAATTTTGTATCTTTAATTGTTTATGCCTTTCCTCATAGATTCCTACATTTCATCTTCCCTTTCTTAGTAAAGAGGGATATGGCAGTACAGTGCAATCTCCAGCAGTCCGGCACGTCCGGTAATCCAGCATTTTTGCATGGCGTACCTACTCCGTTGAAACATTTAGATCTGTATTGTGATTAAAACCGTCCAATGTCTCCTTTGTCGCCCTTCACTTGAATTATTGTTACGACATGTCCTGTGTTCCTTGTGCAGTTGCATATTTTCGTGTGTGTGTGTGTGTGTGTGTGTGTGTGTGTGTGTGTGTGTGTGTGTGTGTGTGTGTGTGTGTGTTTTCTTTTCCAGGGACCTGGACGTGTATCTGTAAGTTTTAAGGCTAATATTTGATAGCCCATATCAATGAAACTGTTATTTCCACAATAACAAAACTTTGGGTATGTACTGATACCATTCCTAACAATATTTGTGCGCGATATGAATAATGTATCTCTCATAGTTCATTAACAATAACATGAAAAGTAACGAACTAAAATTGAAAATTCAGATTTTTGGGTGAAACTGGGGTACAATTTTCTAAGCAAATATTGCATTATCAGCCACAATTCTTTTTTATTCACATTAATAATTCTAATGCCTGCAGTGAAGGCCTAAAATTATACCCAAATAATTATTCTACCTTTTAAAAATGGCTTCTCAAAACAAAGTATTTTTCTCCTATAAAAATTGGAGTTTGGTTGTACCATGCAATTAATGTTTTTGGGGAAATTAATACTTTTTGTAAGTCTTTTCTTTAGCTATCGGTTAGTTAAAGAAGTGTGCTGAGTTTCATTGCTGTAACTCTTACGGTTTTAGAGAAAACTATACCTAAACATTGGAAAATGTAATTTGTAGTAAAACACAAAAGAAACTTTTCAGGCTGTTAAATTCAGCCTTCACTGCTTTAAAATTTTCCAGCTCCATATTTGTACTTGCTTTCCTGGTCGTCTTTCCTTGTCGTTTCACTCTTTCTCTTCAGTCTGGACCGGGCGAGTTGGCCGTGCGCGTAGAGGCGCGCGGCTGTGAGCTTGCATCCGGGAGACAGTAGGTTCGAATCCCACTATCGGCAGCCCTGAAGATGGTTTTCCGTGGTTTCCCATTTTCACACCAGGCAAATGCTGGGGCTGTACCTTAATTAAGGCCACGGCCGCTTCCTTCCAACTCCTAGGCCTTTCCTATCCCATCGTCGCCATAAGACCTGTCTGTGTCGGTGCGACGTAAAGCCCCTAGCAAAAAAAAAAAAATCCTCAGTCTGGCTTCCTTACTCACCTGTTGGGTATCAATTCGGTTTCTAATGTTTGCCGTCTGTCCATAGCGAGTAATCCTGTCTTTATATTTGAACCACTTCTGATCCCAGGCTGGTCCATTACCTTAACCCTACTGGAAGATCCATCATTGAAACAAATGACAGCATCTATCACCCCAATTTTTAGAGTCTGGTAGCCAATAAACACAGTTTTTGAAACACGTTCCCATATACAGTTATTAAAACTCTCGTTGGGGTTTTGTGTCTTGCCGTGTAAACACTATGTAGCCTAAGCACCAAAATATACAAAACACACACTAGGTTTGAAGTACAAGGCTTGCAACAAACTTTTGCTGTGTTATGTGACAAATGACTCATGAATAGCACAATAGAGCATACTGTTAAGAATAACCAACAGAGCAAAACCAAAACTTATCCAAGTAGATAAATTTCGACAAGGCTATTTACTATTAAATGACAGGTGAAGGGAAGTGGCATGTGTGCCGCCATATTTAAAAAACAATTAAAATACGTTTTTGGAGTGTTAACCTATACATGTTATATATTTTTGGTTTCAGGAAAGATCAGTCTATTCAAAGAAATAAAAGTCCAAGATTACACTTCTTGATGAATTTTCACGTCCAGGTCCCCTTTGCTTTGAACACTGCCGGACTCATAGAACCAAAAAACCAAACCCCATGGCGCAACAGCCCCGGAGGGCCATGGCCTACCAAGTGACCGCTGCGCAGCGCGAAGGCCTGCAGATTATGATGTGACGAATCCTCTCTGCCGTTAACATTGTGGGCCGATGACCTAGATGTTAGGCCCCTTTAAACAACAAGCATAATCACCATAATCATCATCATCGTTAATCTTGGCTTTATAGACCGGGGAACTCAGAGAACACATCATAAAATATTTTCGTTAGGTGAAAAGTGTATCCTTAAGAAACAAGATCGAAGTGAGAAATGGAATGATTTAGTGAACCAATATTATACTGTGGTGTCGGACGTGAAACTATTTACGTTAATAAAAAGAACCAAGTGAGAATCGAAACTTTTTAAAGCACTGCTGCTTGTGGAACAGTACACTAAAGACGGGGAATAACCCAAAAGTTGACGAGGCATTCTATGCACGGTTTCTTCATAAATATGTACAAACTTTCAAAAAAAAAAAAAAAAATTATAGCCTATAAATATCAATAATCCAGTAATTCGACTCCTTTCCGCTCGCGATAGGGCTTGATTACTGAGACTGCACTGTACCTTAACGACCACAGCCACCGAGGGAAATGGACGAGTTATGACACGTTGAGGAATGAGAGAGTTGAATTTTAAAGAAGGTTTGGAGCTTTAGGTCGTTATACAGAACTCAAGACACTTTAATATCGCTGAAATCGGACCAGACAAGAAGATCAAACATAGCTTGATATTAGTATTGTCTAATTAATTTCTGAGTCACCAAGTCAAATACAGTACTTTATATGACAATACCATACAGCTTGCGGTTTTCACGAGAAGTCAATAGTGCTGCTATCTACATGACTTGGTGTGACCTACTATTCAAATTGCCACCTGTATGATTATTGGCGCCTGGCGTGTTGTTTATAATGTATCAGTGTTGTTAGTTATATTACAAGAAAATTCTTATGCGCAGAACAAATTACCCAGCAAGATAATGACATGGGGACTAACAAGGCCCGCAAATATTTAAAAAGTCATGACCTCGCACCTGTGTGGAGGTTACCTTCTATGCCCCTTATATTAAGAAATCAATCAAATACTCCACCGAAATCTTAGTGGAACGTAAAGTCTATAATATTAACATATATGGACCTCTAGTACACTCAATCTTGAGCGTCCGCATTATTTAATAGTAGCCTACGGTACCATAAATGTCACAATTGAAAACTTGTGGGCCTGTAGCGTAATGGTTACGTGGTAGTCTTGAAATTATAGGCTATGAGTTTCGAATACAGTCGGCTTCTTTTTGACTGTAAGAAAATAATAATAATAATAATAATAATAATAATAATAATAATAATAATAATAATAATAATAATAATAATAATAATAATAATAATAATAATAATAATTGTACCGGGAGGTACACCTCAACACCGCGCATTTATAAACTACCGCCTAAATGAACTTCCCTATTGGTAAAACAGTGAATCTGAAACTACACCAACTTGGAACTTTAATCAGAAGATGTCACCACTAAAATATAGAGTAATTTTGTTATTGTGCAGTTTCCTAACCTGAGTGAATTTCTGCTTGTTTTGTTTGACATTCATCAAGAAGTCTGGATATTTTTCCCACAGAGGACACCACTAAAAACTATGATCATGCACCCTGGTGCGAGTTCTAAAAAGTTATAATTTAAAGAAGTTTTGTATTTTTAGGTTTTTGTAACCGATTGTTGTTCATTTATTTTTGGGTTGGCAATATTTCCTTTTGATTTCCGCCAGTTTTGAATCTACCCAATCCCTAATTTCTGTCATTAATTTTCCACCTATCACAGGTTTCTTGTTCGATTCTAAGTGTAACTTTTGAATTTATCCAATAAAATTGAGAGGGTAGTTTAATCTTGAATGATCTCGAACCTTCCGTGAGGGTTTATAAACTGTGGCTTTTCTCGTTTCCTGGCCAATTGATCGTCATCTTACTGAGTGTGTGTGTCAAAGCAGGAGGCGGGCGACCTCTTTCATCGGTCAACAGAACATCTACCAGGTAATGGCCACATGACTTCTTTCTTTCTTGCTACTTCCGCAGTTTAACCACCCGAGGGAAAGGTCCGACTCTTTAGTTATGTAACAAGCTTTTCTAAAATGTAAGTAGAGTGAATTACCTTTTCGTGCTCCCCTTCACCTTGGTTTGCGGTGACTACGTTTTTATATTGTTTTTCATTCTGTAATATGGTAAAATTATTTCTATACGAGTCACCTCCGTAGTTTGGGAATAGCCCCTGTTTCATCGGCCTAGAGCCCCTTAGGTTGTTTTAGTGTTCATATCTAGGAGTGCAAGTATACGCCTCCATTCAGTTTGTGTTTCGGGCCATTTACTTAACCTGTTCTTTTCCGCAAAGGCCCTGTAGGTTGGGTACAAGATACCCCTGTTTCAAATTGTAAGTTGGGCCATGGAAGGCCATAGAGTGTACGATTTTTTATATTGCCTCGAGGAGGCTGAAAGGAAATGGAGAGCAGGTTAGCTCTTTCTCAAATTTTGTAATTGTAAAGTGTGCCTCTGGGAGGCTAGACATTGCAAATTTAAGAGCAAGTGCTCTTTGAATTAGGGGATTTCTGCCCTTTACTAAAGTTGTCCTTATTTTAATTGTAAATTTGAGCTGGGAGCTCAAGAATTGTAAAGCGAAGGGCTTGAAGCCCAGGACTTGTCGAATTCACTAATATTGTATTTTCCTTGACTTGTTCCAAAATTGCTAATTGTACTGTTATATTGTTATTTTTTGATTTTTGAAATTCTAAAGAAATATAACCTTTGTTAAAGTTTTAAATTAATTTTGAGACTGTAGTTAGACCCATTCAAGCCCGCACCTTCTTCCACTTTCTGCTCCACGGGTATCCCCGTAATAATAATTGTACCGGGCGGTACACCTCTACTCTGTTTATTTAAAAGATGCGCCAGTTGAAACTCCTCTTCTGGAGGAAGTCTGAACTTTATCTACACTATTAATCTACTAATTTCTCAGAAGATGTCACTACCTGGAAATTTTTGAGTTTGTGAACTGTGTCATTTTTGATGTGTTTTTGTTTCGCTTGAAGTAAGAAGTGTGAACTTTCTCTTCTAGAGGACACTACTGAAGATCAACAATAGTGCGACCTAGTGCGGAGTCAAAGAACTATTTTGTTGGAGAAATTTTTATTTCAAGAGTTTGTTCTTTGTTAAATTTCTTTCTGTCATTGTTTAAGTTGGCTGTATACCCCTCTTTTTCCCCTTATTTTGGATCTAGCCAATCCCGAATTTCTTTAATTAATTTTTCCACCAATAATGTGTTTCTTCTTCCTCTATGTAGGGGGTTTCTTTTCCCTAGCCAATAAAAATTTTGTGGGAGGGTGTTTTCTTTCCCCTAACGCCTAGAATCTTCCGCGAGAGGATATAAACTGCTGATTTTAGGGTCTCGGGGCCACTTCTGTTCCATCTTTCAGTGTATTAAGTACATAGCAGGAGGCGGGAAGCGCCTCTTTCTTCGGCGGCGTCTACAACAAGGTAATGGCCAAGTAATAACTTCTTTCTTTGCTTGCTCAGCAGTTTAACTTTCGGGGCGGGTTCTAGGCCTTCCACCATGTAACCTTCCTTTAAAATGTAAAGACTACTGGTACCTATCCTATCTTCTAAACTACATACTGGGATAGAGAGTGCTAACCCTCTCGAGTTCCCACTCATATTGTTTTGAGGTGAACTTATTTTCTCAAACCCATTCTTCCGTGATGTAATGTAAATTGTTATTTTCTTAAGTCACCTCTGTAGTATGGGATTAGCCCTTGTATTAACGGCCTAGTGCCAAGTAGGTCTTAAACAAAGTGTATCAGGAGTGCGGTTAGCCTCCTCTCAAATTGTTATTTTAGAGGTCAGGTAATCAACCTTCTTTTCATGTAATAGACCTCAGTAGGTTGGGTATTTTACCCCTGTGAATACGTCCTTAGTGGACAGCTTGAAGGTAGAGTTTGGTGTGGCCTTTGAGAGGCTTAAATTTTGAGAGCGGATCGCTCTTTTGAAAATGGAGTGTCATATGCCTCATGGAGGCTTTTCTGTGTAATTCGGAGCCAGGGGCTCCTAGGGATGAATGGGGTTTTCTGCCCCTCTGTTAAAACTTGTGTTTGTGGTAAAACTGAGCTGATCGCTGAAGTCAGGGCGTGAAGCCCAAAACCTGTAAATATTGTAACTCCCCTTGTTTTGCTACATTGTACCTGCCATGTCTGTTATTGCTTTGTTTTTGAAAAGAAAATATAACTTTGTTAAATTTTAAATTAATTTTACATGCACTATAATTTCGTAGCTTGAAACCCATTCACACCCGCACCTTCTTTTACGCATAACTACCGCTAAAACACGGTAACAAGTGGTAGCAGAGCGTGGTTGAATGGGTCTCAATTTAGCCCCTTTTGACGGCTAAACATTGCTTTGATTCGAACTCTAACAATTTTCTCAGTTGCTGGAATTTTTTGAGTTTTTCAAAATTGTTCTGTCATCATGCCCGGCCCTCGCGATGTTCTCCTCCTTAACTATTTGCGCAAAGAGGAGTTGATCTACGAGTTAACTATCAGAAATGTGCAATCTGGAGGCACGGTTGCAATCGACACCAACAAGCTTAGAGAGTCCCTTGATTTGCCCATTTCCATCCCCAATTTGGGAGAGAAAGAAATTGATGATTCTCTTTCCACGATCGTCGAGAATATTACTGGGCTAGCATCTGTAGTCAGCTTTTTTGATGAAAACGATCCGTCTCCTAATCAAATTAAGCGTGTGCAAGGCAGGCTGTATCACTTTGCAAATAGAGTTAATGATCTGTTGTCTCTAAAGGTGAATGACGTTCAGAGGAAGGACGCTAATACGCTCCTTGAAACTATTTCTGAATTGTCTAATAAGGTCACTCAATTGCTAACCGGCGAAGTTCCTCCCAAAACTGATCAACCAGCCACAGTGAACGTAGGTAGTGATGAAGAGCCTCCTCAGGGGGAAGTCAATAGGATAACCGTTGCTGCTCAAACTATCTCTGCCCCATCGAACAACGAATCTGAACGCCGTGCGTCATTGGGTAACATCCGCTCTGAATTAACTTCTTTGCCATTGAAACCTTTAACGACTATGTCACCTGGGTTCAGTAGCTTGCCTCATCCATTGGCAATGTTGCTTAGAGGTATCTCTAAGTTTTCCGTCAACACCACCAGTGATGTAATTTCATTTTTAAGATTTCTAGTGGAATTTCAGGATCATGCTCTTGTTTTTTCTCTTTCGCCATGTCAAATTTTGCAAATTATCTATCCGTATGCTATTGGTATTCTCTCTGATAAAATCGTAAGAGCCATTGCCGAGCAATCATCTATTGAGGATTTCCATGCCCATTTGCTAGCTAACTTCATCCCGGCTAGGGCCAGGTCCTCCCTGATTCAGAAGTACTATTACCGTGTACAGCGCTTGGATGAAAACTTGGCTGATTTCATACAAGATATCAAATTCTACACTAGGGTGTTTGCTCTGCACTTTCCTGAAGATCAGATTGTGCAGGCTATTGTAGAAGGTATTTCGCCATCCTACAGGTCATATTTGTGTTTCGCGGCGTGTCCGCAAACCTTCTCTGAACTTGAAGCATTGGCCGTCTCAGCGGAAGGAGTTAGATACGCCGATTCTTTGCGTGTCGCGAAAGAACCCCCGCCTTCCTTTAGTAACACTCGGCCTCCACCTCGCCGACCAGTCAATCCCCGTAAATGTTATGCTTGCGGGTCGCCTGACCATCTGCGCAACAAGTGTCCACTGATCAAGCCAAGTGGGACTAGGAATGGAGCTGGTTCATCACAAGGCTGCTTTAAATGTGGGGCTTTCTCACATATCGCCAAGAATTGCCCAAACTCAAATAGCACCCCCTCCTGCTCAACTTCTGGTGCAAATTCCACATATGCCAATAAAAAAAAGTGACTAGCGGCTTCGGCTGAGTCGACTAATTCTGCTTTCCAAGGCTCAGCCCCGGGCAAAAAGGTCGAGAATTCAGGGAATGAGCAATCTTCAAATTCTTTTTTTGAATGCCCCAGAGAGTGTCTTAGGATTGCGGCGGATACCCCCGCACCTGTTCCTTTTCTTAAGATTGAGTTAAATAACGAGCCTATAACGGCTCTCTTAGATTCAGGCAGTGTTTGTTCCATTATTTCGGCTGATTGGTATTCTAAATTGAAATCTGTTTGTAAACTCCCTGACTATGACTCATCTCCTGTTAAATATGTTTCGGCTAATTCATCTCCATTAGAAATTCTAGGTTCCTTACATGTCAAAATTCGTGTTTTTAAATTTACATGGAAAATCAAATTGTTTGTGGCCAAGCATTTGTCTTGCCCCATCATACTGGGAGCGGACTTCATGTCGCACACTGGTCTTGTGCTCGATCTTCAGAGTAAGTCGTGCACATTCAAATTTGCCTCTAATTGTAAAATCCCTCTATTAAAGTGTAATTCTGCATCATGTTCATCTATTTCGCCTACCCAGGATGAGATGTTGTTAGACCTTAGACATCTACCTGAGGAGCAGGCTGATAGTATTCGCAAATTGTGTCAGTCGTTTCCCGAGGTGTTCTCTGATACTCTTGGTGTTACTGACCTTATTGAATACAAAATTGAGGTCACGGATTCGATTCCTGTTCGCTTTCCACCTTATAGGCTGTCTCCTCCTAAAATGAAAGCTCTGAAAGAAATCATCGATCAGATGTTGAAGGATGGTATTATTAGGCCCTCTAAGTCAGCGTATTCCTCGCCTATTTTTCTAGTCCCGAAACCCCAAGGAGGCTTCAGGCCTGTCATTGATTACAGGGCTCTCAATCGGAAGGTGGTGTTGCAATCTGTGCCCCTTCCCGACCTTCATTCTTGTTTTTCATGGTTTCGTAAGGCCAAGTTCTTCACCATCTTGGACTTAAATCAGGCCTATAATCAAATTCCCCTTGCCGAAGAGTCTAAACATCTTACAGCGTTTGCCACGGACTGGAATTTATATGAATACAACCGCGTGCCTTTCGGGCTCCCTACGGGAGCAGCTGTACTCACTAGGCTGCTAGATAGGGTCTTCTCCGACATCAAATTCGAGTACTTATATCACTACTTAGATGATGTCGTCGTATTTTCAGAGACTTTTGAAGAACATCTAGATCATCTGCGAGAAGTTCTCGATCGCCTTCGTAAGGCTGGGTTAACTGTTAAGTTGTCCAAGGTTGCCTTTGCTAAGCCCTCTATGTCATTCCTAGGGCATATTGTGTCACCCGATGGAGTAGCAGTCGATCATTCTAGAACACAGGCCATCCGTGATTTTAAACCTCCCAAGGACATTAAAGGTATCGCCAGGTTCATCGGTATGGTGAATTTCTTCAGGAAGTTCATTCCTAATTTTGCTAATAGAGCGGCGCCCCTAAACCTTCTACGTAGGAAAGGCATCAAATTTGAGTGGGGACCTTCTCAACAAGCCGCTTTTGAAGACCTTAAATTAGTTCTCTGTAATGCCCCTGTACTTGCTATGCCTGATTTCTCGAAGAAATTCATCGTCCAAACCGACGCGTCGTCGTCGGCGGTAGCTGCAGTCCTTCTTCAAGAGACTGAACGAGGGAGGCGACCCATCGCCTATGCGTCTAGGACATTGTCAGCTCAAGAAGCAAAGTACTCCATATATGAGCTTGAAGGTTTGGCAGTCTTATTCGCCTTAGAAAAGTTCCGTCTCTATCTGGAACACGTCAAATTCGATCTGGAGACAGATAATCAAGCCTTAAGCTGGGTCTTAGGTAGGCCGCGTCGTACAGGTCGTATAGCCCGTTGGGCCATCCGTATTTCTGCCTTCCAATTCGATGTACGGCATATCAGAGGTACTGAAAATGTTGTGGCTGATGGACTCAGCCGTATGTTTTCTAACGACGTCGAGACCCAGGAACCGGCCGACAGTTCATCACCTCCCGAGTCCATACTATCTGAGGTTAATGCCATCTTAACAGATGCTCCCATGCTTTTTAGGGATATCGAGAAATACCAACGTGAAGATCCGACGCTGGCTCCGATAATGGAAACCCTTTCTGCTGGGGAACATGTTATCCCTTATGTTCTGAGGAATGGTGTTTTATGTTGCCCTTCGAGGCATGATAAGATGATGAAGGTTATCGTTCCAGCGGTTCTTGTGCCTATGATCTTCAAATACTATCATGAGACCCCATTGGGGGGGCACCTGGGTATCTTTAAAACTCGTGAAAAGATTCGTGAAATGTTCATCTGGAAAGGTATGGACGGTGAAATCCGTGAACTTGTAAAAGCTTGTAAATCTTGTTTGCTTAGTAAACCCACCATGTCCACCAAGGTAGGCCTTTTGTCTTCGCATCAAGCGTCGCGCCCCATGGAACGCCTGTATATCGATTATGTAGGACCCTTCCCCCAGTCAAAGGGTAATGCTAATAAGTTCATCTTTGTATGTGTAGATGGTTTTACAAGATTTTCTTGGTTATTTCCGACTAAACTGGCTACCGCTCAGTCTACCATTACCTGCTTAAATTCTATTTTTGCTTCTTTTGGTCCGTGTCAATATATTGTATCTGATAATGCTAAGGCGTTCACATCAAATTTATTTCGTAAATTCTGTTTTGACTTGTCCATCTCTCATGTAACTACTTCTGCTTATTACCCTCAACCATCTCTGGCTGAACGGGTTAACCGTAATCTCAGGTCCGCACTCATTGCCTATCATCATGAAGATCCGTCCAGGTGGGACACGTCCCTGCACTGGATAGCTTTTGCTTTGAATTCGGCGGTTCATGAATCTCACAAGTTTACTCCAGCTTCTTTGATGTTTAAGTTTGTTCCCAACTCGCCGCTCTCTAACCTCTGGTCTCTGAATGACATTCTACCCGAGACAATAGATCCGGACAGCATTAAAAATCTTTGGAAGAAGGCTAAAGCCAATCTTAAAGTGTCTCATGAAAAGGTTAGGGAAAGGTATGATCGTGGACGGAGACCCACCCCTTTGAAGGTAGGCGACCAAGTAATGGTCAAGAATTTTGTTCCCGCGGGCAAGCTTGCCCCCAGATTTCATGGGCCTTGTATCATTCTCGATTTTCTTACGCCAGTTACGTTGTTAGTTAGCAATCCAGCCACCGAGAGGATATTTAGGGTTCACCTGTCACAGGTGAAACCGGTGTAATTTACGTGTTAACTTGCTTCATATTATTTTGAAAGGAATATGAAGGTTATATTTTTTTTTTGATTTTTCAATTTCTAGGCATTCTGCCCCTTCTATAGGATTTTGTTTCTTATGTAAGCATGTTTGTGAAACCTGCCCCGACCCATTAAACTGCCATCCTGTCTTTGCCACGGCCATTACCACGCTCCCGTCTCCTGCTCCACTCTACACAGTGGCTTTATGAATACCATGAATATCTGCACGCCGCTGGCCCCTCAATCTCTCTACAAGCCTGTGCCCTCAAAGAAACATGATGGTCCAACACAATTCTGCCGCCTAGCTTTAATGTTTCAGTGCCCCCGCAGCCACGCAGCGCTGTGTAGCAACTGGGGAGGGGGATGGGCCCCCTCCTCTCCAGCGAAGACGACATGTGCCCGGCGAGCCGGAGCTCTCCTCCCGGCCAAGGCTGATGTGCGGCGCACGACCTGCTACTTGCCCGCAGCCTGTATATGTTCACCGCGGGCGCGGCGTGTTTCAACTCCTCTGCTCCCCTCATAGTGCGGGCGAGCGGTATCTCAGGGTACTTGAGGGGTCCGAGCGGCCTCCTTTGGACGCAAGCTGCAACGGCCGGTCTGGCCACCTCACTTCATCAACATCAACTACATGAACAGTTACTATAAGTAATGATTACACTTGGGAATTCAACAACAATATTTGGTGGACATTGCCAAATTTTTCATCACTTTCAAGTATTAAAAGTTTATCTTCAAAAATTCAACTTCTACAAACTGAAGGACTTTGCTTCACCTGCAACAACAAATTGTGAAACTGAATCACACAACATTCTGAAAATCTTGTAATCTATTTTCATATTCACCTTATAACTTGGAACTTGTTTCATGATTTCATGTGTCACCCCTGGAGGAACTTTTGGGGGGGGAGGTCTGTACCGGGCGGTACACCTCTACTCTGTTTATTTAAAAGATGCTCCAGTTGAAACTCCTCTTCTGGAGGAAGTCTGAACTTTATCTACACTATTAATCTACTAATTTCTCAGAAGATGTCACTACCTGGGAATTTTTGAGTTTGTGAACTGTGTCATTTTTGATGTGTTTTTGTTTCGCTTGAAGTAAGAAGTGTGAACTTTCTCTTCTAGAGGACACTACTGAAGATCAACAATAGTGCGACCTAGTGCGGAGTCAAAGAACTATTTTGTTGGAGAAATTTTTATTTCAAGAGTTTGTTCTTTGTTAAATTTCTTTCTGTCATTGTTTAAGTTGGCTGTATACCCCTCTTTTTCCCCTTATTTTGGATCTAGCCAATCCCGAATTTCTTTAATTAATTTTTCCACCAATAATGTGTTTCTTCTTCCTCTATGTAGGGGGTTTCTTTTCCCTAGCCAATAAAAATTTTGTGGGAGGGTGTTTTCTTTCCCCTAACGCCTAGAATCTTCCGCGAGAGGATATAAACTGCTGATTTTAGGGTCTCGGGGCCACTTCTGTTCCATCTTTCAGTGTATTAAGTACATAGCAGGAGGCGGGAAGCGCCTCTTTCTTCGGCGGCGTCTACAACAAGGTAATGGCCAAGTAATAACTTCTTTCTTTGCTTGCTCAGCAGTTTAACTTTCGGGGCGGGTTCTAGGCCTTCCACCATGTAACCTTCCTTTAAAATGTAAAGACTACTGGTACCTATCCTATCTTCTAAACTACATACTGGGATAGAGAGTGCTAACCCTCTCGAGTTCCCACTCATATTGTTTTGAGGTGAACTTATTTTCTCAAACCCATTCTTCCGTGATGTAATGTAAATTGTTATTTTCTTAAGTCACCTCTGTAGTATGGGATTAGCCCTTGTATTAACGGCCTAGTGCCAAGTAGGTCTTAAACAAAGTGTATCAGGAGTGCGGTTAGCCTCCTCTCAAATTGTTATTTTAGAGGTCAGGTAATCAACCTTCTTTTCATGTAATAGACCTCAGTAGGTTGGGTATTTTACCCCTGTGAATACGTCCTTAGTGGACAGCTTGAAGGTAGAGTTTGGTGTGGCCTTTGAGAGGCTTAAATTTTGAGAGCGGATCGCTCTTTTGAAAATGGAGTGTCATATGCCTCATGGAGGCTTTTCTGTGTAATTCGGAGCCAGGGGCTCCTAGGGATGAATGGGGTTTTCTGCCCCTCTGTTAAAACTTGTGTTTGTGGTAAAACTGAGCTGATCGCTGAAGTCAGGGCGTGAAGCCCAAAACCTGTAAATATTGTAACTCCCCTTGTTTTGCTACATTGTACCTGCCATGTCTGTTATTGCTTTGTTTTTGAAAAGAAAATATAACTTTGTTAAATTTTAAATTAATTTTACATGCACTATAATTTCGTAGCTTGAAACCCATTCACACCCGCACCTTCTTTTACGCATAACTACCGCTAAAACACGGTAACAATAATAATAATAATAATAATAATAATAATAATAATAATAATAATAATAATAATAATAATTTTACATTTCTTTACGTCTCACTAACTACTTTTACCGTTTTCGGAAACACCGAGGTGCCGGAATTTAGTCCCGCAGGAATCCTTTTACGTGCCAGTAAATCTACCTACACGAGCCTGACGTATTTGAGCACCTTCATGTATCACCGGACTGAGCCAGGATCGAATCTGCCAAATTGGGATCAGAAGGCCAACGCCTCAACCGTCTGAGCCACTCAGCCCGCCGTAATAAAATTATTTTGGTGTACTATTGGCATAGGTCTGAGCACCAGTCCAACTAATTTAATACGTATGTATGATCATTCTTCAGGCATACATTTCTGAAAGAGACTTTAGGAAATTCTGAATACTTCTTCCTTGACAGGTACATCGTAGTTCACTCACGTAACGCCAATATGTATTATGTATATATAGATTATGTATTTCTGTATTCAGAGGTGAAACAGAAAATTCTAAGTACAGCAAAAGCGAGATAGCAGCGAGAGGTGAGTTCCTCTGTAGAGTCCGGGAAGATCGGCCGTAGCGAATAATAATAACAATTATTCCGTATGGCAAAACAAGGATACATTATAAATACATATTTCTTAAATAAGTATGTAATTTACAAGTCAGCATTCAAAACTTAATGTCCAAACTATTCAGCCTGCCCACTGCTTCTTTAGAGGCACTATGTAATTCATAATAATCTATTTCGCGAAATCTTAATCAATCATACATGTTCAAAAAAGGCTTTCACAGCCGCAGATCTTAAAATCACAGGAATAGAACCAGCTTTTGGGTGGTTAGGCCGTGTGCATTATGCAGAGTTTCGTCCAGACGTGCCATTTGGACTCATCAGCTGGAATGGCACGCCCCTCCAGGACTCTGCTTAGCAGTGGCAGACCAAACTGTGTGGTCCCGCCGTGTTAGCAAATCAAGTTTGCTAACCTGGTAAAGGAGAAATGACTTCTCCGTTTAAAAAATGCTCCCCCATTGGAGATACAATATCAAAAAAGGCTTTCACAGCCGCAGATCTTAAAATCACAGGAATAGAACCAGCTTTTGGGTGGTTAGGCCGTGTTCATTATGCAGAGTTTCGTCCAGACGTGCCATTTGGACTCATCAGCTGGAATGGCACGCCCCTCCAGGACTCTGCTTAGCAGTGGCAGACCAAACTGTGTGGTCCCGCCGTGTTAGCAAATCAAGTTTGCTAACCTGGTAAAGGAGAAATGACTTCTCCGTTGTATCTCCAATGGGGGAGCATTTTTTAAACGGAGAAGTCATTTCTCCTTTACCAGGTTAGCAAACTTGATTTGCTAACACGGCGGGACCACACAGTTTGGTCTGCCACTGCTAAGCAGAGTCTTGGAGGGGCGTGCCATTCCAGCTGATGAGTCCAAATGGCACGTCTGGACGAAACTCTGCATAATGCACACGGCCTAACCACCCAAAAGCTGGTTCTATTCCTGTGATTTTAAGATCTGCGGCTGTGAAAGCCCTTTTTGATATTGTATCTCCAATGGGGGAGCATTTTTTAAACGGAGAAGTCATTTCTCCTTTACCAGGTTAGCAAACTTGATTTGCTAACACGGCGGGACCACACAGTTTGGTCTGCCACTGCTAAGCAGAGTCCTGGAGGGGCGTGCCATTCCAGCTGATGAGTCCAAATGGCACGTCTGGACGAAACTCTGCATAATGCACACGGTCTAACCACCCAAAAGCTGGTTCTATTCCTGTGATTTTAAGATCTGCGGCTGTGAAAGCCTTTTTTGATATTGTATCTCCAATGGGGGAGCATTTTTTAAACGGAGAAGTCATTTCTCCTTTACCAGGTTAGCAAACTTGATTTGCTAACACGGCGGGACCACACAGTTTGGTCTGCCACTGCTAAGCAGAGTCCTGGAGGGGCGTGCCATTCCAGCTGATGAGTCCAAATGGCACGTCTGGACGAAACTCTGCATAATGCACACGGCCTAACCATCCAAAAGCTGGTTCTATTCCTGTGATTTTAAGATCTGCGGCTGTGAAAGCCTTTTTTGATATTGTATCTCCAATGGGGGAGCATTTTTTAAACGGAGAAGTCATTTCTCCTTTACCAGGTTAGCAAACTTGATTTGCTAACACGGCGGGACCACACAGTTTGGTCTGCCACTGCTAAGCAGAGTCCTGGAGGGGCGTGCCATTCCAGCTGATGAGTCCAAATGGCACGTCTGGACGAAACTCTGCATAATGCACACGGCCTAACCACCCAAAAGCTGGTTCTATTCCTGTGATTTTAATCGTACATGTTGTTATGTTATCTGCCCCCTCCGGCGCTTTGGCTGAATTGTTAGCGCTTCGTCGTCCTTCTCTTTCTTTTGATGATACCTTCATTCTTCGAAGTGTCCAGATCTCTTCCATTTTCCTTCTGATTAATGATAATAGAGGATGGTTAGCCAGTTGTACTTCCTCTTAAAACAATAATCACGACCACCGCATGGTCAGCGTACTGGCCTTCTGTTCAGAGGACCCTGGTACGATCCCCGGCTGAATCGGAGATTTTAATGGCGCCTGTTCATTCCAGTAGATAGGGGGCTGTGGGTTTGTGTTCGTATTCATATGCATCTCCAAATACATACAACACATTACACAATAAACAACAACAGAAACACGCAATAGTGAATATATCCCTCCACACAGGGTTGGTGTTAGGAAAGGCATCCGGTCACAAAACTAGGTTAAATCCATAAGAAAGTGCTGCCCCAGGTAACTGGGAAAAGGCCAGAAAGAAGAGGAGAGAGTAGTTGTCAAATATTCCACCCAGATGCTGGGTGGATACTCAAACAACTTCTGCTTTTAATTTTTAAGACATAGTGAAAGACACGGCTAGCATAATGCTCGTTTGGAGGTTTATGAGGGAGGCATTTCATATTTTAAAATGTCATTCTTAATTATTATGATTGTTCAATTATGTTAACAAAAATAATTCCGATGAGTGGAGACGCGTTCTTCTCAACTGGAGCATAGACAAGTATGCACTTCCTGGGTATGTCTCACCTACAAGCTAGGTGTCAGCACCGTCGCTGTTCGCGCTCCACTCAATGCTGTTGAGATAGAGCTGTCCGGTATTGGTGTACTAAAGTATTTGAGTAGGTATAACTTGTCTTCTGACAACCTCTGTACGGGAAATTACTCACCTCTGGAGCCCAGCTCACATTACGGTAACCACGCATTCAGAAGATGAATAACAATAACTGAGACTTGCAAGCCCCAAAATAATATTCTTACACATGAAATGATACGCCATCCGTAAAGATGCCATTTTAAATACACTTCTTTGTCATTTCAAACAAAGTTATGGAACTTCAGGCCGTAGATCCATGTTCGTAGAGACATTCAGGTCTTAAGGGGGGAAACCCAGCTTAACACGGCGAAAATAGGCCAATATGCATTCGATTGTTATATATGCTACAAACGTTGTTGACAAATGCTGCACATATCCCAGTATTGGAATGCTTAAGAGCAATCAGAAGCGACTTCAATAATGTCGAAATTCTAATTATAACATTTTAAAATAAAATGTTCAAAATTTCCCGCCTTTTTAACAATATATCACGATTTCCTTCATAACTCTCTTACTGATTCACGGATAATTATGATGTTTTCAGAGTTTGCTCCCATAATGTTGTACTACAGTCTGTACCTCATTCAGATCAATAGGATTTAAATTCGATTTTATATAACATTTTTACTTAAAAAGCTATTAATATTTTCTGGTGCTCGGAATAAAAACGCGACAAAAAATCCAAATCACAGTCTATGTTAATGACTGAGGTTCATTTTGTAGCTGGAGTTTTGATACACACTTTAACAAAGGAAAAGTACGAAAATTCTTATAAACTTGGAATTTATAAGGGAAACAGCGATATAATGTTAAAAAGGCGGGAAATTTTGAATATTTTATTTTAAAATATTAAAATTATTAAAATTCTGACATTACTGAAGTTGCTTCTGGTTGCCAGGAAGCATACCAATACTGGTATATGTGCAGCAATTGTCAATATTGCATATTTAACAATCGAATGAATATTAACCTATTTTTTTCCTTTGTTAAGCTGGGTCTCCCCCTCAATAGCCTTCCGAGAGGATTTTTTAGCATTACTCGTTTTCAAACTTACAAAGTTCGTCTGCCTATTATTTTGCGGTAATAATGACGAAAGTAAGCCTACGTGGCACAGACGGCAGCGCATTGGCCTCTCACCGCTGGGGATACCGTGGTTCAAATCACGGTCACTCCATGTGAGATTTGTGCTGGACAAAGCGGAGGCGGGACAGGTTTTTCTCCGGGTACTCCGGTTTTCCCTGTCATCTTTCATTCCAGCAACACTCTTCATTATCATTTCATAGCATCTATCAGGCATTAATAAATCACTTTGGGAGTGGCGACCCCATCGTACTAATAGCCTATATCTGCTTCATTCATTATATCCTTGACCCAGTCAATGACTGGAAAACAGGTTGTAGGTTTTCATTTTCATTTTCAATGACGAAGGAAACGATAAAGGATAATATAAGTCGCATATGATTACGTAGAGAGGCTACCAATAAGGACACATGGAAAGTGATCCCTTGTGCTGTCCTCTTCTAATATTTAATACGCGAATTTTAGCCGTTCTAAACCATCAATGTAACATGAAAAGGTCTGCGCGCAGATTTAGTCCGCCTTGTTGGCGCAGTAATGGAAGCACATGGAAGAAGGAAGGGTCTACTCTACCGTAAATCCCCTCTCGGCTTTTGTTAATCGTTGCATAATGCTCGCATATAGACTCCTTGATTTAATTTCATATAAGACATCAAGACAGGTAGCGAAAATGTTCATCAAAAGGCTTATCTTTCACCTAATTATTCACAGTGTACGCAGATCAATGGGAAATGTTTGGCATCAGTATTGGTCACTAAGTGTCATCCTAAAAATGATCTGATGATGATGATGCTTGTTGTTTAAAGGAGCCTTACATCTAGGTCATCGGCCCCTAATGGTACGAAATGTAATGACAATTTAAAAGTCAAAAATGCATCCACTGACTAGAATTTAAAACGTGACGATGAAGAATGAAAGGATAAATATGAATTTAAAATAATCAGCGGAGCCAATTCATAATACTGAAAGTTAAAAAGAATAGAGGATGGTGATGATCAATGATTATGAACTTAAAACAATCAGTGGATCCGACCCGCACATTCCCAGAAACTATATTGAAAAATTAGTACCGGCATAACTGACCAAGGCACTGCTTACAAAGCACAATTCTGGATCGATGATTCTTGTTGTCCAAAGGGGTCCAAAATCCAGGTCAACGACCCCTCATAATAGTACTTATCGCTGGTAAAATAGAACCATGGTATTTCTCAAGTTGCGGTACTAATCAAGAGTAGCGTAGACTCACCAGTGGTGGCGCGTGACTTTTACAGTAGGGAAGCACACATCGTAAGCTAAGAAGATATATACAGTAAAATATAACTCATATTGTCTTGTGCTATTTGAATGTTAATTCCATCCACCTCTCCTTCTTGACGAATTCTTCTATGACAAGGCTGTAGAATTCTTCTTCATTCTTTGGTAACTTCAGTTTTAGTAACGTCTTCTCAATCGACAGCAAAGACAAGATCGAGAGTCTTTGTTGTCCCTGTGTGTTTCTGCAGTAGGTGTGGATTTTCCGAAGTGCCGAAAACGAACGTTCGGCACTAGCACTGGACACTGGGATAGTTGAAATCAAAGCACATAACTTAAACAGTTCAGAAAATACAGAAGATGACAGTCCACTACTTTTTGAATAAAACTAAAGTTTTAGAACTCCCGTCGTAAGATACTCATCGGAGGAATGAGCTACGCTGAGCTCGCTTCTGAGACGGGCGAAGTCGAAATGCTGACCGTAACTTTGTTTCAAAGAACAGAATGCTGCTTCAGGAAAACTTTTCTTCGTGTTCTTTTTATTAACTAACTGTAAAACATGTTAATTTCTTGAGTGCTTACAACTGAACTTCTAGCTGGGTATATATATTGTCATATCTCGCAATATATGCGAAGATAGTGTGAATTCATGTCGCAGGTTTCATTTTGACGTTGCCTCTTCTTTCGCAGCTCATAGCTCTCTTGACATTTGTTCCATACTCTTTCAAATTCATTTCTTTTTCCTTGAATCATACTTTTTGTTTCCTCTACTTTGGCAATACAGAAATTTACATCCAGTGCTTTCGTTTAAAGAATTTCAAAGAGAGAATCGGTTAAGCAAAACATCTCGCTGGAAACTAATAAAATAAAATTGAACGGAATTCTGAGAGAATTGTTAAAACCTCGAGCTTTGTAATACGTTTGACTATCCCATTGCTCTGGATTATCAAGGATATTCTCGAACAACAACAGAACTAACTCTTCTTTTTGTTCACGAACTGTTTCAACAAATCTTCCGTTGTAATTCCGTCGTGTTGGACACATTTTAGGAAATCGTCTCTTGAATTCTTTAATACAACAGTTCTCTTCGACGAATTAGAAAATAAAGAGGCCAAGCTACTCAGAGGCCTAAAGAATATTTTACATTTCTTTATATTAGAAGTTGTCTGTGTAAGGACAAGGTTCAGTCTGTGAGCAAAACAATGTATGAATATAGCGTCGGAATATTTGTCTTTCACTCTTTTCTGTAAACAACTGAGGTCTCCTGTCATCACTGCGGCTCCATTGCATCATTGAGCGACTAGTTTAGAGCCACGGTTGAACTCGTCCATTATGTGGAACACGTGATCTGCAAGAGCAGGATCTCTGCGATCGGCGCTTACGTCGGTAAATCCAAGAAATCGCTCCTGTACTTCTCCATCAGCAGACGTGTACCCAACAACAGTTGAAAGTTGGGGATGGGCAGAAATATCAGTAGTTTCATCAATAATAATCGCCACGAATTGTGACTATGATATTTCTTTCTTTACTTTGGTCAATAACACATTGGCTACTCCGTCACTTAAATCATTTTGTATTTTATGGGAAAGACCAGTCCTTGAACACTGTTACTTTCTGCAAATGATTTGCCAGTGTGCCGCCGTACTTGCTCAGCAGCGTTATGAGTTCTGCGTAATTTCCACGATTTAAGGAATTTTCATCTTCTGCATGCACTCTGAAAGGAAGTTCTAGTCTTGCAAGATACATTACAACGTCAATCAGTTGTTGGATCACCTTTCTATTCTGTTTTACCAACGCGTTATGTTTTATTGTCTCCATTTTACGCTGATGATCGAGTTGCAAATCTATTCTGGTCGTTCGGAAAGTTGTTAACAGAATTTCAAGTCGTATATGTGTTTGTGATTGCTGATGACGCTGGGATGCTTTAATCAAGTTATTCATGTCATCGAAGCCTACACTATTGCACACACCCTTTTCATTTGAAAATAGAACGCAAAGCCAACAGTAGAATGTTGATGTTATACAGATCTGAAGTCACATTAGATTATACTATGGAATACCTTAAGGATCTCACCAGAAACAGAGCAGAACTTGATTTTCCTTGATATTTCACTAACTCCAACACATTCTTCACACTTAAAAATATTTAGGCATCAGTTTAGAGATTCTTCTCTTTCACTCAAAACAATAGCTTCGCAATGTAAGTTTTGCTGAATAATGCTGTACGAATCTCAACCAAGGTTTAGTGAGTGATTTCATTTTTCAGATGGTTGCAGCATATCTTGTTACTCGAACAATAGGATTGCATGTGTAACGCTCAAACATTCATGTTCAGTCTTTTAGTGCACAGGTATATCATCCCGACAAACGGTTAACTGAAGTTACATGAGCCTACGTTAGCGTACAACACGGTTTCTTTAGTGACTGAGCACTAAATGGATCCAATATAGTCGCGGGGAATGAAGTAAGGAGCGCTCGAAGGACGTGCCATAGGCTGTGAGAACACCGTAGCGCTCCGGTAGGAACGAATTCTTCTAGTTGGATCTGAGCCGCACGCCGTGATTTCGATCATGAAGACCCCTTAGCTGGGAACCCACACGAACGGCAAACTTTGGTGGGGGGGATGTGATTTGAATGAGAAGATGCACCGAACATTTGTCACAGGTTGACAAACTTCTCTTTTCCAGGGCTGGAGTCAACTGAATTTTAATCAATTAATCCGCCACTAAGCTAAATTCTATAGATCTGATATCACAAGTAGTTAAGATGATAATTATAGAGTAACATGAGCTGATAAAACTATTTACTTGTGCTAAGCAGAGATATATGTGCATTAACGTGAGCAGCCGTTAGCATATGGCGAGCTCTCACAAAGGAAGAGGGTTTGTTTGTCCGTACTTTGCCTTGGAGCCCGAGACCTGGTGAGACTCTAAAGGCATAGTAGACAAGGTAAGCGCTTTCCTATTGCATTTTGAACGACGGCAGTGAGGTGTCGTGACCGCGAGCCGATAATTCAATGACTTTGTGAAGTTTCTGTTAGACTTGAACAAAAATCGTTGTGATTTACCTCATAAGAGCCAGTGACGGTCTGCACTTATAAGTAATATCCGGCGCGTACGCGAAGTGTCAAATTAACGTGTGTGATTCATTAATATATAACCGCTGATAAGGACAGATAGCAACCGGGCTCAGTTCCCTTAATTTAGTGGCGCGTAGATCGGACTCAAATCTAAGCGGCGGCTATAGTTAATTATTAGCCAATACTAAGATTGCGATCGTGCATCCGCGCACACTAAGCTGAGAAGTAGATGGTTTTAATTTAATTCAACAGTTTCAGATACAGCCCCACATCAAGGAGACAGCAGCCATGAACTATCCAGGAGTCGACAAGAGGACCTTGATCGCTGTGCTGTGTGACGTGCTGAGCCCGCATGACATAGCGGGGTGTGATTCGCCGCTGATGGAGAGGTTGTCCCCAAGTTATGTCCTTCTGTTCTTTAAGCGTGTGAAGTGATAGCTAGATTCACTAGTATAGGCTATTTTAAATAAGTAAATTACTCTATAAATGCAAGCCAGAGTGGAATTTGTATTGCTCATTTCAGTAAATTTAAATACGTTCAGGGCTGCTTGCATGCCTAGTCCCCGAGCTGTGTGTTGTAAATATTTGGTTATATAGGTTAGATATAGGTGTGTGTTATTGTTATTTGTATTTTATTGCGGTCCTAAAATGTCTTTCTTCAGGTTGCCAAAAATGTGAAAATCACAAGGTTTAAGATCAGGGCCGTACAGGGAATGTTGAAGTGTTTGCCAACCAAATCGCTGTAGCGTAGCCTTCGCCAGATTGGAAGTATAGAGCGAGCATTATCATGCAACAGGATGACTCCGTCCGACAGCATTCCAGGGCATTTAGACTTTTTGGCGCATTGCAGTTTCTGCCAAGTATCTTCATAGCGCTGCGCATTGATTGTGGTTCTACGCTCGAGGAAATCGACAAGCAGAGGGCCCCTGCAGTCAAAGAAGGCCATCAAGACTTTACCGGAACTTGCGGAACAGCTTTGTATTTCTTCAGCGGGGGAGAATTGAGATGTTTATATTGTTGGCTTTGCCGTTTGCTCTCGGGCTCGAAATGGTGGCACCATGTTTCATCCTCTGTTACATTACGGGACAGAAACGCACACTCTTCTTCGTGGTACCGCTGCAGATGACTCAGACATGACGCCATTCTGTCAGTCTTTTGTATCTCCATCACTTGATGCGGAACCCACTGCACGCAAATTTTGCGGAAATGCAAGTGATATTTGATAATGGTATGAACGGGGCCATGGCGAATGCCTACCTCAACACGAATATTTTCCTCCGTGATTCGACGGTTTTCTCGGATAAGGTCATCAATCCGCCCTATCACATCAGGCGTAATGGCTATATGGGCCTGTCCTGGGTGCACATCATCTTGCAGTGACGTGCGCCCTCCTCAGAATCCCCTATGCCACTCCGCACTCTCGTCATAGACATGCAGTGTTCGCCATTCACAGCAGATATGCCATGATGAGTTTCACGTACTCCAGCACCCTTTGCCTCCAGAAAACAAACCACACTTCTCTGCTCTTCTTTGCTTGACTCCATTTCTACAGCTCGAAGAACACACTAGAACAGTCCGCACACCAACAAAGAGGTAACCCAACAAATGCGTACACCTGTGAGTTGTCACTATGCAGTTCGCTACCATAGTGATGGCAGCATCGATACGCAACACCAGTGTAGCCACATTTCGTGCCGAATTTGTATTATGCTGGCTGGTCCTTTTTAATTCGACTGCCCCTTATATGTTGAAAGCCAGGATAAATCGCCTTTATATCTATCAATATGCCAATTTCGACAGTAAAAACTATGACAGGGGTCCCTTTAGAACAAAGTCACAGAATTATTGAAGCATAAATACGCTGATACTCAATGGTAAATACCGAAATTTCGACGTATCCAGATATGTAATCCCTGCTGTAACGAATTGTAATAGTGTGTGTGTGTGTTTGTTTGTTTGTTTGTTTGTTTGTTTGTTTGTTTGTTTGTTTGTTTGTTTGTTTGTTTGTTTGTTTGTTTGTTTGTCGAACCCTTGTCCCGTTCTCTACGGGGTCGGGTATGAGGTGAAATGAATCTGGCGTGGCGGGTTTTCATGACCGGGTGCCCTTCCTGACGTCAATCTCATCAGAGGACTTGATGAAATGGAATGATATGATATATGATAGTGAGAAGGGAGAGAGTGAAACTATGTGCCGGCACTTAGCCAACTCCTGTCGAATGGCTCTGCTCAAGGGGTCTGCTCAAGGCTTAACGTCCCTATCCAACGGAAGAATCACCATCAACAGCGCCATATGCCATCTCTCCATACGAGGTCCAGCTCTATGGCTAAATGGTTAGCGTGCTGGCCTTTGGTCGCAGAGGTCCCGAGTTCGATTCCCGACAGGGTCAGAAATTTTAACGATAATTGTTTAATTTCGCTAGCACGGGAGCTGGCTGTATGTGACATCAAGACCTGCATCTGGCGAGCCGAACTTACCCTTGGACACTCCCAGCACCAAAAGCCATACGCCATTTCATTTTTCACTCAATACGAGCACAGCGGAGAGGATTGAAATTTAAATCCAGGCCTTTGGCAGGCAATCTGGTGATTAGTAATTGTATACCACCACCTCCCCTACCCTGCCGGCCAGCATTCTGATGGTGAAACTGTTTTCGACCAACGGGACTCGAACCGGCTAACCACGGTGTCACACCGTTTAGACTCAAACATCTTAACGATCATGGCCACCAGGCGATCTACGAATTGTAATTGTGTGACGAAACTTAATTGTTACGAATTATAATTCTGTACACATTGTGCAGTAAATGTAACAAATAAATTGTGGCGTGTTCCCTGGATCTCCTTTCGAAAATGTACAATAATATTAGCTGACAGCTGAGGGGAAGTGGCAGAGGTGCCACCATAAGTAAATAGTCATTTAAGCAATTTTGTTCAGAAGCATACTGTACGCATGTTATAGGCTATATTGACACCTACCATAGTCTTTATCCCCGGCTTTTTCAGACAGATCGGTTCTACAAAACAAACAAACCCCATAGCACAACAGCCCTAATGAGGCTTGGCCTACCAAGTTCTGCTGCTCATCACGAAGGCCTGCAGTTTTTGAGATGAGGCGTGGTCAGCGCGACGAATCTCCTCGACCATTATTCTTGGCTTTCTAGGCCGAGGCCGTTATCTCATTGTCAGCTAGCTCCTCAATTGTAATCACTTAGGTTGAATGGAACTCGAACCAGCCCTCATATCCAAGTAAGATTCCTTGATCTAGCCGGGAATATAACTCGGGGCCTCTAGGTAAGAGACAAGGCCGTTAACCCTAGACCATGGGGCCGGCAGATCGCGTCTACACCCATTTTTAACTTTTTTGTAATTACATTCCGTATTTTCTTTTATCAGCTAGAAAAATGTCAATCCCGAAACACAGTCCAATGTGCAGAGGCACCGACTAATTGCGTTCTAAGCTGTAAAAAAGAACACGGTACTATCGATCCTTGGCGTTATCTCTCATTTATAAAGCGGCTCTGCGGCACCCGCTCCCTGTCTGGCAGAGATGGAGAGGCCAGTAACGATCTCAGTGGAAAGGATAACCTGTAGTTAATAATGTAAGTAGCGCGTCTCATGGATGCGCTCTTATTGACTGCCTTCTTTGACACCAAGGAAAGAATAAACACACACAATGTATCTCGACCAACGGCTCACGATTTGTGGAGTAGAGTTATTTGCGACAAAAGAAAAGCCGATTATCTCAAGGGGAAAGTGTATAAATCCATGGTTAGACCTGTTGCACTCTGTGGTTCAGAATGCTGGCTAGCTTCAATATATTTTCGTGTGGCTATTTCTAGCCGAGTGCAGCCCTTGTAAGGCAGACCCTCGGATGAGGGTGGGCGGTATCTGTCATTTGTAGGTAACTGCTTGTTACTGTTGTGGAGGATAGTGTTATGAGTGGTGTGTGAGTTGCAGGGATGTTGGGGACAGCACAAACACCCAGCCCCCGGGCCATTGGAATTAATCAATTAAGGTTAAAATACCCAACTCGGCCGGGAATCGAACCCGGAACCCTCTGAACCGTACCCTGATCATTCAGCCAACGAGTCGGACTGCCAGCCTCAATAATACTTGAGCACGCCCTCCATGTAATGGACATACTCCGTTCGTCGTTAGGACATGTGAAACTTGACCAGCTCAGAAATGACCATAAACAAAGGATGGGAGTCGCACCGATTCCCGACAAGAAGCGAGAAGCTCGACTCAGATGGTATGGACATGTCATAGGAACAGACCAATTGCCCACTATAACCGAGGAGCAAACCAACCACGCCGCCGTCTCAAGAAACGGTGGCTTGATCATCTGGAGGAAGACATGAAGATCGTGAGTGTCAAATCTAATGATGGCCTTAACAGGAAAATGAAGACAGTTAAAATCCCGGCCAGGACGAGAACTGAACCAAAAACCCTCTGAACTGAGGGCCACTACGCTGACCATTCAGCCAAGGATTCGGGCTACGGATGTAACCACTGCAACGATGTAAATCAATCCACTTTTCGAAGCATGAACGTCCAGTAATTTCCACCTAAAATAAAATACCACATCTGTCCTCACATGGCCTGTACGGAAATGGCTTGGCTTTGCTTTGGACAGCTTCACATAATAATGAGTCCATGCACCTGCAGCATAAAATTATTTATGATTCACCTAGAGGATGGAAATGTGAAACACGTTCAAGTTATAAACTCAGACATGCTTAAAATGATCAAGGAAACACTTAACTGGATTGGCTACGCTTCAGCTGTTAACTCGAGCTGCGTATTCAATTCCCGCGTGAGATGATGTCTCTCAGTGCAGAATCGGGACATAGCGAACGCTACTACAATCTTGTTACATGAAGTCTTTCGCTCTATCTTCAATTCCACACTGTTTGCGTAACTTACTCACGTTTAGTTGAATTTCTTCAACCCTCTGCATCGATTATTACCAATTAGAATTGTGATCGCAGGTAAGAAAACAATTTCCATAAGAAGGGGAATGTTACAAGTTCAGTTTTCAATCTGCTAAAGAGCATCTGTTGTTTTTAATAATATGCTTATTTGTATTATGTAGGTATGGCTGATAAAGAATAACTTATTGCATGGGAGAATGTAATAATAGTACCGTGATATCTTACGTCGACCAGAATATTAAACTTATTTTTGGAAATCGACGGAGTGCTAGGGGCTTGCTCCACCTCTTTAATAATAAATTATTAATTATAATAATAATAATGAAATAATGAATAATTTATTATTATTATTATTATTATTATTATTATTATTATTATATTTGTTTGCCATTTCTATTCGTTTTACGATGCGCTGACACAGACAGGTCTCATGGCGTCGATGGATGGGAAAGAGGTAGGACTGAAGGAAGCGACCGTGGCCTTAATTAAGATATAGCCCCAGCATTTTTCTGGTGTGAAAATGGCACACCATGGAAAACCATCTTCAGGTCTGCTGTCATTGGAGCAAATATACTATCTCTCGTCCGGCTCCATGGCTAAATGGTTAGCGTGCTGGCCTTTGACCACAGGAGTCCCAGGTTCGATTCCAGGTGGGGTCGGGAATTTTAACCATGATTGGTTAATTTTGCTCGCATGGGGGCTGGGTGTATGTGTCGTCTTCATCATCATTTCATCCTCATCATGACGCGCAGGTCGCCTACGGGTGTCAAATCAAAAGACCTTCACCTGGCGAGCCGAACGTGTCCTTGGACACTCCCGACACTAAAAGCCATACGCCATTTCATTCCTATCTCTCGAATGTAAGCTGAAGTTTCGCAACCCAAACCGCGTCAGTATATTATAATATGAACTGTACCCGCCCGATCGTCTTGACGTTTCCATCAGAATGAAGGCACAGTTACACTAAGGTGAATATTCCAAAAGAAAATGTTAGTTTTGAATTGCAAACTGTAGAGGCTAAAGGCAACATGGTTATCACTCGCCATTCTTTGCACTTCACTGCCCTAAACATTGTAACGTAAGGTAATGGTACACACAAAGGATACGTATCTTCTTCGCTGCTGACATACTCTTTTTCTTTACTTTTGCTATTTGCTTTAGGTCTCTTTTTGTTTTTTTGTTTTTTTTTGTTTTTTGCTAGTTGCTTTACGTCGCACCGACACAGATAGGTCTTATGGCGACGATGGGACAAGGAAGGGCTAGGAGTGGGAAGGAAGCGGCCGTGGCCTTAATTAAGGTACAGCCCCAGCATTTGCCTGGTGTGAAAATGGGAAACCACGGAAAACCATGCTTTAGGTCTCAGCCGCACAAATAGGTCTAATGGCGACGATGGGTTAGGGAAGGTCTATGAGTAAGAAGGAAGCGACCGTGGTTTTAATTAAGGTACAACCTGATGCAAAAATGGAACCACGGTAAAACATCTTCAGGACCACCGACAGTGTGGTCCGACCCACTATCTCCCGCATGCATGCTGATAGCTATGTGACCTAAGTCGCACATCACATTTATCGTACTGCTACCGTGAGCACAAGGAAGAATGATTTACTGCTACTAACACGAAGTATGCGACGTACAGATAGCGGGATGAGAAGCAGCTCGACATGAGGTCACGTCGTGTAACTTTCTGAGTCTGACCCTGTGACTTGTTGACAATCATCGCGAAGCATGGGCTGACGAGGAACTGCAAAAGTAAACTGGTGAGCATCTTGTGTTATTGGCATATGTGTGTAAGTGTGTGCTGCTGTAATTACTTGGTGTAAGGCTACGGTAGGTGCTTTGCTACTCGAAATGAGGTACTACCAAAGAATTTCCCTGGAATACAGGGTGAACTGATGTAGGCGTCCAGACTTCAACAGTAGGCCTCCGAACAGTACGTTGAATACAGTCGTTAACAAAAGAAGTTAGGGAAAATACTCGGTAGTTTATCGGTTGTAACAAATCAGCACCACGCGCACCCACTGCTGGGCAATGTCCGCTAGGACTTAGATTATAAAACATTCCGTTAATATCACCATTAATGACACGATAATTAGCTTTTGGGCTTTTGTCGTGTTAACAAAAAACAATGTGAAATTATTTACGTTTTGCAGAGAACTTTGCTCTGAATCTACAGAAGAAAATCTCATCTGTTCACGACGATACAGAAGTATTTTCAAAATTTATGCCTCATTAACCGTTTCGGATTCTCATTTTCTCCTAGTTGCTGCGTAGTTTGGGCTTCTTCACTGATTAAATTGGTCACCCATTCTCCAATAGGTTTTCTCAAATGCCATTCTTTTTTTTAATGTTGAGTCCCTAACCTTTTGCTATTTTCGGTCTTTTCTAAAAACTATTCTTTCTTATTGTTTTACTTTAATTTTCCCGTTGGCCAGTAACGTAATTTGAGATTAACTCTTGTATTCTAGGGAGGAAGTCCCAGTTAGGATTTATTTGTTGGAACTCATCTTGTTGTTCCCTGTTACGAAACTGAGAGTTTACTAATTGAAACTACTTCACCGTACGCGTATGTATCTGGATAGAAAGTTCTACCGTGAAAAATGGGGCTCCTGAGCCCAGTCCGTGCTCAAGCTTTACCCTTGCCAGACCTTTTATTGCTCTGTGAACTTCAGTTTAACATATTCATTTGATTAGTTTCAAAGCAAGTTCCTTAATTGTTATTGGCTTAATATTCTATTGTTGTTATTGTGAAGCTCACTTTATTTATTTTTATTCTATTTACATTCTTAATTGTTTGTTATTATTTTATATTTCATTAACTGATTAATTAATTTGAGAACAATGAGAGAGTGAACATACTGATGAAATGAATTGGCGTATGGCTTTTAGTGCCGGGAGTGTCCGAGGACATGTTCGGCTCGCCAGGTGCAGATCTTTCTATTTGACGCCCGTAGGCGATCTGCGCGTCGTGATGAGGATGAATGATGATGAAGACGACACATACACCCAGCCCCCGTGCCAGGGAAATTAACCAATTATGGTTAAAATTCCCGACCTGCCGGAAATCGAACTCGCGACCCCTGTGTCCAAAGGTTAGCACGTTAACCATTTAGCCATTGAGCCGGACAACACACTGATAAATACATATTAACAGAAATGAAAAGTTCTTTTCACAGCTCCCTTGTACAGCCCTAAGGCCTTGATGTTTCCTTAACACTACCCTCTGCTGTAACAAATTATTATTATTATTATTATTATTATTATTATTATTATTATTATTATTATTATTATTATTATTATTATTACTAGCGAATGTACCCGTGCTTCGCTACGGTATTCTACATTGTATTCGAATATCGAAGTAAATAGTGTACATGCAGTAAATAAGATTGTTTTAAAATTGCATGTCTCTTAGCGTTATCCGACAAAGAGCATGGGGAGGTCCCCGTACGTTGTTTCCAATGTAAAGTGTTTGTTACGGATTTGTGATATAACGGCAGGCTCACTTGCCTACTGCCATTCACAATCGAGTTGGAAAGTTTACATTATAATTGCAGGCCCCATTGCCTACTACGCGGACAGAATCGATTTGGGAAGTTTCCGTTAAAATGGCAGCCCCCCTTTCCTACTTCCAGACAGATTACAGTTGAGGAGTGTCTATTATAATGGCAGGCAATTACCCTACTATCACTCGAAATTGAGTTGTGCAGTTATCATTATAATGCCAGGCCCATTTTCCTACTGCCAGCCAGCTTACTGCCAGTCACACCAAGCTGGTGAGGTTCCATCAAAATAACAGGCCACTATGCCTAATGCCAGTCACATATTAGATGAGGACATTTGTTTATAATGGCGGGCACCCTTGCCTACTGCCAAACACAATCGGGTAGGGGAGTTTTAAATAAAACTGCATGCTCACTTGCCTTCTGCAAGTCAAATCGAGAAGGGAACTATTCATTACAATTGTAGGCCTTCCTTACACAGGAGTTGGAGAAGGAACCCTTTCCTACTGCCAGTCAAAGTCGGTGTGGGGAGTACTGATTACAATAGCAGACCCACCCTTTCTCGATCGCTAAAAATCGACATCAGTGAATATATATAGATCGACATACGAAAGTATATGCGTGTTTACAATATTGAAGACCTTCATTTACAGATTAACTGCTACTAAACGTACGTCATATCGACAAAGGATTATACCATAAGACACGCCGCATGTAGTGGCCTAAATGGCTGGTCCTATGATATGTCATCTATTCTTGGGTCAGATTGAGTTAGAAACGTGGAACAGGGTAAAGATTTTGTAAGATTATCTCACATTACATTACTTTTCGGATAATTATGTGACAGCTACATACATAGCATTTGGCTCACATATGGCTACTGAGTGGGCCAAGAGTTTGATGATTCTGTATTTGATATAAGTAAATGAAAGAATGAATTATGCATGTGAAAATTCCAAATTGACATAACATCGATTAATAGAGAAAAATCAAACGTAAAAGGGATAGAGATACGGCAAAAAGTCATAAGACCAAGGTTGTAGATCATTCCAAATTGAACGGAGATTGTGCAATCCGTTATGTGATAGGAATTTCCGAAGGTCTGAACCATCATTAAAATTGCCTGCATATTTCGATATTCTTCGGGGATAAAAAGTGAAAAATTTAATGATCTAGGATGTTTTCCGTTCGTTACAGGCTAAAACGTATAATTTTGTCAAATTTCAATTATCTTCTTTTTCTTCTGGCAGATTATGCCGCAATCTGGATTTTGGGCGAGGCGGGTAAAAATTAGGACTTCCAGGTAACTAAACCAAAAATTATGGAGATGGTCATTATTACCCCTTAAACGGAAAGCTGTACGAAAATTTCGCCAAAATAGTCAGTGTAGAGGCACACAGTCGTTACGATTTGATTTATATAGGCCTAGATAAGGAATCTGCTCCATGTAAAACACCCTTTGGGCTATGTCCGCTGGACTTAACATGCAAAAGTGACCATTCATGATATCTCCCTTATTAATCCTCCTGACGAAAAAATGCACATGAAAAAAAGGGTTTAGAGGTGGAATTCTATCACGTTTGGTCGATTTCGTCAGGTTGGTCTTGTTCTGTATATATTGTGGAAGAGTAAAATAACCATTTCGGTTCCCTATAAACCACCAGTCCATGCCGGAACATGAAATGTTATTTAAGTTTAAAACCTACCTTTGGACAGGTGGATGCTAAATACAAAGTTTGGTTCGAATGTCTTCAGTAGTTTTCAAGTTGTAAGGAATACGCTTTACACGCACCCGCTCCTGAGTTAAGTCCGATGGGACTTGTACAGAAAAACGGTCCGTTAATGATATCTCCCTTATTAATCCTCGTATCGAAATGATGCACATGAGGAAAAAAATTAGAAATTAATTTCTACCAAGGTAGGTAGATTTCCATTAAGTTTGGTTGTGTATATTTTGTGGAAGTGCAAAATCACTGTTTCGGTTTCGTATAAACCCCCAGTCAGTTCAGGGATTTAGAAACAATATTTGCCCAAAACCTATCAAGGACAGGTGTATTCTAAATGTGAGTCTTGGTGGAAATACATCCAGTAGTTTGTAGCACTCGAGTACATACGGCGTAATTAAGGAAGAAAATAATACAGTTAAGAAAGTTGAAAGTAATAGAAAATGGATTATAACTGAGGACAGCCGGATAACGACAAATATGTAAATGCCAAGTGAATGTATTGGAAAATCAAATGCCCCTCAATAAATTATGCTAGTGTGAGTTATGGATATAATAAAGCGGTAACAGAGGAGAAATTTAGGTCCAGTGATTCTTAGGTAAACAAATAATAAGAAGATGACTAATGGTGTTATTACTTAATCTATTCGAGGGCGGTTATAACATCCAACGATATTCCGCCAATATCCCGCAGATAGGCCGATTGACGCCTCTCTTGCCTTCTACCCAAGGAACAAACACGAATTTAAAAGCATGATGAGGAAAATGGCAATACGTTACTTCCCTGCTGGCATGCAGTCAGAGACGTTGCCATGGTAACTTGTAGGTTCGTTGTCGGTCTGTCGGTCACTCAATGCAGAGCATGATACCAGCGGAAAATTGTAAATTTCTCCGTCATGTGAAGAGTAAGGTAAATTATGAACATAACGAAAGTTGTTTATAATGAAGAGACGTTTCACGTACGGTAAACGAAGTTTACAGAAAATCAATAGTATAAGAGAAAATGGAGGAAAACCATTCGGGTTTTCCTATAAACCCCCCGTCTATTCAAGGATTTTAAAATAATATGCATATCAAAACCTTCCCCGGGATGAGTATACTCTAAATATGAAGTTTGGTTGAGATCTATCCAGCCGTTTCGAAGTGATGGTGGAAAAACCATTCAGGTTTTCCTGTAAACCCCCCGTCTGTTCAAAGATTTTAAAATGATATGCATATCGAAACCTTTCCCGGGATGAGTGTACTCCAAATATGAAGTTTGGTTGTGATCTATCCAGCCGTTTCGACGTGATGGTGGAAAAACCATTCTGGTTTTCTTATAAACCCCCCGTGTATTCAAAGATTTTAAAATGATATGCATATCGAAACCTTCCCCGGGATGAGTATACTCTAAATATAAAGTTTGGTTGAGATCTATCCAGCCGTTTCGACGTGATGGTGGAACAGACAAACAGACAAACAGACAGACAAACAGACAAATAGACAAACAGACAAACAAACAGACACGAAACGTAAAAACCACCGATTCGGTCTTGAGTTGACCTAAAACGGATAAATATCTGAAAAATTGGCAAAACAGAAGAAATTACAGACAGCGGACCCCCTAAATTTTATTTATATAGATTATTATTATTATTATTATTATTATTATTATTATTATTATTATTATTATTATTATTATTATTATTATTATTATTAGTAATTCCTAAACGTTATCCTCCTATCGTGCCAGTAGATTTTGTGAGTAGTCTGTATTTCATACCAGCATAAATATTTTCTTTGTTGTAATTATCTGTTCCTGGTACGATTTAGTCTATATAATTGTATCGGTGTCGCTGCTGAACAGCACACGGCACTTTACCATTTCAAATGAAAGCGAATTCCACCTAACAAGTGAATCCAATAATGTTAAGAGGAAAAACGTGTTGTAATACATATGTAACGCGCGGCTCCGACTACAGTGTTACCATGATGAACTTCCCTGTAGAGTCGAGATCTCCAGATGGCCTACCGTAAAAAGACGAAAAGTTATTTTGCCGTACAGTTAAACCATGACGAATAGAAGAACCAAATGTGATGACTCATCGAGTTCAAGCGCGCCCCACCAGGCAGCGCTAGAGTGTGGTAGGTCCACAGTACCGATCAGCTGATCTTAGGAATGGTGACACAAGAAACGTATTACTCCGTCACTGCCTTGTTTTAAAAAATAAGAGATCACAATTAAAATACCACGGCAGAGAACAATGGAAAAATATCATACACGGAAATAAGAGCTACGACCTTCATCGCATGTTCCGAAAAGCACAAGTTACTCGAGTGTACAGATACAAAACAAACTCCCATGAACTATTTAAAGGTAATACTCTACTTACCAACTCAGTTTGTCGGTTACTGGACTTTCGAAAGCTTGCGTAAAGATTTGGCGGATGTTCGAGATTATAAATCTCGCCGGATTTCTTTCATTCTGAAGAAAAATCGGCACTTCAGATAATGATAAACAAGTCTGGGAATTATATCCATAACATGTTGAAGAGTCGATACAGTCAAAAAATATTTCGCCCCACATCGATTTTGAGTTCAGTTTTTCACGAATTACTTTCTCGGCCTGGAAAAGAATGTCACATATACACTGACTTAGCAAATGTCATGGGATAGTCACCTAATAGCGTGTGGGGCCTCCTCTGGTCCTGCCAACTGCAGTGAAACGCCATGGAAGTGAGTCGACAAGTCCCTGGTAGTCCTCTGGACGCAGCTGACATCAAATCGTTGCAGAGCGGCCACCAATGCTGGTCTGTTCGTGGTTGCAGGATCCATGGCACGGAGCCTGCGTTCCAGGACATCCCAGATATGCTCGATAGGGTTCATATCGGGGCTCCTAGGTGGCCATGGCAGTCGTTGGACCTCCGCTGCATGTTCCTGGAACCCTTCCCGGGCGACGTGGGAGCGATGTGGCGGCGCGATATCATCTTGAAATACCGCAGAACCGTCTGGGCGCTGGAAGGCCAAAAATGGGTGGAGATGGTCTCCGAGCAGCTCAACATACCACGTACCATTCAAAGTATCTTCCAGAACAAGTAGGAAAATGCACCCCAGACCATAACAGAGACACCAGCGCCCTGGACCACACCTTCGAGGCAGGCGGATCCATCGCTTCATGTGGTCTGCGCCATACACGGTGCCTCCCATCGGCATGGTGCAGTTGAAATCGTGATTCGTCCGACCATATCAGGTTACGCCATTGTTCCAGTGTCCATTCCTGGTGACTGGCGACAAATGCGCGTCGTTGTGCCCGATGACGTTGGGTTAACAGTGGCACCCGTGTGCGGCGCCAGCTCCCATACCCCATAGAACCCATTTTCCTACGGATTGTCCACTGGGAGACGTGTCTAGCACGGCCTGTGTTGAATTGAGCCGTGATTTGTTGCACGGTTGCCCGTCTGTCACTATTGACAATCCGTCTCAGATGTCGCCGGTCACGGTCATCGAGGGTGGCTGGACGGCCGGTCGTTCGTCTGTTGTGGACCGTGACACCCGCATTCAACCATTCACGATATACCCTGGACACGGTTGATTGTGTGAAGCCGAATTCCCGAAATCGCACTTCCCATCCGTCGGGCACCGACCACCATACGCCGTTCAAATGGTGTCAGCTCACGACGACGTTCCATGTTACACCTGCCACATGCACAGCCATTGCTCACAAGGTCTCCTATACAACTGCCGCTGGCACAGCGGGCGTGTGATGCGCAGACAACACACCTGCGCATCAGTAATCCGCTATCCCGTGATATTTGCTCAGTCAGTGTAGTTTTCGAAGGGCGTGTTAAAAACACTTCATTATTGCTTGAACCGTAGTCTGTTATTTCGGAGAGAAATGAAAATGTACTTCGATTATTGTCACGTAGAGAATGGGCACAGGCCGTACACTTAATATAGAAGAGTGATTAACAACGTACCCAGCCAAGGTCTGCAGAAATTGCTGAATGGTATGGACGGAGTTTTGGGTAAGGGGTACAAGGTTTAAAAAAAAGTCCAAAACAAAAGTAATGGAGTGCAATCGTACCTAGTCAGGTGATGTAAGTAATATTTGATTAGGAAATGAAGCCTTAAAGGAAGTAGATGAATATTGTTACTGGTCGTAAAATAATAACTAACGAATGCAGAAGTAAGGACGAAATAACATGCAGACTAGCACGAGGAAGGAAGAGCTGTGTTACGAAAAGAATATTACTCACTTCGAACACTGATATAGGTATTAGAAAAAGATTACTGTTTAAAGGGGCCTATCAGCTAGGTCATCGGCCCCTAATGGTACAGATTGCAACGAAATGCAAGTTAAAATTAAAACTTCAAAATGTATTGACTAGAATCTAAAACGAATGGTGATGAGAAGGTCTTTCCGGCATCAGAAAGCACACTATAATAATAACCCAAATTTTGACCTTTTAATTCTCCATTCGCTGATGCACTCCCGTCTTCAATCTCCTTTCTTCTTTTCCTAGGTGTCTAGATTCTTTTTTCCTGTTGGGAGTTTCACGGGACTTGAAAGGTATTTCGGCAAATTAGGGAAAATGTGAGACACTGCTCCTGGATGTAATTTCCATCACACACGAGACATAATCATTTTTTCACCGTTCACTATCAAATTATCAGAGAAATGAACTTGACGAATTCTACCATTACGCGTTAACACGGTATCCTTTCGTGGAATAGTTCTGGCCCATTTTTCAAATTTATTTATATCCTTCGGGGGTGAAGAGAATCTTAATACCATTAACTACTCTACCATAGCCTGACTTACAGCCAGGCACAAAACAATGCAGCATGTTGAACTATTAATTTAATCAAACCACATAACACACATGCTTTAAGTGTACAACACACAATGAACTGAGTTTAGGAACTGAAAGCAAAGAAAATTCATTTTATTGACTTGAAATATCTCACCCAATAACGTCTCCCGCACTTTCCTACACATGGCTTGCCGGTACTACTGGAGCACGTGTTGGACACCGTCGCTTGCAGTGCTTACAGTGGCGGGTCAACAAACTACCATGCTATAACGGTTCAGTCAACACACTTGTTATTCTATTCGTCATGGTTAAACTCATACTGGGTATGTTTCCTCAGCGTATTACCAGTTATTTCTGACCGAGCGACTTGCCCGGGCCATTAGGGGCGCGCAGCTGTGAGCTTGCATTCTAGATACAGTGGATTAGAACCCCACTCTCAGTAGCCCTGAATATGGTTTTCCGTGGTTTCCCATTTTCACATGAAGCCACGACAGCTTCCTCCTCACTCCTAGCCCTTTCCTATCCCATCGTCGCCATAAATGATATCTGTGTCGGTGCGACGTAAACGACGTAAAGCTACTTATTAAAACAGAATTGTTCTCTTACACCTGATTTTGTCCAAAAGCAATTTACTGAGTTTCCGTTCGGGCAAGTTGAACACACAAAAATGTGTGTGTGTGTGGGGGGGGGGGAGTGGGTATCGCGCTGGGCTCTTTCCTTTTAGAACGTCGCGCGGCGCAAGTTTCACCTCGGGTTTTGTTAGACAGTCAGTTCAATAATATTTGATTAGGGGCCAGTGATAACTACGGTAAGGGATGAATGATACGTAGTGGAAAATTGTCATGTCAATTAAATAAAAACAAATTAACTGATTTTTATCTTCACCACTCTTACTTTCTTTATTCTGAAGTAACTTATCTGGCAGCTTGCCGGTGACAACATGGATGGCTAATTATATAGGCCGATTAAATAATCATGTATCAATACATTTGGTAATTTACAACGTTTCGCGCACCATATAACTTCTGTTCTAATTGTCCTAACAAAAACCAAACCCCATGGCACTACAGCCCTTGAAGGACCTTGGCCTACAAGCGACCGCTACTCAGCCCGAAGGCCTGCAGATTACGAGATGTCGTGTGGTCAGCACGACGAGTCCTCTCGGCCGTTATTCTTGGCTTCCTAGACCGGGGCCGCTACCTCACCGTCAATAGCTCCTCAATTCTAATCACGTAGGCTGAGTGGACCTCAAACCAGCCCTCAGGTCCAGGTAAAAAACCCTGACCTGGCCGGGAATCGAACCCTGGGCCTTCCTAATTGTCCTAAGCCTACAAATATGGTCCTTCATGCGATACATCATAAGTCGTTACATTCAGAAGTCGAGGAAGAGGCCAAAAAGATAGCTAATTGTCCATACCTTCATAACAGTGAGAAAACTGATTGTAGAGAAAAAGCATTAATAAAACGATTATCTTATTCCTTCAGCAACACTTACGATACGATCTGGTCAAAATTATTTTTAATTCAAGAGAAACTTACGCTAAAATTCTACGAGGTCAACAAACTTTTCAGTGGTTCTTTTGGCTGCTCAAGTTCAGGTAGCTTTACTTTTCCGCCCGCGCAGCACATTCCCGGGGTTACTCCCGTAAATTGCATTGCTGTGCAGTGCGTAAAAAATTCGTCCATTTTTCCGATTTCAACGAATTTACATGAAGTAGTGTATTGAAAATCCGGTTAGTATGTTTAACGGTTATGTGCCATGTATAATGCCTACACGAATAAGCCAGCTTGGGGAGAGGTTGAACAGTCGACTAGGAAATCCCTGTTACATAACCAGGACATATCAATCCGTGTAAAGTAAAAGGTAGATCGCAGAAGAATATTGTGTAAATCGGGGAATTGATGATAGGAATACATTATCTGCAGCTGTCGTGGAGCCTTTTCCCAAAACTGTAAGATCCTTCAAAAATAGACTCAAACATTCTATAAACGGTGTGTAATGTTCTTTGTGATAGTGTCATAATTTAATGGAACGCTCAACCCACTGTAAATTGTAGTATTAAGTCACCTGAATTATTTAAGGTATGTATGCATTTGTATATGAACGTACTGTACTTACTAAGTGGACCACTCGATCTACTGTAATTCATTGTGTAAAATTTTGAAATACTTAAGCGGGGAGACCTAGCTTAACACGGGGAAAATAGGCCAATATTCATTTGATTGTTATATATGCTACAAAAGTTGTTGACAGATGCTGCACATATCCCAGTATTGGCATAATTCAGAGCAATCAGAAGCAACTTCATTAACCCTAGAACACTAACCCTATTTTGCCACACATTATTACTAACCCTTCGTAAATTTGACTACTCCAATTTTTTAATTGCTATATTTTCTACGTAACAGCTTATATTTGGCAAAATTTTGGTTATTTAGAGTTCCTATAGTGTCGTAAACTTAACATGAATCAAAATAGGCGGATATTAAATAATTTTATGCGATTATTTATTAAATATAGAAAACATGACACACACAATATTAAATGAACACGTTTTATAAGAAATGAATTTTATAACACAACATATTCAAATAAACCCTTAAAATTAAGAATGTGGGTTATTTACATCGCAAAGAAACCAAAACCACCAAGAAAATAAATAAGTATCAATGTAAAAAAAGGCATGAAGACACATACTTATCAGTTCACACTATCACTAACCGTTCGTCAATATGACGACACCCACCAAATTATTACAAGAATGAGCAAAGATATCAACAATCGCACTTGCCACAGTCAATAACTGCTCGAAAAAATCAGCTACACAAAATGGCGGCAGGCACGCATGCGCGGAAGGCAATAAACTATACCGTTCTGCTACCTACCGTCGTAAAATTTACGAAGGGTTAGTGTTCTAGGGTTAATGTCACAATTCTAATTATAACATTTTAAAATAACATGTTCAAAATTCCCCGCCTTTTTAACAACATATCACGGTTTCCTTCATATCTCTCTTACTGTTTCACGGATAATTATGATTTTTTCTGAGTTTCCCCCCATAGTGTTGTACTACAGTCTGTACCTCATTCAGATCAATAATATTTAAATTAGATTTTATACAACATATCCATCTCTTGGCACAGGCCAGAGCAAAGTGTAGCTTCCACTGACGTCCCAGTCTCATCCATGGCTGTGACAATATGGAAGCTGCTGGGGTATGGGTGGTGCTGAGTAATGACACTGGGAGCACAAATAGTGTCTGAGTGTTATGAAAGGTGTTGCTCATAGGGTCAGTTGTGCTGCAGTGGCACATTCTGGCCCAGTGAGGAAAGCAATGGCAAACTACCTCACTTCTCATCTTGCCTAGTACGCCTCATTTAGGCTCTGCCATTGGTTTTTGCAGTTTCCCTATAACTGCATAGCATTTGGTGGTGCTATTTGAGGATCCAACCAGCCTCTGGGCTGATGACCTGACAGACAGACACATTTATTTACAAAACTATTAATATTTTCTGGTGCTCGGAATAAAAACCCGACAAAAAATCCAAATCACAGTCTATGTTAATGACTGAGGATCATTTTTCAGCTGGAGGTTTGATACACACTTTAAAAAAGGAAAAGTACAAACATTCTTATAAACTTGGAATTTATAAGGAAAACAGTGATATATTGTTAAAAAGGCGGGAAATTTCGAACATTTTATTTTAAAATATTAAAATTATGAAAATTATGACATAATTGAATTTGCTTCTGGTTGCCAGGAAGCATGCCAATACTGGGATATGTGCAGCAATTGTCAACAACAATTGTAGCATATTTAACAATCGAATGAATATTAACCTTCTTTTTTCCTTTGTTAAGCTGGGTCTCCCCCCTTAAGGTACGTGTGAATTTGTATATGACGTGTTGTAATGTTAACCTAGTAGTAAGCTCAATCTGTAGTTTTGTAACGCGTAGTGTTAAGCACTGTACATAATTAAGTTCGTGTGAATTTGTATATGATTATGCTGGATTTAGAATATTAAACTATTAGTATTTCTTGTAATAATTTCTTTCCATGGAATTGCTTTTTTGTACTCTTGTTTTTGTAATTGTTGTTGTTGCTAGGTAACTATGTTTTTACTTTATTATCACACAAGCACGTGCCCGTAGCTTTGCCCGCGTTTATTAATTGAACCGTTAGATGTTTCTAAAGTATTTATTTAAAAGGAAATTAAAACATTACATTTTTAACTCACATCGTTTTGACTTAAATTGCATGAAATACGTTGTTTTATTTTTATTACCTATTGTTACTTTCAATGCTTAAGATACCGGGTTGATGGATGGTACAAATAATATTAAAACCATGTAAAAGACCATGTCATATGATACAAAATATACTGTTTCCTTATAGAGCCTCGGAATAAACTATATTAATATCCTTCTATTTGGAGGTTTGCCTTTCGAACTCTTGAACAGTCCACGTACAGTTGACAATGGCAAAAGCACCGTTTTCGAAGATGGAGTCCTACAACTTTAAGCGATTGTCCTATGTCAAAATTTCAGATCTCTGTGTGCCGTAGATTTGACTGGGCTTCGCACACATACACCCAAACACTTCCGAATATTACGCGGGCTGATGGCTCCTCGTGTCGCGGACCGAAAATGGCTTCCTACTCAATGGACTTACAGACCGAGGAATACTACTTCGCCCGCGGCATGCTCAGTCTTGATGGTGGCTTCAATAATATTCGTCATCAGTTCAGAGCCGTGTTCATTGCAGAGCATCAACAGCGTCATATGCCCTCACACCATATAAGACCAAAAACGGTTTCCTACGCCCTGGACGTAAAATGGCTCCTTGAATATTGTGTTCTCTACCTATCTTATGTACGTTGCCTAGCGACAGCGTCTCGATGCATTTAATCTTGGTGACAGCACGTTGGATTGTCATATCCCAATGAACGTTTTCCGATTGTTTTTCGTTCATAACTCACCAACGAAAGCGAAAATGAAAATTTCGGCTCCGAGGTGCATTCGGACCCCTTTCCATCTACCTGTGTTCAAAATTTCAGATATCTGAGTGCTGTAGATTTTGCTGGTCACCGCGCATAGACAGACAAACACTTCCTTTTATAATTATAGACTACTGTAAGTGACCATTGCCAGCGGGGTACTTCCCAATTGCGATGTATTTTTTTAATATTAAATTCTAATCGCGATATGTGTAAGTAATCTGCAGTTGTTGGGATTTCCAATATTTTATGTGTAGCATGATAATAATATTAAAATAATGATGATGATGCTTGTTGTTTTAAGGGGCCTAACATTTAGGTCATCGGCCCCTAATATTAAAATAATAATCAAGGACGTAACATCAGACGAAGTAAATTAAAGCTCTAATACATCTCGTGGACCACATTGTGTGTTTTATTTTTCAGGCACTGTCTTCATATGACTTTTATGTTTGTTGCATATGCATTTTTAACTTATTTTGTGAGTGCCTGATATTAACCGTTATTATTTCTTCATCACCGTGCACGAAGAGCCAGCGTTGAATATTTATTTTTGTTCCCGTATTATTGTTTACTTTTTCAGGTTATCTGACAGTGTTGTTATATATTTGGACATCCTCCTCTCAAGTTTAGCTAGTTTGTTTCGGCACTAATATTCATTACTTGAAATAATGATGTTAAATACATCTTCTTGAGCAGTGGAATCTTTTTTTCCAGAGGAAAGTAAAGAAGTAGGATTACCGCTAATGAATATCGGACTACGAAAATTGAATTGCACGACAGCATTTATTTTCTAACTTAACTTTGTTATGGTTCAAACTCATTTGTAGGATTGTTTTGTCTGGTTCGATAACGTTTGTTTTGTTTTTCAGAATATTCATTGATGTTAACGGGCTGTGGAATTCATACATGTGCAGACATCATTGTTATAACATTTACGAACTCATCCATTATCGACTGTAACCGCAAGCAATTGATCTATATTAACAATACCCTTTGTTCTACGTTTATGTTAATTCAATTTCCATCCGTGTTAATGGTTACCTCGCGCCTCATTCTATATTCGATCTGATTTAATAAAATAATTTAAAGTGTTTTAATATCTTCCCAAGCAAGCCAATGATTTTATTATGTTGCTTACCCTAAACCAGCAGTGACGCCAGTAACGCATCCGATAACCCGTTTGACCACAAAAACTTTGATGTATGCAGACATTCCGATTTTTTACACTTGGAACGCAACACGAAGGAATTTTGAAAGAAGAAAGAGAGGCAATGCAGTAGTTGGACAACCTGGAGTATTTTCGTCAAGTGCTTTAGGAAGAAAATACACTGTTCATCCGAACGCTGAATGCTTTTATTTATGGTTGCTTCTAATTACCATTCGTGGTCCAGCATCATTTGTACATTTACGGATGCAAGCTCACGGCTGCGTGACCCTAACCGCATGGCCAACTCGCCAGGTATGTAAGTATGTATGTATGTATGTATGTATGTATGTATGTATGTATTATTATTATTATTATTATTATTATTATTATTATTATTATTATTATTATTATTATTATTATTATTATTTACATCGTTATGCCCTACTCAGGAGCACGGTTGAACTTGCTTAGCTGATGTGTTGGCCTTCTTTTCCTCCCAAAATCTCTTCATCCTCTCGCTGAGCTTCTTCCTTCGTTCTTCTGTCGAAGTTCTCTGGTGTTGGGTTTGTCTTCAAAGTGGTGATTGTCGATTTTGGTTCTGAATTTACATCTGTCCTGTACAATGTCTTCTGAGATGTTGATTTCCTGGAGATCTGTTTCATTTTCACGAAGCCAGCTGTTCTTGGTTTTAGACGAAAGGGCCAGGTTGAAAATTCTGTTAGTTAACCTGTTGATGTTCATTCTGATAATGTGTCCATAAAATTTCAATCGTCTTTTCCGAAAAGTGTGAGAATTTTTTTCAGAATGACAATATATCTCCTGGGATGATGTTTTTCTCCATATTCCATCTATACAAACTGGGCCAAAAAATTTTCGTAAAATTTTCCTTTCTTGTTTCTCAATGTCTTTGGTTAAAGATCCACCACCAATGATTAAGGTTTCTGAGGCATATAACGCTTCAGATTTGATCACTGAATTATAGTGTCTAAGTTTTGCATTCCGAGATATTGATTTTTATTATACCTGTTCCAAGTGATCCTGTATGCTTTCTGTAATTTGGAAATTCTTTCTTTATTTGCTTCGCGGTTTAAACCAGAGGGCTGAATAATTTCTCCCAAATATTTAAATTGGTTCACTTGAACAATTTTTCCAAATTTAGTTATCATAGGTTGTCCATCTAAGTATCGTGAGGCTCCTTCCATGTACTGAGTTTTCTCATATGAAATTTGAAGTCCCGTTTTGATGGCAATTTCATGCAGTTTTTCAATGGAATGAATTGCTTCATGCCTATTATTGGAAAGGATTGCTATGTCATCAGCAAAGGCCAGACATTGCACGTGAATTCTGTCTTTACGTAGTCTTCCAAGGGTTATTCCTTTAGTTTCCTTTTCCCAGGTCCTTATTACTTTCTCAAGTACCAAGTTAAACAGTAACGGCGAAAAACCATCCCCTTGACGGACCCCGGTGTTAACAGGAAAAGGCTCAGATATTTCGCCTAGGAATTTAACTTTTGAAGTTGTGCCAGTTAATGTTTGTTTGATTAATTCTCTTGTTTATTATTATTATTATTATTATTATTATTATTATTATTATTATTATTATTATTATTATTGTACCGGGCGGTACACCTCTACGCCGCACATTTAAATCTTGCGCCAATAAAACCACCTCTACAGGAGAAGCATTGAACTCGAAACTAGACCTACTTAAACTTTTACTCAGAAGATGTCACCACCTTAATTTTGCGATTGTGAAGTTTCCAGTACTGTATAAAATTCTACGCGTTTTGTTTACCATTTATCAAGAAGTTTAGACTTTCTGCAACAGATGTCACTACAAAAACTATGATCATGCACCCTGGTGCGAAGTGAAGGAACTTTATTTGAAGAAATATTGTATTCATAAGTATGTTCTTTACTAAATTATGTTCATTCATTTTTGGGTTGGCAATATTGATCTTTCCTTTCTGCCAGTTTTGAATTCAGCCAATCCCTAATTTCTTTAATTAATTTTCGGCCTATCACAGGCTTTTTCTTCGATTTGGTGTGTAACTTTACGCTAGCCATTAAAAGTAAGAGGGTATGGCTTGATTATTCATGAAAGATCTCGAACTTTCCCCGAGGGTTTATAAACTGCGGATTTTCACGGCTCTTGGCCATTTGATCAACATCTGAGTGTGTGTATGTGAAGCAGGGGGCGGGAGATGCCTCTTTCATCAGGCAGCAGTTCTTCAGTAAGGTAATGGCCGTTTAACATCCTTATTTCTTGCTAGCTCAGCAGTTCAACCCAAGGGATAGGTCCTAAACTTTAATATGTAACCTTCTTCTCTAAAATGTAAATTCTGGCGGCTATTGTGAAAATTTCATAAAATCTGCAACTGTAATTCGGGGAAAGAGAGTGATTTACCCTCTCGAGCTCCCCTTCGTATTGGTTTGAGGTGACTACGTTTTGTAACTGGTTTTCTTCCTTTCTGTAATGCCTTAAATTATTATTATACGAGTCACCTCCATAGTTCGGGAATAGCCCCTGTTTCACCAGCGTAGTGCCTTTTAGGTTTTAAGAAGTCACATCGAGGAGTGCAAGCATTTGCCTCTTTTCTTTTGTGTTCGGGCCATTTATTGAACTGTTATTTCTTTTACACGAAGGCCCTGTAGGTTGTAAGTTGTAAGTTGTGCCTTGATGGCAAGTAATTGTAAGGTTCTGATATTGCCTTGAATAGGCTTGAAGAACTGAGAGCGTGTCAGCTCTTTTCTAGTGTTGTAAAAGTGCCTCTGCGAGGCTTGATGTTTAAAATTGGGAGCAAGTGCTCCATGTATTGAGGGATGTTCTGCCCTTGCATAAAATGGTGATCTTTGTAAAGCAAAGTGTGTAGCTCAGGAATTGTTAAGTGAGGACTTGAAGCCCAAGTTCTGTTTATACCACCAATCTTGTCTTTACTAGACTTGTTTTTGCTACCGGTACCTGTGACATTGTTACTTGTTGGTTTTGTTTTAAAAGAGAAAAAAATAACCTTTGTTACAGTTTTAAATTAACTTTGATTTTGTAGTTAGACCCATTCACCCGGGCACCTTCTTTCACCTCTGCGTTCCACAGATACCCCGGAACAATTATTATTATTATTATTGTACCGGGCGGTACACCTCCACTCCGCTAATTTAAAATGTGCGCCTGTTGAAACTCCTCTGCTGGAGGAAGTCTGAACTTTATTGACAGTATTAATTTTCTACCGTCTCAGAAGATGTCACCACGTGGAAAATTTTGAGTTTTTGAACTGTGTCATTTTTGATGTGTTTTTGTTTCGCTTGAAGTAAGAAGTGTGAACTTTCTCTTCTAGAGGACACTACTGAAGATCTACAATAGTGCAACCTAGTGCGGAGTCAAAGAACTATTTTTTTTGGAGAAAATTTAATTTCAAGAGTTTGTTCTTTGTTAAATTTCTTTCTATCATTGTTTAAGTTGGCAATATTTACCCCTTTCTTCCCCTTGTTATGAATGTATCCAATCCCGAATTTCTTCAATTAATTTCTATCCAATCAGATGTATCTTCCCCCAACTTGAATCTGTTGCGGGGTCCTATCCAATAAAGAGTTTGTGGGAGGGTGTTTTCTTTCCCCTAACGCCTAGAAACTTCCGCGAGAGTATTTAAACTGCTGATTTTTGGGTCTCTAGGCCACTTCTGTTCCATCTTTCAGTGTGTTAAGTACATAGCAGGGGGCGGGAGGCGCCTCTTTCTTCTCCAGCCGTTCAACACAAGGTAATGGCCGATTAATAACTTCTTTCTTTGCTAGCTCAGCAGTTTAACTTTCGGGGCGGGTTCTAAGCGTTCAACCATGTAACCTTTTCCTAAAATGTAACTTCTCTTTTCATCTATTCTCTTGTAAAACGACATATTGGGATAGAGAGTGCTAACCCTCTCGAGCTCCCACTCACATTGTCTTGAGGTGAACTTATTTTCTCAACCCATTCTTCGTTAATGTAAAACAAATTGTTCTTTTCTTAAGTCACCTCTTTAGCATGGGATTAGCCCTTGTATTAACGGCCTAGTGCCAAGTAGGTCTTAATCAAAGTGTATTAGGAGTGCAAGTTCGCCTCCTCTCAAATTGTTATTTTAGAGGTCATTTAATTAACCTGCTTTTCTTTTAATAGACCTCAGTAGATTGGGTATTTTACCCCTGTGTTTATGTCCGTTGAGGACAACTTGAAGGTGGAGTTTGGTGTGGCCTGGGAGAGGCTTAAATTTTGAGAGCGAGTGGCTCTTTTGAAAATTCTGGGTTGTATGCCTCATGGAGGTTTTTCAGTGTAATTTGGAGCAAGGGCTCCTAGGTATAAATGGGGTTTTCTCCCCCTCTGTTAAAACTTGTGTTTGAGGTAAAACTGAGCGGATTGCCCAAGCATTGTGAAATCAGGGCGCGAAGCCCAAATTCTGTAAATATTGTAACTAACCCCTTTTGAATTGCTACTTTGTACCTGTCATGATTGTTATTTCTTTGTTTTCGAAAAGAAAATATAACCTTGTTAAATTTTAAATTAATTTTACATTGCTCTATAATTTCGTAGCTTGAAACCCATTCACACCCGCACCTTCTTTCACCTCTACCTACCACGGAAAAGTCCGTAACAAGTGGTAGCAGAGCGTGGTTGAATGGGTCTCAATTTAGCCCCTTTTGACGGCTAAATATTGTTTGTTCCGAACTCTAACTATTTTCCCAGTTGCTGGAATTTTTTGAGTTTTTCAAAATTGGTCTGTCATCATGCCCGGCCCTCGCGATGTTCTCCTTCTTAACTATTTGCGTAAGGAGGAGTTGATCTATGAATTAACTATCAGAAATGTGCAATCTGGAGGCACGGTTGCAATAGACACTAACAAACTGAGAGAGTCCCTTGATTTGCCCATTTCCATCCCCAATTTGGGAGAGAAAGAAATTGACGACTCTCTTTCCACGATCACGGAGAATATTACTGGGCTAGCTTCTGTAGTTAGTTTTTTTGATGAAAATGATCCGTCTCCTAATCAAATTAAGCGTGTGCAAGGCAGGCTATATCATTTTTCGAATAGGGTTAACGATCTGTTGTCTCTAAAACTGAATGATGTTCAGAGGAAGGAAGCTAGTACGCTCCTGGAAAATATTTCCGAATTATCTAGTAAGGTCACTCAATTGTTAACTGGGGAAGTTCCTCCCAAATCTGATCAACCCACCATAGTAAATGCAGGTAGTGAGGAAGCGCCTCCCAAGGGAGAAGTTAATAGAATAACCGTTGCTGCTCAAACTATCCCTGCCCCATTGGACAACGAGTCTGAACGCCGTGCATCGCTGAGTAACATCCGTTCTGAATTAACTTCCTTGCCATTGAAACCTTTACCTACTATGTCACCCGGGTTTAGTAGCTTGCCTCATCCATTGGCAATGTTGCTCAGAGGTATATCTAAGTTTTCCGTTAATACCACCAGTGACGTAATTTCATTTTTAAGATTTCTAGTGGAATTTCAGGATCATGCCCTCGTTTTTTCTCTTTCTCCATGTCAAATCTTGCAAATTATCTAACCGTATGCTATTGGTATTCTCTCTGATAAAATCGTAAGAGCCATTGCCGAGCAATCATCTATTGAGGATTTCCATGCCCATTTGCTAGCTAACTTCATCCCTGCTAGGGCCAGGTCCTCCCTTATTCAGAAGTACTATTATCGTGTACAGCGCTTGGATGAAAACTTGGCTGATTTCATACAGGACATTAAGTTTTATACTAGGGTGTTTGCCCTTCATTTTCCTGAAGATCAGATTGTACAGGCTATTGTAGAGGGAATTTCACCTCCCTATAGGTCATATTTGTGTTTCGCGGCGTGCCCGCAAACTTTCTCGGAACTTGAAGCATTGGCCGTCTCAGTGGAAGGAGTTAGATACGCCGATTCTTTGCGTGTCGCGAAAGAACCCCCGCCTTCCATTAGTAATACTCGGCCTCCACCTCGCCGATCAGTCACCCCCCGTAAATGTTATGCTTGCGGGTCGCCTGACCATCTGCGCAATAAGTGTCCTCTGATCAAAACTAGTAGGGCAAATAATGGAGCTGGTTCATCACAAGGCTGTTTTAAATGTGGGGCTTTCTCACATATCGCAAAGAATTGTCCCAATTCGAATAGCACCCCCTCCTGCTCAACTTATGGTGTAACTTCCAACAACAATCAAAAGTGACTAGTGGCTGCGGCTGAGTCAACCAATTCTGCTTCCCAAGGCTCAGCCCCTGGCAAAAAGGTCGAGAATTCAGGGAACGATAAGTCTTCGAATACATCTTTTGAATGCCCCAAAGAGTGTCTTAGGATTGCGGCGGATACCCCCGCACCTGTTCCTTTTCTTAAGATTGAGTTAAATAACGAGCCTATAACAGCTCTCTTAGATTCAGGCAGTGTTTGTTCGATTATTTCGGCTGAATGGTATTCTAAATTGAAATCGGTTTGTAAACTTCCTGACTATGTCTCATCTTCTATTCAATATGTTTCGGCTAATTCATCTCCATTAGAAATTCTAGGTTCCGTACTGGTCAAAATTCGTATTTTTAAGTTTACTTGGAAAATTAAATTGTTTGTGGCTAAGCACCTGTCTTGCCCCATTATATTGGGAGCTGACTTTATTTCTCACACTGGTCTTGTGCTCGATCTCCAGTCTAGGTCGTGCACATTCAAATTTGCTTCTAGTTGTAAAATACCACTATTAAAGTGTAATTCTGTGTCATGTTCTTCTATTTCGCCTACCCAAGATGAGATGTTGTTAGACCTTAGACATCTACCTGAGGAGCAGGCTGATAGTATTCGTAAATTATGTCAGTCATTTCCAGAGGTGTTCTCTGATACTCTTGGTGTTACTGACCTTATTGAATACAAAATTGAGGTCACGGATTCGATTCCTGTCCGTTTTCCACCTTATAGGCTATCTCCACCTAAAATGAAGGCTCTGAAAGAAATTATCGATCAGATGTTGAAGGATGGTATTATTAGGCCCTCTAAGTCGGCGTATTCATCGCCTATTTTTCTAGTCCCGAAACCCCAAGGAGGCTTCAGGCCTGTCATTGATTACAGGGCTCTCAATCGGAAGGTGGTGTTGCAATCTGTGCCCCTTCCTGACCTTCATTCTTGTTTTTCATGGTTTCGTAAGGCCAAGTTCTTCACTATCTTGGACTTGAATCAGGCCTATAATCAAATTCCCCTTGCCGAAGAGTCTAAACACCTTACAGCGTTTGCCACGGACTGGAATTTATATGAATACAACCGCGTGCCTTTCGGGCTCCCCACGGGAGCAGCTGTACTCACTAGGCTACTAGATAGGGTCTTCTCCGACATCAAATTTGAGTACTTATATCACTACTTGGATGATGTCGTCGTATTTTCAGAGACTTTTGAAGAACATCTAGATCATTTGCGAGAAGTTCTCGATCGCCTTCGTAAGGCTGGGTTAACTGTTAAGTTGTCCAAGGTTGCCTTTGCTAAGCCCTCTATGTCTTTCCTAGGGCATATTGTGTCACCCGATGGGGTAGCAGTCGATCATTCTAGAACACAGGCCATCCGTGATTTTAAACCTCCCAAGGACATTAAAGGTATCGCCAGGTTCATTGGTATGGTGAATTTCTTCAGGATGTTCATTCCTAACTTTGCTAATAGAGCGGCGCCCTTAAACCTCCTTCGTAGGAAAGGTATCAAATTCGAGTGGGGACCTTCTCAACAAGCCGCTTTTGAAGATCTTAAATTAGCACTTTGTAATGCCCCTGTACTTGCTATGCCTGATTTCTCGAAGAAATTCATCGTCCAAACCGACGCGTCGTCGTCAGCAGTAGCTGCAGTCCTTCTTCAAGAGACTGAACTAGGGAGGCGACCTATCGCCTATGCCTCTAGGACCTTGTTGGCTCAAGAAGCCAAGTATTCCATCTATGAGCTCGAAGGTTTGGCAGTCTTATTCGCCTTAGAAAAGTTCCGTCTCTATTTGGAACACGTCAAATTCGACCTGGAGACAGATAATCAAGCATTAAGCTGGGTCTTAGGTAGGCCACGTCGTACTGGTCGTATAGCCCGCTGGGCTATTCGTATTTCCGCCTTCCAGTTTGAGGTTAGACATATCAGAGGTACCGAAAATGTTGTTGCTGATGGACTCAGCCGTATGTTTCATAACGACGTCGAGACCCACGAACCGGTCGACAGTTCATCACCTCCCGAGTCCATACTATCTGGTGTTAATGCCATCTTAACAGATGCTCCCATGCTTTTTAGGGATATTGAGAAATACCAACGTGAAGATCCGACGCTGGCTCCGATAATGGAAACCCTTTCTTCTGGGGAACATGTTGTCCCTTATGTTCTGAGGAATGGTGTTCTATGTTGCCCATCGAGGCATGATAAGATGATGAAAGTTGTCGTTCCAGCTGTTCTGGTACCTATGATCTTCAAGTATTATCATGAGACCCCACTAGGAGGGCATCTTGGAATCTTTAAAACTCGTGAGAAGATTCGTGAAATGTTCATCTGGAAAGGTATGGACGGTGAAATCCGGGAACTTGTAAAAGCTTGTAAATCTTGTTTGCTCAGTAAACCCACCATGTCCACCAAGGTAGGCCTTTTGTCTTCGCATCAAGCGTCGCGCCCCATGGAACGTCTGTATATCGATTATGTAGGACCCTTCCCCCAGTCAAAGGGTAATGCTAACAAGTTCATCTTTGTGTGCGTAGATGGTTTTACCAGATTTTCTTGGTTATTTCCGACTAAGCTGGCTACCGCTCAGTCTACCATTACCTGCTTAAATTCTATTTTTGCTTCTTTTGGTCCATGTCAATATATTGTATCTGATAATGCTAAGGCTTTTACATCTAATTTATTTCGTAAATTCTGTTTTGACTTATCAATCTCTCATGTAACTACTTCTGCTTATTACCCTCAACCATCTCTGGCTGAACGGGTTAACCGTAATCTCAGGTCAGCACTTATTGCCTATCATCATGAAGATCATTCCAGGTGGGACACGTCCCTGCATTGGATAGCTTTTGCTTTGAATTCGGCGGTTCATGAATCTCACAAGTTTACTCCAGCTTCTTTGATGTTCAAGTTTGTTCCCAACTCGCCGCTCTCTAACCTCTGGTCTCTGAATGACATTCTACCCGAGACAATAGATCCGGATAACATTAAAGATCTTTGGAAGAAGGCTAAAGCCAATCTTAAAGTGTCTCATGAAAAGGTTAGGGAAAGGTATGATCGTGGACGGAGACCCACCACTTTGAAGGTAGGTGACCAGGTTATGGTCAAAAATTTTGTTCCCGCGGGCAAGCTTGCCCCCAGATTTCATGGGCCATGCATCATTCTCGATTTTCTTACGCCGGTTACCTTGTTAGTAAGCAATCCAGCCACCGAGAGGATATTTAGGGTTCACCTGTCCCAGGTGAAACCGGTGTAAATTTTGTGTCAACTTGCTTCATATAATTTGATAGGAAGATGAAGGTTATATTTTTTTTTTTGAGTTCAACTTTTAAGGCATTCTGCCCCTTCTATTTTATTTTATATGTAAGCATTTCTTGTAAACCTCCCCGATTGTTAAACTGCCATCCTGTCCTTGCCACGGCCATTACCACGCTCCCGTCTCCTGCTCCAACACACACTGTGGCTTAACTTAGGCCATGGATATTTGCACGCCGCTGGCCCCTCAACCTCTCCACACCCTGTACCCTCAAAAAAGATGATGGTCCAACACAATTCTGCCGCCAAGCTTTAATGTTTCAGTGCCCCCGCAGCCGCGCGGCGCCGTGCAGCTACTGGAGCAGAGGACGGGCCCCCTCGGCCCCAGCGAGGACGACGTGTGCACGGCGAGCCGGAGCTCTCCTCCCGGCCAAGGCTGATGTGCGGCGCACAACCTGCTACTTGCCCGCAGCCTGTTTATGTTCACCGCGGGCGCGGCGTGCTTCAACACCTCTGCTCCCCTCATAGTGCGGGAGAGCGGTATCTCAGGGTACTTGAGGGGTCCGAGCGGCCTCCTTTGGACGCAAGCCGCAACGGCCGGTCTGGCCATCCCACTTCATCACCATCTACTACATGAACAGATACTATAAGTAATGACTACACTTGGGAATTCAACTGCAATATTTGGCGGACTTTGAAAAAAATTTTTTCTTCACTTTCAAGTATAAAAAGTTATCTTCAGAAATTCAACTTCTACAAATATAAAGACTTTACTTCATCTGCAACAACAAAATTTTGAAACTCTATCAAACCAAATTAAAAAATCTTATAAATGCTTCTGCAATCAATCTTCATACCCACAGCATAACTTGGACCTTGTTTCAAACTGATTTCATGTGTCATCCCTGGAGGAACTTTTGGGGGGGGAGGTCTGTACCGGGCGGTACACCTCCACTCCGCTAATTTAAAATGTGCGCCTGTTGAAACTCCTCTGCTGGAGGAAGTCTGAACTTTATTGACAGTATTAATTTTCTACCGTCTCAGAAGATGTCACCACGTGGAAAATTTTGAGTTTTTGAACTGTGTCATTTTTGATGTGTTTTTGTTTCGCTTGAAGTAAGAAGTGTGAACTTTCTCTTCTAGAGGACACTACTGAAGATCTACAATAGTGCAACCTAGTGCGGAGTCAAAGAACTATTTTTTTTGGAGAAAATTTAATTTCAAGAGTTTGTTCTTTGTTAAATTTCTTTCTATCATTGTTTAAGTTGGCAATATTTACCCCTTTCTTCCCCTTGTTATGAATGTATCCAATCCCGAATTTCTTCAATTAATTTCTATCCAATCAGATGTATCTTCCCCCAACTTGAATCTGTTGCGGGGTCCTATCCAATAAAGAGTTTGTGGGAGGGTGTTTTCTTTCCCCTAACGCCTAGAAACTTCCGCGAGAGTATTTAAACTGCTGATTTTTGGGTCTCTAGGCCACTTCTGTTCCATCTTTCAGTGTGTTAAGTACATAGCAGGGGGCGGGAAGCGCCTCTTTCTTCTCCAGCCGTTCAACACAAGGTAATGGCCGATTAATAACTTCTTTCTTTGCTAGCTCAGCAGTTTAACTTTCGGGGCGGGTTCTAAGCGTTCAACCATGTAACCTTTTCCTAAAATGTAACTTCTCTTTTCATCTATTCTCTTGTAAAACGACATATTGGGATAGAGAGTGCTAACCCTCTCGAGCTCCCACTCACATTGTCTTGAGGTGAACTTATTTTCTCAACCCATTCTTCGTTAATGTAAAACAAATTGTTCTTTTCTTAAGTCACCTCTTTAGCATGGGATTAGCCCTTGTATTAACGGCCTAGTGCCAAGTAGGTCTTAATCAAAGTGTATTAGGAGTGCAAATTCGCCTCCTCTCAAATTGTTATTTTAGAGGTCATTTAATTAACCTGCTTTTCTTTTAATAGACCTCAGTAGATTGGGTATTTTACCCCTGTGTTTATGTCCGTTGAGGACAACTTGAAGGTGGAGTTTGGTGTGGCCTGGGAGAGGCTTAAATTTTGAGAGCGAGTGGCTCTTTTGAAAATTCTGGGTTGTATGCCTCATGGAGGTTTTTCAGTGTAATTTGGAGCAAGGGCTCCTAGGTATAAATGGGGTTTTCTCCCCCTCTGTTAAAACTTGTGTTTGAGGTAAAACTGAGCGGATTGCCCAAGCATTGTGAAATCAGGGCGCGAAGCCCAAATTCTGTAAATATTGTAACTAACCCCTTTTGAATTGCTACTTTGTACCTGCCATGATTGTTATTTCTTTGTTTTCGAAAAGAAAATATAACCTTGTTAAATTTTAAATTAATTTTACATTGCTCTATAATTTCGTAGCTTGAAACCCATTCACACCCGCACCTTCTTTCACCTCTACCTACCACGGAAAAGTCCGTAACAATTATTATTATTATTATTATTATTATTATTATTATTATTATTATTATTATTATTATTATTATTATTATTATTATTATTACCGTATTATATTTACACTACCTTGATGGAGGGCTCGATCCTATTCGGTATTATTGTTGTTGATGTCTTCTGCTTCAGTTATTACATCCTGATGGGGAGCCACGTGTACTTATTTTTTAGTGCTATAGAGTACTGATCTGGACGAATGTGAAACTGCTCTGTTGTACTGCTGTATTTATTTACACTTAGACGGAAGGGAAGTATTCAGTGCTTGCCATTGTGTTAAATACCGTTCCGTCATTTGTCTGGAGCTGAATTGGAGACCCTCAGCGACTTTTCTTAGTCAGCACTTGTTCTTGTTTTATCAATTTTTCATTTTTCTACTTCCATAGCCATTCCCTTCCTTATATGATACTCTTCTCGTTGAAAGGTTATAATTTATACGGGATATAACAAACGTGGTTGTTTGGTTCAAAATAAGAAAAATGTCCCTATTAACGTATGTCCTACCATGCGCTGGTGTTGATGTACAGCCGTTGCACTTGGCCACTACCATACTGAAGTCTTTGTCGTCCGTCGTCCGTTTAGTTCATCGACGAGGTCACATTTGGAAGAGATGACATTATAAATTTCATAACACACACACAGTTGAAAATCCCCAAGGTACGGTTGTTACTAATCATCAACAGCGCTTTGCTTGCAAAGTGTGATGTTAGTATTATCCATGATCAATTGACCGCCCCATATATGCTACCCCGACGACCGAATGGACCAGTGTATGTGACCTTCTTGAGGGATACGCTATCTGTGCTAATCAAACATGTGCCCTAAGAGCTCGCCATGTGGTTTATGAATTATGGGGCTGCAGCGTACTTCAGTATTCATGTATGCCGGATTTTGGATAACATCTTACCACGACTATGGATCGGGTGCGAGGTCTAGAGCACTTGCCTGGCCAATCTCCTGACCTTAATCCACTGTACTTGTAACTGTAGAGACTCATGAAAAATGTGTGTAGTGTCAATACCGTCTGTGCAGCTGTGTGACAGCATCCAGGTATCTACGGGCGGCTTTGCTAGTCCATGTTGAGGCTGCCCATGGCGGAACATTTGAGCATCTCCTGTGATGTGGCCAGTTACATCCCGTAACTCCGTCACATGTAACCCAGTAACAAAACATTGTAGGACATACGTTCCTAGGGATAATTTTTCTTATTTTGATACCAGGAATCACTCGTCGATATTTGCTGGAAATATTTCGATAGGTCTACATACAGTATATGCTACCAAATATGTATGAAGCGTTGAAAATAATTAGCTTCCTTTAATGTCTTCCAAAATATGCCATGATGAAAGCAAAAGAAGTGTTGACATCTTTTAAATGTGAATGCAAGTATCAATACTTTAGTCACTTAATTATCTTCTTCTTCTTCTTCTTTCGAATAATCCATTTAGAGTGTACGATGAGTCAACATTGGTTACTTTTCATTGTGTTCGATTTCCTTTGCTTCCAAATTTCCTTCGTCTTTCGAGAGTGTCGTTCCTTCTCTTCTTGAGTCCGCTTTCTTCTAGTTGTTGGTTTCTTCCGCTCCTGAAACGCTGCCTTTTGAACTTCTTCTCTAAAAAGTGTTCCGTTTTTTATTGTACCTGTTTTAATTCCAGCATTTTTCATGTCTTCTCAATTTCATTGAACCATGTGCGTTTAGATTTGTAACTATTCAGAAGGTTGAAGATGCGCTTGGTTAATCTCTTGTCTAACGGGAACAAAATTGTTGTCATCCATTCTGTAAACGTGTCCAAAAAATTGCAGTCTTCTTTTCCTCATTACGTCAGTTAGTTTTTCATTTTTAAATATATCTCTCTGTTGGGTCTTAACCTCTATTTTGCATTATTAATTCGTTTAGCTCCCAGTATTTTTCTCAAAATTCTTCTTTCAACCTTCTCTAGTTTTTAGAAATCTCCAGTTCTTGTTAGTTTAGTTTCTGCCGCATATAAATTTTCAGGTCTGACTACTGTTTGGTAGTATCTCAACTTTGTGTTCCAGGGTTCTTTTGTGTCATACATTATCCACTCTCCTAAGTATTTAAAAGCAATTTGTTTTACATATTGTGTTGTCATGAATTGTAATATTTTACGGGGGATCACTGAAGTTTGTCATGAACTTCGTTTTATCAAATGATGTTGTTATTATTATTATTATTATTATTATTATTATTATTATTATTATTATTATTATTAGGCCATATTTCCCACACCCCTGGTGGAATCGTGGGTGTGAAAGTTGTCGAACGAGTGGACTTGTCTCTGTTCTACGGTCGGATGTACTTCCTGACGCCAGACTTATGCGAACAGATGTATTCACTAATGCGTTTTCTGTGTTGGTTGGTAGTGCGATGTATTCTGGTTGTGTACAGAGACAAGCATAGATATCCAATCCCACAGCCATAGAAATTAACCAAATGCTGTTAAAATCCCAGTCTCAGCCTAGAATCGAACCCAGGATTCTCGGAGCCGAAGGGCTCTACGCTTATCATTCAACCAAGAAGTCAGACAGTTAATACGAATAATTAACCTTTATATATATTTGCCAACGGCCGTAGCCGTGTTGAAACACCGGATCCCGTGAGATCTCCGAAGTTAAGCAACATTGGGCGTGGTCAGGAGTTGGATGGGTTGCCACGCGCTGTTGGTGGGGGGTAAGGGAATGGAGGAGCGGAAAGGAACTGGCCACCCTAACGCACGTAAACTCCTCTGCGGAAGTTCGGACCTGCCTTCTGGCAGAATAACCCTTACCTTACCTATATATATTTCCAGTCACAGAAAAAGCAAATAACTTATTTCTTTGCTAGTTGTTTAATGTTACACAAACTTCTTAGGTTTTTCGGAGACATTTTGAAAGGAGTGGTATCAGTACGAAGAAGGTATGAGCCATTATTGTGATACAGTCTCAATGTTCTCCTGGTGTAGCAGTAAAAACCCCGGAATACCATATTCAAGCCTGCAGTTATACAACCCATCCCGCACGAACAAACTGAAGTCTTTTTCTTTATTACAGTTAAGTTACACTGATAATCCTGACATTTTTTTCAATGAAACAACAATCACCACCACCACTACCACCACCACAACTTAATTGGGGCAGCCACGGAGAAGAACTACAAAGATAACCGAAAAAATGATTTTAACACGCGTGATTGGCTCGACCGCTTTCGGCTCATAGAATTAACCTGGTGTCCATCTCTGGTGTAGAATGATTGCCCTCGAAGGTCAGATGAAGAAGGCTCGTCTCTAAATAACTTCGTTCGACTTCCTGACGGGGAACTGAACCCACGTACTGAACCGAGCACCTCTTCACCGCTTCGGCTAGACAACCCTCCCAGCAATGTAATAACTGGTAATTTCGAATTTTCTGGATTAACTTCCAATATTAGAATAATTACATCGTTATGAATTGCCCCCAGAGATACAGCTCGGAGATGTCAATCCAGAGCAGAGAAATGAGATGAGGGAGGTGAAGAGCTCAGCGTAATTAAGACATAAAGAGGGGCAGGATCAATAGAGCGGCGGGGAAATGAGACATTTACTTCTAGTGCCACTTTGAAACAATATTGCCTCTAGCCGAGACATTTCATCTGGGGGGAATTAAATATGACATTCGGGAGGGAGTGGAAGGCTTCCAAAAGAGCATACTCACTTACGGGAGAGTTCATGAACTCCAGGAGTTTGAGAGTTTGGCTCTGAAAACTCGGTTATATGCACTGAAAGCATGACGATAATTAAGTGATGAGACGATGGTGGTGATTATTGTTTTTCAACTAGGCAACCATCCGATCATAAGTCTGGCGCAATACCTTAAGTGATCAATGTCTTGGATTTCGATGTTCAAGGCTCCGGGTTCGATTCCCAGCCGGTCCGTGATATTTAAATCGTAAATGGTTCATTTTCTCAGCTCGGATACTAGATGTTATGGCTACCCCAACATTCCTGCAACTTGCATACCATCATATAACACTATCCTCTCCCAGAGTAACTTGCAGCTTCCCGGCAGGGTCGGGAATGTTAACCATAATTGGTTAATTTCGCTGGCACGGGGGCTGGGTGCATGTGACTTCATCTTCATTTCATCCTCATCACGACGTGCAGGTTGCCTACGGGAGTCAATTCAGAAAGACCTGCATTTGGCGAGCCGAACTTGTCCTCGGACACTCCCGGTACTAAAAGCCATACGCCATTTCATTATTATTATTATTATTATTATTATTATTATTATTATTATTATTATTATTATTATTATTATTATTACAGGAATTCCTTCTTATTACTAATGGGAGGGCAAATTGAAAGAGTTCCACCCCCTCAAATAATTAAGGTATCGGAAAAAGAAGGGGAATGGCAACAAAATGCCTTGAAAATAAAAGACTCCCTAGGCCTCGTGAAACTAACACCCTCAGTATCCGAAAAGAACAGGATTTGACCAAGGCATGTCGTATAGGAGTGATGAAACCAAGTAGCTGGTACATACAAGTGGCAGCAACGCTAAACTCAGTTAGGGAACCTGTGGCTGGCACCCCACCCTCTCAGTCTGTCAGCCCCTTTTATTCACTTCGAATGCCAAGTAGGAGATACTATGAATTTAATCTACTCTCCACACAGAAGGGAATGCCAGTGAAGATAATAAAATATCAAATACACCAATTAATTAATAAAACGTCCGTTGGGGAAGTAAGTGATAATTGATACAGCCATCATAGCCATCGGATCTTCATTTTTACGTGGAATTTGAACTACAGGAACGTGACTTTACACACTGTGTGTGTCCTACCCTTGCCGCACCACGAGTATACCGCGCGAGTACAACGAAGGTTGCCACACAGTATCGTCATAGACTGTGTGTGTACTATTTGCGTCTGATGCCTATTGCTTGCGCGGAAGTACCATTAGGTCGCGTACATATCCCTACTTTATTCTTACATGCAAGACACCGAATGAGGGCATTAGCAGCAGTGTGAGTAGTGTGGACCACAGAGCGAACGTGAGTGTCCCGACTGCACATTCGACAAGCCTTTGACCAGCGATATGAGTCTGAGAGAGGAGCGTCGTGGCAGGTTGGAAGTTAAGGCACGTTGTTCTCCACTTGAACCGTACTAACTACACATTCCATCCGTGTTGGACGCAGTGGGAACATGAGGGTATACACATGCATCAAGAAAGCTCGAGTCAACCCCGGCGGACTACCAGCAGGATCGATCGTTTCATCGTGCGACAAGCTATAAGCAATTCATGGGCGTCGCTGTGCACCATCCGGAGACTTAACACGGCAGCTGGGTAAACGCTTGTGTCCACCAATACCATATCCAGGCCACCAACAGAGCAAGATCTGCCGTCATGGCGTCCCATAAGTCGTCTACATTTATGACCTGAGAGCATCGCCGAGCACGTTTGAACTCCTGCCAGGAAGGGGCAGCATGTCAGCTTGCAGACTAGCGATGAGAGATGTTCAGAAACGAATCACGGTCTATCTGCACAGAGGACCACCGACTTTGACTCAGGAGATGTCATCACCAGCGCAATATCCCATACTTCATTGTAGGGGGCTCACCACACTTCTTCCCCAGGTATTAGGGTGTAGGGTGCCATTCCTTACAGTGACCGCTCTCCACTGATTGTGACTGAAGGAACCCTGACGAAGCAGCGATGCTTCAGGAAAATCTGCTACCGAGTGTGCTTCCCCTCACAGTGCATCTCAACAACTCAATTTTTCCAGCAGAATAATGCCAGGCCTTACATACCAGGGTATATATGGCCTGCCATCGCGATATGAATATGCTTCTTTGGACAGCAAGTTATCCAGACCTCTCGCCAGTTGAGAACATTCAGGACCAGATTGGACAGCAACATTGGCCAATGGCAACTGCGGCCGGTTTGGAGGCTCAGCTGCGCCTGCTGTGGTACGATTTTCTTCAGGAGAACATCCAACATCTGTCGCCACCATGCTCGACCCTATCGCCACCTGTGTCCGTGCTACGGTTAGTCCAACATCGTATTAAGTGTATTCTACAAGTGCTTGCTATCATACAATAAGTGCTTGTTGTGCTACAATATTTTGACGTTTCCTTTATATTATCATATCCTGTGCCTGTACTTGTTTACGTACGCTTGCGATGGCTCCGTCATATCGTGCTTTTTTTTAAAAATAAGTGTATTTCAGAAATCTTACATGCACTGAATGACATTTGGACCATGGCTTCCTTGATATGAGGCCATCGGCTCACTCGGCTAACACACCTCCAGTAAGTCAATTGCATACTTGGGAAAGAAGATGAAAATTTCTGTAGTGACTGGTGAAATAAAAAGAAAGATATTGTGTAATCTCAATGTTAGTTGAATTAATGAACGCAGAATGCATAATATTGGTAGTATCACTAATGACATCTACATCTCCGTGTTGCCATTTAGGTCCTCGCTGGATGCAGTTCTCTAAGGTTAAAAGGCTGTCGAATTTTCCTATCTCCACTTCGGAATAAACATATTTTTATAATTAAAAGTTCGGCTCCATGGCTAAATGGTTAGCGTGCTGGCCTTTGTCACAGGGATACCGGGTTCGATTCTCGACAGGGTCGGGACTTTAACCATCATTGGTTAATTTAGCTGGCACGAGGGCTGGGTGTATATGTCGTCTTCATCATCATCTTATCCTCATCACGACGCGCAGGTCGCCTACAGGAGTCAAATCAAAAGACCTGCATCTGGCGAGCCGAACATGCCCTCGGACACTCCCAGAACCAAAAGTCATAAGCCATTTCATTTCATTTAAAATTAAAATACATTAAAATACAAATGCTAGTATGGACAATGTATTTATGCATTGCCGAAAGGTAGAATGACACCTTATTTTAAGCTTTATATAGAATAGCAGTCAGCCGTGAAGTGTGAAACTAAAGGACCCCGACCCCCAAATTAAATTCAACTGATATGTTGTATACCCGTATATTACAGTAAATAAATTCCTAGATTGTGATCTGTCGTTGCTAATATTCTCCTAGATTTTTAGATATCACTGTCCTACCTCAGAACCAAAACTGTCGTCATTCACCGATATGCAGCTCTAAACTAGGTTGATACAGTTGCTGGAAAACACTGCTGAGAGATATTGGCAAGAAGTTTCAATATGGCTTCCTCTGCAGCTTTGTCGATCTTCTTTGCTGACTGAAATGGACAGCCACATACTGTACCTTTGCTTTCAAGCAGGGAAAGAGAAAGAAATTGCTAGATAAGAGGTTATTTGAGTATAGAGTATGTGAGACTGAAGATCAACTTGCAGGATTCCAGCAAGATATAACAGATATATTTGATTCATGGGGTCAAACGGACTGTATCGTGATTGACCTATCGGAGGCATTTGATAGGGTAGATCATGGGAGACTACTGGCAAAAATGAGTGTAACTGAATGGGTGGCTATATTTCTAGAAAACAGATCTCAGAGAATTGGAGCAGGCGAAGCATTATCTGACCCTGTAATAATTAAGAGGAGAATTCCTCAAGGCAGTATTACTGGAAGTTTATGTTTTGATGCTTGTTGTTTAAAGGGCCCTAACATGTAGGTCATCGGCCCAACTTTATGTTTTCTTATATATATAAATAGTATGAGTAAATAAGAGGAATCGGGAGTAAGGCATTTTGCGGATGATGTTATTCTGTATAAGGTAATAAATAAGGTACAAGATTGTGAGAAACTGTAAAATGACCTGGATAATGTTGTGAAATGAACAGCAGGTCATGGTATGATGATGAACGGGATTAAAAGCCACGCTGTGAGTTTTACAAATAGGGAAAGTCCTCTCAGTTTTAATTACTGCGTTGATGGGGTGAAAGTTCCTTGTGTGGATCACTGTAAGTACCTAGGTGTTAATATAAGGAAAGATCTTTATAGGGGTAGTCACATAAATGGGATTTTAAATAAAGGGTACATTTCTCTGCACATGGTTTTGAGGGTGTTGAGGGGTTGCAGTAAGGATGTAAAGGAGAGGGTACATATGTCTCTGGTAAGACACCCAACTAGAGTATGGTTCCAGTGTATGGGACCCTCACCAGGATTACTTAATTTAAGCACTAAAAAAAAGCAGTTCGATTTGTTCAGGGTGATTTCCGACAAAAGAGTAGCGTTACAAAAATGTGGCCAAGTTTGGGCTCGGAAGACTTGGGAGAAAGGAGGCGAGCTGTTCGACTAAGCGGTATATTCCGAGCTGTCAGTGGAGAGATGGCGTGGAATGACATTAGTAGACGAATAAGCTTTAAAATAGGAAAGATCACAATATGCTACTTCCTGTACGTCGCACCGACACAGATAGGTCTTATGGCGACGAAGGGACAGGAAAGGCCTAGGAGTGGGAAGGAAGCGGCCGTGGCCTTAATTAAGGTACAGCCCCAGCATTTGCCTGGTGTGAAAATGGGAAACCACGGAAAACCATTTTCAGGGCTGCCGACAGTGGGGTTCGAAACTACTATCTCCCGAATACTGGATACTGGCCGCACTTAAGCGACTGCAGCTATCAAGCTCGGTAGATCACCATATGAAGATAAAGTTGGAATTCAAGAGGACTAATTGGGGCAAATATTTATTTGTAGGAAGGGGAGTTAGGGATTGGAATCACGTACCAAGGGAGATGTTCAGTAAATTTCCAATTTGCAATGATTTAAGAAAAGGCTAGGAAAACAACAGATAGGAAATCTGCCACCTGGGCGACCGCCCTAAATGCAGATCAGTATTGATTGATTGATTGATTGATTGATTGATTGATTGATTGATTGATTGATTGATTGATTGATAAAACTGCGAACTGTCGCCTTGGACAAGCAGAAAGCAAAGAGTGATCAGGTTTAAAGTATTAAATCCCCGAGTACAAGCACCACCGAAAGGAATACTAGAGAGATTTACCGGCTAGTTAATAATAATAATAATAATAATAATAATAATAATAATAATAATAATAATAATAATAATAATAATAATAATAATAATAATAACGGTTCATGTTTGTGGGTTACTGTAGTCACGTCCTAGTTCGTGAACCATGGGCAACGGCTGAGTGGCCTAGTAAGTAGTCCTGAGAGTCGGGATACCAGTTGCTATGGAATGGGAGTGGGCATCTCGGACATATTCTGAGTCATGGCCCTCCTTGTGCTCAGGCGGCTAGGACTATACAATTCACCGGTGGTCCATAACCCGTTAGAGGAGAGATCCCCACTTGGACTATGTGCAAGTAGGGTAGCATCCTGCTTCATGAATTTACTGATCTCAGAACATTTTAAGCAAGCCTCGGACCTATGGGAGTAATGGAGTCCCACTCCTATTTGACAGGTGAGGGACTCCTTGGAAACAACTTGGCGAACGAAATGGAATTCGATGGGGAGCTATCAATATTAATGGGGCTTATGGAAGAAAGAAGGTAGAACTGGATGAGTCAGCAAAGAGGATGCATCTGGATGTGCTAGGAGTAAGTGATATTCGAGCAAGGGGAGATAACGAGGAAGAGATAGGATATTATAAAGTGTACTTGACGGGTGTTAGAAAGGGAAGGGCAGAGTCTGGGGTAGGGCTCTTTATCAGGAATACCATTTCACGCAACATAGTTTCTGTTAGGCACGTAAATGAGCAAATGATGTGGGTAGATTTGTCAGTTGGAGGAATCAGGACAAGAATTGTGTCCCTGTATTCACCATGTGAGGGTGCAGATGAGGATGAAGTTGACAAGTTTTATGAAGCATTGAGTGACATCGTGGTCAGGGTCAACAGCAAGGATAGAATAGTGCTAATGGGCGATTTCAATGCGAGAGTTGGGAATAGAACTGAAGGATACGAAAGGGTGATTGGTACATGTGGGGAAGATATGGAAGCTAATGGGAATGGGAAGCGTTTGCTGGACTTCTGTGCTAGTATGGGTTTAGCTCTTACGAATACATTCTTCAAGCATAAGGCTATTCACCGCTACACATAGGAGGCTAGGGGTACCAGATCCATAATCGATTATATCTTAACAGACTTTGAATTCAGGAAATCTGTTAGGAATGTACGAGTTTTTCGCGGATTTTTCGATGATACAGACCACTATCTGATCTGCAGTGAACTAAGTATCTCTAGACCTAGGGTAGAGAAAGTGAAATCTGTCTGCAAACGAATAAGGGTAGAACATCTCCAGGACGAGGAAATTAGTCAGAAGTACATGGATATGATTAGTGAGAAGTTTCGAACAGTAGACAGTAAGCACGTTCAGGATATAGAAAGTGAATGGGCGGCATACAGGGATGCTGTAGTAGAAACAGCAAGGGAATGCCTAGGAACAACTGTGTGTAAAGACGGGAAAAGGCGAACATCTTGGTGGAATGATGAAGTGAGAGCAGCCTGTAAACGTAAAAAGAAGGCTTATCAGAAATGGCTCCAAACAAGAGCCGAGGCAGACAGGGATTTGTACGTAGATGAAAGAAACAGAGCGAAACAAATAGTTGTTGAATCCAAGAAGAAGTCACGGGAAGATTTTGGTAATAACCTGGAAAGGCTACGTCAAGCAGCAGGGAAACCTTTCTGGACAGTAATAAAGAATCTTAGGAAGGGAGGGAAAAAGGAAATGAACAGTGTTTTGAGTAATTCAGGTGAACTCATAATAGATCCCAGGGAATCACTGGAGAGGTGGAGGGAATATTTTGAACATCTTCTCAATGTTAAAGGAAATTATCCTGGTGGTGTTGCAAACAGCCAATCTCATGGGGAGGAGGAAAATGATGTTGGTGAAATTACGCTTGAGGAAGTGGAAAGGTTGGTAAATAAACTCCATTGTCATAAGGCAGCAAGAATAGATGAAATTAGACCTGAAATGGTGAAGTTTAGTGGGAAGGCAGGGATGAAATGGCTTCATAGAGTAGTAAAATTAGCGTGGAGTGTTGGTAAGGTACCTTCAGATTGGACAAAAGCAGTAATTGCACCTATCTATAAGCAAGGGAACAGGAAGGATTGCAACAACTATCGAGGTATCTCATTGATTAGTATACCAGGCAAAGTATTCACTGGCATCTTGGAAGGGAGGGTGCGATAAGTCGTTGAGAGGAAGTTGGATGAAAACCAGTGTGGTTTCAGACCACAGAGAGGCTGTCAGGATCAGATTTTCAGTATGCGCCAGGTAATTGAAAAATGCTACGAGAGGAATAGGCAGTTGTGTTTATGTTTCGTACATCTAGAGAAATCATATGACAGGGTACTATACAGGGGGACTATGGAATTAAAGGTAGATTATTAAAATCAATCAAAGGCATTTATGTGACAACTGGGCTTCAGTGAGAATCGATGGTAGAATGAGTTCTTGGTTCAGGGTACTTGCAGGAGTTAGACAAGGCTGTAATCTTTCACCTTTGCTGTTCGCAGTTTACATGGATCGTCTGCTGAAAGGTATAAAATGGCAGGGAGGGATTCAGTTAGGTGGAAATGTAGTAAGCAGTTTGGCCTATGCTGACGACTTGGTCTTAATGGCAGATTGTGCCGAAACCCTGCAGTGTAATATCTTGGAACTTGAAAATAGGTGCAATGAGTATGGTATGAAAATTAGCCTCTCGAAGACTAAATTGATGTCAGTAGGTAAGAAATTCAACAGAATTGAATGTCAGATTGGTGATACAAAGCTAGAACAGGTCGATAATTTCAGTATTTACTGTAGGTTGTGTGTTCTCCCAGAATGGTAATATAGTAAGTGAGATTGAATCAAGGTGTAGTAAAGCTAATGCAGTGAGCTCGCAGTTGCGATCAGCAGTATTCTGTAAGAAGGAAGTCAGGTCCCAGACGAAACTATCTTTACATCGGTCTGTTTTCAGGCCAACTTTGCTTTATGGGAGCGAAAGTTGGGTGGACTCAGGATATCTTATTCATAAGTTAGAAGTAACAGACATGAAAGTAGCAAGAATGATTGTGGAACAATGGCAGGAGGGTACTCGGAATGAGGAGATAAAGGCTAATTTAGGAATGAACTCGATGGATGAAGCTGTACATATAAACCGGCTTCGGTGTTGGGGTCATGTGAGGCGAATGGAGGAGGATAAGTTATCTATGAGAATAATGGACTCTGTTGTGGAGTGTAAGAGAAGTAGAGGGAGACCAAGACGACGATGGTTAGACTCGGTTTCTAACGATTTAAAGACTAAAGACACTAGATGCAAATCGAGGATTGTGGCCACGTTTAGTAAATTCTCAGAGGCTTGCAGACTGAACGCTGGAAGGCATAACAGTCTATAATGATAATGTATGTATGTATAATAATAATAATAATAATAATAATAATAATAATAATAATAATAGATTACGAGTAAGGCGAAAAGTATACCAAGAAAGTGATTGATTGAGTGAATGAAGAAGACTCCAATTGTATGGGCATCTGTTTAGAATGGTCGAGAAGAGACTGACAAACCAGGTTTTTAAAACCCTTAACAGTAGACCTAAAATTTCCGACAAATGGTTCAGGGAGGTAAGAAAGGATATTGAGCAGTCTGGATTAAATCGGGAGGATATCCTAAACCAAACAAAGTCTATGTCCGTGATCGACAACTTCAGCGGGTTCCATGACTAACAGGAAGTGAATAGGAGATGGACAGATGAAAGAAGACAGGTTGCCAGAGAAAGAATGCAAAGATGTTGGGCTGCAAAGAAGGCTTCCAGGCTTAACGTGGTCTCAAATGGCCGTAAACGATGATAATAATAATAATAATAATAATAATAATAATAATAATAATAATAATAATAATAATAATAATAATGTATCGAACGGATCTGTAACTTGAGAACACTTTTGAAGGTCAGACATACAAGAAACACTGTAGTTTCCTCTGTGGACTTTAAAAAAGCGTACGACTCCATAGACAGACAGACGCTCTTTGACGTACTGGAAGAATTTGGCGCCGGGCTGAGTGGCTCAGACGGTTAAGGCGCTGGCCTTCTAACCCCAACTTGGCAGGTTCGATCCTGGCTCAGTCCGGTGGTATTTGAAGGTGCTCAAATACGACAGCCTCGTGTCGGTAGATTTACTGGCACGTAAAAGAACTCCTGCAGAACAAAATTCCGGCACCTCGGTGTCTCCGAAGACCGTAAAAGTAGTTAGTGGGACGTAAAGCAAATAACATTATTATTATTATTATTATTAAGAATTTGGCATTGACCGAAAAACTGGAGCACTTATACAACAGACGCTTATAGACGCTACCTACAAGATCAAGTTCATGGGAGAGATTTCGTAACCTTTCCAGATACACACAGGTGTCCGACAAGGAGACGGGCTCTCACCATTCTTGTTTAATATGGTGTTAGACAAAATTATCAAGTAGTGGGAGGAACAAGTTAAAGGAATACAGTTGGGAAGAACACGCGAAATAAAAACCATCATAAAATATCTGGCATTTGCGGACGACACAGCCATACCCAGCAATAATACAGAGGAGGCAAAGGAAGCACTGGAATGCTTGCATGAAATAGCTGCCAAAACAGCTCTACAGATATCTTACGAGAAGACCCAATACATGGAACGACAGAACAAAAATGTGCACACCATGCATCTATATATATAAAAGCAAGTCGGGCTGGAGCGATGTATATATAAATATTTAAAAATGAAAAAAGACGTGAATTAATGAGGCACTTCCAGAAATCTCAGAAATTTGAAACTTTGTACGGAGGAAACTGATGACCCCAGGATCCCTAGAAAAATCGGAAATTCTCAAAATTCCCTGAAGGGGGCACGCGGGGGGGGGGCTCAAATTTTGGGCTCAGCATAAGAACACAGTCGTATAGTATATCCAAAACGATAACCTATAGGTTTCGTGTTCTTAAAAATTTTCGAGAATTTCCTCATTTTTATCCCCTATCCCCCCAAATCAAAATGGCGGCACAACCTGCCAGACGAAGTAGACAATTGAAATTTGGTGAAATTATAGCTTTTGGTCCCTAACCGACGGTAAAATTCCAAGATGTTCAAATTTTTCACTTTTTACCCCCCAAAGATATCGAAATATGGAGGTAATTTTAATGACTGTGCAGACATTCCTTTTGAGCTATTTTTTGGCTAAACGGTAAGTCGTATCACAAAACGGATGGCACAATGTCCCTTCAATTCGGAGTGATCTACAACTTTGGTCCTGTGACATTTTGTCGTATCTCTCTCCCTTATACGTTAAATTTGGCCGTATTTCTGGATTGTTCGTAAATTTGGTGATTTTTACAAGTATATTTCATTGTTTGACACACTTATAAGAATGATAGGATCATCACGTTGTGTGCGCACGTTGGCACGATTAAGGGACATGTGTGTACCAAATTTCATGATTCTAGCTTATACATAAGTAGGCAAAACGTAATGTAAAATGTTAAAAATGCACCCAAATTTCACCGTATTCAAAATTTGATCTCAATTTACCCCCTTAATATGGGGATACGAGGAAATGGTTTAGAAACAAATATGTAGAGCGATAAATGAGACGTCTGATGGCGCAAACCGTTTCTTAATATCATAAACCGTTTAGGAGATATGAATCTCGAAGTGGAAGTCTGCACTTTTCAACGTGCTCATGCTTATCCGTCATCTATATATATAAAAGCAAGTCGGGCTGGAGCGATGTATATATAAATATTTAAAAATGAAAAAAGACGTGAATTAATGAGGCACTTCCAGAAATCTCAGAAATTTGAAACTTTGTACGGAGGAAACTGATGACCCCAGGATCCCTAGAAAAATCGGAAATTCTCAAAATTCCCTGAAGGGGGCACGCGGGGGGGGGCTCAAATTTTGGGCTCAGCATAAGAACACAGTCGTATAGTATATCCAAAACGATAACCTATAGGTTTCGTGTTCTTAAAAATTTTCGAGAATTTCCTCATTTTTATCCCCTATCCCCCCAAATCAAAATGGCGGCACAACCTGCCAGACGAAGTAGACAATTGAAATTTGGTGAAATTATAGCTTTTGGTCCCTAACCGACGGGAAAATTCCAAGATGTTCAAATTTTTCACTTTTTACCCCCCAATTATATCGAAATATGGAGGCAATTTTAATGACTGTGCAGACATTCCTTTTGAGCTATTTTTTGGCTAAACGGTAAGTCGTATCACAAAACGGATGGCACAATGTCCCTTCAATTCGGAGTGATCTACAACTTTGGTCCTGTGACATTTTGTCGTATCTCTCTCCCTTATACGTTAAATTTGGCCGTATTTCTGGATTGTTCGTAAATTTGGTGATTTTTACAAGTATATTTCATTGTTTGACACACTTATAAGAATGATAGGATCATCACGTTGTGTGCGTACGTTGGCACGATTAAGGGACATGTGTGTACCAAATTTCATGATTCTAGCTTATACATAAGTAGGCAAAACGTAATGTAAAATGTTAAAAATGCACCCAAATTTCACCGTATTCAAAATTTGATCTCAATTTACCCCCTTAATATGGGAGATACGAGGAAATGGTTTAGAAACAAATATGTAGAGCGATAAATGAGACATCTGATGGCGCAAACCGTTTCTTAATATCATAAACCGTTTAGGAGATATGAATCTCGAAGTGGAAGTCTGCACTTTTCAACGTGCTCATGCTTATCCGTCATCTATATATATAAAAGCAAGTCGGGCTGGAGCGATGTATATATAAATATTTAAAAATGAAAAAAGACGTGAATTAATGAGGCACTTCCAGAAATCTCAGAAATTTGAAACTTTGTACGGAGGAAACTGATGACCCCAGGATCCCTAGAAAAATCGGAAATTCTCAAAATTCCCTGAAGGGGGCACGCGGGGGGGGCTCAAATTTTGGGCTCAGCATAAGAACACAGTCGTATAGTATATCCAAAACGATAACCTATAGGTTTCGTGGGCTTAAAAATTTTCGAGAATTTCCTCATTTTTATCCCCTATCCCCCCAAATCAAAATGGCGGCACAACCTGCCAGACGAAGTAGACAATTGAAATTTGGTGAAATTATAGCTTTTGGTCCCTAACCGACGGGAAAATTCCAAGATGTTCAAATTTTTCACTTTTTACCCCCCAAAGATATCGAAATATGGAGGCATTTTTAATGACTGTGCAGACATTCCCTTTGAGCTATTTTTTGGCTAAACGGTAAGTCGTATCACAAAACGGATGGCACAATGTCCCTTCAATTTGGAGTGATCTACAACTTTGGTCCTGTGACATTTTGTCGTATCTCTCTCCCTTATACGTTAAATTTGGCCGTATTTCTGGATTGTTCGTAAATTTGGTGATTTTTACAAGTATATTTCATTGTTTGACACACTTATAAGAATGATAGGATCATCACGTTGTGTGCGCACGTTGGCACGATTAAGGGACATGTGTGTACCAAATTCCATGATTCTAGCTTATACATAAGTAGGCAAAACGTAATGTAAAATGTTAAAAATGCACCCAAATTTCACCGTATTCAAAATTTGATCTCAATTTACCCCCTTAATATGGGAGATACGAGGAAATGGTTTAGAAACAAATATGTAGAGCGATAAATGAGACGTCTGATGGCGCAAACCGTTTCTTAATATCATAAACCGTTTAGGAGATATGAATCTCGAAGTGGAAGTCTGCACTTTTCAACGTGCTCATGCTTATCCGTCATCTATATATATAAAAGCAAGTCGGGCTGGAGCGATGTATATATAAATATTTAAAAATGAAAAAAGACGTGAATTAATGAGGCACTTCCAGAAATCTCAGAAATTTGAAACTTTGTACGGAGGAAACTGATGACCCCAGGATCCCTAGAAAAATCGGAAATTCTCAAAATTCCCTGAAGGGGGCACGCGGGGGGGGGGGCTCAAATTTTGGGCTCAGCATAAGAACACAGTCGTATAGTATATCCAAAACGATAACCTATAGGTTTCGTGTTCTTAAAAATTTTCGAGAATTTCCTCATTTTTATCCCCTATCCCCCCAAATCAAAATGGCGGCACAACCTGCCAGACGAAGTAGACAATTGAAATTTGGTGAAATTATAGCTTTTGGTCCCTAACCGACGGGAAAATTCCAAGATGTTCAAATTTTTCACTTTTTACCCCCCAAAGATATCGAAATATGGAGGCAATTTTAATGACTGTGCAGACATTCCTTTTGAGCTATTTTTTGGCTAAACGGTAAGTCGTATCACAAAACGGATGGCACAATGTCCCTTCAATTCGGAGTGATCTACAACTTTGGTCCTGTGACATTTTGTCGTATCTCTCTCCCTTATACGTTAAATTTGGCCGTATTTCTGGATTGTTCGTAAATTTGGTGATTTTTACAAGTATATTTCATTGTTTGACACACTTATAAGAATGATAGGATCATCACGTTGTGTGCGCACGTTGGCACGATTAAGGGACATGTGTGTACCAAATTCCATGATTCTAGCTTATACATAAGTAGGCAAAACGTAATGTAAAATGTTAAAAATGCACCCAAATTTCACCGTATTCAAAATTTGATCTCAATTTACCCCCTTAATATGGGAGATACGAGGAAATGGTTTAGAAACAAATATGTAGAGCGATAAATGAGGCGTCTGATGGCGCAAACCGTTTCTTAATATCATAAACCGTTTAGGAGATATGAATCTCGAAGTGGAAGTCTGCACTTTTCAACGTGCTCATGCTTATCCGTCATCTATATATATAAAAGCAAGTCGGGCTGGAGCGATGTATATATAAATATTTAAAAATGAAAAAAGACGTGAATTAATGAGGCACTTCCAGAAATCTCAGAAATTTGAAACTTTGTACGGAGGAAACTGATGACCCCAGGATCCCTAGAAAAATCGGAAATTCTCAAAATTCCCTGAAGGGGGCACGCGGGGGGGGCTCAAATTTTGGGCTCAGCATAAGAACACAGTCGTATAGTATATCCAAAACGATAACCTATAGGTTTCGTGGGCTTAAAAATTTTCGAGAATTTCCTCATTTTTATCCCCTATCCCCCCAAATCAAAATGGCGGCACAACCTGCCAGACGAAGTAGACAATTGAAATTTGGTGAAATTATAGCTTTTGGTCCCTAACCGACGGGAAAATTCCAAGATGTTCAAATTTTTCACTTTTTACCCCCCAAAGATATCGAAATATGGAGGCATTTTTAATGACTGTGCAGACATTCCTTTTGAGCTATTTTTTGGCTAAACGGTAAGTCGTATCACAAAACGGATGGCACAATGTCCCTTCAATTTGGAGTGATCTACAACTTTGGTCCTGTGACATTTTGTCGTATCTCTCTCCCTTATACGTTAAATTTGGCCGTATTTCTGGATTGTTCGTAAATTTGGTGATTTTTACAAGTATATTTCATTGTTTGACACACTTATAAGAATGATAGGATCATCACGTTGTGTGCGCACGTTGGCACGATTAAGGGACATGTGTGTACCAAATTCCATGATTCTAGCTTATACATAAGTAGGCAAAACGTAATGTAAAATGTTAAAAATGCACCCAAATTTCACCGTATTCAAAATTTGATCTCAATTTACCCCCTTAATATGGGAGATACGAGGAAATGGTTTAGAAACAAATATGTAGAGCGATAAATGAGACGTCTGATGGCGCAAACCGTTTCTTAATATCATAAACCGTTTAGGAGATATGAATCTCGAAGTGGAAGTCTGCACTTTTCAACGTGCTCATGCTTATCCGTCATCTATATATATAAAAGCAAGTCGGGCTGGAGCGATGTATATATAAATATTTAAAAATGAAAAAAGACGTGAATTAATGAGGCACTTCCAGAAATCTCAGAAATTTGAAACTTTGTACGGAGGAAACTGATGACCCCAGGATCCCTAGAAAAATCGGAAATTCTCAAAATTCCCTGAAGGGGGCACGCGGGGGGGGGGCTCAAATTTTGGGCTCAGCATAAGAACACAGTCGTATAGTATATCCAAAACGATAACCTATAGGTTTCGTGTTCTTAAAAATTTTCGAGAATTTCCTCATTTTTATCCCCTATCCCCCCAAATCAAAATGGCGGCACAACCTGCCAGACGAAGTAGACAATTGAAATTTGGTGAAATTATAGCTTTTGGTCCCTAACCGACGGGAAAATTCCAAGATGTTCAAATTTTTCACTTTTTACCCCCCAAAGATATCGAAATATGGAGGCAATTTTAATGACTGTGCAGACATTCCTTTTGAGCTATTTTTTGGCTAAACGGTAAGTCGTATCACAAAACGGATGGCACAATGTCCCTTCAATTCGGAGTGATCTACAACTTTGGTCCTGTGACATTTTGTCGTATCTCTCTCCCTTATACGTTAAATTTGGCCGTATTTCTGGATTGTTCGTAAATTTGGTGATTTTTACAAGTATATTTCATTGTTTGACACACTTATAAGAATGATAGGATCATCACGTTGTGTGCGCACGTTGGCACGATTAAGGGACATGTGTGTACCAAATTCCATGATTCTAGCTTATACATAAGTAGGCAAAACGTAATGTAAAATGTTAAAAATGCACCCAAATTTCACCGTATTCAAAATTTGATCTCAATTTACCCCCTTAATATGGGAGATACGAGGAAATGGTTTAGAAACAAATATGTAGAGCGATAAATGAGGCGTCTGATGGCGCAAACCGTTTCTTAATATCATAAACCGTTTAGGAGATATGAATCTCGAAGTGGAAGTCTGCACTTTTCAACGTGCTCATGCTTATCCGTCATCTATATATATAAAAGCAAGTCGGGCTGGAGCGATGTATATATAAATATTTAAAAATGAAAAAAGACGTGAATTAATGAGGCACTTCCAGAAATCTCAGAAATTTGAAACTTTGTACGGAGGAAACTGATGACCCCAGGATCCCTAGAAAAATCGGAAATTCTCAAAATTCCCTGAAGGGGGCACGCGGGGGGGGCTCAAATTTTGGGCTCAGCATAAGAACACAGTCGTATAGTATATCCAAAACGATAACCTATAGGTTTCGTGGGCTTAAAAATTTTCGAGAATTTCCTCATTTTTATCCCCTATCCCCCCAAATCAAAATGGCGGCACAAGCTGCCAGACGAAGTAGACAATTGAAATTTGGTGAAATTATAGCTTTTGGTCCCTAACCGACGGGAAAATTCCAAGATGTTCAAATTTTTCACTTTTTACCCCCCAAAGATATCGAAATATGGAGGCATTTTTAATGACTGTGCAGACATTCCTTTTGAGCTATTTTTTGGCTAAACGGTAAGTCGTATCACAAAACGGATGGCACAATGTCCCTTCAATTTGGAGTGATCTACAACTTTGGTCCTGTGACATTTTGTCGTATCTCTCTCCCTTATACGTTAAATTTGGCCGTATTTCTGGATTGTTCGTAAATTTGGTGATTTTTACAAGTATATTTCATTGTTTGACACACTTATAAGAATGATAGGATCATCACGTTGTGTGCGCACGTTGGCACGATTAAGGGACATGTGTGTACCAAATTCCATGATTCTAGCTTATACATAAGTAGGCAAAACGTAATGTAAAATGTTAAAAATGCACCCAAATTTCACCGTATTCAAAATTTGATCTCAATTTACCCCCTTAATATGGGAGATACGAGGAAATGGTTTAGAAACAAATATGTAGAGCGATAAATGAGACGTCTGATGGCGCAAACCGTTTCTTAATATCATAAACCGTTTAGGAGATATGAATCTCGAAGTGGAAGTCTGCACTTTTCAACGTGCTCATGCTTATCCGTCATCTATATATATAAAAGCAAGTCGGGCTGGAGCGATGTATATATAAATATTTAAAAATGAAAAAAGACGTGAATTAATGAGGCACTTCCAGAAATCTCAGAAATTTGAAACTTTGTACGGAGGAAACTGATGACCCCAGGATCCCTAGAAAAATCGGAAATTCTCAAAATTCCCTGAAGGGGGCACGCGGGGGGGGGGGCTCAAATTTTGGGCTCAGCATAAGAACACAGTCGTATAGTATATCCAAAACGATAACCTATAGGTTTCGTGTTCTTAAAAATTTTCGAGAATTTCCTCATTTTTATCCCCTATCCCCCCAAATCAAAATGGCGGCACAACCTGCCAGACGAAGTAGACAATTGAAATTTGGTGAAATTATAGCTTTTGGTCCCTAACCGACGGGAAAATTCCAAGATGTTCAAATTTTTCACTTTTTACCCCCCAAAGATATCGAAATATGGAGGCAATTTTAATGACTGTGCAGACATTCCTTTTGAGCTATTTTTTGGCTAAACGGTAAGTCGTATCACAAAACGGATGGCACAATGTCCCTTCAATTCGGAGTGATCTACAACTTTGGTCCTGTGACATTTTGTCGTATCTCTCTCCCTTATACGTTAAATTTGGCCGTATTTCTGGATTGTTCGTAAATTTGGTGATTTTTACAAGTATATTTCATTGTTTGACACACTTATAAGAATGATAGGATCATCACGTTGTGTGCGCACGTTGGCACGATTAAGGGACATGTGTGTACCAAATTCCATGATTCTAGCTTATACATAAGTAGGCAAAACGTAATGTAAAATGTTAAAAATGCACCCAAATTTCACCGTATTCAAAATTTGATCTCAATTTACCCCCTTAATATGGGAGATACGAGGAAATGGTTTAGAAACAAATATGTAGAGCGATAAATGAGGCGTCTGATGGCGCAAACCGTTTCTTAATATCATAAACCGTTTAGGAGATATGAATCTCGAAGTGGAAGTCTGCACTTTTCAACGTGCTCATGCTTATCCGTCATCTATATATATAAAAGCAAGTCGGGCTGGAGCGATGTATATATAAATATTTAAAAATGAAAAAAGACGTGAATTAATGAGGCACTTCCAGAAATCTCAGAAATTTGAAACTTTGTACGGAGGAAACTGATGACCCCAGGATCCCTAGAAAAATCGGAAATTCTCAAAATTCCCTGAAGGGGGCACGCGGAGGGGGCTCAAATTTTGGGCTCAGCATAAGAACACAGTCGTATAGTATATCCAAAACGATAACCTATAGGTTTCGTGGGCTTAAAAATTTTCGAGAATTTCCTCATTTTTATCCCCTATCCCCCCAAATCAAAATGGCGGCACAAGCTGCCAGACGAAGTAGACAATTGAAATTTGGTGAAATTATAGCTTTTGGTCCCTAACCGACGGGAAAATTCCAAGATGTTCAAATTTTTCACTTTTTACCCCCCAAAGATATCGAAATATGGAGGCATTTTTAATGACTGTGCAGACATTCCTTTTGAGCTATTTTTTGGCTAAACGGTAAGTCGTATCACAAAACGGATGGCACAATGTCCCTTCAATTTGGAGTGATCTACAACTTTGGTCCTGTGACATTTTGTCGTATCTCTCTCCCTTATACGTTAAATTTGGCCGTATTTCTGGATTGTTCGTAAATTTGGTGATTTTTACAAGTATATTTCATTGTTTGACACACTTATAAGAATGATAGGATCATCACGTTGTGTGCGCACGTTGGCACGATTAAGGGACATGTGTGTACCAAATTCCATGATTCTAGCTTATACATAAGTAGGCAAAACGTAATGTAAAATGTTAAAAATGCACCCAAATTTCACCGTATTCAAAATTTGATCTCAATTTACCCCCTTAATATGGGAGATACGAGGAAATGGTTTAGAAACAAATATGTAGAGCGATAAATGAGACGTCTGATGGCGCAAACCGTTTCTTAATATCATAAACCGTTTAGGAGATATGAATCTCGAAGTGGAAGTCTGCACTTTTCAACGTGCTCATGCTTATCCGTCATCTATATATATAAAAGCAAGTCGGGCTGGAGCGATGTATATATAAATATTTAAAAATGAAAAAAGACGTGAATTAATGAGGCACTTCCAGAAATCTCAGAAATTTGAAACTTTGTACGGAGGAAACTGATGACCCCAGGATCCCTAGAAAAATCGGAAATTCTCAAAATTCCCTGAAGGGGGCACGCGGGGGGGGGCTCAAATTTTGGGCTCAGCATAAGAACACAGTCGTATAGTATATCCAAAACGATAACCTATAGGTTTCGTGTTCTTAAAAATTTTCGAGAATTTCCTCATTTTTATCCCCTATCCCCCCAAATCAAAATGGCGGCACAACCTGCCAGACGAAGTAGACAATTGAAATTTGGTGAAATTATAGCTTTTGGTCCCTAACCGACGGGAAAATTCCAAGATGTTCAAATTTTTCACTTTTTACCCCCCAAAGATATCGAAATATGGAGGTAATTTTAATGACTGTGCAGACATTCCTTTTGAGCTATTTTTTGGCTAAACGGTAAGTCGTATCACAAAACGGATGGCACAATGTCGCTTCAATTCGGAGTGATCTACAACTTTGGTCCTGTGACATTTTGTCGTATCTCTCTCCCTTATACGTTAAATTTGGCCGTATTTCTGGATTGTTCGTAAATTTGGTGATTTTTACAAGTATATTTCATTGTTTGACACACTTATAAGAATGATAGGATCATCACGTTGTGTGCGCACGTTGGCACGATTAAGGGACATGTGTGTACCAAATTTCATGATTCTAGCTTATACATAAGTAGGCAAAACGTAATGTAAAATGTTAAAAATGCACCCAAATTTCACCGTATTCAAAATTTGATCTCAATTTACCCCCTTAATATGGGGATACGAGGAAATGGTTTAGAAACAAATATGTAGAGCGATAAATGAGACGTCTGATGGCGCAAACCGTTTCTTAATATCATAAACCGTTTAGGAGATATGAATCTCGAAGTGGAAGTCTGCACTTTTCAACGTGCTCATGCTTATCCGTCATCTATATATATAAAAGCAAGTCGGGCTGGAGCGATGTATATATAAATATTTAAAAATGAAAAAAGACGTGAATTAATGAGGCACTTCCAGAAATCTCAGAAATTTGAAACTTTGTACGGAGGAAACTGATGACCCCAGGATCCCTAGAAAAATCGGAAATTCTCAAAATTCCCTGAAGGGGGCACGCTGGGGGGGCTAAATTTTGGGCTCAGCATAAGAACACAGTCGTATAGTATATCCAAAACGATAACCTATAGGTTTCGTGTTCTTAAAAATTTTCGAGAATTTCCTCATTTTTATCCCCTATCCCCCCAAATCAAAATGGCGGCACAACCTGCCAGACGAAGTAGACAATTGAAATTTGGTGAAATTATAGCTTTTGGTCCCTAACCGACGGTAAAATTCCAAGATGTTCAAATTTTTCACTTTTTACCCCCCAATTATATCGAAATATGGAGGCAATTTTAATGACTGTGCAGACATTCCTTTTGAGCTATTTTTTGGCTAAACGGTAAGTCGTATCACAAAACGGATGGCACAATGTCCCTTCAATTCGGAGTGATCTACAACTTTGGTCCTGTGACATTTTGTCGTATCTCTCTCCCTTATACGTTAAATTTGGCCGTATTTCTGGATTGTTCGTAAATTTGGTGATTTTTACAAGTATATTTCATTGTTTGACACACTTATAAGAATGATAGGATCATCACGTTGTGTGCGTACGTTGGCACGATTAAGGGACATGTGTGTACCAAATTTCATGATTCTAGCTTATACATAAGTAGGCAAAACGTAATGTAAAATGTTAAAAATGCACCCAAATTTCACCGTATTCAAAATTTGATCTCAATTTACCCCCTTAATATGGGAGATACGAGGAAATGGTTTAGAAACAAATATGTAGAGCGATAAATGAGACATCTGATGGCGCAAACCGTTTCTTAATATCATAAACCGTTTAGGAGATATGAATCTCGAAGTGGAAGTCTGCACTTTTCAACGTGCTCATGCTTATCCGTCATCTATATATATAAAAGCAAGTCGGGCTGGAGCGATGTATATATAAATATTTAAAAATGAAAAAAGACGTGAATTAATGAGGCACTTCCAGAAATCTCAGAAATTTGAAACTTTGTACGGAGGAAACTGATGACCCCAGGATCCCTAGAAAAATCGGAAATTCTCAAAATTCCCTGAAGGGGGCACGCTGGGGGGGCTAAATTTTGGGCTCAGCATAAGAACACAGTCGTATAGTATATCCAAAACGATAACCTATAGGTTTCGTGTTCTTAAAAATTTTCGAGAATTTCCTCATTTTTATCCCCTATCCCCCCAAATCAAAATGGCGGCACAACCTGCCAGACGAAGTAGACAATTGAAATTTGGTGAAATTATAGCTTTTGGTCCCTAACCGACGGGAAAATTCCAAGATGTTCAAATTTTTCACTTTTTACCCCCCAAAGATATCGAAATATGGAGGCAATTTTAATGACTGTGCAGACATTCCTTTTGAGCTATTTTTTGGCTAAACGGTAAGTCGTATCACAAAACGGATGGCACAATGTCCCTTCAATTCGGAGTGATCTACAACTTTGGTCCTGTGACATTTTGTCGTATCTCTCTCCCTTATACGTTAAATTTGGCCGTATTTCTGGATTGTTCGTAAATTTGGTGATTTTTACAAGTATATTTCATTGTTTGACACACTTATAAGAATGATAGGATCATCACGTTGTGTGCGCACGTTGGCACGATTAAGGGACATGTGTGTACCAAATTCCATGATTCTAGCTTATACATAAGTAGGCAAAACGTAATGTAAAATGTTAAAAATGCACCCAAATTTCACCGTATTCAAAATTTGATCTCAATTTACCCCCTTAATATGGGAGATACGAGGAAATGGTTTAGAAACAAATATGTAGAGCGATAAATGAGGCGTCTGATGGCGCACACCGTTTCTTAATATCATAAACCGTTTAGGAGATATGAATCTCGAAGTGGAAGTCTGCACTTTTCAACGTGCTCATGCTTATCCGTCATCTATATATATAAAAGCAAGTCGGGCTGGAGCGATGTATATATAAATATTTAAAAATGAAAAAAGACGTGAATTAATGAGGCACTTCCAGAAATCTCAGAAATTTGAAACTTTGTACGGAGGAAACTGATGACCCCAGGATCCCTAGAAAAATCGGAAATTCTCAAAATTCCCTGAAGGGGGCACGCGGGGGGGGCTCAAATTTTGGGCTCAGCATAAGAACACAGTCGTATAGTATATCCAAAACGATAACCTATAGGTTTCGTGGGCTTAAAAATTTTCGAGAATTTCCTCATTTTTATCCCCTATCCCCCCAAATCAAAATGGCGGCACAACCTGCCAGACGAAGTAGACAATTGAAATTTGGTGAAATTATAGCTTTTGGTCCCTAACCGACGGGAAAATTCCAAGATGTTCAAATTTTTCACTTTTTACCCCCCAAAGATATCGAAATATGGAGGCATTTTTAATGACTGTGCAGACATTCCTTTTGAGCTATTTTTTGGCTAAACGGTAAGTCGTATCACAAAACGGATGGCACAATGTCCCTTCAATTCGGAGTGATCTACAACTTTGGTCCTGTGACATTTTGTCGTATCTCTCTCCCTTATACGTTAAATTTGGCCGTATTTCTGGATTGTTCGTAAATTTGGTGATTTTTACAAGTATATTTCATTGTTTGACACACTTATAAGAATGATAGGATCATCACGTTGTGTGCGCACGTTGGCACGATTAAGGGACATGTGTGTACCAAATTCCATGATTCTAGCTTATACATAAGTAGGCAAAACGTAATGTAAAATGTTAAAAATGCACCCAAATTTCACCGTATAAAATTTGATCTCAATTTACCCCCTTAATATGGGAGATACGAGGAAATGGTTTAGAAACAAATATGTAGAGCGATAAATGAGACGTCTGATGGCGCAAACCGTTTCTTAATATCATAAACCGTTTAGGAGATATGAATCTCGAAGTGGAAGTCTGCACTTTTCAACGTGCTCATGCTTATCCGTCATCTATATATATAAAAGCAAGTCGGGCTGGAGCGATGTATATATAAATATTTAAAAATGAAAAAAGACGTGAATTAATGAGGCACTTCCAGAAATCTCAGAAATTTGAAACTTTGTACGGAGGAAACTGATGACCCCAGGATCCCTAGAAAAATCGGAAATTCTCAAAATTCCCTGAAGGGGGCACGCGGGGGGGGGGCTCAAATTTTGGGCTCAGCATAAGAACACAGTCGTATAGTATATCCAAAACGATAACCTATAGGTTTCGTGTTCTTAAAAATTTTCGAGAATTTCCTCATTTTTATCCCCTATCCCCCCAAATCAAAATGGCGGCACAACCTGCCAGACGAAGTAGACAATTGAAATTTGGTGAAATTATAGCTTTTGGTCCCTAACCGACGGTAAAATTCCAAGATGTTCAAATTTTTCACTTTTTACCCCCCAAAGATATCGAAATATGGAGGTAATTTTAATGACTGTGCAGACATTCCTTTTGAGCTATTTTTTGGCTAAACGGTAAGTCGTATCACAAAACGGATGGCACAATGTCCCTTCAATTCGGAGTGATCTACAACTTTGGTCCTGTGACATTTTGTCGTATCTCTCTCCCTTATACGTTAAATTTGGCCGTATTTCTGGATTGTTCGTAAATTTGGTGATTTTTACAAGTATATTTCATTGTTTGACACACTTATAAGAATGATAGGATCATCACGTTGTGTGCGCACGTTGGCACGATTAAGGGACATGTGTGTACCAAATTTCATGATTCTAGCTTATACATAAGTAGGCAAAACGTAATGTAAAATGTTAAAAATGCACCCAAATTTCACCGTATTCAAAATTTGATCTCAATTTACCCCCTTAATATGGGGATACGAGGAAATGGTTTAGAAACAAATATGTAGAGCGATAAATGAGACGTCTGATGGCGCAAACCGTTTCTTAATATCATAAACCGTTTAGGAGATATGAATCTCGAAGTGGAAGTCTGCACTTTTCAACGTGCTCATGCTTATCCGTCATCTATATATATAAAAGCAAGTCGGGCTGGAGCGATGTATATATAAATATTTAAAAATGAAAAAAGACGTGAATTAATGAGGCACTTCCAGAAATCTCAGAAATTTGAAACTTTGTACGGAGGAAACTGATGACCCCAGGATCCCTAGAAAAATCGGAAATTCTCAAAATTCCCTGAAGGGGGCACGCGGGGGGGGGGCTCAAATTTTGGGCTCAGCATAAGAACACAGTCGTATAGTATATCCAAAACGATAACCTATAGGTTTCGTGTTCTTAAAAATTTTCGAGAATTTCCTCATTTTTATCCCCTATCCCCCCAAATCAAAATGGCGGCACAACCTGCCAGACGAAGTAGACAATTGAAATTTGGTGAAATTATAGCTTTTGGTCCCTAACCGACGGTAAAATTCCAAGATGTTCAAATTTTTCACTTTTTACCCCCCAATTATATCGAAATATGGAGGCAATTTTAATGACTGTGCAGACATTCCTTTTGAGCTATTTTTTGGCTAAACGGTAAGTCGTATCACAAAACGGATGGCACAATGTCCCTTCAATTCGGAGTGATCTACAACTTTGGTCCTGTGACATTTTGTCGTATCTCTCTCCCTTATACGTTAAATTTGGCCGTATTTCTGGATTGTTCGTAAATTTGGTGATTTTTACAAGTATATTTCATTGTTTGACACACTTATAAGAATGATAGGATCATCACGTTGTGTGCGTACGTTGGCACGATTAAGGGACATGTGTGTACCAAATTTCATGATTCTAGCTTATACATAAGTAGGCAAAACGTAATGTAAAATGTTAAAAATGCACCCAAATTTCACCGTATTCAAAATTTGATCTCAATTTACCCCCTTAATATGGGAGATACGAGGAAATGGTTTAGAAACAAATATGTAGAGCGATAAATGAGACATCTGATGGCGCAAACCGTTTCTTAATATCATAAACCGTTTAGGAGATATGAATCTCGAAGTGGAAGTCTGCACTTTTCAACGTGCTCATGCTTATCCGTCATCTATATATATAAAAGCAAGTCGGGCTGGAGCGATGTATATATAAATATTTAAAAATGAAAAAAGACGTGAATTAATGAGGCACTTCCAGAAATCTCAGAAATTTGAAACTTTGTACGGAGGAAACTGATGACCCCAGGATCCCTAGAAAAATCGGAAATTCTCAAAATTCCCTGAAGGGGGCACGCTGGGGGGGCTAAATTTTGGGCTCAGCATAAGAACACAGTCGTATAGTATATCCAAAACGATAACCTATAGGTTTCGTGTTCTTAAAAATTTTCGAGAATTTCCTCATTTTTATCCCCTATCCCCCCAAATCAAAATGGCGGCACAACCTGCCAGACGAAGTAGACAATTGAAATTTGGTGAAATTATAGCTTTTGGTCCCTAACCGACGGGAAAATTCCAAGATGTTCAAATTTTTCACTTTTTACCCCCCAAAGATATCGAAATATGGAGGCAATTTTAATGACTGTGCAGACATTCCTTTTGAGCTATTTTTTGGCTAAACGGTAAGTCGTATCACAAAACGGATGGCACAATGTCCCTTCAATTCGGAGTGATCTACAACTTTGGTCCTGTGACATTTTGTCGTATCTCTCTCCCTTATACGTTAAATTTGGCCGTATTTCTGGATTGTTCGTAAATTTGGTGATTTTTACAAGTATATTTCATTGTTTGACACACTTATAAGAATGATAGGATCATCACGTTGTGTGCGCACGTTGGCACGATTAAGGGACATGTGTGTACCAAATTCCATGATTCTAGCTTATACATAAGTAGGCAAAACGTAATGTAAAATGTTAAAAATGCACCCAAATTTCACCGTATTCAAAATTTGATCTCAATTTACCCCCTTAATATGGGAGATACGAGGAAATGGTTTAGAAACAAATATGTAGAGCGATAAATGAGGCGTCTGATGGCGCAAACCGTTTCTTAATATCATAAACCGTTTAGGAGATATGAATCTCGAAGTGGAAGTCTGCACTTTTCAACGTGCTCATGCTTATCCGTCATCTATATATATAAAAGCAAGTCGGGCTGGAGCGATGTATATATAAATATTTAAAAATGAAAAAAGACGTGAATTAATGAGGCACTTCCAGAAATCTCAGAAATTTGAAACTTTGTACGGAGGAAACTGATGACCCCAGGATCCCTAGAAAAATCGGAAATTCTCAAAATTCCCTGAAGGGGGCACGCGGGGGGGGCTCAAATTTTGGGCTCAGCATAAGAACACAGTCGTATAGTATATCCAAAACGATAACCTATAGGTTTCGTGGGCTTAAAAATTTTCGAGAATTTCCTCATTTTTATCCCCTATCCCCCCAAATCAAAATGGCGGCACAACCTGCCAGACGAAGTAGACAATTGAAATTTGGTGAAATTATAGCTTTTGGTCCCTAACCGACGGGAAAATTCCAAGATGTTCAAATTTTTCACTTTTTACCCCCCAAAGATATCGAAATATGGAGGCATTTTTAATGACTGTGCAGACATTCCTTTTGAGCTATTTTTTGGCTAAACGGTAAGTCGTATCACAAAACGGATGGCACAATGTCCCTTCAATTTGGAGTGATCTACAACTTTGGTCCTGTGACATTTTGTCGTATCTCTCTCCCTTATACGTTAAATTTGGCCGTATTTCTGGATTGTTCGTAAATTTGGTGATTTTTACAAGTATATTTCATTGTTTGACACACTTATAAGAATGATAGGATCATCACGTTGTGTGCGCACGTTGGCACGATTAAGGGACATGTGTGTACCAAAATTCATGATTCTAGCTTATACATTAGTAGGCAAAACGTAATGTAAAATGTTAAAAAATGCACCCAAATTTCACCGTATTCAAAATTTGATCTCAATTTACCCCCTTAATATGGGAGATACGAGGAAATGGTTTAGAAACAAATATGTAGAGCGATAAATGAGACGTCTGATGGCGCAAACCGTTTCTTAATATCATAAACCGTTTAGGAGATATGAATCTCGAAGTGGAAGTCTGCACTTTTCAACGTGCTCATGCTTATCCGTCATCTATATATATAAAAGCAAGTCGGGCTGGAGCGATGTATATATAAATATTTAAAAATGAAAAAAGACGTGAATTAATGAGGCACTTCCAGAAATCTCAGAAATTTGAAACTTTGTACGGAGGAAACTGATGACCCCAGGATCCCTAGAAAAATCGGAAATTCTCAAAATTCCCTGAAGGGGGCACGCGGGGGGGGCTCAAATTTTGGGCTCAGCATAAGAACACAGTCGTATAGTATATCCAAAACGATAACCTATAGGTTTCGTGGGCTTAAAAATTTTCGAGAATTTCCTCATTTTTATCCCCTATCCCCCCAAATCAAAATGGCGGCACAACCTGCCAGACGAAGTAGACAATTGAAATTTGGTGAAATTATAGCTTTTGGTCCCTAACCGACGGGAAAATTCCAAGATGTTCAAATTTTTCACTTTTTACCCCCCAAAGATATCGAAATATGGAGGCATTTTTAATGACTGTGCAGACATTCCTTTTGAGCTATTTTTTGGCTAAACGGTAAGTCGTATCACAAAACGGATGGCACAATGTCCCTTCAATTTGGAGTGATCTACAACTTTGGTCCTGTGACATTTTGTCGTATCTCTCTCCCTTATACGTTAAATTTGGCCGTATTTCTGGATTGTTCGTAAATTTGGTGATTTTTACAAGTATATTTCATTGTTTGACACACTTATAAGAATGATAGGATCATCACGTTGTGTGCGCACGTTGGCACGATTAAGGGACATGTGTGTACCAAAATTCATGATTCTAGCTTATACATTAGTAGGCAAAACGTAATGTAAAATGTTAAAAAATGCACCCAAATTTCACCGTATTCAAAATTTGATCTCAATTTACCCCCTTAATATGGGAGATACGAGGAAATGGTTTAGAAACAAATATGTAGAGCGATAAATGAGACGTCTGATGGCGCAAACCGTTTCTTAATATCATAAACCGTTTAGGAGATATGAATCTCGAAGTGGAAGTCTGCACTTTTCAACGTGCTCATGCTTATCCGTCATCTATATAAATAAAATTGTTTCTGTTTGTCTGTTTGTCTGTTTGTCTGTCTGTTTGTCTGTTCCACCATCACGTCGAAACGGCTGGATAGATCTCAACCAAACTTCATATTTAGAGTATACTGACCCCGGGGAAGGTTTCGATATGCATATCATTTTAAAATCTTTGAAAATACGGGGGTTTTATAGGAAAAACGGTTTTCCTCCATTTTCTCTTATACTATTATAGGCAAAATATCGAATTTGTCGTATAAGGACGAGACAAAGCTCAATTTAATCCTCTTGACGCAAAGAACAAAACTCGGTAAGACCTACGGGCCCGAAAACCATGTTTTAAGGTCCTAAAACCAACCGTTACGGAGATATTGGCACCACACTACCCCTGCTCTAGGAATCGGATAAAGAAATGAACTGCCGTAACCATGGCAACGTCAGCTCCAGGATTCTAGAGCAGTGAGATTATGCATGTACGTTTGGGCATAGCTGTCAACCAAAATAGGTACAAATAAGACTTAATATCTGGGAAAAAAATTATACTGTTGTGTAAGGCACTCATAGGACTCCTTTGGGCGGGGATGGAAAGGGGGTGAAGAACGAGTGTAAAAATCTATATAAATAAAATTGTTTCTGTTTGTCTGTCTGTTTGTCTGTTCCACCATCACGTCGAAACGGCTGGATAGATCTCAACCAAACTTCATATTTAGGGTATACTCATCCCGGAGAAGGTTTTGATATGCATATCATTTTAAAATCCTTGAATAAACAGGGGGTTTATAGGAAAACCAGAATGGTTTTTCCACCATCACGTCGAAACGGCTGGATAGATCTCAACCAAACTTCATATTTAGAGGATGCTCATCGCGGGGAAGTTTTCCATATGCATATCATTTTAAAATATTTGAATATATGGGGGGTTTATAGGAAAATCAGAATGGTTTTTCCACCATCACGTTGAAACGGCTGGATGGATCTCAACCAAACATTGTATTTAGAGTATACTAATCCCGGGGAAGGTTTAGATATGCATATCATTTTAAAATCCTTGAATAGACGGGGGGTTTATAGGAAAACCAGAGTGGTTTTCCCACCATCACGTCGAAACGGCTGGATAGATCTCAACCAAACTTCATATTTAGAGGATACTCATCGCGGGGAAGTTTTCCATATGCATATCATTTTAAAATATTTGAATATATGGGGGGTTTATAGGAAAATCAGAATGGTTTTTCCACCATCACGTCGAAACGGCTGGATGGATCTCAACCAAACATTGTATTTAGAGTATACTAATCCCGGGGAAGGTTTAGATATGCATATCATTTTAAAATCCTTGAATAGACGGGGGGTTTATAGGAAAACCAGAGTGGTTTTCCCACCATCACGTCGAAACGGCTGGATAGATCTCAGCCAAACTTCATATTTAGAGTATACTCATCCCAGGAAAGGTTCCGATATGCATATAATTTTAAAATCTTTGAATAGACGGGGTGTTTATAGGAAAACCACAGTGGTTTTCCTCTATTTTCTCTTATACTATTGATTTTCTGTAAACTTCGTTTACCGTACGTGAAACGTCTCTTCATTATAAACAACTTTCGATATGTTCATAATTTACCTTACTCTTCACATGACGGAGAAATTTACAATTTTCTGCTGGTATCATGCTCTGCATTTAGTGACCGACAGACCGACAACGAACCTACAGGTTACCATGGCAACGTCTCTGACTGCATGCCAGTAGGGAAGTAACGTATTGCCATTTTCCTCATCATGCTTTTAAATTCGTGGTTGTTCCTTGGGTAGATGGCAAGAGAGGCATCAATCGGCTCATCTGCGGGATATTGGCGGAATATCGTTGGAGGTTATAACCGCCCTCGAATAGATTAAGTAATAACACCATTAGTCATCTTCATATTTGTTTACCTAAGAATCACTGAACCTAAATTTCTCCTCTGTTAGCGCTTTATTATATCCATAACTCACGGCATTTATTTATTTGTCGTTATCCGGCTGTCCTCAGTTATAATCCATTTTCTATTAGTTTCAACATTCTTAACTGTATTATTTTCTTCCTTAATTACGCCGTATGTACGTGAATGCTAGAAACTACTGGATGCATTTCCACCAAGATTCGTATTTAGAATACACCTGTCCTTGATAGGTTTCAGGGCAAATATTGTTTCTAAATCCCTGAACTAACTGGGGGTTTATACGAAACCGAAACAGTGATTTTGCACTTCCAAAAAATATACACAACAAAAGTTTATGGAAGTCTACCTACCTTGGTAGAAATTAATGTCTAAACCTTTTTTTCTCATGTGCATCATTTCGATACGAGGATCAATAAGGGAGATATCATTAAAGGACCGTTTTTCTGTACAAGTCCCATCGGACTTAACTCACGAGCGGGTGCGTGTAAAGCGTATTCCTTACAACTTGAAAACTACTGAAGACATTCGAAACAAAATTTATATTTAGCATCCACCTGTCCAAAGGTAGGTTTTAAACGTAAATAACATTTCATGTTCCGGAATGGACTGGCGGTTTATAAGGAACCGAAATGGTGATTTTACTCTTCCACAATATATACAGAACAAGACCAACCTGACTGGAAATCGACCAAACCTGATGGAATTCCACCTCTAAACCTTTTTTTTCATGTGCATTTTTTCGTCAGGAGGATTAATAAGGGAGATATCATGAATGGTCACTTTTGCAGGTTAAGTCCAGCGGACATAGCCCAAAAGGTGTTTTACATGGAGCAGATTCCTTATCTATATAAATCAAATCGTAACGACTGTGTACCTCTACACTGACTATTTTGGCGAAATTTTCGTACAGCTTTCCGTTTAAGGGGTAATAATAACAATCTCCATAATTTTTGATTTCCTGAAAGTCCTAATTTTTACCCGCCTCGCCCAAAATCCACATTGTGGCATAATCTGCCAGAAGAATAAGAAGATAATTGAAATTTGACAAAATTATACGTTTTAGTCTGTAACGAATGAAAAATCCTATATCATTAAATTTTTCATTTTTTATCCCCGAAGAATATCGAAATATGCAGGCAATTTTAATGATGGTGCAGACCTTCGGAAATTCCTATCACGTAACGGATTGCACAATCTCCGTTCAATTTGGAATGATCTACAACCTTGGTCTTATGACTTTATGCCGTATCTGTATCCCTTTTACGTTTGATTTTTCTCTATTAATCGATGTTAAGTCAATTTGGAATTTTCACATGCATTATTCATACTTTCAATTACTTATATGAAATACAGAATCATCAAACTCTTCACGAAAATTGGCCCACTCAGTAGCCATATGTGAGCCAAATGCTACGTATGTAGCTGTCACATTATTATCCGAAAAGTAATGTAATGTGAGATGATCTTACAAAACCTTTACCCTGTTCCACGTTTCTAAACCTGACCCAAGAATAGATGACATATCATTGGACCAGCCATTTAGGCCACTAAATCCGGCGTGTCTTATGGTATAATCCTTTGTCGATATGACGTACGTTTAGTAGCAGTTAATCTGTAAATGAAGGTCTTCAATATTGTAAACACGCATATACTTTCGTATGTCGATCTATATATATTCACTGATGTCGATTTAGCGATCGAGAAAGGGTCGGTCTGCTATTGTAATCAGTACTCCCCACACCGACTTTGACTGGCAGTAGGAAAGGGTTCCTTCTCCAACTCCTGTGTAACTGTCATTAGTAAGGAAGGCCTACAATTGTAATGAATAGTTCCCTTCTCGATTTGACTTGCAGAAGGTAAGTGAGCATGCAGTTTTGTTTAAAACTCCCCTACCCGATTGTGTTTGGCAGTAGGCAAGGGTGCCCGCCATTATAAAGAAATGTACTCATCTAAAATGTGACTGGCATTAGGCATAGTGGCCTGCTATTTTGATGGAAACTCACCAACTTGGTGTGACTGGCAGTACGCTGGCTGGCAGTAGGAAAAGGGGCCTGTCATTATAATGATAACTGCACAACTCAATTTCGAGTGATAGTAGGGTAATTGCCTGCCATTATAATAAAAACTGTAATCTGTCTGGAGGTAGGAAAGGGGGGCTGCCATTTTAACGGAAACTCCCCAAATCGATTCTGTCCGCATAGTAGGCAATGGGGCCTGCAATTATAATGTAAACTTCCCAACCTGATTGTGAATGCCAGTAGGCAAGTGAGCCTGCCGTTATATCACAAATCCGTAACAAACACTTTACATTGGAAACGTACGGGGACCTCCCCATGCTCTTTCTCGGATAACGCTAAGAGACATGCAATTTTAAAACTATCTTATTTACTGCATGTACACTATTTACTTCGATATTCGAATACAATGTAGAATACCGTAGCGAAGCACGGGTACATTCGCTAGTACTATATATGGATCCGTAAAAAGAGTTGAAAAATTTAAATATTTAGGGGAATACATACAAATAGGAGGATCAAACAAGGCATTTAACATAGAACGACGGAAAAACTCCAGAAAGCATGCAAACTCACATGGTCACATTATAATAAGACAAGCATATCAGGACAGACCGAACTTAGACACTACAAAACAGTCGTATTACGAGAAGCATTGTATGCGTTAGTAACGACCACAATTGGAGGATCAGGCATCATAGAGCCCCCCCCCCCAAAAAAAAAAATAGAACGTAAAATTCTCAGAAAAATATTTGCGCCAATACACAGAGATGGCATATGGATGAAACGACCTACCGAAGAGCTGTACCAGCACACTGACAGACTCACGGACATGATCAGGAAACACAGACTAACTTTCTATGGGCACATACAGAGAATGGACAGCAACAGACTTACAAAGAAAATCTTTGATGTAGTAAATAGTTCAAGCAAGGAAACAAATTGGTATCATGAAATAGAGGAAGACTTAATGCAGGTGGGGATCAACAGGCAAATGATAGGGGACAGAAAAGAATTCAGAAACAATATTAGGAATACAACATTTGGTAAATGAGAAGAAGAAGAAGAAGAAGAAGAAGAAGAAGAAGAAGAAGAAGACAGGAACATTGTGAATAGAACAAAGGAAACAGGAGCACAGCCAAAGGATGAAGAGATTTTGGAAAGAGAAGAGGAAGAAGGGAAAGAAGTGAAAATTGTGTCATCATGAGATATTCAAGTTCAAACACTGCCCATAAGGGCAAAAATGATATGAATGACTTAATAATAATAATATCGTCATCATCACTAATCTACTTAGTCATGTTGGAACGCTGTGACGACATTGGTTTTGTCTCTGCTTGTCACATCTCTGCCGTTACGTAGCCATCCTGGATAGTCCATGGCTTTCTTCAGTGCTCACTGGAAAGAAAAGCCGGTGAATAGTTGTCATTCACTTGTCCCATGCATCTGCTTGCAGTCCTTTCCTATGATCTACTGCCATCAACATTCTCCTCCATTATGAACTTTTCTAGGTTTTCTTCCAGGTCGGCTCGCAATGTGTCCAGAGAACAGGAGTACTCTTTCACTGATGCGAGAAGGAAGATGCTTTAAAATCTGCATCTCCTGAATAAATGTTGCATTGATTCTTCTTACAGTCTAAGGCACACGTAGCATTCTATTTCAGCACCATATTTCAAACACAGCGATGTGTTTCTGTCATAAACCTTTACGGCCCAACTCTCATTGCCAAGTGAGATGATAGTGAATACAAAGTTTTTAACGAGACAGATCTTCTAGTTAGATTTCAGTTATTTTACATTTTTCCAGTTAAAGGATGTATTCCTATGTCCTTAGAAAAAGTTTAAATGATGATATGCACGACAAATTTCCCAAAACGCTGCTTGTCATTTCCTGATATGATGGAAGTACGCAAGTTTCCTGACGAAGTGTGTATTGGACACAATTTCATCAACGAGTAAGGTAAGAAATATTTTATGAGGGGTGAGGTATACTGAGTTTGACGCTGATTCTTCCGTAGAAGAGACTGCTCGATTTCCGTGTCAGGAAATGTATATAAGTTTCGTTGTGTAGCAACAAGCACTTTGTAAGTAAAATTTTAGGACTCTTACGACGAATTGAATAGCGTAGACGGCGAGGAATCTTCTTGTACTGGTGTAGTTACTCAAAGCCCGATATTTTCGATTTCCGTTGCTCGCACACAATTACCTTGTACTTCACAAGAGGGGCATTCCTTCTGTATATACCATTTTTATACCACGTGGAATGCAAGCTGCATATAAATTTCGCTTCCGAGAACAGATCAACTGAATAGAACGCTGGCCGTTCAAACGCCGGTTAAGTACTTCCTCGGTATCATTGGCTGTGTCACTAATGTGATTGGTTTGGCCCTTTAGACAGTAATTTCGCTGTGAATAGCTGTGGACATTTCAATTGACTCAATGATGTGATTGGTTTGGCCCTTTACACTATAACTTAAATGTGATAGCCTATGTACTTTTCAGTGTACTGTTTCGTTTACCTTTCTACGTGGAGCAAACAAAGTTCATTTCACTGATTGTGTGTCCTTTATCGCAGTTTGTTTCTTTAAGGATATAGTGAACAATACAGCATGCAACTTATTCTTTTCCTTTCTCTTCCTGGCTTTTCTCAATTACTCGATGTCGGCATTTACACGTGGATTTGGTCTAGTTTTACAGTTGAATGCCTCTCCTGACTTGACTCCAGTTCTCTGCGGATGTATGTATTCACTGTTTCGTGTCTCTGTGCCGAGTCAGAGGAATTAATCAGACGCGGCTATAATCCCAGTACGACCGGAAATCGAACCCGAGACCCTTTAAATCGAAGGCGACTACGCTAACTGTTAAGCAAACGGGTCGGGCGAGCAATACATTACATTTATTGTTGTAATTATATATGCCAATATAAATAAGTAGAACCGGAATTTATGCAGAATGAAGATTTTGAATACGTAGTGTTTCCGACCCATGCATTGCAGAATGTAAGATTGTCCTTTTAGTTGCAATAATTTAAAATAATATCGCGCATAACCAATATTGGACGAGGTATGACTAAGGATTTATCATTATTGAAACATTGGATCCAGTAAAGGTAAATAAACGTAAACAATGATCAGTAATTGAGTGAATATTCCTGTTAGTTTAACGACTCGAAGGTAAACAAAGGAAACTACCAGTGACTAACCGAGAAACAATCCCTCCCACTCACTCAAAGGAACACGATCTGACTGTAGTAGTTGGGGCGTTTGTAAACACATCCCATTTTTTTAGTGTGTTATCCAACGTGAAATTTTTAAATCCGCGAAACATGTACTGTAATATATAGAAGATTTACGCACATTATAAGAAGGGTGTCAAGGATTTCAACCTGCGGGTGTAAGCACCCAAAATAACTATCCAAGTTATCAATTAAAATTTAATAATATTATTGATTTTACGTCCCAGTAACTACTTTTAGGGTTTTAGGAGACGCCGATGTGCCGGAATTCAGTCCCGCAGGAGTTCATTTATGTGCCATTAAATCTATCGGCACGAGGCTGGCGTATTTGAGCACCTTCAAATGCCACCGGACTAAGCCAGGATCGAACCTGCCAAGTTGGGATTAGAAGGCCAGCGCCTACACCATCTGAACCACTCACCCCGGCGATTAAAATGTAAAATTAGATACGAATTTAGTAGGTAAGTAATGATAAGACTTCGTAATAGCTAGTAGCTCATTTTTCATAGTTAACCAACTGGCCTGATTTTACGTTCAAGAAAGTTTCTGTGGACAGTGGTAACTTAGGCTATAATCGTGATATCTGTCGTAGTAATCAGTGTCGAATTGTTTATATTTTTAAAAGAAAATTATCACCAGTTTGTATCCTAAGAGGAAAAATTAACATACTGGATGGTGTTCGCCATTTTATTGTGAGGCCTCGGGAAGAGCAAGTTTGCCTCGCTCCAGCCGCGTGTGACATCACCGATTTAGGGCCCGCCCACTCGCCGCAGCAGCAACTAGTCAGGAACGAACCGAGGCGTGATAAACGGTTAGACGTTTAACCTAGAGCTTTCTGATTCCGGAGAACTCTGGAGGCTTCTTCCTTCGAAAACTATCTCAAAGGGCCAGCCACCCTATTTAAGGGAGATGGGACGAGCTTCAGCGACGCAGTTCCACTAGCGATTTAGACGGTTCACTTCTGTCAATGGTTCAGCTGAGTACAGCTGTGCAGCACTAGATGTGCCAGTGAACAGTGACGTCTGAATGGTGTTAGTGCTGTGTGTGTGACCTTTGGGCGAATGCGGGACAATGCAACCGAGCGGTAAAAAGTGAACGCGTCTGAGTGTATGGACTGCGTATCATGTACAGCACTATAAGACTAGGTTTCGCGAGTGCAAGCTATGGATTGCGTGATCGTGATAGTGTACAACGAGCATAATGACCTGCCCTAGGATCTAAGTGACAATTAATTCTGTAAGAGTGTGTATTGTGATTGTTTAGTGTGTAAGTAATGGAGTGAATAGCTAGTGTGACTGAGCGGCGAGAAGAGAGAGTGAGAGAGAGAGGAGGGCGAGTTGATGTAATTGTATGCCTGTGTAGTTGTGCGAGCCATTTTTTTGCTAGTTGCTTTACGTCGCACCGACACAGATAGGTCTTATGGCGACGATGGGACAGGAAAGGCCGAGGAATGGGAAGGAAGTGGCCGTGGCTTTAATTAAGGTACAGTCCCAGCATTTGCCTGGTTTGAAACTGGGGGAAACTACGGAAAACCATCTTCTGGCTGCCAACAGTGGGGTTCGAACCCACTATCTCCCGGATGCGAGCTCACAGCTGCGCGCTCCTAACCGCATGCCCAACTAGCCCGGTGAGCCATTATTAGTTGGTCAATCAATCCTATATTAAACACTACCAGTCGTGTGCTTATTTACCTACCCGTCTTCACATTACAATATTTTGGAGAACAGATCGATACTCAAGGCTATTGGCTCGTCAAGTTTAATTAACTGCTGACGTGGCTGGTTTTGACCTCGTTTAGATACGTATTCTATAATTCTCTATCCGTATATCCTCTACTTCCACCAGTTTAAGACAAGGAACAGCAGTACAAGCATAAACTGGAAATTTATTCAGTGCAGTAGTAATGCTGTACCATTTCCTACTGAGCTCTATACACCGGCGTGCAAAATTTAAGGACGAACTGTAAACTAACGTCGTGGGTGAATGTTACAACCGAACTAAAGATCATATGGACCATTGCCAGTTAAAGGATTAGCAGTGACTTCGTGATGTCAATGAGAGAATTGGTAAGAGCTACATGTCTGGATACAATTCAAATGCATGGAAGTATTCGGAGGGAGTTCATTGTCTTTAAAAGTATTTCACCTCATTTCATCGTGCACTAAAAATGACTAATTGGTCCATAATTGCTCCACAGAGAACACCTGGATGATTTGACTCAAGGCAGAATGATTTGGAAGCTCGAGGAAAGGTGGAGTGCGACATGTATGACTCAGAAGTTTGGTATCGTATCGCAAATATGGAAAGCCTTCATAACGACAGATGCAGCGTGGACCGGTGGAGGTAGTCCATGGAAAACCACACTGAATAAGGACTGTTATATAGACCAAGCAGGGAAGAGGATTACACGTCAGACAGTGAGTAAAACTGTGCAATAATTGGAAAGAAACTCGGAGGATCGACGTCTACCGTAGCCAGAAGACTAATCAGATATGGACTGTTTGCCCAAATGACGTGTCACATTAACCACCTGCCTTCGGAGACGCTGTTTACAGTAGTGCAGGGAACACAAGGACTGAACAGCGGAATAGTGGTGGTAAAACTCTCTTTACGACGGGAGCAGATGTATCCTAAGCAGTGACTCTGGATACAAGTTAATCTGCCGAGGAGTTGGAACATGGTATTGCCAGCAAACAATACTGAAAAGGATAGATATGGTAGCGCAGGTGTTCTTGTCTGGGAAGGCATTATGTTGGGACTTACAGAGTTTCAGATACTGCAACGCAGTACCGTAACTGGCGAAAACTACTCCAATAAAAGCATTCTTCTCCATTTTTGTCTTTCCGAAAATGCTATTGGTCCCAAGTTTTAGTTCGTGGTCGGTTGTGGGAAGACGCTCAGCAGCGCGTGAAAATCTACTGGAAAATTTACAATAGCCGAAGATAACGTTGGAAGTTTTTTTTTTTTTGCTAGTTGCTTTACGTCGCACCGACACAGATAGGTCTTATGGCGACGATGGGACAGGAAAGGGCTAGGAGTGGGAAGGAAGCGGCCGTGGCCTTAATTACGGTACAGCCCCAGCATTCGCCTGGTGTGAACATGGGAAACCACGGAAAACCATCTTCAGGGCTGCCGATAGTGGGGTTCGAACCTACTATCTCCCGAATACTGGATACTGGCCGCACTTAGGCGACTGCAGCTATCGAGCTCGGTAACGTTGAAAGAGGAATTGGCTATTCTCTCAGAACAACATACGAACAACCTCGTCCAAATATGGATATAAGATGCAATGCAATGCATGCTTAGCCGTTAAAAGTGGCCATATCCCCAACTGGTGACCACAAGTTCCTTTCTTTACATTTGTGGCTTAGATACATCTGCATTCTGTCGGTCAGTACTATCTATTTATGAATATAAGACTATTGTAAACGTTTATATTTATTGTACATTCATTATGCAACCTATAAAATATATTCGGTGTTAATCTCTCAGAAATTCACGCTTACTATAAGGCATTATAGGAGAAAAATTGTTTTGTCCTTTCTACACACCAGTGTAGGTGGTATAACAACAGTATAAGATTTCTTGCTGCTATGTTTCATTGACTATCCGTAGCTCACTTTAATCAAGTCTGCCAGACCTCGGGCCCAACTCACTTTCTGGCGAAACAAAAAAAGTCAGTTTCACCTTGACGATATAGACTGAGAAGGGCATAATAGAACTGGGGATGACAGGCTTACAAAACATGCAGACTGTGAGATAGATCCTGAAGGAAGAACTTCCATAGCCTCTGAAAAAGGAGGGTACCACTTGGTCAAATGAAAAAAAAAAAGAAGCTATACTGGAAGAAAGTGCTGCAATACTAAGCAAAGATCAAAACACGTACCTGAACAAGTGTGGTTCCAAGTAGGCCCATTCGAAAGAAAACAACATCCAGACAAGATAGAAGTGAAGCGTGGACGTGGGAGGAGAAGATTATCCTAGGTGCGGAACCTACGTCGAATGTTTCGACACTCAAAATACAGCAACACCGATTTTGAAAGAGCAAATCAGAAATAATTACACTTTCTGTGGGCAGAGTGCACTAGGAGACGAAAAACTTGCCAGTGATGTGATGAAATCAGCCAAAATACACTCGTATGGTGCAATAGCATTGGACAGAACAGCACTGTCGTCATTACTTCATCATTCTGTCTGTTAGGTGATCGAAACAGAGGCTGGTTGAATCCCCAACTAGTACCTCAAGTAGGCAATGCGGTTAGAGGGAAATCGCAAAAGCCTATGGTGGCGCCAAATGAGGTGTACTAGGCAAGATGAAGAGTGAGGTAGTTTACCATTGCTTTCTTCAATGTATTAGAAAGTGATATTGCAGCACGAAAGCCCCCGTGGCTCAGACGGCAGCGCGCCGGCCTCTCACCGCTGGATACCGTGGTTCAAATCCCGGTCACGCCATGTGAGATTTGTGGACAAAGCGGAGGCGGGACAGGTTTTTCTCCGGGTACTCCGGTTTTACTTGTCACCTTTCATTCCAGCAACACTCTCCACTGTCATTTAATTTCATCTGTCAGTCATTAACCTTTGCCCCAGAGGAGTGCGACAGGCCTCGGCACCCAGCACAATTCCTATCCTCGCCGCAAGTAGGGGGCTTCAATCATCCCAACCTTGACCCGGTCATTTTCATTGCAGCACGAATGGCCCAATCATTAGCGCCTTAACGTCCAGACGCACTGCTCGTGCTCCGGAAACGTAGACGTGAAAGGAGAATGGACTCTTCACCCATATCCCACCAGCTTCGATATCGTCACAGCCGGTGGAAGCTACAATTTGCTGTAAGCTTCTTCAAGGCTGCCGTCGATGCAAAGTCCATCAGTATGAATTTTGATAGTTCGTATTGATATGGCGCCAAATGTATCGTTTTGACTCATTTGCTCTCCAGTTCTTCCCGTACCAGATAGTAAAACCGTGCATGGTACGTATTCCGTCTATGTCTCCACGAAATAAACTGAGCCTGTCTTCTTCGTCTGGTCTTCTCCCAGTGGTTTTTTGGCGACGATGGGACAGGGAGGGGCTAGGAGTGGGAAGGAAGCGGCCGTGGCCTTAATTAAGGTACAGCCCCAGCATTTGCCTGGTGTGAAAATGGGAAATCACGGAAAACCATTTTCAGGGCTGCCGACAGTGGGGTTCGAACCTACTATCTCCCGAATACTGGATACTGGCCGCACTTAAGCGACTACAGCTATCGAGCTCGGTCTCCCAGTTTCTTGGTGTCGACAATTTGTGGAGGTCTGACTCCGTTTCGCGGTCGGATGCCCTTCCCTGTGCCAACCGTATGTGTAGGGATGTTTTCACTACTGCGCGTTTATGTGGTAGTTCGTAGTGTGGTGTGGTGTGGTGTGGTGTGTGTAGATGAAGATATGTATTGAGTCGAACACAAACCACCAGCCCGCAAGCCAGAGGAGTTAACCATAAAAGGGTGGGGATCGAAGCCGGGGCTCTCTGAACCAAAGCCCACTACGCTGACCATTTAGCCAAGGAGCCAGACAAAGCAAACTGAGCCTATAGTTACATATGAACTTATGATCTAAGAATTTCCAAGCATTAGAGAAAGATAATAATGGATAGCTCACCCTCCAAGACAATTCAGGGCACTTTTTCTGTTGAGGTGCGGTATGTGAATAATATGGACAAGTAATGTGTGGTGCGGTGTGACGGATCTGTGCAATTCCACTAAGTACACCGTGGGTGAAAGTCACAAATGTTTCTCATTACTCCAACTCGAATGTATTACCCACGTTTATGGCAGAAGAAATATCATGGCTGGATGTCAGGTTAGACAGCCAGACAGCTCCCTGTCTGCTCCTATCTTAGATCATTTTTATATTTCTATCTGTTGGTTTATTTAATACCTTGTGACTAGCTTCCTCCCGAACAGCAAAAGCACTTTTGGTATAAATATTACATGATACTTCTCGGGAAACCGAAGGTTCATTTACCCTTTAGCCTAAAAGCCCGCTCTCCGAGAGCACTCTTTACTCATACTTCGCTTTACAGAACACTTCATACTAAGTGTTTATTGCCATCTTAAACGTAAAGCACTAAACAACTTACGTTATGCGTCCTTCCGGTAGCTTTTTCTTTTTACAATTAACTTTACGTCGCACTGACACAGATAGGTCTTATGGCGACGATGGGATAGGAAAGGGTTAGAAGTGGGAAGGAATCGGCCGTGGCCTTAATTAAGGTACAGCCCCAGCATTTTCTTGGTGTAAAAGTAGGAAACCACAGAAAACAATCTTCAGGGATGCCGACAGTGGGGTTCGAACCCACTATCTCCCGAATACTGGATACAGGCCGCAGGCAGCGACTGGATCTATCGAGCTCGGTCCTTCCGGTAGCACATAAGTTATTGGAAATAGAGATATCTTTAAACATGACTACTGTCTACTTATCAGAACCGAATAGGGGCTTCAGATACCTTTAGACTTCATTTATGTCCATTCTTGCAGCAAGCTCGCAGTTTTAGTGACAGTTGATATTGTGATAGCCATGGAAGCTCCAGATTTACATGGGATCTGAGCCATAAAGATTTTAATTTTAATTTCAAATTTCGCATATGCATTGTCAGAAATTCGAACCACGTCGACGCTGGTGAGAAGCCGGTCAAAATGCTACTCGACTATCACGCCCCCAATAGTAGTGGCGGTTGCGGTGGTGGTGGCGGCGGCGGTGGATTTAATAGAAAGTACAACTGCGCAGCCATCCTCTCTTGACACTAATCACAAATGAAAGTGGAGATGGATCTACGTTTGAAAACAAAAGTATCGACAAAAGAGAGGGAAAGCCGAGGAAATGAAAGACTCCCTGGGCCTCACAAACCTAAAGCTCTCGAGGTCCTAGTTGACCCAGTGATGAGCCTGACACCCGTAAGTGGAAGCATTGCAAGACTCAGCTAGGGGAACCGTAGTCACCAGGCCACGCCCGCAAGCTTAGAGCCCCTGCTCCCCCTCAAGTCACTTTTCGCGACAAGTAGGGGATACTTTGGATGTATTCTATCACCCACAGGGGTATCGTCGTCATAGTCATCACCATCATCATTTTCTCTTCTTCTTGCTACGGGCTTTACGTCGCACCGACACAGATAGGTCTTATGGCGACGATGGGATAGGAAAGGCCTAGGAGTTGGAAGGAAGCGGCCGTGGCCTTAATTAAGGTACAGCCCCAGCATTTGTCTGGTGTGAAAATGGGAAACTACGGAAAACCATCTTCAGGGCTGCCGATAGTGGGATTCGAACCTACTATCTCCCGGATGCAAGCTCACAGCCGCGCGCCTCTACGCGCACGGCCAACTCGCCCGGTATCATCATTTTCATCATAATAGGAAAACAAATGCAGGCGGTGTTGTCCATGATGGATTCTCGGTTGAAGAATCTATCGCTACTGTCCACTTGTACTGTACATGTGCACATTAGAAGCTTAAAATATTTTTGGACAACCGTTCTAATTAATTTCGGTGTTTACGTCCCACAGACTACTTTTACGATTTGTGGAGACGGCAAGGTGCCGGAATGTTTCTTGCCGGAGTTCTCTTACTTTCTAGTAAATCTATCGACACGGAGGTTTGGATATTTCAGCACCTTGGTATACCACCGGACTGAGCCGGAAAGAACCTGTCTACTTGGGATCAGGAAGTCAGCGCTCTACCCTTTCAGTCACTCATCTCGGTGGACACAGTTACTGCACACTTATTAGGATTGAGATACCTCTAAACATCATTACTATTCATAATCATCATCAACATTATCTACCCGCTAGCGAGTACAAAATTGACTTCCGAGTGTATTAATGTTGCCAATTACGTGTGCCTAGACGGCTGAAGAATAGTCACTACTATCCACTATTCAATACATATTACAGGCTTCACATATTCTTGGATATTATAACCGTCCACTTATCAGTACACATTCGAAGTTCCGGAGTTACTTTCACAATATTGATATCCACTTACCGAAACAAATTAGTGTGTGCAGATGTCTTTGTTCATCATTACTATGATCGTTAAGGTATCAAATCTTTGTGATCTGACACCGTGGTGAGCTCGTTCTAGTCCCGTTGCTGGAAAAAAAAATCATCAGAATGTTGGTCGGAAGGGTAGAAGAGCTGGTGGTAAACAATTTCTAATCACTACATTGTATGTCAGAAGCCTAGGTTCAATTACAAAACCTCTCCATGGTGTTCATATGTAGTGAAGGCATATTAGGCTCTTCATGGTGATTCCTCCGTCGGATTAGAGACTAAGCCTTAAGCAGTCCTAGTCACAATCGAGTTGAGCAGTTTTTATATTAAAGGCTAACACTCACTCTCAACCTGCATTTTTATATCCTCAGAAAGACTGTCTCTGTGGTTTTCCCGAAGTTCTAAAGCAGGGCCTCTCAGAGTGCATGCACCAATACATCGCACTGTGCACGGTGCAAAAGACGACTTCGCTTGGTTCACCAGAGTGCAGATCCCCACTCCTCGATTTGGAGCACTAACGCTGTGTCTCTCTTTTCCCACGCCTGTCTCCCTTTTCCACACTTGCTCCGTATCGCTCCAAATCCGAGCCGAGTTGAGCCGAGCTTAGCCGAGTAGTCCAGAAACGAAGCGTTGGCCCGAGCCGAGCCGAGTGGGATCGATGCACTGTGCACGGGAACTCTGCGCCTCAGTTTGCACGCGTGAGATTTTGGGCGTTTCAGAGGCCCTGTTTTAAAGGATCGGCCAATGGACATAAAACCGCCGTGACAGCAATATTAACGCAATAAAGTGGTTTTAAATACGTGCCTCCGTAAGTATGAATTTAAAGGAAAAATACATAATGATTAATATTATTGTTTTATTATTAAAATATAATGGTATAATTGGCCTGCGTATTGATACAGTGTAAAACGGTTCCCTAAAGAACAGTATGCTTCAAGACATATCGCTAGAATTTGTCATAACAACTTGGAGAAAGTTAAGAATCAGGAAACTTTTAACTGAGTGAGAGTTAAGACGATCTACGTTATATTAGTGCAGTATCTTGCAGTGAACCTCCATGCCGTAATGTCTGACCGAGGGTGTTTCTGTTTTTTCTTCTTTTTTCGTAATTTGTTTAATCTATTCAAGTTCCTTGCCAATCAAGAGGATTCAAAATAAGACTAACATGTGGTGCTAGTAGTCAGTTGTATATACCTGTAGTTTGTCCTTGGTTACTGTGGAAAGCAAAGAAAAGGTGAGTGGGCGCCGTGAATCATGCACGAATATGTGTAGCAGTTCTCGAGTTAAATGGCACAGCTTTCACCATTTTGTGGCATATTTTATTCGTTCAAAGTAAGGCCATCGCACTCCAAGCCTCGAAAGTATACGCCAAAACAGAAATATTATTTCATTGGAAATTATTAGAGTTACGAAGAAAATTCATATAAACTTCTCTCTGACAAATTGAATCATAAATGCACCTGCTCTGATCCAATGTTTAACAGGACTAACTGTTCAAGCAACGCTTAAGGCTCCCAGGTGTACGTTTTACTCTGACTTGCTTCACATTTTCTTTCGCTACAAGGCCCACTTAACAGATAGTATGATGGTAAAACGAAGAAAACCATTTTTCTTTCTGGAACACTGTTAGAATTACGAAGGAAATGCTTACAAACTTCTATCTGGGAAATGGAACTCTAAGTGCACTTGTTGACTCCATTATTTAATAGGACTAATCGCTTAGACAGAGAATTCACTTTTAAGGGTCACAGGTGTATATTTTCCTATGACTAATAATAATAATAATAATAATAATGTTATTTGCTTTACGTCCCACTAACTACTATTTTACGGTCTTCGGAGACGCCGAGGTGCCGGAATTTAGTCCCGCAGGAGTTCTTTTACGTGCCAGTAAATCTACCGACACGGGGCTGCCGTATTTGAGCACCTTCAAATACCACCGGACTGAGCCAGGATCGAACCTGCCAAGTTGGGGTTAGAAGGCCAGCGCCTTAACCGTCTGAGCCACTCAGCCCGGCTTTCCTATGACTTGCTTCACATCTTACTTGTCTGTAGAGCTCCCTTTAGATGCACTGTAATAGTAAGTAGCCGATATGTTAACCAAAGGTTCCAGCTGTATCAGCTGTATGCCTACTAAATTTGAGCACGCTCCGTCAAGTAGATTTTACATAACGTAAATCAAGACAAAGAGATCAGTTATGCGCCAAAATGCAGCAAAACATCTTTTCTCAAAAATTTTCAGAGATACGAATAAAATTCATATAAGATTTTTTTTTTTTTTTTTGAGAAATCAAATTTCGTGTACACTTTGTGCACTCCATTGTTCAATAGGACCAACCGTTTGTGCAGTGCATTTAATTTAACTGTTGAACTGTGACACTCTGGGTGGATAAGTCACACTTCACCGCAGTTGGTATGGAGGTTGAGAAGGGGTGAAAATGAATGTAAAAATAACCGTCAAAAATTTAAAAATAATAGAAAATAACCGATATTAATGTCGAATTCATTGTTGTGACTCCCTGAATATCGTTTAAGTCGACGTTCAGCCTCCATTGGGACGGTACACTGAAAGGGATTTTGTAGTGAATAGTATAAAATGACCGAGATTAGTGTTGAATCCACTGTGTCTGGGGTCTCAAGGCTGATTGGTGAGAGTCTCAATGGCAGTAAGTTTCCCTAAGAATAGCTTCACATTTGAGAAGCAACCAATAAAAAGGTTTAAAGTCCATTAACCCAGATTTTTTTTTTTTTTTTTTTTTTAGGAAAAGCGTAAAACTGATAGCTCCTAAAGTATTCAATAAAATGCAATACATTGTTCATAGTTAGTTTCTCATTATAACCAAACCCCCATGGCGCAACAGCCCCGAAGGGCCATGGCCTATGTAACAGCCATTCACCTAATTACGGCTGCTGTTATCATCAATTCCACTTGTCTCGCTCTACTCGCCGCCACCAACACTTATGTAATCGGCCTTGTACATTCGCTGCGGCTTCGCTTAGCGCCCGACATGTTGGACATCTCACTGTATACTGAACTATCGCTGGGTTACGTCACTCGCAGCGTCACTATCTGCTGTTTCTCGAAGCCATGTGCGCTTCCTTCGCGAACTTTCTGTGGTGCTATAAATCCGTCCCCCGATCCCTCGGTCTTCAGTCCAGCGCCGATACCGAATGAGATTGGAGGGTCGCCCAATGGGTTACCAGTATTCCGCTGGGAAACTCTGTTTTATTTTCTGCTACATTGGGTGAGCAACAGAGTGCTTTATTATTATTATTATTATTATTATTATTATTATTATTATTATTATTATTATTATTATTATTATTATTATTCTTTGCCTAGTGGATTTTTCCGATCAGGGCCTAAATTTACCTTCGTCTCCATGGCTAGTTTCAGTTTACATGAGTGTTTCTTTTTAACAAAATAATGGCATCGAAATAATGAATAGACTCAAGAGGTTTGAATGACTGAATACGAGGCCTGAACTCAGCAACCTTACTCTGAACTGACTTTGTACTCTGCATCTTTACGTGCTTGGGCGTCTCCCACTGTTGCGATCCTGTCCTCGACCTTCCCCGTTGCCCTCCTTTTCTTCTTGTTTATTCTGAAACTGTGTTCATTTATCTCGTTCCGCTGAGGCTTGCAGTTTGCTACGTCCTTTTGAATTGCCTCAACTAATATAACATTTTTTAAATGGTCTAGGGGTTTCTTGTAAATATATTATTTCTATTCAAAATATTGTTCTTGTACTGTACCATATAAGGGAATGTTGAGTTTTGTTCTGGTTATCTTTCAAGTAGAAAGATTATATAGTCTTGGTCAAACTCTATTATTATTATTCTTATTCCTTCCACTGGCCTCTCATTGGTCCCAGCCTGTTTGTTATCGGATAGGTTGCCAATACATCTTTAAATAATTACTAGCGAATGTACCCGTGCTTCGCTACGGTATTCTACATTGTATTCGAATATCGAAGTAAATAGTGTACATGCAGTAAATAAGATTGCATGTCTCTTAGCGTTATCCGAGAAAGAGCATGGGGAGGTCCCCGTACGTTTCCAATGTAAAGTGTTTGTTACGGATTTGTGATATAACGGCAGGCTCACTTGCCTACTGGCATTCACAATCAGGTTGGGAAGTTTACATTATAATTGCAGGCCCCATTGCCTACTATGCGGACAGAATCGATTTGGGGAGTTTTCGTTAAAATGGCAGCCCCCCTTTCCTACCTCCAGACAGATTACAGTTTTTATTATAATGGCAGGCAATTACCCTACTATCACTCGAAATTGAGTTGTGCAGTTATCATTATAATGACAGGCCCCTTTTCCTACTGCCAGCCAGCGTACTGCCAGTCACACCAAGTTGGTGAGTTTCCATCAAAATAGCAGGCCACTATGCCTAATGCCAGTCACATTTTAGATGAGTACATTTCTTTATAATGGCGGGCACCCTTGCCTACTGCCAAACACAATCGGGTAGGGGAGTTTTAAACAAAACTGCATGCTCACTTACCTTCTGCAAGTCAAATCGAGAAGGGAACTATTCATTACAATTGTAGGCCTTCCTTACTAATGACAGTTACACAGGAGTTGGAGAAGGAACCCTTTCCTACTGCCAGTCAAAGTCGGTGTGGGGAGTACTGATTACAATAGCAGACCGACCCTTTCTCGATCGCTAAATCGACATCAGTATATATATAGATCGACATACGAAAGTATATGCGTGTTTACAATATTGAAGACCTTCATTTACAGATTAACTGCTACTAAACGTACGTCATATCGACAAAGGATTATACCATAAGACACGCCGGATTTAGTGGCCTAAATGGCTGGTCCAATGATATGTCATCTATTCTTGGGTCAGATTTAGAAACGTGGAACAGGGTAAAGGTTTTGTAAGATCATCTCACATTACATTACTTTTCGGATAATAATGTGACAGCTACATACGTAGCATTTGGCTCACATATGGCTACTGAGTGGGCCAATTTTCGTGAAGAGTTTGATGATTCTGTATTTCATATAAGTAATTGAAAGTATGAATAATGCATGTGAAAATTCCAAATTGACTTAACATCGATTAATAGAGAAAAATCAAACGTAAAAGGGATACAGATACGGCATAAAGTCATAAGACCAAGGTTGTAGATCATTCCATATTGAACGGAGATTGTGCAATCCGTTACGTGATAGGAATTTCCGAAGGTCTGCACCATCATTAAAATTGCCTGCATATTTCGATATTCTTCGGGGATAAAAAGTGAAAAATTTAATGATATAGGATTTTTCATTCGTTACAGGCTAAAACGTATAATTTTGTCAAATTTCAATTATCTTCTTATTCTTCTGGCAGATTATGCCACAATGTGGATTTTGGGCGAGGCGGGTAAAAATTAGGACTTTCAGGAAATCAAAAATTATGGAGATTGTTATTATTACCCCTTAAACGGAAAGCTGTACGAAAATTTCGCCAAAATAGTCAGTGTAGAGGTACACAGTCGTTACGATTTGATTTATATAGATAAGGAATCTGCTCCATGTAAAACACCTTTTGGGCTATGCCCGCTGGACTTAACCTGCAAAAGTGACCATTCATGATATCTCCCTTATTAATCCTCCTGACGAAAAAATGCACATGAAAAAAAAGGTTTAGAGGTGGAATTCCATCAGGTTTGGTCGATTTCCAGTCAGGTTGGTCTTGTTCTGTATATATTGTGGAAGAGTAAAATCACCATTTCGGTTCCTTATAAACCGCCAGTCCATTCCGGAACATGAAATGTTATTTACGTTTAAAACCTACCTTTGGACAGGTGGATGCTAAATATAAATTTTGTTTCGAATGTCTTCAGTAGTTTTCAAGTTGTAAGGAATACGCTTTACACGCACCCGCTCGTGAGTTAAGTCCGATGGGACTTGTACAGAAAAACGGTCCTTTAATGATATCTCCCTTATTGATCCTCGTATCGAAATGATGCACATGAGAAAAAAAGGTTTAGACATTAATTTCTACCAAGGTAGGTAGACTTCCATAAACTTTTGTTGTGTATATTTTTTGGAAGTGCAAAATCACTGTTTCGGTTTCGTATAAACCCCCAGTTAGTTCAGGGATTTAGAAACAATATTTGCCCTGAAACCTATCAAGGACAGGTGTATTCTAAATACGAATCTTGGTGGAAATGCATCCAGTAGTTTCTAGCATTCACGTACATACGGCGTAATTAAGGAAGAAAATAATACAGTTAAGAATGTTGAAACTAATAGAAAATGGATTATAACTGAGGACAGCCGGATAACGACAAATAAATAAATGCCGTGAGTTATGGATATAATAAAGCGCTAACAGAGGAGAAATTTAGGTTCAGTGATTCTTAGGTAAACAAATATGAAGATGACTAATGGTGTTATTACTTAATCTATTCGAGGGCGGTTATAACCTCAAACGATATTCCGCCAATATCCCGCAGATGAGCCGATTGATGCCTCTCTTGCCATCTACCCAAGGAACAACCACGAATTTAAAAGCATGATGAGGAAAATGGCAATACGTTACTTCCCTACTGGCATGCAGTCAGAGACGTTGCCATGGTAACCTGTAGGTTCGTTGTCGGTCTGTCGGTCACTAAATGCAGAGCATGATACCAGCAGAAAATTGTAAATTTCTCCTTCATGTGAAGAGTAAGGTAAATTATGAACATAACGAAAGTTGTTTATAATGAAGAGACGTTTCACGTACGGTAAACGAAGTTTACAGAAAATCAATAGTATAAGAGAAAATAGAGGAAAACCACTGTGGTTTTCCTATAAACACCCCGTCTATTCAAAGATTTTAAAATTATATGCATATCGGAACCTTTCCTGGGATGAGTATACTCTAAATATGAAGTTTGGCTGAGATCTATCCAGCCGTTTCGACGTGATGGTGGGAAAACCACTCTGGTTTTCCTATAAACCCCCCGTCTATTCAAGGATTTTAAAATGATATGCATATCTAAACCTTCCCCGGGATTAGTATACTCTAAATACAATGTTTGGTTGAGATCCATCCAGCCGTTTCGACGTGATGGTGGAAAAACCATTCTGATTTTCCTATAAACCCCCATATATTCAAATATTTTAAAATGATATGCATATGGAAAACTTCCCCGCGATGAGTATCCTCTAAATATGAAGTTTGGTTGAGATCTATCCAGCCGTTTCGACGTGATGGTGGAAAAACCATTCTGGTTTTCCTATAAACCCCCTGTCTATTCAAGGATTTTAAAATGATATGCATATCAAAACCTTCTCCGGGATGAGTATACCCTAAATATGAAGTTTGGTTGAGATCTATCCAGCCGTTTCGACGTGATGGTGGAACAGACAAACAGACAGACAAACAGAAACAATTTTATTTATATAGATTTTTACACTCGTTCTTCACCCCCTTTCCATCCCCGCCCAAAGGAGTCCTATGAGTGCCTTACACAACAGTATATTTTTTTCCCAGATATTAAGTCTTATTTGTACCTATTTTGGTTGACAGCTATGCCCAAACGTACATGCATAATCTCACTGCTCTAGAATCCTGGAGCTGACGTTGCCATGGTTACGGCAGTTCATTTCTTTATCCGATTCCTAGAGCAGGGGTAGTGTGGTGCCAATATCTCCGTAACGGTTGGTTTTAGGGCCTTAAAACATGGTTTTCGGGCCCGTAGGGCTTACCGAGTTTTGTTCTTTGCGTCAAGAGGATTAAATTGAGCTTTGTCTCGTCCTTATACGACAAATTCGATATTTTGCCTATAATAGTATAAGAGAAAATGGAGGAAAACCGTTTTTCCTATAAAACCCCCGTCTTTTCAAAGATTTTAAAATGATATGCATATCGAAACCTTCCCCGGGGTCAGTATACTCTAAATATGAAGTTTGGTTGAGATCTATCCAGCCGTTTCGACGTGATGGTGGAACAGACAAACAAACAGACAAACAGAAACAATTTTATTTATATAGATTACGTCATGTGGATTGGTACCTTCTACGAATTGCAGCATATTGAAACATGTTTGATTCCATGTACACCCACAAATCGTAACACCTACCAAGCGACCGCTGCTCAGCCCGAAGGTCTGCAGATTACGAGGTGTCGTGTAGTCAGCACGACGAATCCTCTCGGCCGCGTTATTCTTGGCTTTTTAAACCGGGTAGTTTCTTATTAGGATACTGCATTAGATGTCATGTTGCCAAATTATATGTTTGATGAGTTTACTCTAGTTGTATCATCATTAGTTCACATTAATTTTCATACCTTAAAATTATAACTTACAAAATTATACTTTCACTTCAAATTTACAGAATCTACTTAGAAAAGCATAAAAGGAATATCTGCCTGAAGGAATTCTACAAAGACTAAAATTACTTTGTAAAAACTGGTTCAGTACAATATTTTTAATAGGCAGAATATTAATGTCTAGAATAGGCTACATTTATTACATGTTATGCAATTTATGAAAGGACAGTAAAATGAAAATATGGCATTGGTGGATATTATACGTTCTGATTCTATCACCCACGTGGACAATATACGATTTGTTTCAACCCCTCAGTTTCAAGATATCATTTTAATGTTACAGTATACAGACAGATGAAATCTGAATGCGGGAACATATAGAGCACCAAAAATACTGCGTGAAACTGCATCAAACTCAGTTTTGTCCAGAGGTGGACATTATATGTTTTGATTGGTTGCTCCTCATTTTGTTTCACCACATAGCCCACTTAAAAGACAGTTTGATATTAAGTAGCCTATGTGTTAACCAAAGGTATCAGCTACAAGTCTGCCAAATTTGAGCTCCATCAGTGAAGCAGATTTTTCGTGAAAAAACACAGAGAGCAAATATACAAATTTTGAGTTTTATTATTGCTGCCATTTTTCCTTAAATCATGGAACCCTTTTATATTCCATGATGACACATAGCCTATGTTACCTGGAAGGGTATTACCTTTCAGATGGTGAAAAAAATCAAAATCGGTAAAAAGGTTTTGTGCGATTACCTGTTACATAGACACAAACGCACAGTCTCTCTTTATATACGAGTATAGATTGGTATTATTATTGTTTTCATTATTATTATTAATGTCAAAAGCATATCAGGTGTAAGTCTTTTCAGGCATTTGCTCTATTAACCAGCGTTTCGTCTTGGGTCTAACACTAGACTCATCAGAGTGGGATGTGTCAGACCCTACCCACTGACGCTGGGGTGTATGCGGGTGAACTTATCAGAAGCCCTTATAAGAGGCTCAGTCTGATAACTGCATACGGGAGACAAATCTCCACAATGGAATTATTTCCCGCCTAGCAATTCCGAATGGAAAAATCTAAATTCGCATGGAGGGAATTAGATATTTTTCACCAATAAAGCATGTCCAAAATGTCAAAAGCATATCAGATGTAAGTCTTTTCAGATATTTGCTCTATTAACCAGCGTTTCGTCTTAGGTATACTTGTGTTATTATACAGAGGTGGTGCAGCTCTTTTCAGGCACAACTACGAGGAATGTGAGTTGTATGCGTTTTTTTAACCACATACCAGCTCTCCTGTCGATCTGAAATTTATTGCAGTACCAGGAATCTAAGTCGGGCCTTCGAGAACGGCAGCTAATAGTGCTAACCACTACACTAAGGAAGAATATCAGTAGTAGTGTGTCGGCCTCCGAATCTGGAGATCGCTGGTTCAAACTCGGCGGACGTAGACGGATTTTTGAAGGTTAAAAGAACGTCCATTCGACATGTCGAATGATGTTGGCATTAAAAATACCTCTAGTTACATGTCGGTGTTTATCCGACAAAATTAATTAAAACTTAGCCATAAATGTTAAATTTGCGAGTAATTTCCTTACTGTGCTATTACAAGAAGGCTTTGCCACCGGTATGTCTCCCAAATTCAGTGTATTCTATTAATTAAAAAGCCAACTAGTGCACAACCTGCCTTTCTGTGAACTTAAATACCGAGTTTCCAGAAATTCTGTTAACATATTTTCCCGTGATGTAACAAACAGATAGACACACACACTCAGACACAATTTGAACGGAACCTATTTACGAAATTTGTATATAACTCATCTGATATAAAAACGGCGTATGAGTAAAAAATGTGTATTGTACACAAACAATTGTGGTTCTTTCTATTGTACAGAAAACATTTTCATGTTTCAAATGAGAATTTCGACTGTAAATGTCTCGCGAGAAAGAACACAATATTAATATTGTGCAATATGCGATACAAAACCTCGCTTTATGGCTTCAGCGCATAGACATTTCCTTTGAATGAATACAAAGTCAGAGGAGAATCCCTGTTGCGTGACTTCATTTCCTCCGAGGGAATAAATATTTTGTCGTGATCCTATGAATAACACTGCTGTGGAATGAGCTCGGATCGTCACAAAACATTCAGCTGGGTTCTTTCCCGAGAGAAAAAACTAGTGTATTCTGGCATATCGGAACGAGAATGTTAAAGATTACTGCGCTGTTGTTGACAGTATTCTTAATTGTACTTTATTTATTTCTCTCGTTTTCTTCTTTCTTCGCTTAATTCTGGGTAGAGAAATGAATGTTCCCTTTAATCAATTCAAGAATTTCTCAGAATAAAAAATATTCATTCAGAATTCCAAGGTACTAAAATGTGTGAGTTAAGGTTGTATTCTTTCTCCAGTCATTATTACATTCTATATGGATATCGAAGTAAATGACTGTACTGCACATGCAGTGCATAAGATTTTTTAAAACTGCGTGTCTCTTAGCGTTATCCGAGAAACAGCATAGAGAGGTCCCCATACGCTATTTACAATGTAAAGTGTGAGTTTCGGAGTGTGATGATGATAACGGCAGGCTCACTTGTCTACTGTCATTCACAATCGAGTTGGGAAGTTTACATTATAATGGCAGGGCCCATTGCCTAATGTGGAGTCACAATCGATTTGGGAAGTTTTCGTTAAAATCACAGGCCCCCTTTCCTACACCCAGACAGATTGCAGTGGATGAGTTATTATTATAATGGCAGGCAACTTCCTCACTGCCAGTAAAAATTGAGTTGTGCTGTCACCATTTTACTTACAGGTCCCTTTTCCTAATGCAAGCCAGCTTACTGCCAGTCACGCCGAGTTGATGAGTTTCCATTAAAATAGCAGGCCACTATGCCAAATGCCAGTCACATTTTAGATGGATACATTTGTTCGTAACGGCGGGCACCCTTGCCTACAGCCAAACACAATGGGGTTTTGAACAAAACTGCATGCTCCCTTGCCTTCTGCAAGTGAAATCGAGAAAGGAATTATTCATTACAATGGTGGGGTCTCCTTAATAATGTCTCTTACACAGGAGTTGGAGTCGATATGGGGAGTACTGATTACAATGGCAGACACACCCCTACAAATCGATATCAATGAATATATAGATCGACATACAAAAGTATATGCATGTTTAAAATATTGCAGACCTTCATTTACACATTAACTGCTGCTAAACGGTACGTCACATCGTTAAACAGATTGATAATCAATCAATCAATCAATCAATCAATCAATCAATCAATCAATCAATCAATCAATCAATCAATCAATCAATCAATCAATCAATCAATCAATCAATCACTACTGATCTGCATTTAGGGCAGTCGCCCAGGTGGCAGATTCCCTATCTATTGTTTTCCTAGACTTTTCTTAAATTATTGCAAAGAAATTGGAAATTTATTGAACAACTCCCTTGGTAAGTTATTCCAATCCCTAGCTCCCCTTCCTATAAACGAATATTTGCCCCAATTTGTCCTCTTGAATTCCAACTTTATCTTCATATTGTGTTCTTTCCTACTTTTAAAGACACCACTCAAAATTATTCGTCTACTGATGTCATTCCACGACATCTCTCCACTGACAGCTCGGAACATACCACTTACTCGAGCAGCTCGTCTCTTTTCCCCCAAGTCTTCCCAGCCCAAACTTTGCAACATTTTTGTAACGCTACTCTTTTGTCGGAAATCACCCAGAACAAATCGAACTGCTTTTCTTTGGATTTTTTCCAGTTACTGAATCAAGTAATACTAGTGAAGGTCCCATACACTGGTACCATACTCTAGTGGGCTCTTACCAGAGACGTATATGCCCTCTCCTTTACATGCTTACTACAACCCCTAAATACCCTCATAACATGTGCAAAGATCTGTACCCTTTATTTACAATCATATTTATGTGATTACCCCAATGAAGATCTTTCCTTATATTAAGACCTATGTACTTACAATGGTCCCTAAATGGAACTTTCACCCCATCAACGCAGTAATTAAAACTGAGAGGACTTTTCCTATTTGTGAAACTCACAACCTGACTTTTAACCCCGTTTATCATCATACCATTGCCTACTGTCCATCTTACAATATTATCGAGGTCATTTTGCAGTTTGTCACAATCTTGTAACTTATTTATTACTCTGTACAGAATAACATCATCTGAAAAAAAGCCTCATCAATGATTCCACTTCTTTACACAGAGCATTGATATATATATATATGAAAACATAAAGGTCCAATAATACTGCCTTGAGGAATTCCCCTCTTAATTATTACACGGACAGATAAAGCTTCGCCTACTCTAATTCCCAGAGTTATATTTTCTAGAAACTTAGCCACCCAATCAGTCACTCTTTTGTCAAGTCCAATTGCATTCATTTTTTCCAATAGTCTCCCACGCACCCACGGCATCCCCTGCCTGTCGTAAGAGGTGACTAAAAGGGGCCCCAGGGCTCTGAATTTTGGAGCGTGGGTTGGCGACCACGGGACCCTAGAGTCCTGCCATTGCTTTCACTTACTTGTGCCAGGCTCCTCACTTTCATCTATCCTATCCGACCTCTCTTGGTCAACTCTTGTTCTTTTCCGACCCCGACGCTATTAGGTTTGCGAGGGCTAGAGAGTCTTTCATTTTTATGCCCTTCGTGGCCCTTATCTTCCTCTGGCTGATACCTTCATTTTTCAAAGTGTCGGACCCCTTCCATTTTTTCTCTCTGATTAGTGTTATATAGAGGATGGTTGCCCAGTTGTACTTCCTCTTAAAACAATAATCACCACCACCTGTCTCCCACGATCTACCCTAACAAATGCCTTAGATAGGTCAATCGCGATACCGTCCATTTGACCTCCTGAATCCAGGATATCTGCGATATCTTGCTGGAATCCTACAAGTTGAGCTTCAGTGGAACGACCTTTCCTAAACACAAACTGCCTTCTATCAAACCAGTTATTAATTTAGCAAACATGTCTAATACAACCAGAGAGAATGCTTTCTCAAAGCTTACATGTAATGCATGTCAATCTGACTGGCCTCTAATTTTCAGCTTTATGTCTATCACCCTTTGCTTTTATACACAGGGGCTAACTATAGCTGCTCTCCATTCATTTGGTATAGCTCCTTCAACCAAATAATAATCAAAAAAGTACTTCAGATATGGTACTATATCCCAACCCATTGTCTTTAGTATATCCCCCGAAACCTTAACAGTTCCAGCTGCTTTTCTAGTTTTCAACTTGTGTAGCTTACTGTAAATGTCATTGTTGTCATACGCAAATTTTAATACTTCTTTAGCATCAGTCACCTCTTCTATCTGGTCTTATCTTGTAACCAACAATCTTTACATACTGCTGACTGAATACTTCTGCCTTTTGAAGAACCTCGCATACACACTCCCCTTGAACATACAAGGGATAGAGATACGACAAAATGCCATAGGACCAAAGATTACATCACTCCAATTTGAACTGAAATTGTGCCACCCGTTTTCTGATAGACTTACCGATTAGCCACGAAATACCTCGAAACGAAGGTCTTCAGCGTGATTAAAATTGCCTCCATGTTTAGATATTCTTCGGGGATAAAATGTGAAAAATTTAAAGATCTTGAAAGTTTTCCGTCAGTTACAGGCTAAAACGTATCATTTTTCCTAATTTCAATTTTCTAGCTCGTCTGGCAGATTGTGCCACAATCTTGATTATGAGAGAGGGAGGTTAAAATTACGACTTTCAGGAAACTAAAGCTAAAAAATATGCAGATGGTCATTATTACCCCTTAAAAGGATAGCTGTACGAAAAATTTGCCAAAATAGTCAATGTACAGACACACGGTCGTTACGATTTTATTTGTATAGATAGATAAGGAAACTGCTCCACGTACAACACCTTTTGGGCTATGTTCGCTGGACGTAGCCTGCAAAACCAACCGTTCATGATATCTCCCTTATTAATCTTCCTATCGAAACTATGGAAATGATGCATTTCAGAAAAAGGTTTTAGAAATTTATTTCCATTAAGGATGATAGATTTCCATTAATTTTGGATGCGCATATTTTGCGGGACTGCAAAATCATGGTTTAGTTTTCGGATAACCCCCAGTAAATTTAGGTATTCAGAAATAGTATTGGCCCCTAAAACCTATCCAACGACAGGTGGATTCTAAATATCAAGTTTGGTAGAAATATATGCAAGTAGTTTTCAAGTTATAAGAACTCAGACAAACCGACAAACAGACACCCAAGCTAAAAATATGCACATGGTCATTATTACACCTGAAACAGATAACTGTAGGGAAATTTCGCCAAAATAGTCAATGTACAGACACACGAATAGTCAATGTAGAGACACACGAATAGTCAATGTACAGACACACGGTCGTTACGATTTTATTTTCATAGATACTCTGAAGCCAGTTTTCGAATTGTCCTCGACGAAGTCGATAAAGGAATCAAGATCGACGGGAAGCAAATAAACACCATACACTATGCAGATGACGTTATTACCCTAAAACCAAGTTTATCGTAGAACATGCCATACAGACAGGAGGACTGGACATACATAGGGCATAACGGAGCTAGCACAATAGACCTAATAATCACAAAGGGCTTTAGATCAAAACACCTTGCCACCACAGTGAAAAAAGAGGCAGCAGTCATCCGTCAACACATTCCAGTACAATTAAATATAGAAAACGGTAGAAGTAGCAAATTAGATGAAAGACGAAATATAACATTTGGCAAGATCCTGGACATGGAAAAAATTAAAGAGAAAATGAAAGAAAAAGATAAGGTTGAAAGAGCAATAAGAGCAGGAAATATTGATGAGGCCGCTACATGGCTGAAATCAACTATAATAAGTGGGGCCACCACACAAGATTCAAATAGGAAGGCGAGGCCGTGGTTCGACAGAGAATGTTATGAACAAAGAAAACTGACACTGAAAACACTACATAAAACTAGAACACAAATGGCAAACCCAACCACCGAAGAATAGCAACGAGAACGAAAAAAATACAAGGACCTAATAAAAAAGAAAAAACAACACCTGGAAGAAGAACATAAGAAAATGGTAGAGGAGGCAGAAGAAGACCCCCACCGAGTTCTGAGGCCAAAAGGGCAGAAAATACAGCCCAACATACCTATGGAAACATGGATAGATCATATAAGAATAGTAATTTGCTCAAAAGAAGCAAGACCCATGATTCCTATGACTCCACAAGCTGATGAGATCTTCACCACGGAAAATGAGGAATAACAGAGTACCAGGAGTAGATGGAATACGAAGTGAACACTTAAAGCAGACAGCACAAGAATACCTACCGATATGGACCTCCCTTCTAAATAAATGTTTAGAATTAGGAAGTATACCACACGAATGGAGAAAGTCAACAATCAAGCTATTATACAAGGGAAAAGGAGACACAGAGAACCCAAACGCGTATAGAGGAATAGCGTTGGAATCTACATTACTGAAACTCCTAACAGGAATCCTCGCCAAAAGGCTGGCAGGGAAGCTAGAACCCCTTCTACCAGAGGAACAGTTTGGTTTTAAAAAGGGAAGGTCCACGACTCTGGCAGTAGAAAACCTGTTGGAACAAATAAAACAGACGATAGAAAGACCAAAAGGAAAACTATATGTGGTTTTTGTTGACTACTCAAAAGCCTTCGATATGGTCAACAGAAAGGTATTAATAGATAAAATGGGGGAACTAAATGGAAGAACGAGCACAATGACCCTGATATCGAACATACTAGCAGAAAACTACATACAGATAGATGATGGAATAGACATATCTGACTGGCTGTCACAGACAAACGGCGTCCGCCCTATCCTGTTTAATGTTCTCACGAACGATGTCACCAAAGGAATGGCAGGAACAAGCACATACGTATACGCTGATGACATGGCCATCGAGCGACAGATATAGATAAACTGCAAGTATCGCTAAACACACTATGTGAATGGGCGGAGAGAAACGACATCCAGATAAACGAAGAGAAGACGGAATTGGTAGTATTTAGGAAAGGAGGAAGACTCACTGAAGCAGAGAACATCAAATGCAATGGCAAACTACTCAAGAGGGCTAACAATTTTAAATATCTAGGCATCACAATTCAAACAACGGGAAAGAGTTTCAGTTTACATATAATATCTAGAGCAGTGGCGGCCACTAGAGCTATGAATGAAATCAGAAACATCACACAACTCTCGATTAACACAGCTATGGACCTGTTTAGGTTAAAGATACTACCTGTTCTGACGTATGGCCTAGAATTAGTGGGAGAATACCTCACGTACAAACAGCTGGAAGAATTGGAGCGAGTAAAGGCTAGATACCTGAAGAGAATTTTAGGAGTCCCGCAGAATGCAAGATCGAGGCTAGTGCATGAGCTTACCAGGGAGACCTTCCTAATAGAGGATCTGAGATGCGAGTATCAGGCGACGCAAACAAGCCTGCGGATTCTGGGGTGCTTGTACCAACATGCAAGGTGGAGTCGGAGCCATCTGGTAGCCAGACTGATGACGTACTAACGACATACACGACTAACCTAAAACGAATTTTACGGAAAAAGAAATATCAGTATTTTGGAACTATCAATATACAGGCTCTACTTCGGATGGGGACATTAAAACGGACTTTGGACTAAATGGAAAATCAGAATATCATAATACTAGCAGTGCAAGAGACGCGTTTTACTGACATTAATATGTTTGATTCAGAAAATTACAGAATCTTCAAGGGTAAACCTGGACGGAATATTGGAAGAATCTGCAGCAACTTGGCACAGCATTCTGTGTAAACAAACGAGTTATTGACTCCGTAACGGACTTCTCATTTTGATAGACTCTCCACTCGAACACGGAAATGTGTAAACAAGAGATACACATTATTCAATGCTCAAGCCCGCATAAACGAAGACAAGAGGAAAAATCCTGATAAGGTGAAAATATTCTGGGATCAATTGGGGAATGAATTGCTAAAGACGCCAAGCAATTATGTCAAAATTTTGATGGGTGATTTCAACGCGCAGGTCGGGAAAGAACGTCAGTTCCGAAAAATAGTAGGTGGTTAACCAGCTCACACCAGAACAAATACGAATGGGAAGAGACTTATTGACTTATGTGAGACTTTTGATCTTAAATTAATGTCCACGTACTTCAAAAGACTGCCAAGGAAAGAGAAAACGTACTGCGCTCCACGGAAAGACCTAGGTGAATATCAACTGGACCATGTTGATATTTCAAGTAGAAACACTAAAGAAATTATGACTGTGATAGTACGGAAAGGAGATGCCGAGGACAAGTTCGGCTCGCCAGGTGCAGAACTTTTGACTTCACTCCCTTAGGCGACATGCGCGTCGTGGTGAGGATGAAATGATGATGATGATGACCACACATACACCCAGCCCAGTGCCAGCGAAATTAACCAATCATGGTTAAATTCCCGACCCTGCCGGGAATCGAACCCGGGATCCCTGTGACCAAAGGCCAGCACGCTAACCATTTAACTATGGAGCCGGACAATATGGCAAATATAGCTAAGGATGTTGCACCATTGCGACAAACTAGCAGACACCGATGATGGACCACAGACTGTGATGTAGCAATTGATAAGAGAGCTGCAGCCTATAAAGCATGGTACGCAGATAAAACAGAAGATAAATTTTAGACATACAACTAGGTACGTAAACAGATAGCAAAGACCATCCGGCAAGCCAAAAGGAACCAAATATCTGAAGAAATCCGAAGTATTGACGCGGAATTTAAGAAGAACAATACTAAAACATTTTACGGGACCTTTAAAGAGCACATAAATGGATATCAACCATCTACCATGAGATTTCGAAGGGAAGATGGAAAATTGGCTGTGAATAAGAATGAAAATTTTGAGATATTAGCTACATGATTTGAGAAATTGTTTAACTGTAAAACATCTAAAAATAAATGGCCGAAAGAGGATCGCAAGCAACGGAATGAAAACTCCATACACCCTGGCGAAAAAGAACTCCGTAAAATAATTCCTGATTTAAAGAATAACAAAGCCGAAGGGGAAGACTCTGTCACAGCAGAGATGCTGAGAAGTGGTGGAGAAATCACAATCACAATTTTAAGGCAAGAAATGCAAAAGATTTTGAAAATTGAGGTTATCCCTGAAGACTGGAAAAATGCTACCATTCATCCTCTACACAAAAAAGGTGATAGAGCAGATCCTAACACCTACCGCGGCACTTCCATCACACCTGTAAGATATAAGACACTGTCTAAAGCACTACAAAAGAGACTTGTGGAACAAGTGGATCACCAACTAGGCGAGTATCAAGCGGGATTTAGGAAGAGAAGATCATGCGTTGATCAAATCTCGAGTCTGAAACGTGTACTAGTGAATCATCTCTCAAAGGATCTGGTAGTAGTTTTTGTAGACTTCAAGAAGGCGTATGATTCAGTCGACAGGGAAGTGCTATTCAATATATTGGTGAAATTTGGAATCGACGCCAAAACAACGGCAATTATTAAGCAGGCTTTAACTGGGACACATTCGAAAGTTAAGTTCAGGGGAGAGATCTCCAAGCAGTTCGAAATTAAAACAGGAGTCAGACAGGGTGATGGACTGTCACCAGTTCTTTTCAACTGTGTGTTGGAGAAGATTATCCGGGAACGGGAAAAAGAACTGGACAGAAAAGGACTACTTAACCAAATATACACGGGGGGATCCAAAAATAGAACACCTGAATGTTCTAAACCTACAAGCAGAAAAAGCAGGACTACATATTTCTTTCAAAAAAACTAAATATATAACTAACATCAAGATAGCCCCTTGGTACCTGAAGACAGATCACGATAAAACAGAAAGAGTTGATAGCTTTAAGTACTTGGGTGAAATAGTGCAGTTGAAAAATAATGAAAGAGAAGCAAACAACACCAGATAGGAGAAGATGGCTGCGACTTTTCGTAGGACATATCCTGTATGCAAGAAGAAAACCATCTCCAGGCGAGCTAAACTAATACCCTACAATACAGTGATTAAAACGGAATGTCTGTACGCTAGTGAATGCCTCCAGATGACAGGGAAAGCGGGACTGAGAGAAGCTGGGAAATTCTAAAGATCCTTCACAAAATAATGGGTCCAAAGATTGTGGACGGACAGTATAGCTTGCGAGGAAGGGAAGAATTTTACCGTGACAATAAAAGACTGAGTCCATGAGAAAACGAAGACTTACGTAATTCTATGGGCATTTATTTAGAATGGCTGAGAAGAGACAAACGAAAAGGATTTTCACAATATTAGAGAGCAGACCTAAAGTGTCGAACAAATGGTTCATGGAGGTGAGAAAGGATCTCAAACGGTTGGGACTAAATTCAGTGGAAATCTCAAAGCGAACAAAGTTCAGGTCAGTGATCGACAAATTCCAGGGGTTCCATGACGAACCAAAACTTAACCGTGGGTGGACAGAAGAAAGAAGATAAGCTTCCAGAGAAAGGATGCTAAAGTTTTGGGCTGTGAAAAAGGCTTCCAGAAACATATAACTGTTACCTGACGTGGTCTCTAACAGCCGTAAACGAATATATTATTATTATTATTATTATTATTATTATTATTATTACGGAGTTTCCGCGGCTCACAGAGGGAAAGAAAGTGCCTGGGTTGAATGACGGCGGGACAAGGAATTATTTAGAGCAGCATTTAAAACGACAAATTAGGAAATTTTATATATTTCCTTTTTTAAAATTGAGAGATAGAAAATCTGAATGAATAACAAACAATATTAATGAGCTCGTCAGCTCTAAAAATACCTAGGACTTAGAAGTCCGAACATCAGGTACAAAAACTTGCGATAATTACAAGGTTGTTAATTTCATAGAGAAGAGCATAATTGCTCCGGACAGGAACAATAATTTACAAGAGCAAAATTTGCTCCTAGCAGGTACATTACACAGGAGTATGAGCTCCAAAATATTACAGTCTAGCCTCGCAGAGGCAATTAGTTTCCTTTGATACACTTAAACTACACTAGGAAACCCTTGAGGTGACCCCACTTCAAAGTGTTCATCAATTGCTCCACAATAACAATAACATTAAGCAGTGTTCCCGAAGGGAACCAAAACGCAGAAACAGTTACAGAATAAAAAGGGGCATAATTGCCCATACTACATGGCCTTAATAGTAAAAAGTAAAGGGTTACACATAACCGGCCATAAACAAAAGGCAAGGAGGCGAAACACCAGCACTCCTTATAGAAACTGCTAAAAACCTAAGTGGGCGTATGGCCCAATGATACAGAGGCTCATCCTATACTACAAGGAGTGACTAAAGGAGGAAATTTAAAGCCAAGACAAGATTTATAAAATTTTGAGGTTGAAAACTTTGTCACCCAAAGCAAGGTTGAACGGGAAACGATAAAGGGTCATCACTCTTCGTTCCTTAACATTACATATTTCCCAGGGGGAATAGAAACAGAGTCCTCAGACTTCGTCGATAATCCTACACTGAAACCACCAGTTTGCAAAATTACATTAAAAGAAATACGGCTGAAACCTTCCCCTCAAACTACCTGCAGGCTCTGTCACATGTCTAGGTAAATTCTGCCGTTACCTTGTGTCGCTAGATGTTCTTCAAGCAGACCTCGCCCCTGCCTCCTAGGTTTCCGTCAAGTCGCACTGCCAAACACTGGAGCAATTCTGACCAGACGACCCTAAAATGCCCTGCTTTTATAGTTCCGTAAGGGGAAGTTCCAGAACACTTTGCTTCTAAGCTGGATTCCTGTACCCACCCCCGGTTTTAACACACATTTCCAAGCATCTGATAGGCAGATTATAGTCAAGAAGTCTTGGCAACTTCGTCTTATTGAAAAACAATCCTTAGAATAAGGTTTACAACTCCAAAAATAAATATTACTGTATCTAGTAGTTCATTTTTGTCCGGTAGAGGGAGCAAACAAATCGATGGTAGAGCCATCTAGCTGTAGAAGACAATATTCTTTCTAAGTCTGCCGGTTCAAGTCCATTGGCAGAGATAGCCTTAGAGAAGGGGCACAGTTTAAATAGCCAGGGAAGATGCACCCATGGTACTATTATTATTATTATCATCATCATCATTATTATTAGCGTTATATAGGAATGTAAGGTCGGCTATATTCCTATGAGTTGATAGCGGGCGAAGGTTTAACATTTTCACTATGCAATTGCTGTTCAAGTTTCGACAATCTGATACTCTGGAACAGGAGAATGAGTGTACGCGGTCAATGTGACTAAGATTAGTGGGCAAGAAAGTCGTGTCCTCATACCGAGGTGATGCAGCTCTTTTTAGGCATATCCCCAAAGGAGGTGAGCTGCATGTACCATTTTAACTACATTCCAACCCTCTTTCCATTCTTAAATCTCTGACAGAACAGGGAATGGAACGCGAGTCTCCGAGGACGGCAGTTAATAGCGCTAATCGTTACGCTACAGAGACGGAGAGATTAGTGGGTGAAGGGAGACGCGAATTCACCAATTGGTAGGATGCAACATACATAGTAGGCTCTCAGGGCGTGGAAATCGGTGATGTCAGAAAATCTATACAATAAAGAGAGAAGTGACATTGCACTTGAGATGATCTTTTGTATATAGGTGACAAATAACAATTTGCTGTCGAACAACACTCCTTATCGTTTTGTTCTGTTAAGAATGGATTACAGAGGAGGTAGTATTTACTAGGAATGGAGGATTTACGAAGCGTGATTGTGATAGAGATACACTTGGCGATATTAGGCTTAAGACGGCATGTATAATACTATTCAAAGAGAGAGAATATTAAGCCCATTCTGCGATGAGGCTACGTCTCTTAAAGAAGCGGTGTGTTTGAATATTTTACAACCTTTTGTAAATAGTAGAAGTTCATAAGAATAAGTGGATATAGTATCAACGAGATCATCAATAAATAGAACAAAAAAGAAAGAGACCAATGCATTGCCCTGTGAGACGCCAGAATGTATCATAACTCATAACAGGAGTCGAAGTGAATCCATCAAGAAGCACGCACTGAGTTCTTGTTCTGAGGTACTCTGCAAAAGTGTTAGGAAGGGAATATGGATTTTAAAACGTTCTGAAGGTTTGTATGAAAGAAGTGCGTGGTCTACGGTATCGAAAGCAATATCAATGTACCACACGTCCAGCTGAATGTCGGTGTTAAGAGCAGACGTTACACGATGGAGAACAGCCAGGGCAGACTTCTTTCCACTTTTGAGCAAGGGAGTAATGTTTGCGGTTTTTCAATGGTCAGAAAGGTAGCCAGCTAAGAAGCAACGATTAATTATAACGGTAATATTTTGGACAAGAAGTTTAGCGGTAGTCCTGAGAAAGACAGCATTGAGGCCATTAGGGTTTATTTTCTGGCAGGGAGGAAAAAGTAAAGAATATATTTCTGACTCAGAGGTGTAAAGATTACTGAGAGTATGAGAGGGAACAGATTCAATATTCGGAAAATCTGGGAACTGAAAAAGTGCGACAAAATTAGACGCAAAGTACTCATTAAAAATTTCCAGTCTATTACTGCCACTGGTCTTATCACCCCAAGTCACTGTATCTAGAACACGCCGTTCATGTTAATTTCACTGTTGGCAGCCCTGAGTAAGGTTATCTGTGAGCCAGGATAGGTGTCTCAGACAGTAGAATTATGGCCTTCTGAGCCTAAGTTAGCATGTTTGATCCAGCCTCAGTCCGATATTATTTGAAGGTACCGAAATACGTCAGTCTCCAGTTGGTAGATTTTCCGGACATGAAAGAACTCTTGCACGCAAAATTTCAGCATCTCGGCGTCTCCTAAAACCGTAAGAGGTAGTTAATGGAACGTAATACCAATAACATTACTAATTATTATCTTTGGTCTCCCTGTTTCGTTCCAGGAAATTTCTCGGGCTGTACCTTAAATAAGGTCACGACCACTTCTTTCAGAGTCCTTACCTATCGTTGCCGAAAACCTATGCTTTTTAGGGCTACGTTAAACGAATAACAAAGAAAGGAAGAATGGATCAAACGCAGCATACACCAGCTGAACATATAGCACACAGCATAACTCTCGAAAACGGGGACTGCATGAAGAAGAAAAGGTGTATTCTGCCCGAAGGCAGGTCCGAATCTCCACAGAGGTGTGCCTGAGCCGGAGTTTACGTACGGTAGGGTGGCCAGTTCCTCTCCGCTCCTTCATTCCCTTACCCCCACCAACAACGCGTGGCAACCCATCCAAATCCTGACCACGCCCAATGTTGCTTAACTTCGAAGATCTCACGGGACCCGGTGTTTCAACGCGGCTACGGGCGTTGGCGCATGAAGAAGTGGAAACAATTATTTTGTTCTTACGCTCGAAAATATCGTTGGAAGTTTGTACATTGAACGTAGGGAAAAGTTGTGAAATTAAATTACGTACTTGATCAACATACGGTAAATCGTAATAATAATAATAATAATAATAATAATAATAATAATAATAATAATAATAATAATAATAATAATAATAATAATAATAATAATAATAATCGTATGGCCCCAGCTACTGTGTGCAGACATTTTAGTTTGACGCCATCTACTATCTGCTCATCAGTTTCGACGTTCTGTTTTACTCTAGGCCTACAACATGGCAGAGTAAACCAAACTGAATCTCTCTTGGGCATTTACGGCTGATATTTTAATGAATTTTGTCTGATGAACACCAAATGTATCACATGCCGACGTCAGATGGCATCGAGTGTCCAATGGACTTTTTTCCGCCCTACAAAAGTCCGACTACCTCTCCCGGGTTTGAACCGGATATCTTGGTATCCAGAGGGCGACACTACCATTGAACCACAGAGGCAGCTAACAGACGGTAATAAGAATGTAAACAAATGGCCATTACTGCTAAATTTAGCTGTTAATAACTACTGTATGTTTGCAGATATATTTCGAGTCCACAACAGCCCTCAATCACGCTCTAATTGTAAGATAAGTTACACTTTCAGATACAAGAAGTACATGCGCGATCGCAAGGAAGGGCCATATTATCAAATATTTCTAAGTTAATAGATGTATCTACACTTCGTCACCAAAAGGATGCACTTCTATACTTGTAAATCTAGCTCAACTCATAACATTCGCTTCAATTTTCTCTAACTGCTGCTTGTCAGGTTCCTAAGATAATAGAACTATTCAAATTTATTAGCAAATCGTGTTGAAAAAATGTATACTAAAGAGGAATTTAAAAATATATTTCATTAGGATTGATCATAGCAGGACGAGGCACAAAAAATTTGACGCGGTTTCTTCCGTTCGGGATTCCGCATAGTTTGTCAAGAAGTACATTCTACACTACATTCTTCGTACGGTATTTTACTTTCCGTCTTGTACCTTGCGATCAACCTCTTACCAGATTACATTTAAATCATCGATCTGTCAGCTCTATGACCTTTGTTTTAGAAATACAAATTGAACCAAGCCGTGCCTAGCTGCCGCACAACTATACATAGCCTATGGGTTTGCTCCGTGGTGTGAGCCTTGTTGTCAATGCCAACGATAATGAAGTCTCCGTTTTACGAAAAGATAACAATAAAAACGCGACTTATTTCTTAAGCAAATTCACAAGGCACTATGAACGTAAGTACAATAATAATAATAATAATAATAATAATAATAATAATAATAATAATAATAATAATAATAATGTATTCGGGAGATAGTAGGTTTGAACTCCACAGTCGGCAGCCCTGAAAATGGTTTTCGGTGGTTTCCCATTTTCACACCAGGCAAATGCTGGGGCTGTACCTTAATTAAGGCCACGGCCGCTTCCTTCCCACTCCTAACCCTTTCCTGTCCTATCGTCGCCATAAGACCTATCTGTGTCGGTGCGACATAAAGCAATTAGCAAACAAAATAATAATAATAATAATAATAATAATAATAATAATAATAATAATAATAATAATATTGGTTTCACTTCATATTAAATATTTTTACTCTTTGCGGAGACGCTAAGAAGCCGGATTTTTTTCTCATAGGATTTATTTTTCGTGTCAGTAAAGCTATAAACATGGGGATGATGCATTTGAACACTTTCAAATACTGTTGATTGAACGCGCAAATTGATATTGATTGGATACGACGTATAGGAAAGTGACATTACTTCACTTTCCCGGCAAAACTATAACTGCAGTTTAAATATGTCTGTAAACGTGCAAAATGTAAATTTCAGTACAGTTAATTGCCTTCCCAATCTGCAATGATTAGTGATAATTTATTTTTCAGCGATTTCCAATAATCCGTGTTTATTTCAATACCAGAGGTATTCCACTGAAGTTGCGATAAACTTATTTTTTTACAAGAGCGTAGGAGTCGCCTTTGATCTGGAAGTAATGAAGTAAACCACGGAATGCCTCGCTGATCCAAGCGCCCGCAGGCCCGATATTTTCCAGGCGATATATTATCAGTCCAATACCCGGGCAGAAAGAGAAGAGTAGGTGTAAGCTGACACAAGAGAAGCCAGAGAATATTTCATTGGAAGTGCAAGAAAATGGTTTTCTTTAGCCATAAATAGAGTACATCAGGCTGAGGGTGGATCCAATCATTTCTCGAAGAGTGTTTGAAGGACCTCTCTCTTGAATTGCAACACTTTCTCTTTTTACGTTGTGTTATGCACTTCAACCCTCCCCTCCCCCCATGGCACTACAGCCCTTGAAGAGCCTTGGCCTATCAAGCGACATCCCGAAGGCCTGCAGATTACGAGGTGTCGTGTGGTCAGCACGACGAATTCTCTCGGCCGTTATTCTTGGCTTTCTAGACCGGGGTCGCTTTTTCACCATCAGATAGCTCCTCAATTCTAATCACGTAGGCTGAGTGGATCTCGAACCAGTCCTCAGGTCCAGGTAAAAGTCCCTGACCTGGCCGGGAATCGACGCCGGGCCCTCCGGGCAAGAGGCAGGCACGCTACCCCTACACCACGGGGCCGGCTGTTATGCACTTGATATCGTTGAAATTCCTCATGGTTATTATACCCTTATCTCAGAGTGTATAGCTATGATCAAGATGTTATGACAGTATCTTCTATGACTTCCTTGCCCAGGTTCGTTTCACTACCTATCCGATTTGGTTCATTGGAACGGAGTGCATTGAACCTCACATATCACAGTATAAAAGATAAATTGGTTGTAATTTCAGTGTTGTCTAAGATGTCCCAAGTAACTTGCATCCCGGCTGATGTACGTGAAATTTTAAAAATGAAAAGACATGTCCCTTTATTTTGGATTTCACATAAAAATTACAAACAGGCCCCTTGCCAGCAATCAACTGCCACGTAAAACTATAAGCATGCTTGCTTTCTCGCTTAATTAGTATTTAGATATATTAAACAACTCTTATTTAAAGTTACAAAAGCATTTCTCCGGTAATTTTTTGCATTTTTTCATTTGTTTATGGTTTAACGCCGCACAAAGACATCGAAAGCTTTCGGTGACGCAAGAATGGGAAAAGGTTAGAACTGAGAAGGTAGCAGCCCTGGCCTTAATTAACGTACAGCCCCAGCATTTTATTGCGTGAAAATAGGAAACCACGTATCTCTCCAGTGGTGAAGTAATAATAATGATTACGTTTGACCATTACTAGCCTGGTACAACCCTTGTCAGCCATATCCTCCAATGAGGGTAGGTGGTGTCTATCATGCATGTGAAGCTGTGTGCAGGAGCACCGGGGTCGCCAACTCTAGCTCCCCTGGAGAGTCATCCCTTTCAGTCACCTCCCATGACAGACAGCAGATATTGTTGATGTATTACTTGCAAGAGGTAAGGTATCTCCGTGTTGTGTCCTTCAAATTTAAATGATCAAAGATCAAAACAAAACTCGTACCCAAAACTACACAGATCTAATGTTACTTTGCCTTTATTCCAATTGTTCAAATATTTTACTCTACTTTCTCCAAACCTGACCTGTTCATGTTGTTGGTGTACCTTTTGATTAATCTGTAAACATTGAATTCTACATTACCATAAACATCTCCATACACTGTTGCATAAATACTTAAAATATTTGGACAGCTTTTGTTGATAGTCCTATTAAGCCACTGTTCAAGTTGAAAATCTTTGCTAAAACATAGATATCTTCGTTATAAACCGTTGATCCTTCAGTCCTCAAGCCTCTATAAATTAATTATAGGCCTACGTCACCACATATTTTTATAAGCAACTAGCTCTGTGGTCTCGCCTACTTTTACACTTATAATCAAAACCTGTGTCAATCATCGTCGTCTTTATCTCCTTATTCTCCATTCGCCTCACATGACCCATCGCCGAAGTTGGCTCAGGTCAAAAGTTTAACTGAATTATGTTTTACTGAGTACGTCACGTTTAATTTCGCTGTTCAGCTCGGTAATGTTCTGTATATAGGCAGCAGGTGAGCAGTCCCCGAATTATGTTGTGATTGTTGTGCCTGCTTTGATATATTCAAACAAATTCTGCAGGACCCATCACCGTAGCTCTATTGGCGCTATTTTAAGAAATCATGTGTACAATTTACATTAGAAGACTATCTCAACGATACTGTAAGTAATTCCTCTGTAACCATTATCACGTACTGTGTAATTAAATTAAACTTTATCAACAATTGTAACACTAGCAGTACCATTTACTTCTTTAAGTTTTGTTAGGCTATGAAACTATATTCTATCTGGGTTTTAATTGTCCTTGTTGGGCGTAAGAAATACAATTTTTATCTTTAAAATAACGTCAAAATAAAAAATAAAGTAGTTAAATTAAATTTTAGGAGGTCTATATTCGTTTCCACTGCTTCTTTTTAGGATACCGTAAAGGAGCGTGTGTTAACCTTGTACAAAGCAAGAACGCATATTAAGTAGAAGGCAACCAACTGTACGCACAGTTTACTGTAGCAGAGATACAAAGTATTGTTGAGTTCCAGGACTGATAAAGCCATTTAACAAAAACCTTCTCCAAATCCTCGTGTTCCCCGTGTTTTACGTTCTACTGCTGCATCCCCCCAACAGTGCATAACTCTCTATTATTGTTCTGAATGTCTACAATGGTTTGTCTAATTAATCTTATGGTTGTTTCTGATTTATAACGGTGTTTTCATCACGCTCCTGAAGATTTCAGATTTACCCGACAAGAGAAGTGATTTTCGGTAACACGCAAACTTCAGTACACCATTATAACTGATTGAATAAGGTCTAAAGGTCTAAAACATAAAATGCGAGTTGAAATTTTTAATTTAGAAGAAAATTTTTCCCATAAGTAATTAGAGGGCTCCCGCTCCCTTTTGGTAGACTCGGAAGCAATTGCTCTTAAATATTCTGAAGTTAAGTATGGAGCATGTCCCACTGGATTGCAAACATATGTTACCGATATTACAGACTTTAATTAATTTATGAGAACTTTTAAAAAATCATTTATTATTTTACGTTCATTCAGTTCTTTCCCTTCTAAATAATAACTTTAAAAATAAATTTTGCCAAGTTACAAAGACAAAAGTAGGTATCTAGTTTTGAGTTGCCCTGGCGAAAATATTTTCTACGCATTTCTATTATGAAAAATTACGAGTTCCTACGTATTTCTAACGAAATTACGTATTTTTCTGACATTTGACACACCTCTGTACTTTGACGTTAGAAATGCTTAATCAACTACCGTACCGTACGTATTTCTATTTTTCGGTAGAAGAAAAAGTAGAAATACGTACTGTAACATTTTACGCATTTCTAACGACAAAGTATGTAGGTGTGTCAGTAGTTTCGTTAGAAATAAGTTGAATCTCGTAATTTTTCGTAACAAAAATGCGTAAAAATTATTTAAACCAGGGTGGTAAAGAACGATGTTAGTAAATATATCGTTATTTAATAATAAAAACTTTTCATATCTTGTAGCATTCTCTTAAGAATGAAGAATCGTTTGATATATTTTATCATATAAAATAATGCATATTATTGTTTCTAATAAGAAAGGCTCTAAATCCTTAAACCGGTTTACAATGGCAGGTTAGAGATCATCTTAAGGGAATTACTCTTAAATATTCTGAAGTTAAGTATTGTTATTTAAGTTATTTAAGTGTTGTTACGGATTTCTTTGCATTTATTTCAGAGGTGGATATCAAGAATTTCTTTGGACAGAAAGGTGTTTCTGCTACACAGAAAAGGAACCTCCATGACTCATTAAAAGCTCCAGGTCCAGTACCTTCGAAAATGCGTCCCACAGCAACTTGTAGTATATTCTCAACACAAGCTTCTAACTTAACGTTATCTGTCGATCCTAATTTCTACCATTGCCAGTCATCAGAAGTGTCATTGCCACAATGTTCTTCCACCATTAATATTGAGTCTGCCGAGTTTGATTTCTGTCAGCCGTCAAGTTCAGTTCACTTCGTCAAAGAGAATTCGCCTGATGAATATAAACCGTGCCAGTCTTCAACATCGTCAGTTGATATTACTACTACTGAAGCTACTGAGTGGGATGACGTCAACCCATCAACTTCAGTTTCTACTGTCAACAAGCCGGAGGAACTAGATTCATATCAGTTAATCACAGCTTTGATTTAAGCGAATACATAAACCATTCAGTGTCAGACGAAGTCAAGTATCAGTTACTAACAATCCTACGTCCTCTAAATTCGTCTCATGATTTCAAAAAGAACAATGATGAGAAAAACTATAAAAAGTACTTTTCAAACAACTTGGCTAGGAAAGTACTCGCCCAAGTTGAAGGGAGGGCTTTGTAAGTTTTGTACTCTTTTCAAACCAGTTTTAAAAAGAGGAATATTTGATGCTTTTGTGATAAAGGCTCACCAAGACTACAAGATGGTCGGGGCCATGAAAAGTGCAGTTGGCACCCCGAATCTACAAGTAAGGCCAAAAGTTTTTGTGAGTCCTTAGAAATGAGAAAGAAAAGCGTGATCGAACAGTTAGACAGTAGAATCACAAAGCGTGTAAATAGGAATAGTAAAATACTGGAATCAATTCTTGCTACTTTAATACTTTTTTGGCACTCATGACATATACATTAGCGAAAAGAATTCGAATGAAGGAAATTTTCAAGATTTACTTTTGTTTAGAGTAAGTGTGGGAGACAAAGTGTTGGAGGATAACTTTCAAAACCATAGTGGAAAAGCAAAATATATATCACACAGAGTTCAAAACAATTTATTAAGTATACAGTATGTGATTCTGTGTTACAAACGAGATTGTTGATGAGGTAAGCGGACCACCAGCTTTTTCATTACTGGCTGATGAAACGGCTGACATTAGTGGAGAAGAACAACTGTCCGTGGGAGTATGATTTGTAGACGAGAAAAGAAATAGAAGAAGAAAAGTAAAAGAAGAATGTTTAGGGTTTGCAGAGCTAACTACATTGGATGCTGAGGGAATTTCTTCATCTATTTTAAAATTTGTTGAAAATCTGAGCCTTGATATGAATAAGTTGATTGGCTTGGGCTTTGATGGCTGTTCGACAATGGCAGGCCATGAAGCTGGAGTGCAGGCTAGGATTAAGGAAAAGTATCCTTCAGCTGTTTATTTCCACTGTGTATCACACAGACTAAACTTAGTTGTCAATGACCTTATCAGAGTCCGGGAAATTCGTAACACTGTAGGAACAATAAAAGTAGTTATTAGGTTCTTTAGAGAAAGTGTATTGCGTAGGAAAACCGTACCTAAGATTCCAGTATTCTGTGAAACTTGGTGGTCACACAAATATACATCAATCAGGGTATTCAAAGAAAACTCTTGGCAATAAAGGATAGTCTCATTCATCTTGCAAATAACCCTGAAAACAATCAAGACACCAGATCACGTGCCAGCCAACTAGATCGTGCAACATCAACTACATTTATTATTCGTCTGCACATCATATCAAGGTATTCTTCATACCTAGAATCAATAGTGAACAAACGCCTGTGTACTGATATGGATCTCCACTCAGTCTAAAGATATGTCAACTCTGGCCTGCTAGCCAATTTTCAAAAGCAGAGAGAAAGCTATGAAGAATTCAGAAACATATTCGAGGCAGTAAAAGAAGATTGTAAGGAACTTGACATAGACATAAAAATTCCAAGAATAGTTGGAATGCAGACCCACAGATACAATATGAATGTCCAGTGCTCATCGCCCTAAGACTATTTCAAAGTGGCAATTTATAATCCGTACATGGATTCTGTAATCACGTCACTTACTACAAGATTTAAAAAAAGATAAAGAGATATCTTTCAAAGGTGAAATTATTCACCCACATTTGATGAAAAGGGAGAAGAAAGAAAATTCCACGAGGGGCATAAATAGTAAGACTTTTATCAAATCGACAACTTGAAAGCAGAAGCCAGATTATGGTATGACGTCTGAACTAATAAGGAGTATTTGGAAGAAACAAAGCTCAATGATATACTTGCAGAACAATAAGGAGATTACTTATATTCTACCAAACCATACCCCCCACAACTTGCACCGTAAAGCGTTCCTTCAGCACCCTGTGTAGAGTGAAGACGTGGCTGAGAAGTAATACTGGCGAGGACCGTCTGTCAAGTTTGTGCCTTCTTAATGTCCACAGGAAAAGAGCAGAAAGCCCTGGTTTCGAGGAAAAGGTGATTGACATGTTCGGCAAGAAAAGAAATTTACAGTTTGCTTCTTCGGATAAATATTAGTGCCAAATCCATAAAGTTTGCTATTTGCTTTACGTCACGCCAACACAGATAGGTCTTATGGCAACGATGGGATCGGAAAGGCCTAGGAATGGGAAGGAAGCGGCCGTGGCCTTAATTAAGGTACAGCCCCAGCATTTGCCTGGTGTGAAAATCAGAAACCACGGTAAACTACTTTCAGGGCTGCCGACAGTGGGGTTCGAACCCACTATCTCCCGATTGCTGGATACTGGCCACACTTAAGCGACTGCAGCTATCGAAATCGGTAATCCATAAAGTAGCCTATGCATAATAATTCACCTTACGGTTTGCTTTTTACGTCAATATCAACGTAAAATCTTATGAAGTGTGCGTTTTTTTAGTTTTTCTGTATTAAAGTAGTGGTTCATGTTTGTGTGTTACTGTAGTCACGTCCTAGTTCGTGAACCATGGGCAACGGCTGAGTGGCCTAGTAAGTGATCCTGAGAGTCGGGATACCAGTTGCTATGGAATGGGAGTGGGCATCTCGGACAAATTCTGAGTCATGGCCCTCCTTGTGCTCAGGCGGCTAGGACTATACAATTCACCGGTGGTCCATAACCCGTTAGAGGAGAGATCCTCACTTGGACTATGTGCAAGTAGGGTAGCATCCTGCTTCATGAATTTACCGAGCTCAGAACATTTTAAGCAAGCCTCGGACCTATGGGAGTAACGGAGTCCCACTCCCATTTGACAGGCGAGGGACTCCTTGGAAACAACTTGGCGAACGAAATAGAATTCGATGGGGAGCTATGAATATTAATGGGGCTTATGGAAGAAAGAAGGTAGAACTGGCTGAGTCAGCAAAGAGGATGCATCTGGATGTGCTAGGAGTAAGTGATATTTGGGTAAGGGGAGATAATGAGGAAGAGATAGGAGATTATAAAGTGTACTTGACGGGTGTTGGAAAGGGAAGGGCAGAGTCTGGGGTAGGGCTCTTTATCAGGAATACCATTGCATGCAACATAGTTTCTGTTAGGCACGTAAATGAGCGAATGATGTGGGTAGATTTGTCAGTTGGAGGAATTAGAACAAGAATTGTGTTCGTGTATTCACCACGTGAGGGTGCAGATGAGGATGAAGTTGACAAGTTTTATGAAGCATTGAGTGACATCGTGGTCAGGGTCAACAGCAAGGATAGAATAGTGCTAATGGGCGATTTCAATGCGAGAGTTGGGAATAGAACTGAAGGATACGAAAGGGTGATTGGTAAATGTGGGGAAGATATGGAAGCTAATGGGAATGGGAAGCGTTTGCTGGACTTCTGTGCTAGTATGGGTTTAGCTGTTACGAATACATTCTTCAAGCATAAGGATGACCCCCGCTCCTACAAACTATCATGTGGGCGCCCTTGTGCGGTATTAATTCCGTACTAGCATTTGTACCCGTTCTTCGCACGGGAATTTGCAGTGGATTACATGGTACCTTCAGGAAGTTATACGAAGTAACATGGCTCTATTCACAAGTTTAATACGATATGTTAAAATATTTTCGCACGAAAACGCGTGGAAGTAACGTGAAATATGAAGCTGAACAAAGTCAAGATGACGATTTCCGAATTTATTGTACGGTAGAGTCCCAGGTCCGAAGTTGTGCGAAATTCTCCATGGTTCGCAAGGTGAATATTGTATCTCTAACCACTGGCGTGGCGCTCTGATATTGATGATACCTCCCTTAATATCTGTCCTATCGAGAAGAGTAAAATGGCTCGTTAGTTTTTCACGTTGTCCACCTTGAAGTGACATGCATGACATGTCCCACGGGACTTCGACTAAAAATCCAAATTTTCGTAATCATCTGCGTAATGATCCGTCGTAGGATAAATACGTACATGGCATAAAGGATCGGAAATAATATATTCTTAAACGTTTGTTGTATACATTCTTTTGATAGACATATGTCAACGAAAATATTTCAGAATAATCTTCCTATAAATACCAACTCCATGTGATTACAATGACATCATATGCACCTACTAGCACAATTCTGAATGAGTAGAATCCAAATACGTACTTTGGTTTAAATAAGTCCAGCAGTTTTCCATTTGTAGAAATATACAAACTGATAGATAACCAGACAGACAGACAGACAGACACAAAAGAGAAAAGTTCCACATCATGTTACCTCGGTGTTCATTTACAGTACATTAGGTGGGGTTAATTTTCAAGTCGAGCGAAATATTATGCATCATCAGATTTTCTCATGATAGGGATCCTTCAAATAACTGGCTGCAGAGCATGAAGCCCGTAGAAAATAGTGATTTTCTCCGCCATTTGAAGAATAAGCGAAATTATGTACATAACAAGAATTATTTAAAATGAACGGGCATTTCACATAATAGTCCACAGATTTTACATTTAATCAACAGAGTAAGAAAAAATTGAAAAAGCTCTTCTGTTATACCAATAAACTCCCAGTCTGTTTAGTGGTTTTAAAATGATATGTATATCGAAACCTGCCCCTGGATGAGTAGATGTAGATATGAAGTTTGGCCGAGATATAATCAATAATGTAAGAGAAAATGGAAAAAAACTTTACTGTCTTCGTATAAATCCCCAATCTTTCCAGTAACCTTTAAGTGATATGCATACCGACACCTGAGCTGAGTAGACTCTAAATATGAAGTTTGGTAGAGATATAATCAATAGTGTAAGTGAAAATAGCAGAAAAAGTAATCTGGTCTTCGTGTAAACCCTCGGTCTGTTCAGTAATGTTTAAATGATATGCATATCGAAATTTAAGCTTGGATCTGTAGACTCTAAATATGAAGTTTGGTCGAGATATAATCAATAGTGTAAAAGAAAATTTGAAATAAAAACTCTTTTGGTATTCCTATAAACCCCCAGTCTATTATTGATTTTTAAATAATATGCATATAAAAACTCGCTCTTTAATGAGTAGACTCTATATACTGTACGTAGTTTGGTTGAGATATAATCAATAGTGTAAAAGAAAATTGAAGAAAACTCTTGTAGTCTTCCAATAAACCCCCAGTCCATTCAGTGATTTTTAAATAATATGCATATCGAAACCTGTTCTTGGATGAGTAGACTCTAAATATGAAATTTGGTCGAGATCTACTTAACCGTTAACTCGTGGTTATGGGACAAACAGACAAACAAACAAACAACCATACAAACAGACACGAAAGCTAAAAACTACTGGTACGGTCTTTAATTGGCCTAAAACAGATAAATATATCAAAATTTGGCGAAAGGAAACCGTGTTCATTGCAGTCAGTTCTGGAGTGACAATCAGACAAAGTTTCTGTTGGCACACGAACAAGTTGAACGTGTTACCATTATAAAATACCTTGGATGTTGCTTGATTGAAGAATCGGGGTGCAATAAACAGATTAAGACAAGAGTCGAGCCCCTTCAACAAAACGAAGAAACGCTCAAAAAGTCGCCATCTAAACTTGGATCTGATGCTTCTAATGACCAAGGGCTAAGTGTTTTCACACATGGATGTACGAGATTGTATGATGGACTTTGACCCAGACCCTGTGTTAAATACTGGAAGCCTTTTAAATGTGTGTGTACCAGCGACGGTTACGAATCTCATGTGCGGAAAGTGTGAGAAATTCAGAAGTGAAGGATAAACAAGGAAAGAAATCTGAAGTACTGGTATTTTCTATCAAAGAATGGAAAATCAAATATATTGTGCATGTGATGCGGAACAATAAATACAGGATCCTACAACTAGCGATTCAGAGAAAGATAAAAGACCGACGCAGACCTGGCGGAAGAAGAACTTCCTGACTGATGAACCTTAGGAACTCGTACGGCATGCGTACATGAGCACTATCTGAAGAGGAATTGGTGGTTGATGGTTAATTATTCAGCTCAAGAGGAACTTTAAAATCGAGAGAACCTGTTCCACAGCTAGAAAAGAAAGAAGTAGCGTTCCAACATCGGGTGAAGAAGCACAGGGGCCAAACAACCTAAGATCCAGCCCCGGAAGCTCGTAACACCTTGCAACATATATGTTTGGGTTTAAACATGGGGTCTTAAAGGATTTTGATATTGGGGACGTAACAGCTAGGTGACATGGTCACTGAATTCTCGCAAAGATGGGGTTAGGGATTTTTGAAAAGAAAAATCACGCACATGTGTTTACGATTAGTCTACACATAAAACTGGAAATCCTGTGGTGATGATCGCGATATCAACAGCCATAATAAAATTACAAGATTGTTTGTTTATTGCTTCGGTTTTGACATCTTTCTACTTACTTTTGCCATATTGTCCCTTTCTACTTTTTCTTTCGGAGTTCTCATACTTTCTCTTTTCCTAAACACCCGCCTTGGGCACATGATGTTGTTCTCTTGTGACTCAGACAGCATTGGTATATTAAGAGAAGTCCTTATATTATTATAAAATGTTGCTCTTAACCTCGTAATTATATACTTGTAACTAAATAATAATAATGATAATGCTATTTGCTTTAAGTCCCACCCACTACTCACTTGTAACTAGTTCAACGCATGGTTGAAGCATCTTGTTCTGATGGACTGTCATGTTTTACCCGCCAGCCGTAAGCTTTCGCACTCTTTTATGACCTTCCACCTAAAATAGTCCGAGGAAATTCAGATTGTTCACGAGCCCTTGCTGTTTATATACAACGATGCTTGTTTAGTCTCATGCAATCCTTTTGCTTTCTGTTAACTATCAGTTCCGAGAATGGAGGCTTGACGCTGTGAATGAAATATAATTTGTGTACGTCTGTTGGTTTACTCACATAATTTCAAATGTTCTTTCTTTAAATCAGTCTATCCTAGAACCACGATTGTGTGATAGACTAATATACTCTGGAAAACGTTACCAATGTTCATGTATTTATTGCTGAACTGAATTATTATTATTATTATTATTATTATTATTATTATTGTTACCGTGTTTTGGTGGTAGTTATGCATGAAAGAAGGTGCTGGGTGGTGAAGGGGTCTCAAGCTACTAAAGTGAAATTAATTTTAAAATTTAACAAGGTTATATTTTCTTTTCAAAATTAGGTAACAACAAATAGAACAGGTACTTAGTAGCCGAAACACGATTGACAATTACATTTACATAGGTACCCCATTTGGGGCTTCAAAAAGTCAGAAACATAATTCTTGAGCCATGAGCCCAACCTTACAATGAACACCATACAACAAAGGGGCCGAAAACCCCCAAACATGCCAGAAACACCGGCTTCCAATTACATCCAAAAGCCTCCTTGAGGCAGAAACACAATTTTCAAAAAGGGCAACTTCCCCTTAAAATACAAGCCTATCATAGGCCACTCCGAACTCCACCTTTAAGCCGTCCTCAAAGGACATATACACAGGAGCAAAATACCCAATCTACTGAGGTCTGTTAAATGACAAGAAAGTTAATACATGACCTCTAAAATCACAATTTGAGAGGAGGCGAACTTGCACTCCTAATACACTTTGTCTTTAAGACCTATTTTGGCTCTAAGGCCAGTGATGCAAGGGCTAATCCCATACTACAGAGGTGACTTAAGAAACTACTAACTTACATTACTGAAGAATAGGTTGCGAAAAATAAGTTCACCTCAAACAATGTGAGTGGGAGCTCGAGAGGGTTAACACTCTTTATCCCAGTATGTCGCTTTACAAGAGAATAGAAGAAAAGAGAAGTTGCATTTTAGGAAAAGGTTACATAGGGGAACGCTTAGAACCTGCCCCGAAAGTTAAACTGCTGAGCTGGCAAAGAAAAAATTTATTAATCGGCCATTACCTTATTGTTGACCGCTGCCGAGGAACGAGGCGCTTCCCGCCTCCTGCTATGTACTTAATACACTGAAAGATGGAACAGAAGTGGCCGGAGACCCTAAAATCAGCAGTTTAAATACTCTCGCAGAAAGTTCTAGGCGTTAGGGGAAAGAAAACACCCTCCCACAAAGATTTTATTGGGTAGGACCCCGCAACAGATTCAAGTTGGGGAAAGATACACCAGATTGGTCAGAAATTAATTGAAAAAATTCGTGATTGGATACATTCAAAACAAGGGGAAGAAAGGGGTAAATATTACCAACTTAAACAATGACAGAAAGAAATTTAACAAAGAACAAACTCCTGAAATTAAATTTTCTCCAACAAAATAGTTCTTTGACTCCGCACTAGGGTGCACTATTGTTGATCTTCAGTAGTGTCCTCTAGAAGAGAAAGTTCACACTTCTTAATACAAGCAAGACAAAAGTACGTCGAAAATGACACAGTTCACAAACTCAAAAATTTCCAGGTAGTGACATCTTCTGAGAAATTTGGAAATTAAGACCGTAGATAAAGTTCAGACTTCCTCCAGAAGAGGAGTTTCAACTGGCGCAACTTTTAAATAAACGGTGTGGAAGTGTACCGCCCGGTACAATTATTATTATTATTATTATTATTATTATTATTATTATTATTATTATTATTATTATTATTTGTCCGGCTCTATGGCTAAATGGTTAGCGTGCTGACCTTTGGTCACAGGGGTCCCGGGTTCGATTCCCGGCAGGGTCGGGAATTTTAACCATCATTGGTTTATTTCGCTGACATGGGATCTGGGTGTATGTGTCGTCTTCATCACCATTTCATCCTCATCACGACGCGCAGGTCGCTTACGGGAGTCAAATCAAAAGACCTGCACCTGGCGAGCCGAACATGTCCTCGTACACTCTTGGCACTAAAAGCCATACGCCATTTCATTATTATTATTATTATTATTATTATTATTATTATTATTATTATTATTATTAACCGAGCGAGTTGGCCGTGTGGTTAGGGCGCGCAGGTGTGAGCTTGCATTCGGTAGATAGTGGGTTCGAACCCCAAAGTCGGCAGCCCTGAAGATGGTTTTTCGTAGTTTCCCATTTTCACACCAGGCAAATACTAGAACTGTACCTGAATTAAGGCCACGGTCGCTGCCTTTCCACTCCTAGACCGCTCCTATCCCATCGTCGCCGGAAGACTTATCTGTGTCGGTGCTACGTAAAGCAACTTGTAAAAAAATTATTCTTGTTCTTGCGTTCCGGCCTTCTAAGGACCACGTTACAATTTCAATTCTTCCCCCTTAGTTGTTCTTTCCTTTTCTTCCAGTATTCTTTCATTGTTTCACTGTGCTTCTTTTTCCTGTCTTCAGTCCACTTTGTGCCTGTTTTCTTTCCCTTCCTCCCTTGGAATCCTTCCATTTGTAAGACTTTCTTCCTAAAAATATTTCTTTCCAATAATTCTTCTTCTCGTATGTTGTTCTTTTCCAGGTCTTTCTTGACCTTGAATCCAGGTGGAAGTTGATTTCTTTTCCCAAAGGTACTTGAAGATTCGTTTCGTTAGTCTATTGTCATCCATTCTGTAAATGTGTCCAAGAAATAGCGTTCTCCTTTTTCTTATTGTTTCTAATATGTTTTCTATGTTCTGGTAAATTCCATTGTTACTTCCTAATTTATTATTATTATTATGAAAATGAAATGGCGTATGGCTTTTAGTGGCAGGAATGTCCGAGGACATGTTCGGCTCGCCAGGTGCAGGTCTTTTGAATTGACTCCCGTAGGCAACCTGCGCGTCGTGATGATGATGATGATGATGATGATGAAATTATGATGAAGACACATACACCCAGCCCCCTTGCCAGCGAAATTAACCAATGATGGTTAAAATTCCCGACGCTGCCGGGAATCGAACCCGGGACCCCTGTGGCCAAAGGCCAGCACGCTAACCATTTAGCCATGGAGCTGGACATTATTATTATTATTATTATTATTATTATTATTATTATTATTATTATTGTTGTTGTTGTTGTTACTGGCCTTTTCCCCCACTTGGTGTCAGCACTGTGTGTGAATTTGACCTGGTTTTAGGGACGGATGCTCTTCCTGACGCCAACTATGTGGAGCGGTGTGTTCTCTAAGTGGTTGGTAGAGTAGTGTGTAGATGAAGATGTAGATTAAGATGAAGAAAAATCCATCCCCCAAGCTAAAGGTATTGACCACCCCCGACCCGGCTGGGAATCGAACCGGGGCCCTCCAAACCGAAGACCATTACACTGACCATTCAACCAAGGAGGCGAACAATTGTTAAACTGAATAAAATTGAAGTGTATTCTCCTATGAAAGTACTGAATATAATTAGAGAAGGAATAATTGTACGAGAATACTCATAACGAATAAATAAATACGTGAAAATATGAGTTGAATGAAGCTGTGATGATGAGTTGTGTTAGATCATGCATTGGCATTTCCTCATCTGCCAAAGGTTTGGATTTATTTATTTATTTATTTACTTATTTATTTATTTATTTATGCAATGGTTGAACAACGCAGTAACACATCGAAAGTTTTCGGCGACGCAAGGGTGGGGAAACTGCTAAGACAAGAGAAAACAACGGAAAACCAACTTTAGGACGGTGAAATTCGAACCCACCATCTCCTGAATACAAGCTCACAGCTGCGTGACCCTAACCGCACACCCAACTCGCTCGGTGTTTAGTGTTCTTGGATACCTCCACCCTTTAGGCTTATTACATCGCCCTCGTTCAAAGCTGTATGCTAGGCATTGGATTAATGAAAGCTTTTATTAACGAGGTGTAGTTTCCGTAACAATAATACTATTATGTGGATATTGCTAGCCTGGTGTAGCCCTTGTGAAGGAGACACGCCGATGACAGTGGTGGCGTCTGCCGTGTAGAGGAAACTGTACCGGGCGGGTTGGTCGTGCGGTTGGGAACGAGTGGCTGTGAGCTTGCATCCGGGAGATAGTGGGTTCGAACCCCACTGTCGGCAGCCGTGAAGATGGTTTTCCGTGGTTTCCCATTTTCACACCAGGCAAATGCGTGGGCTGTACCTTAATTATGGCCACGGCCGCTTCCTTCCCAATCCTAGGCCTTTCCTATCCCTTCGTCGTCATAAGACCTATCTGTGTCGCTGCGACGTAAAGCCAATTGCCAAAAAAAAAAAAAAAAAGAAAGAAACTGTGGTGGAGGGTATTGTTGTATATGATACTTAAACTGTAGAAACGTTGGGAACAGCACAAATAACCAGTTTCCAAACTAAGGGAATTGACCCCTTAAAGATTAAAATATCTCGACGCAGACGTGAATCGAACCCGGCTCCCGAAGGCCAAGACACAAACGGAGCCACAAGTATTTAGATTATTTGGCACTAACTAGAACGATGGCACTGGGTGTACAAACGTGTAAAGCGCACGATGTGTTCATGTGTACAGTAATCAATTCAGTGACAAAGCGTCAACATACGTTCGCCATTATCTCGCGAACGGCTCCCTGCATTGCGAACTGATTTCGTTCACTGAGGCGTTTCTGCTTCACCTATCACTCACGTAAATACCACTATTTCGACCCGTGCCATGGCATTTTATACACCCGGGTTATTACCAATCTAGAAAAATTCAGGAACGAACAGAGTTTCAGACAAACCATATTCTTCAAAAATATTGCATTCTGATATTAGCTTTAGTCTGTAGCTCGCCATTCTATTGAAGCTAGAGCCAACTTCACCAGCAATTCGTTATTGTTGTTGTTGTTCTTCTTCGTACTCCACCTGAGTCATAATCGCTTCTTCCCGTCTCGCCCTTAATTTGTCATCCTTTCACTTTTTCTCACGGCATTTCTCAATTTTTCTCCTTGTATCCTCCTCATGACTCTCGTAGCTTAATTTTTCATCCTTATTGTTTTATCTGTAAGCTCTTTCTCTCTGGGGCCTGCTATTCTTAGATACCACCTCCAGTGCTCGTCAGAGTGGAAGAAAAACGGAAAGGTGAGGGACTCAAAGCCGACACAACCTTTCCAACTAAAAGGCCAGCGTATGTCAAGTTACATTCAGGTGCTTAAAATAACATTAACATGCTCGCAAGAAAAGTGTGACAAATGCCTGAGAATGGAAGCCTACCTCGTGCATTATCATTCTCTGTCCCTCGCTAACGACATCTTTCATCGTCTACTGCAGTATGGTCCAACTGATGGCCCGCGGGTCACATCAGGTTCGTAAAGTCATTTCGAAAGACCTTCGAAAAAATTTAGAAAATTATCAGTATACTACGTCAAATAACCCACACGTCAAATGTAAGGGGTCTGGTGCTTATATAAAGTTCACTAGTACTTAACATTCCATTGAACAATTATTAAAGCTCTGTGTACCGGGCGAGTTGGCCGTGCGCGTAGAGGCGCGCGGCTGTGAGCTTGCATCCGGGAGATAGTAGGTTCGAATCCCACTATCGGCAGCCCTGAAGATGGTTTTCCGTGGTTTCCCATTTTCACACCAGGCAAATGCTGGGGCTGTACCTTAATGAAGGCCACTATCGGCAGCCCTGAAGATGGTTTTCCGTGGTTTCCCATTTTCACACCAGGCAAATGCTGGGGCTGTACCTTAATGAAGGCCACGGCCGCTTCCTTCCAACTCCTAGGCCTTTCCCATCCCATCGTCGCCATAAGACCTATCTGTGTCGGTGCGACGTAAAGCCCATAGCAAAAAAAAAAAAAAAAAAAAAAAAAGCTCTGTGTAAAATGCCCCATTTTCAAACAACATAATATATCAACCATATAAGCTTAATTCGAATCACGAGTTCTTGGAGTTCTTCCGTTAAGAATGTGAGTTAGGTGTGTAATAGACCTACAGTCAAATCCGTCCTTTGAAACTCTTGTAATATGGACTGATTTTATAGATTGTTCGATAGTTTCAAGTATTGCATCCATGTACTGTATTACGTCCTCGTTCAATCCATTCTCCTCGTATTGTGTTTCCGGCAAGAAAAAATAGTTTAAGTTCCATTAAAAATAAATTACGTAAGTTAATAAAGTTCAGTTTCGTACAACAGAAACTTTGTGCCTCATTGACCATGCAGTTCCTCCATGACACTGTGTTATGCGAACAGTGTGACCTCTTTAAAACTAAGTGAACTGTACGGATGTCTCCCTCGCCGACTTGCACAGTTTCAACAGACTACTGGTAAGCAAGTCATCATAGTTTGATCGAAAGCCGCGACGTATTTAACGTATTAACACCCATTTTGAGTCACATGATGTTGCGCATTTGGTGTGCATAGAACCACCACAATACTTGCGCCAATATGAACGCAACCCTAATAATTTAACCGCTACCACTTAGTAATCCCGTCCTGTGAAATTCAAGACGCCTATTACAAGTCCTCCACGCTGATCGTGCATTTATGGATAACTAGATATTTTATCGATGTCTACGCATATTACATTATTTTCTTTCGTATTGATTGCTCGAATAAGAATCTTTCCTTCCTGTATCAGGATTTTTAGGACTATCTCTTGGTCTTCAAGGTGAGAACAGTTGGTACATTCATCTAGCACAGTATTCTGCAAACCGCCGGTAGAAGAAATTCACTCCTTCATTGATAACATAGCGCCGTCTGGTTCTAAGATGATATTAGAGTTATTAATCACTTCTACAATGTATCACGGGCGATTTTAACTGGGTGTATACTTTTGAAATATTTAATGGTATCTGCAGGAATACTGGCCTCTCCTGACTTCTCCCAAATACACACCGTATACCCCTACTCGTTATTTATTTATTTATTTATTTATTTATTTATTTATTTATTTATTTATTTATTTATTTATTTATTTATTTATTTATTCATTTATTTATTTATATTATCAGATACCCATTGTTATCTACTTCGATTGTTGGCAGCAATTGGTGCCAAAATATTGAAAGAATGGCTGACAGCCTACAAGTGATTATATGATAGAGGAACGTTTGCTGGCCACTGTGTGTATTCATGAGTGTAAAATTAGTGGCAAATCGATTAAAAATGTGACGGAAGATTTCGTTGCGCGGTTTGTGAAAGCAGCATCGTCAAAGAAGACATTATTAGCGTGGGAAAAGAAAGTTTTTAACGGGCAGTGTTCGCGATGCGCCAAAAAGTGGAAGTCCATCGACCAGACTTGAACTTTGTGCTGACGTGGGAAAATCTATCGAACAATCTCCGGTCAAATCCATACGGAAACGTGCGTCAGAGTTGGTGGTACCGGAATCAACCATGAGGAAAGACATCAAAGTGGATCTGAAAATGAGGTGTTGACGTTCATTGAGCGAGTGTCTATGAATTATCAGATGATGATTCGGAGAGACGTGTTGATGCTTGCCGTCGGATGCCGCAACAATTCCAAACAATGGCTCAGAAGGCAGAAGTCATGTTCACTGACGAATGTGCGATTTATTGCAGCTCCCGTAGTCGCAATATTTACTTTTGAAGAAAATAAAAGCCACGTTTTTCTTTTTCATTTTTTCAAGAAATCAAGCGGAACCCACTTCACACAATGGTCTGGGTCGGAATGACAAACGCATCTGTTTGGCCCATATTATTTTATCGTTCTATTAATTAGAATAGTTATTACCTCCAGATGATTAATGACTGACTCATCCTGCAGCTGTAAAATGCGGGAATCTTAGACGTTGTTTGGTTTCAACACGATTGGAGCACCGGCTCAATTCGCAGTGGCTGTTCGACAACGTCTGAACGCAGTTTTGGGGAATCACTGGGTCGACTGAGGATGAGACAATGATCCAGCTCCTCTTCCATGGCCACCAAGGAGCCCTGATCTAACAACACCAGATAACGCACTCAGGTTTTACCTCAAAGAACAGGCGAGGAAGCAGCGGTATGCTGAAATTGATTATCTGAAAAATGCGGTACTTTCCAGACAGTTACCCCAAGGATGTTGCTTAGTATAAGCGTATTCAGCTGTGCAGAGACCATGGAGGGGCACGTACGGATGTTTAAGATTCCTAAGATATAAGATGTAAGTAGAAATAAATAAATAATGAATATGTGTACTTTTATATCATGTCAGTTTGAGTTTAATTTAATTATATAGGAGTATACGGACTTTGTGCGCATCTGTATGTGTGTGGCTTAGCTACTGGCTCTTCGCCTGGGTGGCGGAGGCTAACATTCCCGGTGGATCCCGAATAGGAATTTTGACATGAAAATATAATATTTATAGTGTTTGGGAGATAAGTACAAATAACCGTAGGGATGGTAGGGATGAAAGTCCGAAGTTCGTAAAATATGAAGTTTTTAAAATTTAGCGAATGGTTCGTCCGAGGGTGAAGCTTGAATTAGAGTGCACCCAGCCATATATCTCCGGGCAAAAGCCAAATTTCGATCCTCGGCTTAACTGGAATAAGCTGAAGATATATAAATATAAAACAAGCCGTATGGCGCAACAGCTCCGGAGGGCCATGGCCAACCAAGCGAACGTTTCTCATCCCGAAGGCCTACAGATTATGAGGTATCATGCGGTCAGTACGACGAATCCTCTCGGCCGTTTTTCTTGGTTTTCTAGACCGGATCCGCTATCTCAACGTCAGATAGCTCCTCAGTTGTATTCACATAGCCTGAGTGGACCTCGAACCAGCCCTCGGAACCAGGTAAAAATCATTGACCTGGCCGAGAATCGAATCAAACACGGGGCCTCCGGGTAAGAGGCAGGCACGCTACCGCTATATCGGGGGACCGGCAGATAAATAAATAAACAAATAAATAAATGAATAGAGAGATGCCTTTGAAATTTGGCATATCGCAAAATGTTGAAGACCCCGTCGGTGGACCACGTCACCAATGAGGAGGTACTTCATCATGCCTGCAGGTAATGGGAAGTCTTAACCCTCTCAAAATGAAGGAAAACTCCTATTTCAGTCACATCTTCCGAAATGACAAATACAGTCTGATGAAACTGGTCATAGAAGGGGAACGTGGACGCAGGCGCAGAAACTTCGACAATGGCTCGACATCCGCGATACTGCAACTTTGTTGCGAAAACCATGGCGCAACATACCTGAAGGGCCATGGCCTACCAAGCGACGAATCCTCTCTACCGTTATTCTTGGCTTTCTAGGCCGGGATCGCTACCTCACTGTCAGATAGCTCCTCAATTGTAATCACGTGGGTTGGGTGGACCTCGAACCAGCCCTCGGATCCAGGTAATATACCTGACCTATCCGGGAATCGAACCCGGGGCCTCCGAGTAAGGGGCAGGCACGCTACCCCCTACACCGCAGGACTGGCAACTCTGTTACGCGAAAGATTACTCCATGATTACTCATGAAATCCTATGTAGGGCCTCGCGGAGGAACACGGGCGTCAACTCGAAAGTCCGGGCCTCTCCGGAGGCCATACACGCATATACAGAGTGTTTGGGAAACAAGTACAAATATTTTCTGGTAGTTACTGGTAGAGCCCTGAATACATAGTATGTCAAAATAGTGCCCTATTTGAAAAATAAAAATGAAGTAAATAATTGATGTTTGTAGCTCAGGTAATATTAAATGAAGAACGACTTAGGACTTTAAGAACATACATTGCAATATTTTCCAGCGTGAAAATGTTTGCTTCTTGTACGTATAACTGTTTTATACAAACTACGCAAGCATACTACCTGAAACTAGAGTGCAGTGATGTAATTAGAATTGCTTCTTACACATTAGGCACGAAATTAAAACCCCTGAAGTATGGTACGGTGGATAGTATAAGCCGAGGGCAAACAAAGCTATTACCTATCTCACAAACATTGCACTCTAATTCAAGCTTCACCCTCGGACGAACCATTCGCTAAATTTTAAAAACTTCGTATTTTACGAACTTTGGAATTTCATCCCTACCATTCCTACGGTTAATTTGTACTTAGCTCCCAAACACTATAAATTCAATAAACACACTCAATAAAACGTTCTACTACTCGTAGTTGAATGAATGTTGTGATCGGGATCCAGATGTAGCACTATGGCTTCCTGGTTCGTTTACACGGGTTGCACGCAGCCTCCAGTAACATAACTGAGAAATGAAATATGTTACAATTCTTCTATCATCAACTTAACGGCTCATGGCCCCAACCAATAGCAAATAGATAGCCTACTACCACGGACACCAGTCCTCGACTGGCTTCACACATCAAGTTCTCGTGGTTGAAAATCCTTTACGACGCAACAACAGCTAGATCTGTGTCAGGCAAAGATCGTTCTTCTTTTATGACGTACGTGATCGCGTTAAAGCTCTTGGTAGTGAATGACCTAACATTATATCATACCCCCCACTGATACAATATTGCCGCCAGAAATGAGACCTAAACCAATTCCCCTCTACGGCAGTTTTATCAATTAATTTCCCTTCCCTACCGTCACTTCAAGCCGGGGCAGACGGCAGCTAATTAACGTTGCCGTTGAAAGCGAAAGGGCTTACTGTCATGAGCTCTGAGTGTTACTATTCGTAGATAAGAGTAATTTTTGACGCGAAAAGTAGATGCTGAAATTTAGTCCCGCATGAGTTCGTTTACGTGCCAGTAAATCTACCTACACAAGGCTGACGTATTTGAGTACCTTGAAATATCACCGGACTGAGCCAGAATCGAACCTGCCAAGTTGGGGTCAGAAGTCTAGCGCTTTAACCACCTGAGCCACTCATCCCGGTGATTATATTTGTTTTACAGTTACCTTATTTATCAAAACAGTTACGGATCATGAAGTTCAGTCCATGGATTTTCGGAAAACAGAAATGACAGACCAGCATCTTCCTAAGTTGCTTTTGAAGAATTACTTCGAGAAACTGGTAGTTTTTTACAACACGAAATATGGTGATGTGTTTACATTTTATCTTACAACATGCCCATATATAGAACTGCGTTTCCATGTCTGGGAGATGTTACGAAACAGGTTTTCTCAGTGCGTTACGGCACTGCCTGTTACGGCTATTTAGGGAGACGGCTGGGTTCGAATGCCCCGTCGGCCATCCTCGAAAATGTTTTTTCTTGGTTTCCCCTTTTCATTTCCAGCCAAATGCCGGAATGGTACCTTTCTCATGGCCACGACCACTTTCTTCCCATTCCTAGCCCGTACAATTTCAATTACACCCACAGACAACACCCTCACGCAATAGTACATGAAGCTCACTATCATGGGGTGTACCGGGAAAAGTGGCTACAGATCTGCCGAGTGGAACATGTCCTCGGACACTCCCAGCACTAAAAGCCGTGCGCTAAGAAGTAAAATTTAAAAACGTTCAAGTTAATCATAGGAAATTGTAGCAATTATTCAGATACTTTGAAGTTTCGTGAGATCATAATATTACATTATCAAACCACATTCCAGTATATACAGCATGGAAGGTAACTGATGCAGCAAATTAACACTATAGATCTTGGAGAGAGGATCACAATACCCCAACTTGCAGGTTGGTAGCATGCACCGTTACGCTAAGACTATGAAGAAAGGAGACGAGCTGCTCGACTAAGCGGTATGTTCTGAGCTGTCAGTGGAGAGATGGCGTGGAATGACATTACTAGACAAATAAAATTGAGTGCTGCTTTTAAAGGTAGGAAATATCACAATATGAAGATGAATTTGGAATTCAAGGGGACAAATTGAAGCAAAATATTCGTTTATAAGAAAGAGAGTGAGGGATTGTAACAATTTCTTTCTTTCCAAATCCGTTTACTCTCCAGAGTTGCTTTTTCCCTCGGACTCAGTGAGAGAACCCAACTCTACCGCCTCAAGGGCAGTGTCCTGGAGCGTGAGACTTTGGGTCGTGGGTAATATTGAGAAGGAGGACCAGTCCCTCGCCCAGACTGCCTCACCTGGTGTGCTGAACAGGGGCCTTGTAAGGGGATGGTAAGACAGGAAGAGGGAAGGAAGCGGCCGTTGCCGTAAGTTACGTACCATCCCGGCATTCGCCTGGAGGTAAAGTGGGAAACCGAGGAAAACCACTTCTAGGAAGGTTGAGGAGCGAATCGAACACCCCTCTACTCGGTTGACCTCCCTAGTTTGAGTGGACCCCGTTCCAGTCATCGTACCACTTTTCAAATTTCGTGGCAGAGTCGAGTATCGAACCCGGGCCTCCGGGGGTGGCAGCTAATCACACTAACTACTACACCACAGAGACGGAATTGGAAAAAATTACCAAGGGAAATGTTCGATTAATTTCCAAATTCTCTGAAATTATTTAAGAAAAGACTAGGCAAATATGCGACAGGCAATCTGCGACATCTGCGATTCCCTAAATACACAACAGCGGTGACTGACTGACTGACTGACTGACTGACTGACTGACTGACTGACTGACTGACTGACTGACTGACAGATTGGTCGCATGCGGCACGATGCTTAATCCACTCGGACGCTAGCGGCATGATCGCTTCTGGCACGTAACCCGGACGACGACCTGTGTGACTGCGTGCAAATGTGGTTCCATCGACAGCCCGCCGGCTTTTTTAAGATGGGGATTGACCGTCTCATCACCCAGTGGGATGAATGTTATAACAGTTCTGGAGATTACTTTTGAATAAGAAATGTTATGCTGTATTTTCGGCGGGTGATCCGTTTTCATTTAAGTGCCTCTTATATACTGAGTGCCAAAAGTCACAGGAAGGGGTGTACCATCATACAACTTGTGACAATAAATTTCGGTGAATGAAGTCAGAACGGTCGATCCGGCAACACCGGCGACACGCAACGCTGCACATGCGTAGCAGCAGGTTTTGACCACCTGCTCCCAACGTTGTTCAGTTGAGCATCGTGTGCGTGCCATGTAAGACCTGTTTGACACAGTGCGTGTTTAGTGCGTTGGTTCCGTATCGTCACTGAAGATGAAACCTGATGTCTCAGGTACGACCCTGAAATGAAACGGCAAAGCATGGAATGGCGTTCTCCGGAATCCCCTCTCGGAAAAAGGTCAGAGCCGAAAAGTCACGCATCAAAATGATTTTAGTCACATTTTACAATAGTCAAGGCATTATCCACAAGGAATTTCTACCTGAGGGAACGACGTTGAATGCTGCACGGTACATTGAAATTTTGACCCGTTTCATGAAACGTCTACGCAGGCTAGGACCCCAGTACGCACAACATGGTTCATGGATTTTGTCCATAACAACGCTCGCCCACATACAGCCAATATCGTCAAACAGTTCATGGCTAAAAAGGGGTTGTGCAACTTGAACATCCCCCATACTCGCCAGGCCCCAATCCTCCAGACTTCTTCCTATTCCCACGACCCAAACTCACTTTGAAAGGAAAGAGATTTGACGATATTCCTGACATCCAACGAGACGTGACGAGGCTTTTGAACACCATCCTAAAGGAAGCCTTCTTGCAAAGTTTCCAGGATATAGATCGCCGATCTCAGCAGTGCATAGTTATGGGAGGGGTCTATTTCGAAGGACAATAAGGTCACTGTCGTGCATTGTTCAACTATGTTGATAGTACAGGACTATTCACCGAAATTTATTGTCACAGGCTGTAAAATGTGCCGTGTATAACTCCTGAGCGCTGTGGCTAGCTGCGGCGTAGCTGAGCAGTCTGTTACAAACACCAGTGTCGTGAAGAATCTTTCACACTCTTCTGTCCACTTCTATCCGTTATTTTTCATCAGTAACTGTTGAAGAGGTGCTACCGTCTCGGTATACTTGGGACAATGCTGAGAAAAAAATAGCATAAGCCCAAGAATTGCCTCACATGCTTGACCTTCTGAGGTTTGGGAAAGTATACGATACATTGAATTTTTGCAGGGTTAGGTTGGGTCCCTCCGCTACTAACCACATGACCTAAAAATAGTACGGAAGTTTGGAATAATTGGTTCTTCTTTGCACATATCTTGAACTTCATAGTCTCAAGTTATCGTAATTCTAAGTGTACATCTTCGATATGCTGGTCTAAAATATCAGATGCCTTTAATATGTCATCCGTTCTCCAATAGTCAAAATCTCTGGAAAGATAGGATGTATCTGCAAAACGGTAAATATAATAAACGAAATAAATAAATGTTAAGAGTCGATGGGCACATAAAATGGATAACTACCTATCTAAACTCTACAGATATCCTTTTATGATTCCAGTTCTCTTTCTAGATTTTTCACCAACCAAGCGATGGGATGCAGAGCTTTGGACATATATTCTAAAATATATTGCAGTTTTGCTACAAAATTCTCATAAGTGTCAAAATACTAATATAGTTCTTCTTCTTCTTCTTCTTCTTCTTCTTCTTTATCCGCTTACCCTCCAAGGTCGGTTTTTCCCTCGGACTCAGCGAGGGACCCCACCTCTACCGCCTCAAGGGCAGTGTCCTGGAATTGAACTCTGGGTCGGGGATACAACTGGGGAGGATGACCATTACCTCACCCAGGTGGTCTCACCTACTATGCTGAACAGGGGCCTTGCGGGGGGATGTGTAGATTGGAAGGGATAGACAAGGGAGAGGGAAGGAAGCGACCGTGGCCTTAAGTAAGGTACCATCCCAGCATTTGCCTGGAAGAGAAGTGGGGAAACCATGGAAAACCACTTCCAGGATGGCTGAGGTGGGAATCGGACCCTCCTCTACTCAGTTGATCTCCCGAAGCTGAGTGGACCCCGTTCCAGCCCTCGTACCACGTTTCAAATTTCGTGGCAGAGCCGGGAATCAAACCCGGACCTCCGGCGGTGGCAGCTAATCACACTAACGCTACACTACAGAGGCGGACATACCGAGATATTTTGCAGTAAAAAAACTCATTAATATCATTCTTTGCTTTTGTATACTTTCAGTTCTCCACCATTTAAAATCTCTAGAAAGAATATCTCTGTCTAAATGTTTATACTAGGGGCTGCCTGGCCGAGAGGGTAAAGACGTGTTCGGTTCACCGGGAAAATGTGGGTTCGATTCCCCATCGGGAAGTCGAAAATTTTAAGAAACGAGATTTCCACTTCGGGGGTACATATGGTCCTGAGGTTCACTCAGCCTAGACCAAAAATGAGTGCCAGGTTAATTGCTGGGACAGAGGTGGCCGGGCGTAGAGCTAACCACTCTACCCCATCAAGAAAAGATCTTCATTGGGGTAAACACATAAATATGATTGTAAATAAAGGGTACATATCTCTGCACATGGTTATGAGTGTATTTAGGGGTTGTAGTAAGGATGTAAAGGAGATGGCATATAGTTTCTGGTAAGGCCCCAACTAGAGTATGGTTCCAGTGTATGGGACCCTTACTAGGATTACTTGATTCAAGAACTGGAAAAAAATCCAAAGAAAAGCAGCTCGATTTGTTCTGGATGATTTCCGAAAAAAGAGTAGCGTTACAAATGTTGCAAAGTTTGGGCTGGGAGGACTTGGGATAAAGGAGGCGAGCTGCTCGACTAAGAGGTATGTTCCGAGCTGTCAGTGGAGAGATGGCGTGGAATAACATCAGTAGACGAATAAGTTTTAGTGGTGTCTTTAAAGGTAGGAAAGGTCACAATATGAAGATATATTTGGAATTCAAGAGGACAAATTGGGGAAAAAATTCGTTTATTGGAAGGGGAGTTAGGGATTGGAGTAACTTATCCAGGGAGATGTTCAATATAGTTTACAATTTCTTTGCAATAATTTAAGAAAAGGCTAAGAAAACAACAGATAGGAAACTGCCTACTGGGCGACTGCCCTAAATGCAGATCACTAGTGATTGATTGATTGATTGATTGATTGATTGATTGATTGATTGATTGATTGATTGATTGATTGATTGATTGATTGATTGATTGATTGATTGATTGATTGATTGATTGATTGATTGATTGATTGATTGATTGATTGATTGATTGATTGATTGATTGATTGATTGATTGATTGATTGATTGAAGTGCCTAGGTTAAGGATATTGGAAGCCTTTACCTCCACCCCTCCAAGAGCCTTCATGGCCTGTACGGATATGACTTTGCTTTGCTTTGCTAAATGTTTATACCTGATTCAAGTCTGAACCGAAGACCTAAACACTGACCATTCAGCCAAGGAGACGGATGAGATATCCATTTCAATGTCCTTAGAAAATCATCCCTAATTTCACTGTAGGAGAACAGGTAAAATAATTCAAGATAAAGTACACGAATTATTTCATAAAGCACAATAATTTCTTCCATATGCATGTGATATAACATCAGTCCTAAAACGTTGTTTCAGTTTTTCAAACAAGTGATAGTCCAATGGTGGCATGTCCAAGATATGTTATGGTTGGATGACACGTTGCCAATGGTGCGTCTAGTTGAGCGAAGATTACACTTTTAAACATCATTATCATACAGTAACCTGCTCGTTGGGATAAAAAATCAGGATGCCAAAATTAAATAGTTACTTAGGACGCTGCTCACACACATATAAACCAGAGCAAATCAAAACGTGAGTTACATTAGCACGCCGCGAGAGCACGCTGTGTGTCGTGACAGTGGCCAATGGGCTAAACCGCTCAACTGCACGGACATTCATCGTGAAATCACTGCTGTTTATGGTGAGCGTGCAAATTCTCGCCCAGGTATTTTAAAATGGTGTAAGCAATTTGACGCCGGATGCACGGATCTCACGGACGAATATTGCGGAAGCAGGCCCGCAATGTCCAGTACCGTTGTAAATGTTGACCGTGAGATCATTAGAGAGTATCGGCGCACAACACTCCAGGAAATTGCCAGCATGCTGAACATTTTTTATGGCAGTGTGTTCTCCATTGTTCACCAGCACCTTGGATTTCGTAAACTGTGTCAAAGATGGGTTCCAAGTCTGCTCACCGATGTTCACAAGAGACAACGTTTCCAATCACCACTGGCATTTTTGCAACGGAATTCTGTTTAGGGTAACAAGTTTCTGCGGCGAATCATCCCAACGGATGAAACGCGGGTCCACCACTTACCCTGAAACAAAGAGAACGTCGATAGGTGTACACCACACTAAAAACCAAACCAAACCAAATTCCATGGCACTACAGCCCTTGAAGGTCCTTGGCCTGCCAAGCGACTGCTGCTCAGCCCGAACGCCTGCAGATTATGTGGTGTCGTGTGGTCAGCACAACGAATCCTCTCGGCCGTTATTCTTGGCTTTCTTGACCGTCAGATAGCTCCTCAAATATAATCACGTAGGCTGAGTTGACCTCGAATCAGCCCTCAGGTCAAGGTAAAAATCCCTGACCTGGCCGGGATTCGAACCCCGAACCTCCGGGTAAGAGGCAAGCACGCTACCCCTACACCACGGCACCGGCTGCACACCATACCACCACCACCACGAAAGAAGGCCAAGGTCTAACCTTCAGCAGGAAAAGGTAATGGCGACAGTGATTTTTGACATGGAGGGTGTGGTACACGTGGAATTTATGCCGAAAGGCACGAAAATCCACTTGGCCTCGTATTGTCAAACGTTGAACCGGTGGCGTAAGGCAATTAAAGAAAAGTGGCGGGGAAAATTGAGCGCCGGTGTGATTTTGTTGCACGATAACGCAATACCTCACACGACCCGCCAAACGTCCGAACTGCTGCAGCGATTTAAGTGGGAGGTTTGGCAACATCCTCCATACAGTCCAGTGCGGTAAGCTGAAAAAGGATCGCGGTGAACGACAATTCCAAAACGATGAGGAGGCAGCTGTTTCCAGGTGGTTACATAGCGCTGGGGTGAATTCTACGCATCCGGAATCGAAAAGTTGGTTGACCGTATCGAGAAATGTTTAGTTTCTTGGGGACTGTGTGGAAAAGCGAACTTACATTGTACGTTGTCATAGCCGTGTTGCCTATGTGAAGGTGGTTTCATAAATGCCCATAACTTCGAAGTGTAATTTACTTTTTGAGTCACCCTCGTATATATCAACGAGCACCCCTTTAACCACTCATTCAAAACTTCCATCATTCTCAAGTCAGTGCGAGCAACTGGGTTCCGTTGCCCTATAAGTTTGACTACATAGTGCCTCGCTGAGACACTGCATAGTGAGTACACAACTTTTAGGTGAAGTTTGTGCCATTGTTTCGAAGTTATGAGCAAGGACAAGCTTATTTATGGTATGTGTATGGCATTTTAAAAAACCCTCAAAATTACCGTCAGTGAGGATGAATATGGTAAAACAAACATGAGAATATACATTTTTACTTTTAACGAGCTTGCTATGAGTTTGACCTTTCAAAAAATCCCTTACAGGGTATTACGCACGAATTCTTGTTTGACGTCACAGATGCTGCACACAGTTCCCACAGGGTTTTAGAGATAATGGCAACTGCCTACAAGAGAGTAATTCGCTATCTGCCACGCGTAGTCGAGTTAGATAAAATGCCGAGGATAATACTGCAGCATGCGATTCATTGGAAAATTAAGCTGCCTCGGTGGATAAAAGCTATCAAGTCCACAGGTTTAGTCCCGGCCGAGGAAATCGACTTTTGAATGGTCGGTATCTCTGTACTGCATGTCATAATCGTTAGCATGTTAAATATCTGCGGTGGCGCGCTCAGCTTCCATCCGACGTAATTAATGTAGCTACGCAATCTTAGAAATCGTCCAAGTGAGTTCCACTTCGCTGTCAGGTTGGCAGCACAATCAAAAAGTCGGAATTAGTACCCACGCCACCTATATGGTAGCACATCAGAAGGTCTGCAACGTGGTAGCTAAGAATAGCCTATTATTATTATTATTATTATTATTATTATTGTTATTGTTATTGTTATTGTTATTATTATTATTATTATTATTATTGTCCGCTTCTGTGGTGTAGTGGTTAGTTCGAGGCCCGGGTTCGATTCCCGGTTCTGTCACAAAAATGTGAAAAGTGGTACGAGGGCTGGAACGGGGTCCACTTTGCTCCGGGAGGGTTCGATTCCCCTCTCAGTCATCCTCTAAGTGGTTTTCCGTGGTTTTCTCTTTCTTATCCAGGCAAATGTCACGGAAGCTTCCTTCCCTCATGAGGAGCAGAGCGACTGTCGAAGTGAAAGGACGTGTGTCTCTCTCTCTCTCATCTCAACGGCTGCAGATAGTGCTATGCGCTGCCCGCCCTACTCCGAGACCATGGAGAACTTCCAGAACTTCCAGATGGACACACACTCGTCCCAACCGGTTACCGCTTCTCGGTACCTAGGATTAGATAGGGACTGCCGTGAGTCAGGGCCCCATTCGTGTTGGACCTGCCCGCGCTCACTAGTTCGGTCTAGCTCTTCCCCACAAATACACACACAGACCAGGCCCATTCTTTCCAAAAGAGCAATCTTTCGAAAGAGCAATTTATCAATGAGCCTGGTAAGATGTAAGATGTAACTTTATTATTTTTCTCCAGACCTACAGTAAACATTTTTTTTTTTTGGTACGGGCTTTACGTCGCACCGACACAGATAGGTGTTACGGCGACGATGGGATAGGAGAGGCCTAGGAGTTGGAAGGAAGCGGCCGTGGCCTTAATTAAGGCACAGCCCCAGCATTTGCCTGGTGTGAAAATGGGAAACCACGGAAAACCATCTTCAGGGCTGCCGACAGTGGGATTCGAACCCACGATCTCCCGGATGCAAGCTCACAGCCGCGCGCCTCTACGCGTACGGCCAACTCGCCCGGTCCTACAGTAAACAAATACCCATTTGATCTGATAAATGAAAAAAATAACAATGTCCAGCCTATAGCCAGATTTGAACTATAATGCTATGAACAACAGATGCAGATAAATTGCCATGTACAACTCCTTACCGGAGATCCAATGGCTATGGCACTACGGCAGTAACGGCACACGTATTTTACAAACAGGCAAAAGTAAATTGGTAAAATATAATGGCAACGTTAAATACAGTAAGACAAACTAAAATGAAATGCTCCACTGATAGGGGCAAAATTAAATGACAATGAGCGACAGATGCCGGTAAGCAGTTGACTTGACAATGTTGCGCACCCGCTGGGGTTACGCAACATTAACCATGTCCTACATTTGCCTGCCTGAGTAAGCTAGTTAGGCAACACAATTCCACTCCTAGCAAACCCAGGCAAGATCACGATTAATGCTGAGTCCGCTGACTTTTCTGTTTACACAGGGCAGTCCTCTGCCATTTAAATTTCTTAATGTCATTGCTACACTTACTCAATCTGTTGCACTGTACTATCTCTATTACCACACAAACAAACCTCCAGACAAATAACACTATCAAATAACCCACTAATTACTTTTCCACATTACCTTCGAACTTACAAATAGCATCCAACATATACTGTACATCTATCTTTACACCAATTATTCCCTTTTCTCATTCTTAAAATGACTTTCAAGCTTTCATCATCAGTACACCAAATATTCCGTTTTCTCAACCTTATACCACCATATTCATCAATTCACTGTTCATACCAAACACATGTTCACATAAAATTGCCATACTTCACTCCTAAATCCAATAAACAACACACAAATTACTTTACCAAATTTCCTTATACCTCCCATTCGCCTCTTATTCCTACATCATACCATACACATATTCACATACAAATAACATAAAATTACCATAGCCCATTTCGCAAAGATACCGCGCTCACTACTTTTGTTGCCACCCTGCTTTATTACTTCTTGCTAACTTTATTAGCGTTTTTTACTTCTTGTAACAATACCATCATCATTTCCCCCTGCTCCCCACATGTCTCTTAAGCTTCTACTCCTTCCTTCGTCCCTTATGCTCCTTCCTTCTTCCCTTAAACTTCTGCTCCACCCTTCGTTCCAGCACCGCTCTATTCTCTTCCAGTTTGCCTCCGAACATTCCATTCTCCTCTGAGCCGCCATTTCTTCACTGTTTCCACTCTGCTGACTTCCTTTGACTCTAGCTGTGACTGTGCCTATATACCTAGGCCTACCTGTTCTCGCCCCATTATCCACTGCTCCTTCCTTATCGATGTTTATGATCGCATTTTCACTTGACACCTCTCCCTGTCTCTCTTCGCACAGCACACTCATACTTTTGGTATTAACATTACTACCTTCCCCATCCTCTTCTATATCACTATCTTCCACTTGTCTATCTTCCCCACTAATCGCTACACTTCTCTCTGTTTCTTCGTCTTGTTTCATCTTCATTTATAGTTCCATCAATCTATTCACAGACCAGATTCTACTCCAGCTGCTGCTTGACACCACTAGTTCTTGTCCTCTCGTATTTGCTCTCAGCCCTTTGTGTCTAGCTCGTATCATATGTTTTCTCAGAATTTTTTCGTTCCTGATCGCTTCAGTTCCCACGTCCCTCTTGATCCTAATTTTTTCCCTCTGCATTTTACCCGCATTGCCAACCACAATATCAGCCATCAACGTAGAAAACAGCTGTACTTTGATAGGCCTGTTGCCTCTAATTCTTCCCACTCTCTGCACATCGTCTATGTCCACTTCACTAAATTAATTTCATTTTCCCCTGAATTAAGTCCACTACTTTATAAATTGTAGGCACTTTGTCCTCCCTCTTCTCCTCAGGCACACCATATATAAATAAGCATTTCTTCCTGGGATTTAGAGTGTTGGCTTCCACTTCAGCTTTCAGTTTCAGCGTCTCCTCTTCTAATCGTCCTATTTTCTCCCTTAATGCTGCAACTGCTTCGGCATTTTTCCTCACTTGCGATGTTGTGTCGTCTGCCCTTTCTCGGAACCATCCCTTCATTTTTTCCAACTCCCTCGTTTGCTCTTGTATCATATTTTTAAGTTTCTCAAAGGGGCAGACTTCTACGACCACCTCTTATACAACTCTTCTGATTGCTTCCATGTCTTCCCAGCTCATATTTCCACTGGAAGTCGGACCTTGTTTCAGCTTGACCCCCCAATCCATAGCAATATTATAATCACCGCCGCTGATAGCATTAATTCTCCTTTCGTTTCCATCTCCGTATTACACCCTCCTGGTTTCACTTCTTTCTTCCCTGCCATCCTCCTATGATCGCCCTGTATTGTTCCACACCAATCACTGACAGTAAACCCCTCACTACCTTCCTGCACTCAGCACCTGCACTCCGTTCTCCCACTCAAGGGACCCTCCACTCAACTCGTTTGCACTCGTCAGTGGCTTAGGCTGTATTCTGAATGAGCATGGTACCTCACAGACACTCCTCGAACACCGAGAACTTCGAGAACTGACGGAGAGTGGGGAGCTGGAGTTATTACGACACTCCGATCACTCAACGCCCGTCAACACGTCAGTGGAGGGCACAGCGCAGTTCTCACTGCGCTCCCCCCCCCCCCACCAACCCACGCCAACCACTCACAGAATGGCAGGGCTGACCAGCCCCACACCATCAATCCTGGATATCTTTAAGGATAAATTTGTTAAGCTGTCCCAAGGAAGCCCCATACACCCCATACACACAACAGGTGGGCATAGCTGTCGCACGTGCTCCGTGAGCAGCGTACGGCCTGAGACAGCGGAACAGGGAACATAATACAGAGCTGATCCCTGCAAGTAAGCCTAACACAGGACGTTGCCATAACGGGGCGTGCTATGCGGCACTTTGCTCTAACCACCACAACTAATACAACCATCACCACAATAACACGAACCTCTCCTATAACGACCCCGTCAATAGCTCCTAGGAAGCACGTACCAGTGCAGCCGCTGCCCATTCGGCCGGCCAGCTCTCGCGCTGAGCCCTAAAACAGGAGCAGCATGCACTGGGAAAGCGAACAGGAGAGCATAACGTTATGTGCAAGCGAACGGGATTCAGAGCTGAACCCCGAAGTGTCGGAACTCACACATGGGAAGGAGCAGGCACATGACTGCCCTGAGCCAGTGACTGCTAGGAGGAAACGCAAACTGGAGACTACCTCTATCCCCAACACAAACAAACCCTTAGCGTCCGACCTAGGGACCGACAAGCCGGACACCGCGGAAACAAGACTCGGTCTTGCCAACCCGTGTGACGAGGCTGGCACCCTTTGTTGGTCCAAGGTAAAGAACAGGGCTCGATAGATGGCGCCACCTAAGCGGCTGGTAAATTCGACTCAGACTCAGACGAAGCCAAGCTGGTGAGTGACTCCCAGGAAGAATCCCGGCTGGCTGACTCTGAAAGTTCAGTGGGAGAGGAGCCGCGCACGCACCGGGTGACCGAAACCTTGGACCCAGTCTCTCAGCCGGGAAATCAGGGTGACGGTTTCATGGAGGCCAAGGGGGGAAGAGGAGGAAGGGGAAAGGAAAAGAACCCCAGCCCCTAAGCCGCGAGACCCAGAAAGGCGGGGTTCCCAAACCTAGTACCGGAGCCGATAGCTCCACAGAGACCACCACAAACTCTATACAGCCACAACCCATCAAACCACAGAACATAGTAAACACGAGGCAGACACAGCAGACATTACCTCAACCATCACAACCAACAAAACCAACCTCACGTAAGGGTTCCTCTCCTACCCCCCACCCCCACCCTTACGCTCTACACCAATGACGCGAAGACAATAGAAACGGAGCTCCTCAAAAAGCTGTTTCATGAACAGAGAAGCTATTACTTCTCCAGGCCGAGAGTAGACGCACATGAAGCGATCTGGCTGCACATGACAAGCTTCGAGAGCTACGAAATCGCTATCGGCGTGCTGAGAGGGCGAAATATTAAATTTGTGAGAATTTGCCCAACAGCAGACTGAAGTGATTCGTTGTGAGGACGCCCATAAACTCACACAATGTGGAGGAAATCCAGTTTGCTATGCAATCACGGAGTATTCCCGCATTCTACGTGGCGCGGATGCGAACAGGGAATATGCCAGCCAAAGGCCACCTCTTCCTAGTTGCCGTGGCGGACGCTCCAGGAGCGGACAACTTGCGGAAAATGCGACGTCTGTCGAATATGCTGGTGTAAGTCGAGCCGTACCTCCCTCCAGTCACTGGCCTCCAATGTGGAATGTGTCAGAGGCACGGACATTCAGGGGCGACCTGCCGACTGGATCCCAGATGCCGCAGATGCGCCGCACCTCACTTGTCTCACGACTGTCCTCACGGCAGTGACCCTGCGTACGCTAAGTGCACTAACTGCGGGGGGCAACACGCGGCTAACTATAAGGAATGTCCCAGGCGCAGGGAATTCGAAGCCTCTTTTCAAAGCAAAGGGCCAATGGGTAACAAGCGTGGCGACCCTAAAGCCCAAGTAGGCCTCTCAGACAGGGACCCTCAGGCAAAAAAGGACCCTTCAGGTCCCACAGGCCCCTCAGGCATAAAGGGCCAAAAACAAGGCCCATCAGGCGGAGGCAAACTAAATTTGCAACCTCCACGGACGTAGGGTGAACCCAACCTCGGGGCCTCAGTCCAACCACCTCCCACCACCGTCCTAAATAAGACCTCCAGGAACAAAAGAAATGAGAAGGCCCAGCCCCTACAACAAACAAAAGGCAGGTCAAGCCCACGCAAACTACCCCCGAGCCGACCCAGGTGCCCCCTTGGCCAGCTCCACCCCCGCAGGAAACTTGTCGCCAGCAAACCGGCATCCGCTACACCACCACTACCGCCCCCAATGCCCCCCCCCCCCCCGCATCACACCTGCCTCACCCATCACACCACCTACACCAGAAACACAAGACCAGGTTCCGCAGCCCACAGGAAACATGGCAGGAGGGGCGTTCAAGGAAAGGTTAGACGAAATCTTGAAGAATGTTTTCCCGAACTTGAACCTCACCGCAATCATAACCACTGGAGTTATGGTAGTCAACATGCTGGCCGCGGCCCTGTCATTGTCCTGGCTAAGGGACCTGCCGAATGCGATCTCTGACCTCCTGACCCAAGATGCCTGAGCAACCCAGCGATAATAATAATAATAATAATAATAATAATAATAATAATAATAATAATAACAGCACCAACACGCAGGGGCTTCCAGTGTTAATATGGAACTGCCAGGGAGTCAGATCCAGGAAATACGAACTCGAAGCCTTCCTAGGCGCGAACACCATACATGTAGGACTCCTAACAGAAACCTTCCTCACACCGGGGAATAAATTCTCCATGTGAGGCTACAAAGTACATAGAAGCGACAAGGCTAATCGAGTCGGAAAGGTGGCAGTTCTGGTAAGGAAAGACATCAAACATATGGAGCTAGACTTACCAGAACTGGTCGAACGGGAAGCATGTGAAATTGCCATGCCAGTGCGGGGAACGCTCGTTAATGTCATATCAGCATACGCCAGATCGTAAAGCCTAAACACACAAGACACAGAAACGGTACTAAGTCTAAACCCAAACACAATACTAGGGGGAGACCTAAATTCGAAACACGCCAGCTGGGGATGCCTGAGACCTAATGCAGAAGGCACAAAGCTGTACAACCACATGTTATCCCAGGACTACATGGTAACAGCCCCCAGCGAGCCCAGGTTCCTAGCAGCAAGGACAGGTCTCTGACATACTAGATATAGCCCTATTGCTACATATTCCTCAAGGGCATAGCATAACAGTAACAAACGACCTAGGGTCGAGGCACCAACCTGTGCTATTACACCGAATGCAAACCCAGAGGAATATCAGAATAACCCCAAGCGCCGGCTCAACTATAAAGCACCCAAATGGGGTAAATTCGAAAGAAAACTGGACTCACTTCTGCAAGGGACTGAGGACACACAAATAGAAAGCCCAACCCAAATCAGCGACGCAGTAAGAACACTAGTAGGCGCGATCCAAGCAACCACAACAGCAAGCATCCCGGTACACAAACGTAAGCATAACACAGACATCGAGATACCGGCCCACATTAAAGACCTAACACACAAGTGCAATCAACACAGGCGCAACTAGGCCCGATACCACCGCGATGAAGACCGGGAAACGAAAAACCACATCAGAGCCTAATTCGAAACTCAACTACTGGAACATAGGTCGTGGGTCTGGAACAACAAACTGAGTACGCTTGATACAAACACCAGACCGGTGTGGAACCTAGCGAGATATTTCACGCGAGAACCACACGTGATCCCAACAATTAAGGGACAAAACGGACCAGTACACGAGAACAGAGATAAAGTAGAGGTCATAGCAGACTCTGGAAGCGGCTTTTACACCCAACGAGGAGCCGTCCGATCCCGCTTTCACTCGGCGAACAGAGGCTAAGGTAGCGGAACCACTCGCAAACGCACCTAAGCCCAAAGTTAAGAAGACTATTATACACGAAATTAAGTGGATAATAGATCATCTCAACCCGAAGAAAGCAACCGGCCCTGACGAGATCCAAAACATAATAATCAAGAAATTAACTCAGAGCCCCTTCACACTACTCACCAAGATATATAACGCAATGTTACAATTGCAATATTATTCAGAGCAGTGGAAAAAAACAAGGATCCTTGTGTTTGGGAAACCAGGCAAAGACAAATCTGACCCAAATAACTACTGACCCGTCAGCCTCCTGGATGCCCTCAGCAAATTATTCGAGAAAATTCTGCTGAAAAGGCCAATAGCATATTAAGGAAAAAGGAATCATTCGAAACGAGCAATTAGGCTTTAGAAATGGCCACTCTGCCCGCAACTGCTTGCCTGGGTCATCGAACAAGCGAGCATCGGACTAAGCAAACGGAGAGACACAAGCACGGTATTCCTTGATACACAGAAGGCATTCGATAGTGTGTGGCATGAAGGCCTGTTAGCGAAACTAATAGACTACGAATTCTACCCAGGGTACATAAGACTAATTAAGTAATACCTGGAGGGCAGAGAGTTCCAAGTAGACGTTCACAACACCCTGCCAAGCACGCGAACGATTAGGGCGGGCGTAGCCCAAGGGTCACTAAAAGGCCCAATACTGCTCGTCCTATTTACAAACGACATGCCAACAACGGAACTCACTACCACGCACCTCTACGCTGACGACACTGCCATCACAGTATGTGCACCCGGAAGAGGCTACAAGAATACTACGAACTCTCGAGCCATGGCTAACTAAATGGCGTATAAAGATCAATGTTAACAAGTGCCAAGCTGTGTTGTTTAGTAGAAAGAATAGACGCATACACTGGCCAGCCAACATCAAACCGCTTAAGCTATTTAATCAAGATATAGCATGGCACGAAAACGCCAAATACCTAGGAGTAGTCCTAAATAGGAAGTTAACCATGCTACATCATATTAAAGCCATCCAGCGAAAACCACACATACGACTAATACAGTTCTATCCTATACCGAACAACAAACCCAGTATCAACACGAAAGTAGCAACTAACATATACAAGGCCTTACTTAGGCCAATCATGACCTACGCAGCACCCGCATGGAACCACACTTCTATGACGAACCTGGATAAGCTGGAAATAATACAAAATAAATGCATTCGAGCAGCAGCTAGACTCCCAACTGACAAACCAATACGCCACCTACGGAAAACTGCGAATGTCAGCTCGATAAGACAGCATATACGAAAACAAACACTCCGAATGTACACGAAATCATGGGATAATAAGATCAATCCACTGGTCAATGGAATAGGACGCTACGACGTCGATCTGCACACAAAATACACCACTACGAAACACATTCTGTTCAGCCACAGGGTTAGGAGGCCGGAGGTCCGATACCCACTCACTACTTCGCACCACACAATATTTCGCACACATCTCACACTGCAAGCACTTGTATATATGTACATGTCTTTTATGTCTATTAGGTTACAGCTCTAACCACCACAGAGATGCAGGCGAGGAAGGATCGAGAGAAGAAACACAAATGACGACGGCAACACAGCCATATAGTAAGAGACGACTCAATCCACCTCCGCCCCCCGCCAGTGACAAGGGAGTGGACAGAAAACACACCTCCAGAATATACTAACCATTCTATAATGAAATTATTTCTTTAATTCCATTGTTTCTCATGAGGGAACACATACATTTGTTTCACTCGGATTCGGTTGAAATTTGGTAGGAATATTCGTGGGAGGCAGTAGAATGCTAAGGTGAAAACTGCATGTCCCCAGCTTAGGTTTAAACGCCAAAATAGAACAAATAAATAGTCGTAAAATTAGAAGTGCCGCGGGAGTATCTGGGTGTGGCGGAGAAGGAGGGAGGAGCGAAGCAGCGGACGTGAGCAGCGTATAGTCGGCTGCCGCACTTCGCACATACCTCGTACCTTCCCGATTAGAAACGTCAAAGCAGATCAAGAAGTGCACATTGATTAGTCGTCCGATGAGACAACGTTCTTACAATGACAGGTAAAATCTGACGTTCTTATAGTCATTTTTATGAATGGTGACTGTATATTTACTTTAACCATGTACGGAAATAATTGATTTTTTACACCTAGATACAAAAAACGCCCACTACAGAAGTTATTCAATCCGTGGAATGTAGTAGTGTGCCTTCAGAATTATTTTGCAGAGTGTGACAAAAAAGACACTCCATTTTCTGAAGATGAAAGGAATTTGGGATTGGAATTATATCGTAAGTAGATCAATGTATTTATAAATATTTACTTTTACGAGAAAAACAAGCGTTCACATGAATTGCGTTCTTGTCTCCGTTTTAGAGGTCTAATTGCCGACAGGGTTTTGGATACCGATATGACAGTGGAACTGGATGGCACATTGGATATGTCAGATGATGACTTTGATTTCGAGGAAGACAATATTGAAACATCGTTATTTGACCTCGTCTGCAGAAATGTTGCTCCTAACCCTGCATCCACAACAACGGATGAACGATGCCTAATCCCAATAAGTCATAAGAAGAAGGTCGTCGAATATTGGCGAAACAAAGGTGGGAAACAGAGGAGTTTCGCATCAGTGAAACACAGTTTTTGTAAATTAAAGTCCCGGCCAGAGCTTCACAGGTGGGAACAACAACTGGAAAATGGTGGCACAATGGGAGAAAGAAAGAAATTTGTTACGAAGAAGACTTATCAAAAGTTCAAAGAAAGTAGACAACGAAACAAAAGTGTTCACGATATAAATATTAAAAATGGGCCTTAAAATACGCTCGTCTAGTTAGCTACGACACGTAATGAGTGGGTAATTAGTTTTAGAAAGAAATTCAAAATTGGATCAAGAAAGATTTGCAAATTCGTATCTAAAATGTACCAATTTGAACAAGAAGATACTAATTGTAACGCGACACTGTTTGTTGAAGAAGTGTCGCAATTAATAGAAAGTCACGGCCCAGAGTGCTTGTTTAATACTGATCAGTCTGGTTTTCGTGAAGAGTTCCATTCTGGCAGGACCCATAATGAACGAGGAGAAAAGTCGTATTAGCGGTAGCACAATCTATGAATTCACTAATCCATAGCTACACAATACAGCCAATAATTTCGGTAGATGGACAACTCCTGCCGAAGTTGCTAGTGGTATTGAAAGAAAAAATGGCAAATTTGGTCCTAATATAGACAAAACTATTTACCGCACCAAATGTGTACACTTTGCCTTCAAAGTCTGGAAAACTGACCAAAGAACTTGTACAGAAATGGTTACGGGATGTTTATTGTGAGCTAGTACCAGAGTACAGTGTTTTAGTTCTCGATTCCTGAACCGGACAGAAAGAAGAAAATATTTTAAATGCTAAAATTGGGAGTAAGAAAATCATTAATGTTCAAACAATTCCGAAAGGAGCCACTGGACTTATCCAGCCGTTAGATGTTTTGGGCTTCCGCATTTGGAAGCAATGTATACGTATTTTGCACGATTTAATTTTGTTTAACTCGTTAGACATCAAGGTACATTTAAGGAACAACCTTTTAAAAGTGGAATCTTTGACGCACAACCAGTTCTCCTCTCCGCGTTTTCGTAGCATGTGGCAGTACAGGTGGAACAAATGTGGCTATGTTAACAAGAATCCTTCACAATTTGTTAATCCAGTCGATTATTGTTTCAAAGAAGAGTCTTCCTATAATCAATGTAATACTTGTGAAAGCGAGAGCGCTGTCAGATGTGCATGGTGCACACAGTACCTGTGCATTGTACACTTTCTTCTAAACAATCACTATTGCACTAATTACAACGAGTAACAAGAACTCGGGCGTAAATTCTTCAAACCTTATTGGCATCGTTGTTCAAACATCGTCCTTTGTACACTTGTTTCATGTGCTGTTTTCATATTTACGTTTTGCACATCTAATCGGGAAGTTAAGGGAAACGCGCTAACTATACGCTGCCTGGCTGCTGGGGCAGGTCGACACAGCCCGGCTGGCTCACGTCCGCTGCTTCGCTCCTCCCTACCTCTCCGCCAAACCCCGATACTCCCGCGGCACTTCTAATTTTACGACTATTTATTTGCTCTATTTTGGCGTTTAAACTTGCTCTGGGGACATGCAGTTTTCACCTTAGCATTCTACTGCCTCCCACGAATATTCCTACCAAATTTCAACCGAATCCGAGTGAAACACGTGTATGTGTTCCCACGTCAGTTATAACTTTCCACTTATTGTTTTTACATTGTTCTACACTGTTCTACAGGACACGAGAGCGGAAGAGCAGCCCGCACTGTATTACGATTGAGATGTGTTTAAATGTACATAGTTACCGATTGCAGTGACAAGTGTGTGCCACCAACACCGCAAGAACGGGACGTCATCAGGCGAAAAAGAAGAAGCCCTTCACCTTAAGTAACGCTTGGCTCTATTTCTGTTCTCCTTAAAGGAGACTTGGCACCAGCGACAGCTGGCTGCTGGACCAAGGGATTAACCTGTGGCCCAAAGCCCAAACGCTAGTGGACCCGAGCCGCACCAGGCAGTGGCAAGAAGGACTGATCCCCATAATAACTGACAAACGCAAGGACACATATTCCTAACTAACACAACATCAGGACTTTTCCAGCCCACATCCTTGCATGTGCTATAAAAATATGTCAGGTTTTACATGTAGGCTCTTTCTCTTTCCGCATATGTGGTTTTTCCCTGGCCCTTAATACCACGCCCTAACACCACTTTACCAACACAAACCTTGCTTGGTAACGCGTCTGAAGTGCAAACAGGCAAGTCAGTACCTTTCCCACTCTTCCCTGCTATCTCTTTTCTTCTTAGAACATAATGGCATGTTGGAGGCAATGTAGATTGAGCTGATTGCCACGCGGGGAGAGCGGGATTCAGACCCCCCCCTTCCGAAAAAATAAGAAACAAAATCCCTCTTCCTTGTCTATCCCTTCCAATCCTCCCATTCCCCCAACAAGACCCCCGTTCAACATAGCAGGTGAGGCCGCCTGGGCGAGGTAATAGTCCTCCTTCCCAGTTGTATCCCCCTACCCAGAGTCTCACGCCCCAGGATACTGCACTTGAGGCGATAGAGTTGGGATCCCTCGTTGAATCCCAAGGAAAACCAACCCTGGACGGTAAACTACACTGACTGACAGAGCAAATGCAACACCAAGAAGGAGTGGTCAGAACTTTATGCCAATTGCAGGGTAGACTGACGTCACTGAGGTATGCTCATGATGTGAAATGCGCCGCTGTGCTGCGCACGTAGCGAACGATAAATGGGACACGGCGTTGGCGAATGGCCCACTTCGTACCGTGATTTCTCAGCCGACAGTCATTGTAGAATGTGTTGTCGTGTGCCACAGGACACGTGTATAGCTAAGAATGCCAGGCCGCCGTCAACGGAGGCATTTCCAGCAGACAGACGACTTTACGAGGGGTATGGTGATCGGGCTGAGAAGGGCAGGTTGGTCGCTTCGTCAAATCGCAGCCGATACCCATAGGGATGTGTCCACGGTGCAGCGCCTGTGGCGAAGATGGTTGGCGCAGGGACATGTGGCACGTGCGAGGGGTCCAGGCGCAGCCCGAGTGACGTCAGCACGCGAGGATCGGCGCATCCGCCGCCAAGCGGTGGCAGCCCCGCACGCCACGTCAACCGCCATTCTTCAGCATGTGCAAGACACCCTGGCTGTTCCAATATTGACCAGAACAATTTTCCGTCGATTGGTTGAAGGAGGCCTGCACTCCCGGCGTCCGCTCAGAAGACTACTATTGACTCCACAGCATAGACGTGCACGCCTGGCATGGTGCCGGGCTAGAGCGACTTGGATGAGGGAATGGCGGAACGTCGTGTTCTCCGATGAGTCACGCTTCTGTTTTGTCAGTGATAGTCACCGCAGACGAGTGTGGCGTCGGCGTGGAGAAAGGTCAAATCCGGCAGTAACTGTGGAGCACCCTACCGCTAGACAACGCGGCATCATGGTTTGGGACGCTATTGCGTATGATTCCACGTCACCTCTAGTGCGTATTCAAGGCAGGTTAAATGCCCACCGCTACGTGCAGCATGTGCTGCGGCCGGTGGCACTCCCGTACCTTTAGGGGCTGCCCAATGCTCTGTTTCAGCAGGATAATGCCCGCCCACACACTGCTCGCATCTCCCAACAGGCTCTACGAGGTGTACAGATGCTTCCGTGGCCAGCGTACTCTCCGGATCTCTCACCAATCGAACACGTGTGGGATCTCATTGGACGCCGTTTGCAAACTCTGCCCCAGCCTCGTACGGACGACCAACTGTGGCAAATGGTTGACAGAGAATGGAGAACCATCCCTCAGGACACCATCCGCACTCTTATTGACTCTGTACCTCGACGTGTTTCTGCGTGCATCGCCGCTCGCGGTGGTCCTACATCCTACTGAGTCGATGCCGTGCGCATTGTGTAACCTGCATATCGGTTTGAAATAAACATCAATTATTCGTCCGTACCGTCTCTGTTTTTCCCCCAATTTTCATCCCTTTCGAACCACTCCTCCTTGGTGTTGCATTTGCTCTGTCAGTCAGTGTATTTAAGAAAGAACGATTATTATTATTATTATTATTATTATTATTATTATTATTATTATTATTATTATTATATAACATTAATAGTTGTATGTCCCACTAGCTACTACTGTTTTTGGACATGTCGAGGAGCCAAAATATTGTCCGAAAGGAGTTCTTTTATGTGCCAAAAAATCTGGCGATTCGAGGTTAGTTTGTCTGAGCACCTGATCCGGCATCAAACCCACCTACTTGGAGATTAGAACGTATTCTGCATGGGTAATATATAAGAAGCAATTGTAAGGACATCACTGCACTGCGGCATCACGACGTATTCTGCATGCGTAATATGTAAGAAGCAATTGTAAGGACATCACTGCACTGCGGCATCGCGGCGTCTTTTGCATACGTAATATGTAAGAACCAATTGTAAGGACATCACTGCACTGCAGCTATACACTTCACAGTGACATCAGAACATATTCTGCATGCGTAATATGTAAGAAGCCATTGTAAGGACATCACTGCACTGCAGCTATACACTTCACTGTGACATCAGGACATATTCTGCATGCGAAATGTGTATAAGCAATGTAAGGACATCACTGCACTGCCGCTATACACTTCACTGTGACATCAGAACATATTCTGTATGCGTAATATGTAAGAAGAAATTGTAAAGGCATCACTGCACTGCAGCTGTACAGATCACTTCACTGCGACATCAGGACATATTCTGCCTGCGTAATATGTAAGAAGAAATTGTAAAGGCATCACTGCACTGCAGCTGTACACATCACTTCACTGCGACATCAGGATATATTCTGCACGCGTAGTATGCAAGAAGCAATTATAAGTGCATCACTGCACTGCAGCTGTACACATCACTTCACTGCGGCTAGTTGTTGCCTTACAGTCAACATCTGCATGATGAGTACGCTATGGATACTCCGAATTTTTATAACAGCAAAATCCATGGGACTGGACGCAAATGCGACTGGTTTTATGAACACTGTCCCACCCTACTACATCTCGATTGGTCTTAAAAACCACCTTATTTGAACGGCATTGAAATTCTGTGGGACATGTTGTAACAGTGGGTAAAACGCCGACATCTCCATCCCCGCAATTTGGTGGAATTGCGCGATCACATCCTCAGCGAATGGCTTAACCTGGATGAGACGTACCTGCACAGCCTTGTGGACTGACTCCCTAATCAAATCCAGGTGGTTATTAAGTCCAGAGGCAGAGCTACACGGTATTAAATTATTCTTGTATTGATTTCTCCGAGGGTGGCTAATTTTTTGTCCGTTGAGCTTAAATTCATCGCGTAGGAGCAGGTATTCATGAATTTAGACGTTTTATTCCGTAGGTGCGAGTATTGGGGATATATAAATATTGCTCACCGAGCGAGGTTTGATTACGTATCTGTGAACTTGCATTTGGAAGATGGTGGGTTCGAAACGTATCTGTGAATTTGCATTTTGGGAGATGGTGGGCTCAAACCCCACCGTCGGCAGCTCTGAAGATGGTTTTTCGTGGTTTCCTATTTTCACACCAGGCAAATGTTTGGGCTGTACTTTCATTAAGGTCAAGGCCGCTACCTTCCCACTCCTAGCCTTTTCCAGTCCCATCGATGCCAGACCCCTAACTGAGCCGGTATGACATTAAAATCCTCGCAGTTGCGAAATGTTTTCCAGTCGTCATGGTTGCGAATTAAATTGCGATAATGATGATTGTTGTGATTACACATCACATGATTAACCACAAGAGAAGCGAATGCATCCCTCCACATAGGGTTGGCATAAGGACAGGCATATGACCGTAAAACTGGACTAAATCCGTACAAAGGGCCGACCCCGGGTAACTGGGAAGAAAGATCAGCAAGAAGAAGAGGTTATGGTTGTTGTGATTGTCTTTACAAGCTGCAATAATGTACGGTTATTAGTTACTGTCGTTCGGGAAAATAATCGAAATGGAAATAAAAATGTGGAGGAACGATCACTCGACGAATCATAAAGGAATCATAAAGTGGAGGTGAAAGTGGGGGTGGTAGGAGAAGTAGATAAAGGCCTGTCATGTCCTATGTCCCTAAAACGTACCAGTGAGTGACTGAGCTCGATAGCTCCAGTCGCTTAAGTGCGGCCAGTATCCAGTAATCGGGAGATAGTGGGTTCGAGTCCCACTGTCGGCAGCCTTGAAGATGGTTTCCGTGGTTTCCCATTTTCACACCAGGCAAATGCCGGGGTTGTACCATAATTAAGGCCACGGCCGCTTCCTTCCAACTTCTAGGCCTTTCCTATCCCATCGTCGCCATAAGACCTATCTGTGTCAGTGCGACGTAAAGCAAATAGCAAAAAAAAAAAAAATGTCTTTTCCGCTGTCACTCACACGAAAACATTTCTATCCTCGCATAAGGTAACAAGTGTTTCTGTCTCAGTGCCAGTTGCTAAGTAAGACCCTTCCACTCAAATGAAATAAAATAATTTAACACCTACCAGAGGCAGTAGAGGTGTGATTGGTGCACTGGGAAGAGCGTGGGTTTGACACTCCGTCAGGAAATAGGAACATTCAGAAATGAGACTTCTGAAGAGGTACCTAAGGGAGGGTTTACTCAGCCTACTTGAGAAATGAGTACCATGGTAATTTCTCGGAACAAAGGCGGTCGAAAATAGAGCGAATCATTTTTATCCAACTATCGTCCAGATTACAGATAGAGAAGCATTCACTTTCCACTCGCCCGAGGACTTTTAGGATCACTACGGGGATGAATAAAAAGACAGTGACACAGTCAATATAATATTTGATAATAATTGTAATCGCTATGTAACGAACATCAACACTGAAATATGTTATCATCATCAGTGACTTTATCACTGGACGATACTTGTATTTATTGTATTCATTATGTAATGCGTCACTTAATAGTGTTAAACAACAAAGCGTTGGTAATTCGTACGTCCGAGTAGTAGATGGAATAATTTGCCACCCTGTTGAATCTGTAAAATGACTAGATATTGAAGAACAGTGAGAAAATGATCCTCACACAAAGCTAAGCTCAGTCACTGCCCACTAAATCTCAAAGTAGCTCTTTGTGACAAAGTAGCTCTGCATACTTAACCGAGGCCACAAGAACTTTATAAAGTGTGTATCTGCCGGTTACACAAGAATTCCAGCGCTCAGGGCATAGACCAGCTCATCTTCTCCTCCTACAAACTCTTAACACTATTATTGTTTAGGAAATCCCGACTTTGGAATAAGGATATACATAGAGTTACAAAAGCACTGCTACAACGTTTTTTATTATTATTATTATTATTATTATTATTATTATTATTATTATTATTATTATTATTATTATTATTATTATTATTGCACATTGCAAGTGGGAATGGGTGACAATGCCTGCTTAAAAATTACACGTTAAGAAATTCAATTAATATATGTTTACATAACAACAAACTTAAAACATATGCATGAAAACAAAATATTACCAGAAATAATATTAAGGCAAGAACTTACATGATAAAGAAATAAGAAATAAATGCATGAACGTAAGAAAAAACATGCACTTCAACATAATGATTATAATCAATCTTATAAGAATTCGCTTGCTATCCTCTGCCCGACATAGCACACTTAAATCAACCCTCAAATATCTTCTGATGTATGGATGTAGTCCTGGTGCAAGTCTTTCTGCTTGACGTCAATCGGCGCCATGCTCGTTTGGATGCGATGGACGGTGGGGGGGAGGGGTGTTGTTGTTGATGGTGATAATGATGTGGTAGGAAGAGGTTGAAACCGGTGTTAGCACACAGCCTACTGCTGTCGGATAACACCAAGGGGTCTGCTTAAGACTTAACTATCCAATCCGATGGGCGAACCATCATCAACAGCACCATTTGCCCTCACTCTATATAAACACCGCGGAGAGGTTTGGAATTGAATTCAGGTTTTTAGCACACAATCTATTGACTAGAAACTGTATACCACCACCTCTTCTACCTTGCCGAACAACGTTCTGATGGCGAAATTTTTGTCGATCAATGGGACTCTTGATGATGATGCTTGTTGTTTTAAGGGGCCTAACATGGAATGTCATCGGCCCTCAATGGGACTCGATCCGGTCAACCACAGTGTCACACCGTATAGACTTGACGCCTAACTTTCATGGCAATCAGGCGGCCTTTTAATATAAAGGAGAAACCCAGTCATTCAAAACGAGTATCACACAGTAGTAATGACACTTACATAAAGAAAAGACTAGATAAACAACTAATAGGCATTCTACCACCGGAGCGACTGCCCTAAATGCATATCGGTGGGGATTGAATTGAATTGAATTGAATTGAATTGAATTGAATTGAATTGAATTGAATTGAATTGAATTGAATTGAATTGAATTGAATTGAATTGAATTTGATTGATTGATTGATTGATTGATTGATTGATTGATTGATTGATTGATTGATTGATTGATTGATTGATTGATTGATTGATTGATTGATTGATTGATTGATTGATTGATTGATTGATTGATTGATTGATTGATTGATTGATTGATTGATTGATTGATATTCACATTCGTGGACGCCAGCAACACCAGCGTCTTAATCGAGCAATTTTCCATTTCTGTTTTAATTTTTGCAGGAGGCCGAAATAACGAGTTAAAAGTCAGGTTGTGAGTTTCACAAATATGAAAAGTCCTCTCAGTTTTAATTACTGAATTGATGGGGTGAAAGTTCCTAGCGGGGATCACTGTAAGTACCTAGGTGTTAATATAAGGAAAGATCTTCATTGGGGTAATCACATAAATATGATTGTTTATAAAGGGTACAGATCTCGGCACATGGTTATGAGGGTATTTAGGGGTTGTAGTAAGCATGTAAAGGAGAGGGCATATACGTCTCTGGTAAGAGCCCACTAGAGTATGGTACCAGTGTATGGGACCCTCCAGGATTACTTGATTCAAGAACTGGAAAAAAATCCAAAGGAAAGCAACTCGATTTGTTCTGGGTGGTTTCCGACAAAAGAGTAGCGTTACAAAAATGTTGCAAAGTTTGGGCTGGGAAGACTTGGGAGAAAGGAGACGAGCTTCTCGACTAAGTGGTATGTTCAGAGCTGTTAGTGGAGAGATCGCGTGGAATGGCATCAGTAGACGAATAAGTTTGAGTGGTGTCTTTAAAAGTAGGAATGATCATAATATGAAGATAAAGTTGGAATTCAAGAGGATAAATTGGGGCAAATATTCCTTTATAGGTAGGGGAGTTAGGGGCTGGAATAACTTACCGAGGCAGATGTTCAATAAAATTCCAATTTCTTTGCAATCATTTAAGAAAAGGCTAGGAAAACAACAGATAGGGAATCTGCCACCTGGGCGACTGCCCTAAATGCAGATCAGTAGTGAATGATTCATTTTATATTATAGATTCGACACTGGATGGCAGGATACAGTAAATCAATATGTGAAAGCAGCTAATCTACGATCAAGCGTTTCAGCTGAATGTCTACGTGACGTGCCACGATCAGCAAAGACCCTATATCAACTGGAAAATGCTAAGAAGTATTAGTCTTCCCCATATCTATGAAGTAAAAGAAGCTCTCTACTGTAATTTTAGCCCTAACACAATCACTCTGAATAATGAACCAAGGACAAGCTCAGCAGATTTTATTTTCACAGAGTGTTAATATTCCATAATAGGAATTCTGGAATGAACTTGGCCCCTGGCAGATATGTTCGTTCATAAACAGAGCTAGCTAGCTCATGAATATGCAGCAGTCTACAGGAGAGTTTTATTAAACACAACACGGCTACACTGCTACTCCGCAACAGAAGAGTGTTGGTGGTTGATCACAACACCAAAATTGTTTTAGCGTCGTTGAAAGGGTCTATATGCGCACCACGTAGCCCTTTATCTTTTACGTACTGCTCCACTGCATGTCAACGCGGGGAACACTACGAGAGCCTTTTCATTTCTCTCACGCAAATTTGCGCTTTTCGTTCTGCTTTCTAAAACGTCCATTAAACTATTTATAAAACACATTACATGCTATATTATATTACTAATCATACTACACTTCATAAAATAAAAACGTGCCTGGACAGGGTAAAACAGTTCAATAGATTTTCCTTTAAAAAAGAGGATAATGTATTACGATGTGCCAATATCACAAAAGTAAGATCAATTTTTAAAAGCATATACATGGAATTACAAAAATAAGCAGTTAAAAGATCCCATCGAGGTTAATGTCTTTTATGGTCATTCAGGGGTCTATTTTTATTATTATTGTTTTTGTTATTACTGTACCGGGGGGTACACCTTCTCCGTCCCGTTGAACTGCGCACCTTCTAGAAGGCCATCTGTGTGGTGAATCCGGAACTAATGCAACTGAAGATACTTGGACCTTTAACTTTTAGATGTCTCTACCATCGGCCTATGTCCCCTCCCTCTGACGGTATTCCGGACAATCACCTTTTAAGGGAATTTTTTTTTTTTTTATTTTTAGTTTTCAGTGTATGTAAACCTTAAGTTTTTGTAGTTTTTTGTTTCATATGCTAAGGTTATCAACACTCTTACGGCTTCCTTCTTCCTTAGTTATTAACCACCGGGCGAGTTGGCCGTGCGCGTAGAGGCGCGCGGCTGTGAGCTTGCATCCGGGAGACCGTGGGTTCGAGCCCCACTGTCAGCAGCCCTGAAGATGGTTTTCCGTGGTTTCCCATTTTCACACCAGGCAAATGCTGGGGCTGTGCCGTAATTAAGGCTACGGCCGCTTCCTTCCAACTCCTAGGCCTTTCCTATCCCATCGTCGCCATAAGACCTATCTGTGTCGGTGCGACGTAAAGCAACTAGCAAAAAAAAAAGTTATTAACCAATCAGGAATTTTGTGTATAATTCTCTAGCCAATTAAATTGCGGACTGTGTACAGGCATTCTGCCTAGCTCAAGAGAGTTCTAGAACTTTACCCTCTGAGGTGCTATAAAAGATGGACGCTTTAGGGCCGTATTGTCATCTTTTTCGCTCCGGTCTTGTGTGTGTACGGCGTAATTTGGAGGTAGGGGCTGTAGGCCCGCATTCGGAAGGTCCAACAACTCAGGGTAATGGCAGACATCTATTAATATGTGATAGCTCCAGGCAGATAACTTGAGGGGAAGGTTTTAAACATATTTTCTTAATGCAAAATGCTAAATTCATTATTTAAATGTAGATTTTCGGAAAGTCTGAGGACTATATTCTAATCCCTCCTGGGAAATATGTAAATTAAGGGAATAAAGAGTGTTCACCCTATATTAATTCCCATTCAACTTGGTATGGGGTGACTAAGATTTTCTAAACCTCTAAATTCTTCACACTGCTTTGGTACTTAATATTTCGCATGTAGTCACCCCTCTGCAACTTCGGGCTATAAGCCCATTTAGAATTTTAAGTGGGTTTTTTTCAAAAGGAGTGCAAGAATTTCGCCTCCTATGCTTTTGTTCATCGCCGATTGTCTGAAATATTTTGTTTGCATTAAGGCCATTTAGTATTGTACCCGATGCATTTACTGGACGTATTACAAAATGGCGCCTACGGAAGATAGAGGCCAGCCAAGGCAAAGAAATGTGTAGTAGGATATCGATACTTATATATGTCAGAAGGCCATGACTAATTTAAACCTACCACTATGAAGGCGGTGTACAATGGTGTAGAATCGATAGAATTGTTTTTAGAAAAATAAGAAGGGTCAATCGGATTATTATAAAAACTGACGTAAAAAATTGACCTCGTAAGGATAAGACTTCCTGAACATCGCTCTAAAAAATAAGCAAGATTTGCAGTATCTAACGTGAATTTTAAGCTCAGAGGTCGGTAATATTGAAGAAAACGAAGAGATAAACGTTGAAATACAGTAAAGAAGAAATAAAATCCAGAAATTTCGAAAAGGTCGTCAAAATACTTAGACGCAAAATCGTTCGGAAACAAGAAGTTGATTGAGTCGCGAGAGCTTGAAATTGAGCTATATTAAGTGGAAATAATAGCAACGATAGCCTAAATAAAGAGGCAATCATTATAAAAATATATATATTCTTCGCAGAACCATGATGAATTCACATTTTCCAGTATCGATGGATATTGTCTACTGTGTTCCTGAACAGATAATGGCTTGCTAAATCGGCATAGACCAACCTGGAGGGAGATGTCATCCTGGCAGTTAAAACCACCCGACTCGTGTGGAGGAGGTCACTCTACCCGAGATACCAGTGATGGAGAACCTGCCCAGTTCTCAATCTAAGGCCTGTGACCAGACCGAAGAGCAACTAAGGCCCGAGATATTGAATGGCGAGCTAAGTAATAGTATTAAGTAGTATAATTTCTTATGTAGAGTATTACCAGTATATGCAATAGATCTGAATAGCCTAAACGTGAGATAATTAAGTGTGCAGTGAATACAAGAAAGTGCAGTGTGAAATATTTAAGACGATATCTAGTGACAGATTGGTAACGTATTTACTATATCATCTTATCCAAGGAAGTAAGAATACGATTATCTAAAAGTGTGACGTAGTGTAACATATGTTTCATAGAATCCCGGTTAGTTAGAAAGATCCATGAATGATGTAATACCAGTCAAACCCAGTTTACGTCACAGAGGGACGCATGTTTGAATTGGTTAAGTTAAATTACCATACTCTTTGCTGTGTTATTATATTGAAAAAAATAGATACTGAATTTGGGGTTATATGTTAAATTGTATGACAAAATGCGTTTTGAGGAACGAATTCTGCGCTATTGGAGTGATACGTATCGTTGTGTTTAATTAATATTGGAGGTTAAACGCGATAATTATAGATGTTAAATGAATTAAATATGGGTTGAAACGAAGGTTAGTAATGAAATAATGAAGTATATATGATACTTTAAATGTATTATTGCGCAGATTAACAGGAAGTAAAACGTATATATATAATGTGCGATATAGGAGCACAAGTAAAGCGACTACGGAATATAAGTATGCCCCAGGGAGGAACTATAGCAAGGTATGGACAATAAAATTACGCATATTTTAATGAAGTGTGAAAGTGGTTTGACTATTATAACAACCGGTGATGGGTATATGAATGCATGACTGTGTCGTATTCTGAATGAATGTTAATGGCGTGGAAGATCAAACTAGGATGTAACTAGTATGGTAATGTAGTGTTGAAATATCTTAATGTAGGCACTTGCACATCCATATATGAAAAAATACTTATTGGCTACGTGCATATTGAACTGGAATACGTTACATAAGAAATTATATAGCTAGAGTAGGGAAATTATTTGAGATTTACGTAGGATATCATCGATGCTTTATTAATCTGAAATATTATTAGAGCGAATATTTAGCTAGGAGCCACACTTAAGTGGCAATTGGACCGAGAAGCTTAGTGCGTCATTCAATATTTCATTTTCTTCACTGTAGTCTGCACCAACGAACTCAGATAATTTTCAATGTAATTTAGGTCACTGATATTAGTATTCAGAACACTTTTATTCATATTCAGTTCATTTCCACGATAATTTGAACAATGTAATGATTGTATTTTTGATGAGGGTGTATAATTAACACCGTGAGTGATGGAATAATTTACTGATATACCGAATTTTGACCATGATCAGAAGACTATGATATACTGTATACTTAAATGACCAGATGTAAATTTTAATAGGAAGATGAAACAAAGCAACAATTCATTTCAGTAACACGCGACTCAAAATGTTAAGATATGAAAACTTAGTTTAGGAATAAGCCAGCGCTGACTTAGAATATTTGATTTAGGAATTAGAATATTTATTTATTAGGTTGACAATTGGAAGATCATGAGCAATATTTGACATTAACCATTTCTTTCGCAAGTCTTGATAATTTAATAAATGTGTTTCTTGATTGATTTTTTATAGAATGGAATGAGTTTTCATTTGTAATGGTAGTCTGTAGTTATACTTAGTGAGTAAGGTTCTCGTTATGCAGATGTGTTTGTCGAAAGGTTGACTGAAGTTTGCGTACGCGAAATCCACTACTGAGCGTTGAATTACGTAATGCTGGACCGCATATGGTGTCATTATTTTCTCTTTGAACGCACGTTAAACCAAAACATAGAAAAATTAACCATTTTTCTGGAGGCATGAATACCCTGAGATATATAACTGACTAGTTGGGAAAAATACTGTGGTCACCCTGACCCGTAGGGTGCAGTATGGGCATCCATTTTCCATGTTTAAATTCTAATTACTGATAGACAAATGTGTAAGTGACTGTAAACACAGTTTTGAAGTTCATCTAGCGTAATTTTGTAAGAAGCTTGAGCCTCTGAGAGGCTGGCCTGTAGTAAATTTTGGAGCTCAGTCTCTTAGAATGTGAGTGAGTGGAGCAAAAATGCTCTTGCAAAATAGTGTACCTTTAAAGCTTCAATACTCATTCCTTGTAAATTAATATCTCGATAATCTTCTCTATTGCATTTTTGACTGTAGGTTATTGTTATTGTGGGAGCTGACCAGCTCATATTTATATTATTGTTCTTCGTCCAGATTTGCTAACTGCCAAATTTTAAAATAAAAAAAGAAAAGGAAAGAAATAAAATTTCAAAATTTAATGCTTTAACTAATGCTCTGGTCACATCCCTGTCCACCCATTCACCCCGGCACCTTCTTACACCTCTCTGTTCAACAAAATCAAGATTATTATTATTCTTATTATTATTATTATTATTATTATTATTATTATTATTATTATTATTATTATTATTATTATTATTATACTGGAGGTTCACCCACTCCGTGCATATAAACTGGGTGCCTTTCACAAGGCCATCTGTATCGTGTACTTCAAACTGTGTATTGGAAGAAGTTTGAACGTTTATCGTCAGATGTCTCTACTGTCTACCTAAGTGCCCCCTCTGGTGGGAAGACGAATAATTAATTTTCAAGGAAATATGTAATTTCGAGGTTTTCAGAACTGAAATGTTGTAAATTCTTTTTTGTGTGTGTTCTTAGGTTACTAGCACTGCTATCCTTTCTTTCTTCTTCTAAATTTTCGACCAGTCAGGAATTTTGTACATTTATTGAATCAACCAATTGAATTTGTGGGTGTGCGCAGGGCTTCGGCCCAGAGAATTCTGGAAACTTCCTCTCCGTTATAAAAGCGGGGACCTGTTGGGCCATGGTATCTTTCGATCGCTTAAGTCAATTCAAGAAGTTTAGAGTGTGTTCGTAGAGGAGGCAAGGGGATAGCTTTGCCCATCTCCGTAAGGCCCACCAGCTCAAGGTAATGACAGATATCTTTGAATCATGTAAGAGCTTTAGAAAAGCTAACTTGAGGGGAAGGTTTCAAGAGTGTGAACCCTCTTTTAATCCCATTCAATTTGGTGTTGGGGTGACTATGATTTCGTAAACTTTAAAATTTATCTCTTCCTTTTGTAATTTAAACTTTATCTCCATCTAGTCACCTCCGTAGTATAGGCTTAGCCTCTGTAACTTCGGGCCATAAGCCCACATAGGGTTTTAAGTATTTTGAAGTGAACTTCGAAGGAGTGCAAGAGTTCGCCTCCTAACATTTTGGTTTACGACCGACATAAATTAAATCCTTTCTTTTTTCACTAAGGCCAGATAGAATAGGCACTTATTGCCTCTGTCAAGTTAACTATTCTTATTTCATTTCTTAAATTTCCTATTTAAGTGTAACTTAGACTGTCGAGCGAATAAGACAGTGGAAACTGGTTGTTGTTGACCTGATATAAAAGTTAAACTGTGCCTTTCAGAGGCTTGAATCTTGTAAATTTTGGAGAGTAGTCTCCTAGGTAACTATGTGGAGCAAAGATGATCTTTCGAATGTTGTAAATTTTGGAGCCCCGTCCCCTTACTTGTAATTGATTGGAGCAGTAGTGCTCTTGGTAATAATGTAACGTTTGAGCTACCTAACTCATCTCTTTATTGTACCTGATTACCCTTAGATTTCAAATAATTATTGTTTCTTGAGCTGTAGGGCTCCCCTTATGTCTATCCAACTATTATTTGTTATTGTTTTACAAAGTGTAATATCTGAAAAGAGAAAAAAGGAAACAAAATAAAATTTCAAATGTTAAACATTTTACATTAAGATTGGATCTTTTCTCTATCCACCCATTCACGCCCGACCCTTCTTACACCTTTGTACTCCACGGTACTCCCGTATCTAATATTATTATGTCCGACTCGTTTGCTGAATGGTCAGCGCACTGACCTTCGGTTCAAAGGGTCCCGGGTTCGATTCCCGGCCGGGTCAGGGACTTTAACCTTCATTGGTTAATCCCAACGGCCCGGGGGCTGGGTGTTTGTGATGTCCCAAACATCCCTGCAACTCACACACCGCACATAACTTTTTTTTTGCTAGGGGCTTTACGTCGCACCGACACAGATAGGTCTTATGGCGACGATGGGATAGGAAAGGCCTAGGAGTTGGAAGGAAGCGGCCGTGGCCTTAATTAAGGTACAGCCCCAGCATTTGCCTGGTGTGAAAATGGGAAACCACGGGAAACCATTTTCAGGGCTGCCGATAGTGTGATTCGAACCTATTATCTCCCGGATGCAAGAGATAGTAGGTTCGCACATAACATTATCCTCCACCATAATAATACTCAGTTACCTACACATGGCAGATGCCGCCCACCCTCACCGGAGGGTCTACCTTACAAGGGCTGCACTCGGCTAAAATAGCCACACGAAATAATAATAATAATAATAATAATAATAATAATAATAATAATAATAATAATAATAATAATAATACATAAAATATAATATATAAATATATTATTATTATTATTATTATTATTATTATTATTATTATTATTATTATTATTATTATTATTATTTTGCTAGAGGCTTTACGTCGCACCGACACAGATAGGTCTTATGGCGACGATGGGACGGGGAAGGGCTAGGAGTGGGAAGGAAGCGGCCGTGGCCTTATTTAAGGTACATCCCCAGCATTTGCCTGGTGTCAAAATGGGAAACCAAGGAAAACCATTTTCAGGGCTGCCGACAGTGGGGTTCGAACCTACTATCTCCCGAATACTGGATACTGGCCGCACTTAAGCGACTGCAGCTATCGAGCTCGGTATTATTATTATTATTATTATTATTATTATTATTATTATTATTATTATTATTATTATTGCTTGTTGTTTTAAGGGGCCTAACATCGAAGGTCATCGGCCCATTATTATTATTATGATTATTATTATTATTATTATTATTATTATTATTATTATTATTATTATTATTATTATTATTATTATTATTATTATTATCTTAACCTTCCATCACTCCGGTGGGGTTGCGAGTGAGAAGGGTGATACACATGTGGACGTGGCCCTGTTTAACGACCGGATGTCCTTTCTGACGCCTGACGCCAACCCAATATTGGGGGATGTAATCACTATTGGGTGTTTATACGGTGGTTGGTAGTGTGGTGTGTTGTCTGAATATGAAAGGGGTAATATTTGTATTAAAATTAAAATTAAAATTCTTGCAGCGGTAGTGGCAGTGACGACGGCGGTGGCGGCATCATCATTCATCATCATCATCATCATCATCATCTACGTCCGCTGCTGGATAAAGGTCTCTCCCATGCTGTAGCTACTTACTCCCTGTAAATGTCCTGATCTTGTCGACGTAACTTAACCCTCCCGTACACGCGCCGCGGCTTTTCGACCGCAGATTTGTTCTTTTTGTTTCTGTCCAGTGCGTAGTTATCTCACCAGTTTCATTTTCCACCTTATCTTAGTTCGGGTTTCTCCCTTCCGATCTATTATAACATTTAACCTTCAGTTCGCTGACTTCCGGCTCTGGGGATGTGTGTGTTTAGTCTTCAGCCCTAAGGCTGGTTGGATCCTCAACAGCTCTGCCATCAGCTGTCATAGATGGCCTAGGCATCACTGAAGAGGCGTACTAGGGAAATGAGGAGTGAGGCAGTTTCCCGTTGCTTTCCTCACCGAGCCAGAAATTGTCATTACATATCAGTCTGCCAAGCCCACTGAAATGCATGCACCAACCGACCCTATGAGCAAGATTTTCACACCAATCATAGCAGGGACTGGCTGCAGAAGGAATGGCATTACTAGCATCGCTCATACCTCAGTCACTTTCATATTGTCAAAGCCAAGGATAAGACAGAGACAGATCAATGAAAGTAACAAAATTGCTCTAGCCTATACCAGAAGACATAGTGCACTGTAAACACTAGGTCCTGCCAGCAAAGGCAGGCTCTGGGGATATTTTAGTTAATGTGCGGTGTTTTCCACCGCATGCGTGCTCCGTCGTGACGGTCAGCTGGGTTGTGCACTTTAAACTTCCAGTGACTTTTGCTCTCTTATGCTTCCCTGAAATGGATCCAGAAGAAAAATGGATAAATAACTTGCTCGATAGTGTTGAAAAGGAATACATATAGAATGAAGCATTACTGAGAGACCAGTTTGCTGACAGAAAGAGACTTTTTTCACGATGACAACGAAGATGAAAGTGAAATGTTATATTCAGAAGTGGAGGAAGACAATGACAACAATTCTATTTGTCTTGAAAAGTAACCTGTCTAACTCCACTCCACTCCCTGCACACATTTGAAATCTAATCCACACATTGATGTTTCTGTCCCTCTGGGTCATTCCCGTCATGATGTTAGGGCTGTTCTTAGTTATTTGGTAGTTTTAACTTTTGAACTCCAGATTTTATTGTAGGGAACACACATTGATTTAATACGCTCCTCTTTAAGCTTAGTGGCTGATTGCTTTTAAAGATAAAGTTTAGATTTCTAAACGAGCTCCCATGCTACAGCATGAAGAAGAAAATTTAGACACAGGAATATGATAATTTTATTGCTGCAATCCACATCACACAGCAAGTGATGAATTGGTGACCGTGCGCTAGACTACCTGGCTTAGTTAGCCAGCCTTCTTACTAGAGAGAAAGCAATCAATTTTATGTTTGGTAACTGGAGCCTATTGTTCAAATTATCTTCATGGCTCGACCTGAAGTCGAGATTTTTATTTAATTAGAGCCTTAACTACGCTTCATTCACGAAGTCCATAAATACGCTCATCTAAATATGGAACAGAGACAAAACCATTTACCGTAATTCTGACTGTAAAAATCCTGTAATGAATTTGTAAGAGTGCTCTTTGCCGAGAATACAGGAGTGTTGTTCAGTAGATTTACAGAAGAAAGAATTAATGAGCTCTGTGAAATGGATAAAAAGGAGTAGCCAATTTCCGGGAGAAGTTATAATACACAGTGTACCGGGTGGTACACCTCTACGCCACACATTTAAATCTTCCGCTTTAAAGTACTCCTCTACAGGAGAAACAGCAAATTTGAAACTGGACCTACTTAAACCTTTCCTCTGAAGATGTCACTGTGTGAATTTCGACTTATTTTTGTTTACTATTTATCAAGAAGTTTGGACATTCTCTCACAGATGTCACTGCCAAAAAACTATGATCATGCACCCTGGTGCGAAGTGAAGGAACTTTTTGGAAGAAATTTTGTACTCATAAGTTTTTTTCTTTACTAAATTTCGTTCATTCTTTGTGGGTTGGCAATATTTAGCATTTCCTTCCGCCAGTTTTAAAGTTAGCCAATCAATAATTTCTGTAATTAATTTTCAGCCAATCCCGTATTTCTTCTTCAATTTGTGTGTAACTGTTTAATGTAGCCAATAAAAACCTGGGTGTGTGCTTTGATTATTCATGAAAGGTCTCGAACTTTCCCCGAGGGTTTATAAACTGCGGATTTTTTCGTCTCTCGGCCACTTGTTCAACATCTAACTAAGTGTGTGGACGTGTAGCAGGAGGCGGGTGGTGCCTCTTTCATCAGCCAGCAGCTCTTCAGTAAGGTAATGGCCGTTTAACACCTTATTTCTTGCTAGCTCAGCAGTTTAACCCGCGGGAAAGGTCCGAAACCTTAATATGTAACCTACTTTTCTGAACATGTAATTTTCTGCCGGCTTATGTAATAAAATCTGCAACTGTAAGTCGGGGATAGAGAATGATTTACCCTCTCGAGCTCCCCTTCATATTGGTTTGAGGTCACTGCGTTTTGGTGACTGGTTTTCTTGTTTCCTGTAATGTCTTAAATATTATACGGGTTACCTCCATAGTTTTGGAATAGCCCCTGTTTCATCGGCCTAGTGTCTTTTAGGTTTTAAAATGAGTATTTAGGAGTGTAAGTACACGCCTCCATTCATTTTGTATTTCGGGCCATTTACTTAACCTGTTCCTTTTCTGCTAAGGCCCAGTAGATTGGGTACAAGATACCCCCGTGTCATTGTTGTAAGTTGTGCCTTGATGGCAATTTATTGTAAAGTCTGGTATTGCCTTTAAGAGGCTTGGAATTCTGAGAGCGGGGCAGCTCTTTTCTAGTATTGTCAGAATGCCTCTGGGAGGCTTAATATTGTAGTGAGGAGCAACGGCTCCGCGTATTAGGGTATTTCTGCTCTTTGAACGAATTTGTGGTTGTAATGTGAGCTAGGAGCTCAAAATTGTAGAGTAAGGGCTTGAAGTCCAAGATCAGTTTATGCCACCTATCTTATCTTGACTCGACCTATTTTTTTTGGCACCTATTACATTGTTATTTATTGTTTTTTTTTTTGAAAAAGAAAAGAAAACATAACCTTTTCTTAAAATTTTAGACCTTGTAGTTAGACCCATTCATTCCGGCACCTTCTTTCACCTCTGCCGTTCCACAGATAACTCCGGAACACACAGTAAAACCCAAATACGATGAATAGAAGTTCTTATAAACAAAAACAGTACGTTTTACGCACAGCTCTGAAACGCTGTCTAGTACAAGAATATTATTCATGGTTAAAACATAAGAGGACTACCAACTCGCTGATCTCTATAGGACACACGACCCATGAAAGAGTCGAAGATGAATGATTTTACTATCTGTAATATCGACACTAATTGGGATAGAGTGGTGAGCCTTACGCCCGAACATCTCCCCCCTCCCCCCCCCCCCAGTAATTAACCAGATACTTTCTTTAGTTATAGGCTGCGTGAACCTCGGAGTCACCTACTTCTTCATGAATGGAATTTTCGTTTTAAATTTTTCGAATTCCTGACGAGGAATCGAACCTAAGTCCTTTACTGTACAGTCTCGACTAGGCAGTCTCTACTCCCTTAATGTGGTAATTTTTTCATTTTACTAACTATTCAGTCTAGAATGTGTTCGGTTTTTCTGGCACACTGTATAAGACAGCGACGAGGATTTGATTAACCCGCTATACTTCTCTTTTAAGCCATAATCGCCACCACTACGACACAGGACTCCGATTGATTGATTGATTGATTGATTGATTGATTGATTGATTGATTGATTGATTGATTGATTGATTGATTGATTGATTGATTGATTGATTGATTGATTGATTGATTGATTGATTGATTGATTGATTGATTGATTGATTGATTGATTGATTGATTGATTGATTGATTGATTGATTGATTGATTGATTGATTGATTGATTGATTGATTGATTGATTGATTGATTGATTGATTGATTGATTGATTCCCGTGTCCTCAATAAGATATTGCAAATTGATGAATCTATACAAAATCTTAGAAAGGGACAGGAGTGGTGGAAATAATCAGGGTAACTCATTGTAGATCCTAGGGAATGGTTGGACAAATGTGGTGGTGGTGGTGGTGGTGTGGTGATGGTGGTGATTATTGTTTTAAAAGGAAATACAATTGGGCAAACATCCTCATCGCGCGGAATCGACTCGATGTAAAAATATGTTTATTATTAAATTAGAAAGATCCATTATAATGAAACATTGTGTTGTTAAATAAATACTTCAAAACATTTCTTACCGAAAACAGTTCTTGTAATCACATGTCCACTTGTATATATTGACCCACTCAATCATTACAGGTGGCAGACGCACGTGGTTAAGTACTTGACTTAATGTACACTGCCGGCCAAACGTTTCCGGACAAAACGTATGTACTCACACGAGTATGTTTAATGACAGAATATATTACTGTAACCAAGTTTCGAAGGTTTTCGGGAAACGGCGACGAGGTTATGTACGACGTTCAGCATCGAAAGAATGCATCCTACTGTATAACACCTACAGGAGAACGTGGAGGGGCTCTGTGATGGTTCGGGGTTGCTCCACATTCAGTGGAGTTTGTAGACTGCACCGAATTCAAGGAACACTGGACACAAACGGCTACCATTCTATCCTATCTCATTACGACTTTCCGTCTGGACAGCAACGTGGATTTGTCCTCTAACCAGATAGTGGCCCCAGACACACGTCTCGCTATTGCATGAATTATCTTCAAAACAAACAAAACCATGGGGAATTGTTTTTAATGGAATGCCCCCACCCCCCAAAACCACCAATCCCGGGACTTAAATCCCCTTCTGTGGGAGGAGTTGGATCGGAAAGTCCGAAAAAGTGTCCTTCATCGGAAAAGCTGTGCGACATCTTACAGAATGCCTAGCACAGTATACTTGCAGCAAGGCGGGGTTTCTTTGATGAGAAGAGAGTTTGATGTGTTCTGGTGATCTGTGTGAGTAAATGAGTACATACTGTCTATTTCTTGCTCAGACGTAATGTAAAAACGTAGCTTTATTGTAAAATATTAGTTTTAGAATATATATTTGTCAATTCCTCCCATAGTTATGTTGTTTTCTTTTAATCTCAGTCCATTCATTGACAGTTCAATGCTGTCCGGAAACTTTTGGCCAACAGTGTATGTCCCCAACGTTGTGGAATGGAATCCCCCCACTGCCAATCAGTGCTCAAAAATGCTTAAACAGATCCGTTCATGTCAGTAGATTAAATTCCAATACAGAGTGCTCACTGTTGTGAGAATCATAAGTACGGCGACTTTTCTTCCGGCTTCCTAATGACCTAGGTGTCCGGCTCCATGGCTAAATGGTTAGCGAGCTGGCCTTTGGTCCAAGGGATCCCGAGTTCGATTCTCGGCATGGTCAGGGATTTTAATCTTAATTGGTTAATTCCGATGGCACGGGGACTGGGTGTATGTGTTGTCTTAAGCATTAGAAATCATCCTAGGTAGGGCCCCAACCTCACAGACGCGCAGGTCGCCTATACGGCGTCAAATCGAAAGACCTGCACCAGGCCTCCTCGGAGGCCACACGCCATTATAAATGACCTAGGATGGAACCCCAGTTAATGCGGGGTTGAAGTTTCACATGAAAGAACGCGTGATGTCAGGAAGTATCTTTGAACTTAAATCTATGGTCCAAGTAAGCCATAAACCTTGTCCTTCTGTTCCCATGATAGTGGGTTCGATTTCAGAAGAGATTGGTGCCGGGCTGAGTGGCTCAGACGGTTGAGGCGCTGGCCTTCTGACCTCAACTTGACAGGTTCGATCCTGGCTCAGTCTGGTGATATTTGAAGGTGCTCAAATAAGTCAGCCTCGTGTCGGTAGATTTACTGGCACGTGAAAGAACTCCTGCGGGACCAAATTCCGGCACAGCGGCGTCTTCAAAAACTGTAAACAGAGTTAGTGGGACGTAAATCCAAAACATATAGGCTTTACAGGTTCTCTCTTATAAACCCATAAGCACACGGTGTTGGTACTCTGTGCTACAGCAACTGCGTCAGCCCAACTTAAGTCCCGCGCGGCCGCCCTGCTTAAAGCGTGCATACAATCTTATATGAAATGTTATCGTATAAAAGATGCTGGAAGTGTTATCCTCCATAATGAGGGACATCATAAACACAATTAGGATTTTCTGCACACCAATAGCGAGAGTTCTGACTGTTCACACGACCATTAAGATGAAACCAGGCCTCATCCGGAAAGAAAACAAGCTATGGATCAAATAAACAACCATTCCATGATACAAGATACCACTCACAATATTTCACTCTTGTGGTTGGATCAGCAGGTTTTAAGGCCGTGTAAACCTGTACGGTTTGATGTGGAATAGCTTTGTAGCTCTGTGTACAGAAAAAACCGAAATACCTACTTGTAGCGCTAATTTTGTGAGTGATGTATTCGGTGATCGTTCAAGATTCGCACCAATGTCATCTATATTTTCCTCTGTTGAAACTGTTCGTGTTTTTATTGAGCACTGAGCCAGTAGTTTCAATTTTTTTTACAACTAGCTGTAGTATCCGGCGTTGGCCGGATAATTTTTGAATGTTTACCTTTAAGATTTGTGTTAGCAGTTAGTTACGTGTGCAGTGAAATTTTATAGGATTCTTTTTTGACATATTGATAGATATTTTACGATCTATCATGTAGTTTTAGAGTTATATAGATGTATTTGACTTCAAGTTTTAGATTATTTAATTTTCACGTAAACCATTGTCCTTGTGGAAGCTCGAATTGACTGGGAAGTATTTGATTTTGTCAAAAATAATGAGTGATAACTATGTGTATTTACCCGTCGCACTATTGCTACTATGCAAGCCTACACGATTTCAACCGTCATTGAGACTGTCACCAATCAGCCTTGCGAATGGATTCAGCGCCAATCTCGGTTATTTTAGATCATTTACTTTTAAGCCCATCTCAGTTCCCCGACTCAATGGAGGCTGAACATGGACTTAAACGGTATCCAGAGCGTCACAATTCATCCCAGCGACACATAAACTATGGATTCTACATTAATACTTTTTTTAAACGTCATCTTCTCCCATTTCATCTGCATAGTACTCCTCCCCTGCGAACCATGTGACCTTGCCGCGGTGGGGAGGCTTGCATGTCTCAGCCGAGTCGCAGGTGCAACCATATCGGATGGGTATCTATTGAGAGACCAGACTAACGAATGGTTCATCGAAATGAAGGGTAGCAGCCTTTCGGAAGTTGCAAGGGCGGCAGTCTGGATGATTGACTGATATGGCCTTGTAATAATACTCAACATGGTTTAGCTGTGTTGATACTGCTACACGCCTGAAAGCAACGGGAAACTACAGCCGTAACTAATTCCCGAGGACATGCAGCTCTCTCTGTATGAATGATGTAGTGATGATGGCTTCCTCCCGGGTAATATATTCCGGCGGTAAACTAGTCCGCCGTTAAGATCTCCGAGTGGGGACTACACGAGAGGGGGCGATCATCAGGAAGATGGATACTGACATTCTGCGAGTCGGAGTGTGGAATGTTAGAAGTTTGAACCGTTGTGGTAGGTTAGAGAATCTGAAAAGGGAGATGGATAGACTAAAGTTAGATGTAGTTGGTATAAGTGAAGTACGTTAGCAGGAAGAACAGGATTTTTGGTCAGGCGACTACCGAGTTATCAACACGAAATCAAACAGGGGAAATGCAGGAGTTGGTTTAATAATGAATAAGAAAATAGGGCAGCGAGTAACCTACTACGACGAGCATAGTGAAAGAATTATTGTCGTCAAGATAGACACCAAACCAGTGCCCACCACAATAGTGCAGGTCTATATGCCTACTAGCTCAGTGGATGATGAGGAAATCGAAAGAATATATGAAGAGATACAAGATTTAAAACAATATGTAAAAGGTGACGAGAATCTAATTGTGATGGGAGACTGGAATGCAGTGGTAGGCCAAGGAAGAGAAGGTAATACAGTATGAGAATTCGGATTGGGACAATGGAACGAAAGAGGAACTCGGCTGGTTGAATTCTGCACAGATCATAATTTAAGCCTTTCCAATACTTGGTTCAAACACCACAAACGACAGCTGTATACGTCGGCGAGACCTGGAGACACTGGAAGGTATCAAATAGACTTCATTATGATTAGGCAGAGATTCAGAAACCAGGTGTTGGATTTCAGAACTTTCCCAGGAGCAGACGTGGTCTCTGACCACAACTTGTTGGTCATGAAATGCCATCTGAAGTTGAAGAAAATGAAGAAAGGAAAGATTGCAAAAAGATGGGATCTAGATAAGTTGAAAGAAAAGAGTGTGCGGGATTATTTCAAGGAACACTTTGCACAAGGGCTAAATGAAAAGTCTGAAGGAAATACAATAGAGGAAGAGTGGATAGTCATGCAAAATGCAGTAGGGCTGCTGAATAGATATTAGGAAGGAAGAAAAGATCAACTAAGAATCAGTGGATAACTCAGGAGATATTAGATCTGATTAATGAACGACGAAAATACAAGAATGCTAGAAATGAAGAGGGTAGAAAAGAAGACAGGCGATTAAAGAATCAAGTGGATAGAAAGTGTAAGGTAGCTAAGGAAGAATGGCTGAAGGAGAAGTGCAAGGATGTCGAAGCTTGTATGGTCCTGAGAAAGGTAGATGCTGCATACAGGAAAATCAAGGAAACCTTTGGAGGAAGGAAATCTAGGTGTATGAATATTAAGAGCTCAGATGGAAAGCCACTTCTAGGGAAAGAAGACAAAGCAGAAAATATCCAACAGTTTTATCAAGGTAAAGAGGGAGATAATTTGGTTCTGGAACAAGAAGAGGCTGTTGATGCTGATGAAATGGGAGACCCAATTTTGAGGTCAGAGTTTGACAGAGCTGTGAGAGACCTAAATAGGAGCAAGACACCTGGAATTGACGACATTCCTTCTGAATTACTGACTGCCTTAGGAGAAACCAGCATGGCATGGTTATTCCATTTAGTGTGTAAGATGTATGAGACAGGAGAAGACCCATCCGATTTTCGGCAGAATGTTGTGATACCTATTCCCAAGAAAGCCGGTGCTGACAGGTGTGAAAACTACCGCACCATTAGTTTAGTATCTCATGCCTGCAAAATTTTAACACGTATTATTTACAGAAGAATGGAAAACCAAGTTGAAGCTGAGTTGGGAGAAGATCAATTTGGCTTCAGAAGAAATGTAGGAACACGTGAAGCAATCCTGACTTTACGTCTGATCTTAGAGGATCGAATCAAGAAGGACAAGCCCACGTACATGGCGTTTGTAGATCTAGAAAAGGCATTCGATAATGTTGATTGGACCAAGCTATTTACGATTCTGTAGGTGATTGGGATCAGATACCGAGAAAGAAGAATTATCTTCAGTCTGTATACAAAATAAGTCTGCAGTGATAAGAATCGAGGGCTTTGATAAAGCAGCAGCAATCCAGAAAGGAGTGAGACAAGGCTGCAGTTTGTCCCCCCTCCTTTTCAATGTTTACATAGAACAGGCAGTAAAGGAAATCCAAGAGGAATTTGGAAAGGGAATCACAATCCAAGCAGAGGAAATCATAACCTTGAAATTTGCCGATGATATTGTTATTTTATCTGAGACTGCAGAAGATCTCGAGAAGCTGCTGAATGGTATGGACGAAGTCTTGGGTAAGGAGTACAAGATGAAAATAAATAAGTCCAAAACAAAAGTAATGGAGTGCAGTCGAATGAAGGCAGGTGATGCAGGAAATATTAGATTAGGAAATTAAGTCTTAAAGGAAGTAGATGAATATTGTTACTTGGTTAGTAAAATAACGAACGATAGCAGAATTAAGGAGGGCATAAAATGCAGACTAGCACAAGCAAGGAAGAGCTTTCTTAAGAAAAGAAATTTGCTCACTTCAAACATTGATATAGGAATTAGAAAGATGTTTTTGAAGAATTTCGTGTGGAGCGTGGCGTTGTATGGAAATGAAACATGGACGATAACTAGCTCAGAAAGAAAGAGAATAGAAGCTTTTGAAATGTGGTGTTACAGAAGAATACTGAAGGTGAGATGGATAGATCGAATTACGAATAAAGAGATACTGAATCGAATTGGTGAGAGGAGAGGGATTTGGCTAAATTTGAAAAGAAGAAGATATAGGATGATAGGACACATCTTAAGACACATCTTAAGACACACAGGACTTGTTCAGTTGGTTTTTTAAGGAAGTGTAGATGGTAAGAACGGTAGGGGTAGACCAAGGTATGAATATGACAGGCAGATTAGAGCAGATATAGGATGCAATAGTTACATAGAAATGAAAAGGTTAGAAAAGGATAGGGTGGCATGGAGGGCTGAATCAAACCAGTCTATGGACTGATGACTCAATCACAACAGTATTTCTTTCTTCCAGATTGTAAGTCATACGTGTACAAAGTTTCGTTGAGAGCTATTCTGGAACATACCCACATCCATCCATAATCGCGGTTATTTTAACATTCATTTTCACCCCTACTCAAACTTCATTCTGATTTCGGGTGAAGTATGACTTAACCAGCATCCAAAGTGCCACAGTTCAACTCAACGACCGCGTAAACAATGGATTCAACATGGATATCATTCATTTTCGTTTACTTTTATATTTCACCACTTCCCCTAGGAGTGCTAAGGGTATTTTCATCCAACAGTATTTTTTCAGACAGTAAGTCATACGTGTACCAACACTGCATGAGGGCTATGCTAGAAGAAACACACATACATGCGTAATTTCGGTCATTTTGGACATTTTCCTTTTCACCTCTCCTCATCCCCATACCAGGGCTGGACGTGGACTTCAACGACATCCGGACTGCCATTATTCACCTCAGCGACCCCGAAAACTACGCACTGTACATTAATGTTTGTCGTTGTCTATTATTTTTATATTTCACCCCATCTTTCCATATTTTTTATAATTTGACCGCGCTCTCAGAGGTGCTAGCGGTATCTTACCACCATATTCATTTCTTGCAGATAACAAGTTATATGAGTACTAAGTTTCGTTGAGAGATATGCTAGAACATACACATATACGTTCATAAACTCGGTCACTTTGGACATTTTTTCTTCACCCGTTCTCACTCCCCTGCCGATTGGGACTGAACTTTATCTTAAACGGCATCCAAAGTGTCACACTTCATCTCAGCGACCCAGGAAACTATGGATTTAACTCAAATATCGGTCGTTTTCGATTTTTTTTTTTTACTTTTCACACCTGTCCTAGGGGGGATAAGGGTCTCTTACCCCCCCCCCCACAGTATTTTTTCCAGATAATAAGTCATCCTTGTATCAATTTTGGTTCAGAGCTGTGCTGAAATATACACACATACGTCCATTATCTCGGTCATTTAGGAAATGGACTCTTAAAAAATCCGAAATATCATTATTCGCCTCAACGACCCTAAAAGGTATGGATTCGACAGTATTTTGGAATATTTTTGTAGGCCTATCTCACCCCGTGCCATTTCCACACGTGCTATTGTTGTTATACCTCCACGCAGTTTGTCTCCCGATAGTAAGTCTTAAGTGTAAAAAGTTCGGTTGAAATCACTCCCTCAGTCCCGAAAACTACGGATTCAACACTAATAATAGGTCATTTTATTTATAGAATCTCACCCCATTTCCTAGGAGTTCTAGGGGTGTCTTTCCCCACAGTAAATTTTCCAGATAGAAGTAACATCTGTACAAAGTTTAGTTGACAACTATGCTGGAACATACACGCAAACATCCATAACCTCGTTCATTTTGGACATTTTCTGTTCTTCAGCCCTTCTCACCCCCTTGCCAATTGGGGCTCAGCTTGAACTTAAACGACACCCGGAGTGTCGCTATTCATTTCAGCGCCCCCGAAAACAATAATTCGACACTATTTTTGATTACTTTCATATCTCACTCCGTCCAACCGCTACGCTAAGGGTGCTAAGATTTTCATACCTCCACGATGTTTATCCCCTGATAATAAGTCATAAGTGCACCAAGTTTGGTTGAAATCGCTCCAGTAGTCCCGAAAACTACGGATTCGACACTATTATTGGTCGTTTTAAGTTATATTTATCCCCTCCGCTACCGGTTCTAGGAGTGTCTTGCCCCCACAGTATATTTTCCAGATAGTAAGATAGGCTGGAACAGAAGAAGAAGAAGAAGAAGAAGAAGAAGAAGAAGAAGAAGAAGAAGTCATATTTGTATTAATTTTGGTTGATAAGCTACGCTGGAATATACAAACGTTCATTATCTCGGTCATTTTGCACATTTCTTTTTTTTTTTTACCCTTCCTCAACCCATATGCCAAACCTATATGAACTTTGACTTTTAAAAGATCCTTTGTGTCACTATTCATCTCAGCGACCCCGAAAACTATGGATTCGACACTATTTTTATTATTTTTATATCTCCTTTCTCGCTCACCTCCCACCCAAACGGGAGCTGAACTTCGACCTTTAAAAAAAGTCCGGAGTGTCTCTATTCATCTCAGCGACCCCGAAAACTATGGATTCGACACTATTTTCGATTAATTTTATATCTCACTCCCCCCTCGCCCCCCACCCAAAAGGGGACTGAACCTGGACTTAACAAAATATCCAAAGTGTTACTATTCATCTCAGCGACCCCGAAGAGTATGGATTCGACACGATTTTCGATTATTTTATATTTCACTCGCCCCCCTCGCCCCTTCCCAATACAGGGGCTAGGGATGGCCTACCCCCACAGTGCTCGTCTCCAGATAGTAAGACATGAGTGTACTAAGTTTGGTTCAAATTGCTCCACTGGTTTAGGAGGAGATGTGTCATTTATACACACACCTACATCCATTCTTATATATAATAAGATTATGTGAACCTGTGCTCATGAAGGTGGCACTTCACCCGGAAATTGCTGAACAGATGCATCGCGTACCCGTCGAGGCGGCTCTTACTTAAAATAACTTTTACATTAAAAAATACGGCGTTGCCATGATAACTGTCTCACCATGTTAACAGCTGAGATTCAGACTAGCTATTGATGCTAGGTCGAACACATGCACGCTCCTTACAAGGTTAAGAACTATACACGCGCCTCCAGTACAACTGTTTAGGTCTGGGAGAGTAAAAACCCCTCTGGACGGTCTGGATTTATAAGGGAGACCCTGTATTTATAAAAGAGATTGGTGGCATTTAAGGGTGTTAAATGCGACAACTTCATGTCCTTAACTGCCAGTACGTTAAAAAGTTCTTGTGGGTCTAAATTCATATACAGTATCCCGTTGTCTCTAAAATCTACAGTAATAGTTATAATATTACTGTTTATTGAAACTACAACTGGACCAAGTTGATTTCAGAGATAAACTAAAGTATTTTCTATTCGACATGGTTATATTTTAAAGAAATCTACACAGATGTGACATGAAGAAGAAGAGCCGTGTGAGGAGGGGTAGTTTACTGACAAGATGGATTGGAACATGAAATTACTTAAAGTGAACTCAGCCTCGCCTTAAGCACACTTCCTCTTTCTCCATTTCACAACATGGCGAACGGCTACATGGACATCTTGACAACATGACACAAATGATGTGGTTTCACATATACACACGAAGCCTCCGCCGCAAGGAAGTGGTTAAGGTATAAGCTCAGTTGTTAACCTGATAGCAGTTGAAGCCGCTCAATAAATGTCATATTCTCGCAACTTTCAGAAACATAATTTAATTTATAATAATTGGACAAAATTTGGTAGTTATCATGGCAACGCCGTAATAATAATAATAATAATAATAATAATAATAATAATAATAATAATAAAGATAAAGATAAAGATAAATCCAAAGCAAACACGTTGAGCAACAGCCCATTAGGGAATTGGCTTGCCGAGACCATTGTTGCCCATCCATGTGGACTGATGGCAAGCATAATTGGCAGTCATACCAATTTTAGTGAAAAATTAAAGGGTATGTAGGTACTTTAAGGCAGAAACAGGTTCCAAGAAGGACATTTCAGGAATCGTTAATGAACAAGGGGAGTGTGTATGTGAATATCTACAAAAGGCAGAAGTATTCAGTCAGCAGTATGTAAAGGTTGTCGCTTACAAGGATAATGTCCTGATAGAGGAGATGACTAATGCTAAAGAAGTATTAAAATGTAAATATGATAACAATGACATTTACAGTAAGATACAAAAGTTGAAAGCTAAAAAAGCGGCAGGAAGTGATAAGATTTCTGGGTATATAATAAAGACAATGGCCTGGGATAGAGTACCATATCTGAAGTACTTATTTTATTACTGTTTGCATGAAGGAGCTATACCAAATGAATGGAGAGTTGCTATAGTAGCCCCTGTGTATAAAGGAATGGGTGATAGACATAAAGCTGAAAATTACAGGCTAGTAAGTTTGACATGTGTTGCATGTAAGCTTTGGGAGAGCATTATGTCTGATTATATTAGACATGTTTGCGAAATTAATAACTGGTTCGATAGAAGGCAGTTAGGGTTTAGGAAAGGTTATTCCACTACAGCTCAACTTGTACGATTCCAGAAAGATATAGCAGATATCTTGGATTCAGGAAGTCAAATGGTCTGTATCGCCATTGGCCTCTCTAAAGCATTTGATAGGGTAGATCATGGGGGACTACTGGCAAAAATGAGTGCAACTGGACTAGACAAAAGAGTGACTGAATGGGTTGCCATATTTCTAGAAAACAGATCTCAGAGAATTACAGTAGGCGAAGCTTTATCTGACCCTATAATAATTAAGAGGGAAATTCCTCAAGGCTGTATTATTGGACCTTTATGTTTTCTCATATACAGGGTGTTAGGGGTATACGTGCAGATATTAAGCTAGTCGGCAAAGAAAAATACATCTCACAATATATGCTATGTACTTTTTACCTTGTCCTATTAGTTTGCCCATAACTGAGCCAAATATTTCAGGAGCTAATGTGTTTTGAACGGCCGTAGTAGGATACGCCGGTTACGTCATTCTGTCTACGCGTAGTGGAAGTACAGTAGCAGAGTATAGGGCTTGTTGAACCTGTTTCTTATCGCAGGCCAACACATGTTGTTGTGCACTTCCCCTAAAGGAGAGGTTGACTCACGTGCCTGGCCACTTGCTGTACTCGAAAACCGGTCTAGGGTAGTCTGTGTGAAAAGTACACAGACTTCTTACAGTGACGTCGAAGATCCGTACCACCACATGCATGCGAATCAAGTGTTGTGTAGTTGTGTGTGATTTATAAGACGTCATTGGCATTACTCAGTGATCCAAGCTGACAAAATTAAAGGAAATAGTTAATAAGTAATGAAAAATGGGCGCAAAATTTCTGTGCTGTTATTGCGACACTCTACGATGAACTTCTGACAATAGACAATGCGAGTTGTCTATGCTTATTCATAAACTTTTCAGGTCAATGAAAGGACGGTGGGCACTGAAAGAAAAGACTATAAGTATTCAGTGAAATTGTTATTAATGAGACAAATTTCAAAAACCGTAGTTTCATCCATCGTGAACATTGCTCGAAGGAAAAAGAGCTACTGTGGAATTGCCGCCGGGCATTTGTAATAGAAGGCTTATTCTGCCTTTTCCTAATATGTTTACCCTCCAGGGTTGGTTTTCGCTGGGACTCAGCAAGGGATCCCACCTCTACCGCCTCAAGGGCAGTGTCCTGGAGCGTGAGACATTGGGTCGGGGATACAACTGGGGAGAATGACCAGTACCTCGCCCAAGCGGCCTCACCTGGTAGGATGAACAGGGGCCTTGCGGGGGATGGGAAGGGATAGAAAACGAAGAGGGAAGGAAGCGGCCGTGGCCTTAAGCTAGGTACTATCGCGGCATTTGCCTGGAGAAGTGGAAAACTACGGGAAACCACTTTCAGGATGGCTGAGGTGCGAATCAAACCACCTCTACTCATTTGACCTCCCGAGGCATAATGGGCCCCGTTCCAACTTTCGTACCACTTTTCAAATTTCGTGTCAGAGCTCGAAATCGAACCCGGGCCTTCGGGGGGTGGCAGCTAATCACACTAACCACTATACCACACATGCGGACAGAAAGCTTATTACTGGACAGTAAGTGCCGATAGGTAAAGTGATGACTGTAATGGATCCGCTTAATTAGAACTTCCGTAATCATAATAATATTACTACTACTACTAATAATAATAATAATAATAATAATAATAATAATAATAATAATGTCTTTACGTTCCACTAACTAATTTTCACGGTTTTCGGAGACGCAGAAATGCCAGAATTTTTTACCGCAGTGTTTTTTAGTGCAAGTAAATCTACAGACACGAGACTGGCTTATTTGAGCACCTTCAAATACCACCGAACTGAGCCGCCATCGAACCTGCCAAGGTGGGATCAGAAGACCAGCGCTCTATCGTCCGAGCTACTCAGTCCGGCATTAGAGTTTAGAATAAGTTGGTCGTGTTGTTAGGGGCGCGCAGCTGTGAGTTTGCATTTTGGTGATAGTGGATTCGAACTCCGTTGTCGGCAGCCGGGAAGATGGATTTCCGTAATTTCCCATTTTCACATCAGGGAAATACTGGGACTGTACCTTTATTAAGGCCTCGAACGCTTCCTTCCCACTTGTATCCCTTTTCTCTCCCATCGTCGCCGTAAGACCTACTTGTGTCGGTGCGACGTAAAACAATTTGTAAGTACATGTTTCGGTAATTCCGGAGACATGTCCGCAATTATAAGATTAATAATAATTCGGACTTGTTAAAAGTTCAGTGTTTTCTGTAGTGTTTTCTGACAGAGTACCAGCTACGGAGTTTTAGTGGGGCGTTTAACTTTTATTTTAGTAATAGTTAGTAATAATGGACTAACACAGTTTTTATTATAATATTGGTAGGTGGCTTTACGATGAATGCAAGCTGACAGCCGCGCGCTCCTAATCACACGGCCAACTCGCTCAATAATAATAATAATAATAATAATAATAATAATAATAATAATAATAATAATAAATGTTTACGTGCCAATGGAGACGCGCGGTTTCGGAATTTTGCCCACGGGTATTATTTAACGTGCCTGTAATTCTACCGATCAGAAGCGGATGTATTTGAGCACCTTCAAATACCAGGGGACTGAGCCAGGATCGAGCCTGCTAAGTTCATGAAACCAGAGCTTGAACCGTCTGAGCCACTCAGCCTGGCAACGTTTATTTTGATACGTTTAATAGGCACTGCAAAAGCAGAATGCTTTAATTTACCATTAAACAAGTTCTTTTCATTTGGAAGCACGAAGAGGAGGTACGTTTAATTAATTTATTTGTATAACATGTCCCTTATTGATATGAAGCAAAACGTTCGATGTGCTTTGACAATTCAATTCTGATACTACTCACTTGGAAATCCTATCCCACGCATTCTTTCGTTTACGTAAGAAACTTTATTTACGTACACGTCAACACGGGGTGTTTCTGCATACGGCGAGTTGGTCTCCCAAGAATCCATGGTATTGAAATCACACTGTGGGAGAATATTTCACGTAAGCAGTTTGACAAATTCACTAGACCTGTCACGTGCCGGTTTGGTCGTGTGCTGTTCCTAGCGACGGGGGTGTGGTGGGACGGGTTCCCGCCCCTACATGAAACCACCGGACTAGAGGTATGAGCTGTCTGTCTGACCTTGACCTGAATAACAGCTGTCAGAGAGGCGAATTATCGTCCGTACTAGTACGCGAGTTACTTCGTAGTAGTACGAGGGCTATTTTTTTTCAAGGTCCGATCGGTCGCGACAGTCAAACGCCCGCGAATATATGATGAACCGCTGCGCAGATGTGTTGCGCAACGTCGTTGTATTTGAATAATTCCAGTGTATGAATACCACGAATACCATGATATGCTGCTAGTGTATCGTGTGGCAGAACAGAACACGGGTCGCCCTCCATGAATCTATCGGAAAAGGCTTCCCAACAGACGGGTGCCGAATCCAGCAACGATACTAGCTGTACTGCAGCGTATTCGCGATGCAAGTTGTGTTACATCACGCTTTCAGAAGCGATGGCCTAAACGGCCACGTGTAATTCTAGACGCGGAAGAAGACATCCTGACAATGGAAATGAAATGGCGTATGGATATTAGTGTCGGGACATCCCAGGACGGGTTCGGCTCGCTAGGTGCATGTCTTTTGGTTTAACTCCCGTAAGTGACCTGCGTACCTTGATGATAATCAAATGAGGATGAAGACAACACATACACCCAGCCCCATGCCAGGGAAAATAACCATGATGGTTCAAATACCGACCCTGCCGGGAATCGAACCCGGGACCCCTGTAACCAAAGGCCAGCACGCTAACCGTTTTGCCATGGAGCCGGGCATCCTAACAATAGTAAACGATGATCCCGGGCGCCGTACGCGTAGTATAACACGTGCCGTTGGTGTACCAACTTGGACCATACGTAGGACACTGCATGAAGAACTAGTGCATCCTGACCATATTCAACGGGTGCAGTGTCTTTGACAGCTGATTACCATTTTCTTACGAGTTGATGTACGTCGCCACGACAGATAGATCTTACGGCGACGATGTAACAGGAAAGGGCTAGGATGGTGAAGAAGCAACCGTGGCTTTAATTAAGGAACAGCACCAGCATTTGCCTGGTGTGAACATGGCAAACCACGGAAAACCGTCTTTAGGGCTGCCGACAGAGGAGTTCGAACCCACTATATCCCACTCAAGGGCTGTGGAACATCCCCATTCAGTAGGAGAAGGCAATTTCCAGCACCGGTTATGAATTAATACCTGGATGGGTGTAGTAGGAAGTCGGTTACGTGGACTAATCATCTTTTTATTAATGTTACCTTGCTCCTGTAGATACAGTACGTTACTTGAGCTTTCAGAGGACGTGTCGCTTCGACTACGCAGAACCACGTGGATTTTACACGATGGTGCAGACATTTCCTCAACGGTGGACAGGACGATGTGGAACTATCAATTGGCCAGCCAGATCTCCAGACCTTATTCCAATTGACTTTAATGTCTGGGGGAACATGAAACACAAACTATATCGAACTGAAGTACCCACTTCGGACGACTTCCGTGAACGTATTGTTTAAGCAGCAGAGGATATTCTGAACAACCCTGGTGAAATGAAATGAAATGAAATGAAATGTCGTATGGCTTTTAGTGCCGCGATATCCCAGGACGAGTTCGGCTCGCCAGGTGCAGGTCTTTCCATTTGACTCTCGTAGGCGACCTCCGCGTCGTGATGAGGATGAAATGATGAAGACAACACATACACTCAGCCCCCGTGCCATTGGAATTAACCAGTTAAGGTTAAAATCACCGACCCGGCCGGGAATCGAACCCGGGACCCTCTGAACGGAAGGCCAGTACGCTGACCGTTCAGCCAACGAGTCGGACCCAACCCTGGTGTCTTGGCTCGAATGCGTCGCAACTGGATTCGGAGAAGTGAAGCCTGCAGGGAAGCCCAGGGTGATCACTTTGAACAATTGCTACGAGTTTTACTTTGGTATGTCAGATGTTACGCCATTTGTGCAACGTAATGGCTTGGGACTACAGTACAGTATCGTTATAGTATTTTGAGTCTCGATAGGTCGATATTCTCATAAATGCGAGCAGGGAAACTTATGTACCGGTAACAAAAATTATAATCGAGAGTTTCAGTGTGCGAGTGCGGAAGACGTGCTTGTTAAAACGCTAGACATTGACCTTGAACGCATTTCGGCAGTTGCTCAATCCTACACTGCATGTTGTTTTCTTTTTTTTTTGCTACTTGCTTTACGTCGCACCGACACAGATACGTCTTATGGCGACGATGGGACAGGAAAGGGCTAGGAGTGGGAAGGAAGCGGCCGTGGCCTTAATTAAGGTACAGCCCCACCATTTGCCTGGTGTGAAAATGGGAAACCAAGGAAAACCATTTTCAGGGCTGCCGACAGTGGGGTTCGAACCTACTATCTCCCGAATACTGGATACTGGCCGCATTTAAGTGACTGCGGCTATCGAGCTCGAGTTAAAACAGAAGATACTTTGCGTTTTTAAGGGCCGATGACCTTAAAACAGTAATCATCATCATCATTAACACGTATAAAAATTCAAAAAATGCTTGTTTTATATTCATCACTACTGAAATATGAAAAAAATTCAATCAAATTAGTTATTTCATTCCCACACTCGTAGAGGGGTGGGTGGGCCGTCAGCTATACGTGTAGCTCTTGGGCCATGGAGTAAGGAAGTAGAGTTGTGAGGATGAAATAATTCAAGTTGGACGTATGTCTTGTACATACAATAAATTGAATTGAACATGTTAGTAAATACCTGAACGCACAGAGAGATAACCGCAGCTACAACACGGACCCCAGAGTAGGCCCGCAGAACACACCACCCAGGACAGAGACCCCCCAAACACCCCGTTTATTGAGTAAATGTTCGTGGTACGATGTTGACATAGTACAATGTTGACATACATACCTGGGTAAATAAATAAACGAACAAACAGATAGAAGTAGTTGGCCTTGAACTTGCTGTGCCGAGTGAGACGAGTTCTTAGTCCAGATATGTGAACAAAACAAGCACTGAGGTCATTGACCATGCTACACTTTTAAAGGCTACAGAGCAGATTAAAGGCGATCTATCACAAGGCCGAACTTAAACATGTAACAGAACGTAAGATGTAACTCTGTCACATGAGAAACGAAACACACCCGGGCTGGGGAAACAAACACAGATCTTGCAGCACTGTCTTGAAGCACAGGACAGAAACATACAAGTATACCGGCACACGACACAAAAGTTGAATTAAAGACGGAAAAAGTATTGTGTCACATGAAGCTAAACTAAATTAAAAAAATAATAATATAAAAATAACAATAATATTAATAACAAAACATCAAATATGAATAACAAGTATACGACTTAAAAGGAGAGTAAAAAGAGGAGTAAGACGAAAGTATGAACAGGTGAATAATAATAATAATAATAATAATAATAATAATAATAATAATAATAATAATCAAACGAGAAAAAAGAGTAATAAGAAGAAGTTCAATATGAGTAGTAGCAATAATAATAAGACTGAATAATAATAATAATAATAATAATAATAATAATAATAATAATAATAATAATAATAATAATAATAATACCGGTAATGTTATTTGCTTTACGTCCCACTAACTACTCATACTGTTTCTGGAGGCGCTGTAATTTAGTCCCGCAGGAGTTATTTTTACGTGCCAGTAAATCTACCGACACGAGGCTGACGAGCTCCTTCGAATGCCACCGGACGGACCCAAGATCGAGCCTGCTAAGTTGGAAACAAGAAACCAGTGCTTTAAACGTCTGAGCAAGTCAGACTGGCCACTTTTATTTTGCTTTATTTTACCATTACACATATGCTTTTCGTTTGCAAGCACGAAATAATAATGTAATTTTTTACGTCCGAACAAACTACTTTGGCGGGTTTTGGAGATGCCGAGGTGCTGGAATGTTGTACCGCAGGACATTTTTTAATGCAAGTAAATCTACAGACACGAAACTGGCGTATTTCAGCACCTTCAAATACCCCCGAATTGAGCCTCCATCGAACCTGCCAAGATGGGATCAGAATACCAGCGGTCTATCGTCCAAGGTACTCAGCCCGGCATTAGAGCTTGGAATACGTTGGTCGTGCGGTTAGGGGCGCGAAATTGTGAACTTTCATTGGGAAGATACTGGGTTCGAACTCCACTGTCGACAGCCCTGAAGATGGTTCTCCGTGGTTTCCCATTTTCACATCAGGAAAATGCTGGAGTTGAACCTCATTTAGGTTACGAACGCTTCCTTCTCACTTCTACCCCTTTTCTGTCCCATCGTCGCCATAAGACCTATCTGTGTCGGTGCGACTTAAAGCCAATTTTGAAAATCATCATAATTAGGACATTATACAACTGTCGAGATCCATAGTTATAAACGATGAGAAGTATTTTCTAGGCAGACATTATTGGCGAGTAGTCAATAATATTAATAATAATAATAATAATAATAATAATAATAATGGTATTTGCGTTACGTTAACGGTTTTCGGAGACGACGAGGTGCCGGAATTTAGTCCCGCAGGGGTTCTATTTACGTGCCACTAAATCTACCGGCACGAGTGTGACGTATTTGAGCACATTCAAAAACTACCGGACTGGGCCAAGTTCGAACCTGCGAGGTTGGAGTCAAAAGGCCAGCACCTCAACCTTCTGAGCCACACAGCCCGACAGGAGGCACGAAATGTAGGTACGTTTAATTTATTTATTTGTATAACATGTCCATTATTCGTTTGAAGTAAAACGTTGGCTGTGCTTGCCTAATTCAATTCAATCCCATGCTTGCTTTCGTTGGCGTAAAGACATAGGTTTTCAGGTCATTTCCATACTCACTAGACCACGGGGCTGACGACCACAGATATCCCAATCCCCTAAGTGACGTAACAGCAAATGAACCAGTATTAACGCTGAATTCGATACAGCTCCAGGGTCCGAAACCGATAACTAGGGTTGTCTGACGGAAACTAAATACTAACAACAAAACCAGTCTGGCGAGAATGTAGCGTAACATGGTGAACACCGGTAGCAGTCTTCAGCTGTTATCGTAGTTCAGTTGCTCGTAAACATAAAACCAGTTTGGCAAGTATATTACGTAACATCTCGTGGCATTACAAAGGTAGCGTTCGCTGTTACAGTAGAACCAGTTTGGTACGGATGGCGCGTGACTTGCCTGTTGTCAACGGAAAGCTATTCATTCGCAGAACGAGGCATACTACGTATTCTAAAAACATCATATCACTTTGCTCTCGAAAATAACTTCCGCGGATTACTAAAAGTTTGATATATAGTGGTTCGTCACATCGTTCTCTATTGCTACAAGAAATATCTGCACGTATACACCTAACACCCTGTATATATATGATACGAGTAAAGAAGTGGAATAAGAGATGAGGCTTTTTGCAGACGATGTTATTCTGTATAGAGTAATAAATAAGCTACAAGATTGTAACAACTGCAAAATGATCTCGACAATGTTGTGAGATGGACAGCAGGGAATGGTATGATGATCAACGGGCTAAAAGTCAGGTTGTGAGTTTCACAAATAGCAAAAGTCCTCTCAGTTTTAATAGGGATATATCACGCAAAACTTGTCCGCTAGGCAGCGTAATGGTAATACCCGGTATGCGCTTTCTGCTGCTCGATTGTTTTACTTATATGGAGTATTCCTACATCTGCGATCATCGAAACGAACTTTTTGCTTTAAATGCATTAAAATGGAGTTACCATATTCTGCTAATGTTTTCAACAAGACGGGAAATGGTATAGGTGCAATGACGATTGCGGATTTGGAAGCAGCATTGAAGAAAAGGGGCGAAAAAATATCCGGAAAAATGCAAGAGTTGATTGAAAGGTACCTGTAAGGAATAAATGAGCAACTCCTTCTTTTAGGGTTTTTGTTAAGATTGAATTCTTAAAGTACAAATAGCATTTTGAAAACATTCCTAATACGGTATTTTTTTCTTTTCTTTGTCGGTTATAGTCGTACATAAGGCACGACACTGGTATGACAGCAGTGCCTGGGGCTACACCCAGTACAACTGAACTTAATTTTCGTGTAGCGCACGAGTTTCAGATCTTGTTTCGGACTATAAGACAAATACCGGTAAAAAAATTCAAATTTGGAAGTAATGAGTTATTTCCTGTTCAGGAAGTCTGAAATTGATGGTGGTCCAGTGTCAAATTATAGGTCACTGTGTGATTCAGGGTACCGTACCGCACACGGTGTTATGGCTGTTTTCCCACTTCTATATCTTCTTGCTCTCTAAGTTATTTCCAAGGTACCTGTGCCACACCATGCAAATATCGAAGGTACAGCGTTCTCTTTAAGTCTTCGTCTTTCGCCTAAAATTATTGAAGGTCATATTAACTTTTCAGAATGTACTACCTTATTATAAAATTATTTCTTAATTAGTACTAATTGGCTTACCAGTTTCAGTAATGACATAATCTTCAACTGTAAAATGTTTCGAGCATACTTTGATATTAGGAGTCATATTTTTATTACGTAGGCCCTGCCTACGAATCGCATGCAACCACTTTTTACGGAAAGTATCTTGCTTAGGAAATTGATGGTATGAATTCGGTCGACCTTAATTTTAGGGTATTGGGACAGCAATAGTCAGGCATCACAATTTTCTTGTCGTCTATGTTGTCGTAACGATATATTAAATCTTTAACTTCAGCATTTAACTAGGTAACTTCCATTAAAAACACATACAAACAAATGACGATCGACAAGCGCATACCGGGTACTACACCTGAGACATCTATCGGTAGTGTTTCAGTACATCCCTATTACTGCGTTGATGGAGTGAAAGTTCCTTATGGTGATCACTGTAAGTACCTAGGTGTTAATATACGGAAAGATCTTAATTTGGGTAATCACATAAATGGGTTTGTATATAAAGGGTACAGATCTCTGCACATGGTTATGAGGATGTTTACGGGTTGTAGTAAGGATGTAGAGGAGAGGGCACATAAGTCCCTGGTAAGACCCCAACTAGAGTACGGTTCCAGTGTATGGGACCCTCACCAGGATTACTTGATTCTAGAACTGGAAAAAATCCAAATAAAAGCAGTTCGATTTGTTCCGGATGATTTCCGACAAAAGAGTAGCGTTACAAAAATGTTGCAAAGTTTGGGCTGGGAAGACTTGGGAGAAAGGAGACGAGCTGCTTGGCTAAGTGGTATGTTCCGAGCTGTCAGTGGAGAGATGGCATGGGAGGACATCAGTAGACGAATAAGTTTGGGTGGTGTCTTTAAAAGTAGGAAAGATCACAACATGAAGATAAAGTTGGAATTCAAGAGGACAAATTGCGATCAAATATTCGCTTATAGGAAGGAGAGTTAGTGACTGGGATAACTTACCACTAAATGTCAATTATGTATTTATTTACTTTTTCTACCGACTTTGGGGCACTATCACAGATAACTCGATCGGTATTCTTCGTCATCTTTGGCAGCCTCAAAAGTTCGAGGAAGTATCTCTACTTAGTATAAAATTAAGTCGTCTGTCTGTCTGTCTGTCTGTCTGTCTGTCTGTCTGTCTGTCTGTCTGTCTGTCTGTCTGTCTGTCTGTCTGTCTGTCTGTCTGTCTGTCTGTCTGTCTGGGTCAATTTCAAGAACCACTGGATGGACTTTGATGCGGTTTTTTACCATTCTGTTAAGCAATTCGAGTCTAGCTTAAGCAAGCAAAAGGAACAGACGTGCCGTGTGGTGTGTGCCGGTTGAGTGGAGTGGAGAAGGAGTGGGGGAGCGGACGGGTCAAGTGGAGTGTGCCGAGGAAGCTCGGAAGACGACCGGTATAGAGCAATACAGGGTCATTATCGGGGGATGATAGGGAAGAATGAAGAATGGAACTAAAAATAAAAAGGAAGCTAAAGTAGAAATGGGAGTGAAAGAGGAGCTGCTGTTAGCAGCAGTGGTGATCACTGTGCTGCTGGTTATTGGAGGAGTGGAAGTAAATCCAGGCCCACAGAGTAGTAGCAACATGAGCTGGGAAAACATATAAGGAAGTTGGTAAAGGAGGTAGTGGAGGAGTTATGCCCGTTTGATCAGTTAAAGAAGATGCTACAGGAGCAAGTTCAGGAGTACGAAAAAACGAGGCAGTGGATCCAGGAATACACGAAAGAGACTAAGGGAAAGATGGAAGACAGTGAGAGAGAAATGGTGTCACTAAGGGAGAAAACAAAAAATATGGAAGAGAAGGTGGTAAATTTGAAGAAAGAAACTGCAGCCTGCAGTCAGGATCGTAATAAGAAATACATATTTATTTATGGGGTGGAGGAAGAAAAGACAGAAGCTGAAGTGTATATTATGTATAAAGTGGTAGATGTCATTCAAAATAAAATGAAAATTAACTTTAGTGAGGTCGATATAGATAATGTGCAGAGGGTAGGCAAGGTGAGAGGGCGCAGACCTATAAAAGTGTCGCTGCTATCTTCACTGATGGCAGATATAGTGTCAAGGAACGCCGGTAATCTACGGACTGAGAAAATTGCGATTAAGAGGGATTTGAGAAGAGAGGAGTATAAAAAGTCCGAAAATTTCAGGAAGCATTTAGTGAGAGCAAAACTGCAGGGGTTGAAGGCATATATTAGGGGCCAGATACTAGTGGTGAGCTACGGGAATTGGACTCGTAATTGGCCAGTGACGAAACTGAAGGCATTGGAAGAGTTTGAAGCAAGAAGAAAGCATTAGGGCAGGTGACGATGTGCATATTAGCAAGAGAGAAACACCGAGCAGAAATTATATCTTAGAAGCGGTCTTAGAAGGAGTCAGGGAAAGAGAAAATGAAGTAAAAGGTGCCTTGGCTAAAGGGAGAAGCTTGAGCTTAAAGGAACTATGGTGTAAGAAAGGTAAAAGTGACGAAGGAAGAGTGACGAGAAGTAAAATGTCAAGTAGTAGTAGTAGTAAGTAAACTGGATTGCTTTTGAAATTTTTAGTATTTTGAGTGTAACTAAGGGAATTTGGAATTGATTTGGAGCTTAAAGATGTGAATGATGAGTTGGTGGCATGAGAGGAACGAGAATTTGTAATATCTAGTGTATTTATTGTGGAGTTAGATTGTGATTATATTTATTGAAATGTTTAGTGGCTGGAATGTAATTAAGGTAATTTGGAATTGATTTGGAGGGTAAAGTATACGTGAAAGATGAGTTAGTGGCATGAAAGGGTCGAGAATTTTTCCTAGTGGATTTACGTCGCATGGCGACGATGGGACGCAAAAGGCCTAGGAATGGAAAGGAAGCGGCCGTGGCTTTAATTAAGGTACAACCTCAGCATTTGCCTGGTGTGAAAATGAGAAACCACGGAAAACCATCTTTAGGGCTGCCGACAGTGGGATTCGAACCTACTATCTCCCGAATACTGGATACTGGCCGCACGTAAGCGACTGCAGCTATCGAGCTCAGTATAAGTATATTGGAATGACGATTTTGGGGCATAAGATGGATGAAAGGAGTGGTAGTGGCAAAGTGAGATTATGCCAAGAAGGATTTGAGTTATTTAATGTGAGGGTGGCCTGAAAGTAAAATGAGAGGGGAGTGGTGCGGTTATGAGTGATTGTGTTTGTTAAGTGTACACTGGGTTAAGAATGATTATTATGGTTAAGTATATTGAATTATATGTAGTTGTAAATTTATAATAATTAGTGGAATCATTGAATAGTGAACTTATGGTGGAATTTCATTATGACTGGTAATAAGGAAGTAGTACTTGTAGGAAGTTGCAACGTGAGGAGAATGTGTCACACTATCACGGCAGGTGTTATAATATGAAGTCTGGATCAGCGAACCTGAGTAGGTCAAGTGAAATATGCAAGGTTCGCGAGTCCAGTCAGGAGAGGTATGAAGGAAGGTCTTCAACCTCCTTGTACTGTTCTGCCGATTTTTTATTTTCCCTTATTTTATGTTGTTTTTTATTTTGTCCATACAGTTACAGTATACCCGGAAAGGAGTTGACCGTGGGCGACTTGATTATTGTTATTATTGTTATCTTATTTTGATTGATTGATTGATTGATTGATTGATTGATTGATTGATTGATTGATTGATTGATTGATTGATTGATTGATTGATTGATTGATTGATTGATTGATTGATTGATTGATTGATTGATTGATTGATTGATTGATTGATTGATTGATTGATTGATTGTATCTTTTTTGTCTAGCAAGGAGAGTTAGAAAACTTGAGCTTGTCTAGGTTAGGCATGTTATTTTCTCCATGAACGGATCAATAAGGTAATAATTACTGTAAATCTGGAGAAAAATAAAGAATATTAAGCAATTCTCGAGAAAGATTCATGTATAGAAACATACAAACTACTTAAGGGTCAGGAGGTCGGGCTTCCCCATCACCTCTCGTGAATATATATTTAAAGGTTGTGTTTCACAGGCGACCTAGCCTGACTTGAACAGTCAGTGAACTTTTACTCATTGTCATCACACTTTTCACAGGTTACACTGGCTACATTCAATGTTTATTGCATATAGGCGTGTCTAAAATCAACTATTGACTTTTTATTTAATAATAATGTTATTGACTTTACGTCCCGCTAACTACTTTTACGGTTTTCGGAGACGCCGAGGTGCCGGAATTTAGTGTCACAAGAGTTCCTTTACGTGCCAGTAAATCTGCCGACACGAGGCTGACGTATTTGAGCACCTTCAAATACCGCCGGACTGAGCCAGGATCGAACCTGCGAAGTTGGGGTTAGAAGGCCAGCGCCTCAACCGTATGAGCCGCTCAGTCCGACTTCGTTATTTACTTTTGAACTCAAATTAAGCTCCGTCACTAATACGGAATATCATGCATAGTGCTGAGTAGGACTCGTAGTGTGAGAACCTGTGAACTAACACATCATGTGCTCGTAATATTGTTCGTGTGGGACCTGTCAGATACCGAATATAAATAACACTGTTTTGTGTTTAAGGGTAATTGGAACGCTAAAAATTTAAAACATTTGACATTCTTTGCTCGTAATAGCACAAATTGCATTTGCTGGCGAGCGTTGTGTACCTTGTTACTCCCATACTGGAAATGAAAATTCACAGCTTGTTTCCAGTCATTTGGCCGGGTCAACAATGGAATGAATGAAGCCCCAATCTAGCGGCAAGGATAGGAATTGTACCGGCTGCCGAAACTCGTCGCACTCCTCTGGGGCAGTGATTAATGACTGACAGATGGAATGAAATTAGATTGGAGAGTGTTGCTGGAATGAAAGATGATAGAGAAAGACGGAGCACCCAGAGAAAAACCTGTCCCGCCTCCGCTTTGTCCAGCACAAAACTCACATGGAATGGACGGGTTTTGAACCACAAAGCTCTGCGGTGATAGACCAGACCGGCGCGCTGCCTATACTAAATGTCAATTATACAGAACGAACTCTGATCTCCACCGACAAACATTCGGTGGTAGTTTACGGATACCTACTGACTACATTGTCATCAGGGACCTGTGGTCTCTGGTGGCTCTTTACAGAATATTAATATAATTGCAAAGGGCACTTGGAAAGTTTTGCAATGTGAGTGAACGCTTTAGACTTTTTCAAAATAGTTTCCGCCACACTCAATACATTTCTCCATACGTTGAAACCAGTCACTGAACCAACTCTGCCACTTTTCTTCGGTTACATTTTCACACTCTTGATCCCATGCTGCCAGAAGCTCCTCGTCGGATGCAAAACGCTTCCTCTTCACTTCTGGGAAGAGTGCGAAGTCACATGGGGCAAGACCAGGACTGTATGGAGAGTGATCAAGTACCGTCAACCCTGATCTGGCAAGAAAATCCATTGTTACATTAGCACGATATGCTGGAGCACTGTCGTGATGCAAGAGCTAAGTGTTGAGCCGTGACCTTAGACGGAGCTGCTTGAGAGCCTGGATGACCTGAGGCAGACAAGTCTCACTGTACCACTTCGCAGTAACTGTCCTTTGTGTTTCTAGCACAACCCTAGTCAGGATGCCCCGTTTAGTGAAGAATACTGCAATCATCCTTTTCTTCACTGACCTTGACTTTCACACAGTCACAGGAGTACCCTCATCTATAAACAGCCACACCTTGTTCTGGGATTTTGTTGGGACATCGTAATAATAAAGCCAAGTTTCGTCACCTGTAACGATGCAATTGACGTTACGCGAAGTCCCATTTTCAAACTGTATTAGCATTCCTCGGCACCATTTCACTCGATGTGCCCTTCGTTCCTCTGAAAGTGAATGGGGCACCCGAAGGGAACAAACCTTTCTAACATGGAGATGGTCGTGCAGAATTGACTGAATAGCTGGTGCAGGGATATGGAGGGTCTCTTCTACCTGCCGATATGTCAACTGACTCTCTTGCTGCAAGGTTTTCCTCACGGCTTCAATGTTTTACTCAGTCACTGATTCAGACGGTCTCCCAGAACGAGGATCGTCTTCAACCCCAAAATTTCCCCTCTGGAACTCATTGTACCAGCGGAAAATTGTTGCCCGATGTGGACAGACTTTCCCCAGCACAGGAGTCATTTCCTCCAGGCAATGGTCAACAGTTAGTCCACGAGCCAAATCGTAGCGGATAATTGCGCGATATTCACCCTTAGACCACACTGACAACTTAACTTGCTTTCAATCCCACTGCTTGGTAACAACTGGTGTGAAGGTCGCACCTTGCTGTCTTCTAGACCGGTTTTCACCTCTCTTTTCATCCCTCACCATAACAGGGGTGTCCAGCCAACCGTTTTTGCGTATTGCAAAACTTTCCTAGTGCCCTTTGTGTAATTCATTCAGTGTGTTACCTCGTTCATCTTTGTTTCTGTGAAAATACCTTCACAACGTTGAAAAAGCCTGCAATATGCCTTTGAAGGGTGTTTTAAAGGTAACAACTCCATGTCGTTGGCCTCCAGCACGTTAAAGAACTTCTGCGGGACAAACTGCCAACACCCCGGCGTCTGTCAAGAGCTTGCATTTAGGACGGACGTAAAAAAATATAATTACTATTATTTTCAGTGCAGTAAGGATACGAAGCTAATTGGGGCAATATACCAAACGAAATGCAATTACTGGCATGGTCTGATTACTTTACACGTGGAACGAGACTCTAGAAATGTTAAACCTCGTCAAATTTATCGGAATTCCACTCCAAGCAAGTAGCAAAATATTCACCAGACACAATGTAGACAAATCAATACCAGCAGCAAAGGCCACGTAGACTACTCCAACTGTCAATAGAGACGGCTCGAGTGCCGCCTATGGCTGTAATATTTGCTCTCAAAGCTCGTTGCACATCTAAATTATGAAGTTCGCAAGAGTAAACAGAGTCAAGTCTACCTGCCTTCGGAGGGTTCAAAGGATGTCAAAATCCGTTCCTACATATCGAGACCACCTTTTTTTTTTTTTTTTTTTTTTTTGCCTCGCACCGACACAGATAGATCTTATGGGATAGGGAAGGCCTAGGAAGTGGAAGGAAGCGGCCGTGGACTTAATTAAGGTACAGCCCCGGCATTTGCCTGGTGTGAAAATGGGAAACCGCGGAAAAACATCTTCAGGACTACTGACAGTGGGGCTCGAACCCACTATCTCCTGATTACTGGATACTGTCGACACTCGAGACCAACTAGGAGCGCTTTATTCATGACAGATTTATTGGTCTGGCTTATACCTTATTACAATCGAACAACTAGTTTTACAAAATGTTTTCATTCCTCCCCTGAAGGGGGAGGCAGGGCCCCTAGACGGTGACCCCATCTCCCAGGCCAGGAGATTTGTATCGGAGAAGGAAATGTGCGGAGAAGGTGAGAGAGTTGGTGGCCGTGGCCTATACTAGGGACTGTCCCGGCGTTCGCCTTAGTGCAGGAGAATGGAAAAGCATGACAAAACATTTTGAGGGACAGCCGACGGTGGAGACCAGCCCCTCTCCGCCTCCCGAATACAGAGGCTTAGAGCCACGGTAGAGCCGTGGCCCCCCTCCTATAAGAGATTCTTAGAAGAACGCTAGATAAAAGAGCGGTAACCCACCAGTCTTCTTTGCTCCACCGCCGTGACCACAGGAAAATGGAAAGAAGCCAACTTCGTTCTACGCCTCTTACCTGAAATGGAGTAAATAAATAAATAAATAAATAAATAAATAAATAAATAAATAAATAAATAAATAAAAAATATTAAATAAATATCGCATACAGGAATGATATATGTTTTATAGTAATGATATATGGCACCATATATCATTGCTGTATGTGATATTTTAGTACATACACACACAACACAGTAAAAGTCATGCACTTGCATCCCCCATTGCAGTGGCTTTCCATTATCACTTTAATTTATAACCCTGTTCTCAGGAGTTGCATATATATACTGTTCCAGAGCAGAGAGACAACACACAAATATACCGAATACATGGATCTGCATCCCACAATTACCCAACCTCCTAAAAAGGAGATAAGAGTAGGCAGGCTACTTCGGATTGTTATACGGTAGTTGGAAATATGATTTCGTTCTTGTTGATGTCATTGTGCGTAGCTGCTTGTTCAAGGTTGTGGTTGAAGCAAATTATTATTATTATTATTATTATTATTATTATTATTATTATTATTATTATTATTATTATTATTATTATTATTATTGGCTTTACGTCGCACCGACATAGATAGGTCTTATGGCGACGAAGGGACAGGAAAGGGCTAGAAGTGAGATGGAAGCGGCCGTGGCCTTAATTAAAGTACAGCCCCAGCATTTGCCTGGTGTGAAAATAGGTAACCACGGCAAACCATCTTCAGGGCTGCCGGCAGTGGAGTTCGAACCTGCGATCTTCTGAATGCAACCTCACAGCTGTGAGCCCCTAACCGCACGACCAACTCGCTCGATAAAATTATTATTATTATTATTATTATTATTATTATTATTATTATTATTATTATTATTATTATTATTATTATTATTATTTCATATTGTTGCTGATATATTCACCTGGTGCTCAAATGCATAAGCCACGGGGAAAAAACCTTCCAGGACGGATCAGGAAAGAACTGAAATCTAGTTCATTCGTCTTAGGAATTTGATCCTCGTTCTATGCCCGACATGAGATTTATTTTATTTTATTGTTTAGCTGCTTAATGCAGAACTAAACAGTCAGGTTTTCGGTGACACTGGGACTGCGAAGAGAGTGATCTTGGCTAGGCCTAAACTAACATATAGGTACATCCCTGGTATGTGTCTGTTGTGAAAATGGGAAATCACGAAAAATAATAAACTGACTGACAGAGCAAATGCAACACCACGGAGGAGTGGTTCGAAAGGGATGAAAGTTGGGGAAAAAACAGAGTCGGCACGGAAGAATAATTGATGTTTATTTCAAACCGATATGCAGGTTACACAATGCGCACGGCATCGACTCAGTAGGATGTAGGACCACCGCGAGCGGCGATGCACGCAGAAACACGTCGAGGTACAGAGTCAATAAGAGTGCGGATGGTGTCCTGAGGGATGGTTCTCCATTCTCTGTCAACCATTTGCCACAGTTGGTCGTCCGTACGAGGCTGGGGCAGAGTTTGCAAACGGCGTCCAATGAGATCCCACACGTGTTCGATTGGTGAGAGATCCGGAGAGTACGCTGGCCACGGAAGCATCTGTACACCTCGTAGAGCCTGTTGGGAGATGCGAGCAGTGTGTGGGCGGGCATTATCCTGCTGAAACAGATAATTGGGCAGCCCCTGAAGGTACGGGAGTGCCACCGGCCGCAGCACATGCTGCACGTAGCGGTGGGCATTTAACGTGCCTTGAATACGCACTAGAGGTGACGTGGAATCATACGCAATAGCGCCCCAAACCATGATGCCGCGTTGTCTAGCGGTAGGGCGCTCCACAGTTACTGCCGGATTTGACCTTTCTCCACGCCGACGCCACACTCGTCTGCGGTGACTATCACTGACAGAACAGAAGCGTGACTCATCGGAGAACACGACGTTCCGCCATTCCCTCACCCAAGTCGCTCTAGCCCGGCACCATGCCAGGCGTGCACGTCTATGCTGTGGAGTCAATGGTAGTCTTCTGAGCGGACGCCGGGAGTGCAGGCCTCCTTCAACCAATCGACGGGAAATTGTTCTGGTCGATATTGGAACAGCCAGGGTGTCTTGCACATGCTGAAGAATGGCGGTTGACGTGGCGTGCGGGGCTGCCACCGCTTGGCGGCGGATGCGCCGATCCTCGCGTGCTGACGTCACTCGGGCTGCGCCTGGACCCCTCGCACGTGCCACATGTCCCTGCGCCAACCATCTTCGCCACAGGCGCTGCACCGTGGACACATCCCTATGGGTATCGGCTGCGATTTGACGAAGCGACCAACCTGCCCTTCTCAGCCCGATCACCATACCCCTCGTAAAGTCGTCTGTCTGCTGGAAATGCCTCCGTTGACGGCGGCCTGGCATTCTTAGCTATACACGTGTCCTGTGGCACACGACAACACGTTCTACAATGACTGTCGGCTGAGAAATCACGGTACGAAGTGGGCCATTCGCCAACGCCGTGTCCCATTTATCGTTCGCTACGTGCGCAGCACAGCGGCGCATTTCACATCATGAGCATACCTCAGTGACGTCAGTCTACCCTGCAATTGGCATAAAGTTCTGACCACTCCTTCTTGGTGTTGCATTTGCTCTGTCAGTCAGTGTATTTAGAGCTGCCAACGATAGTATTCTAACGTACAAACTTCCGAATACAAGCTTGCCTTACACGACTCGTACGGCGTATTCTAACACCTTTTGCCATGGAACATTTATAAAATGGGTTGTCTAGCCTGCTCATATATACATTTATTCAGGAAGCATAAACACTTCCCCGAGGTTGCCCTTGAGGACAATGTATACTATATACATTTATGGTTATATAGACTAAATGATTTCTGAGTATGCATAATGAGCACCACGGTTTTTGTTAACGACTCGGATAGATTGAACCTTGATCGGAATTCTTCGAAGAACTTAGGAATTGTTCCTCTCGCAGCGATCATGAGGCCTATAACTTCGATGTTATCCAGTCCGTATTCACGTCGGTAGAACGGGATAGTTGGTTCGTAGATGCTTTTCTTTCCCTCGTGTACTTCACTGGGCTGATTAGCGTGCGATTCAAACCGAACCGTAGGATCAGTAATATATCCATTGGTGTTATTTTTCAAGGCTAACATATCAATCCTACGGGTACTGCCGTTCTCCGATAATCAATGGACCTCTTCGTGAACTGTGTAACCAGCGTCTCGCAAAGACTGAGCGACGGAGCTTCGAATGTCATGGTGTGTAGTAAGTCGCAGTGTTTCGCCGTATGGACAGTATCCCAGTACATGAGAAAGGGTTTCTATCTCGTTGTAGCAACGAGCTCGAACGGCTGCGACGTTAGCGGTCATCTTTAGACCATCACTCCAGTCAGTGTAAGACAGGCCATCATGGTGTATTATCCAACTGTTCGCTGAACGGTTTTCTTTAAATAAGACAGGACCTTTTCCCTTTTGAGGAAACGGACACCATTTTTGCAATTCCTGATCTCTCAGTAATTGTCTTATGTTCCTGGAATCCAAAAGACCATTTTTGGAATGAAATGTGCAGGTTTTGTAAGCATTTGTTACTCTCCTCAGAGAGATTCCTACTTCTCAAAGTATAAGGGTTTCGATTTATTTGTAGGGTAACAAGGGCGCTAATCTGTCGCAGGACAGCTTCCCACTGTGATCGGAAACGTCCTAGACCTTTGAACTTCCTGTGTGTATATATCATACCAACAGGTGTGTAGGCAGGAAGCTGGAGGATTTCTTTCAGCGTGCATTTTTACATTTTGTCACTGTCTTTCAGAAATTTCAGAAGAATACAGTTTAGCGCAACTGTCTGAAATGGATAAATCAATGTTGGACATATGGAATAATTTATGACGGTGAACTTTTGATCAGCCTGAAGGAGAGGAGAAGATGACAGTGACTCCAATTTGAGACGTAGATCCTGTCCGTCTGTTGCAGTGACCAGAATAAGAACGAAACAATAACGGGTATACTTTAAAAGTTCCTGGCTAAGGATGTTCGTCCTTCAGTAAAATAGATAACTCTTAATTTATCCCCCTGATAGTTTTGGAAGAACTAAGACTGACATTAAGAATCATACAGCATGTCTCACTGACCACGAATACGTTAACTTTGTATATCTTGCAACATTGATTCGATAAGGAAAGCGCTGTCCTGTTATGGACTAGAAAGAGGCAGTGTCTCATGCACTAAAGGAACCTGGTAACTGGTATTTTAAACTTCAATCCTGAAAAAGAATCATAATAAAATAACAAGATCAGGATATTTTACTTTATGAGATGAATTGAACCACAACAATGACTGTGGTGAAGCGAAAAGCATTCTGAAACGTGGTAATATGTTATGCACAATCGTACCAGCACCAGTGAAGGAAGAAAAACTCAAGGATCTGAGTGCATTGCTAACAAAATATCATGGAAAATACAGAGTGAAAGAAGAAAACCTCATCTTCTACAAGACATGTTTTTGCTAGTGGACCGAGCTCGATAGCTGCAGTCGCTTAAGTGCGGTCAGTATCCAGTAATCGGGAGATCGTGGGTTCGAGCCCCACTGTCGGCAGCCCTGAAGATGGTTTTCCGTGGTTTCCCATTTTCACACCAGGCAAATGCCGGGGCTGTACCTTAATTAAGGCCACGGCCGCTTCCTTCCAATTCCTAGGCCTTTCCTACCCAATCGTCGCCGTAAGACCTATCTGTGTCGGTGCGACGTAAAGCAAATAACAAAAAAAATTTGCTAGTGGCTTTACGTCGCACCGACACAGACATGTCTTATGGCGACGATGGGATAGGAAAGGCTTAGGAGTTGGAAGGAAGCGTCCGTAGCCTTAATTAAGGCACAACCCCTGGTGTAAAGATGGGAAACCACAGAAAACCATCTTCAAGGCTGCCGACAGTGGGGTTCGAACCCACTATCTCCCAGATGCAAGCTCATAGCCGCGCGCTCCTAACCGCACGGCCAATTCCCCCGGTGAAGACATTGTTTACCAAGAGGAAACCTTTAGAATTGACATGCCAGATCATGACTCAGATATGGGAGATTTCATTGGAGACAATGAGGGTTCGTTAAAATAATTATGTTAACTATGAAGAACGTGTCAGAAACGTCATGAAGAAAGACATATTTAGTGATGCGATCACAAAAAAAAAAGTAAGACTTAAATATCAATGGAGATTATAGCTTTTTTTTTTCTTTTACCGGTATTGATTTACAGATGTGCACATCTTCTGAACAGAGTACATAACAGAATAATTTTACCATTTTACCATAAAATGCATTCATTGTTGCAACTACTGCTGCAAAAATCATTTATGTCCAAATATTTTTTTGTAAACAACACGAATTTTAAAAATGACATTTTTCCGACATTTCATGGCTTGACGAACGTAATATTTTACTACTTTATTAAAGAATTATAAAAATTCTGCCTCTATTGTGCAATAATGCGGTTCCTGAAACTTCTATTCTCATGTACATAACGAATTTTGTATCTGGACGACTCATTTGTGAAAGCCTGTACCTTTCATTTCTGCAGGTACCTTCATGGCCCATACGTGGACATACATCCGTAAAATAACCATTTAAGGGTTAATTTGGTTGTGTTTCGTAATAACTGTATTACCTCCATCATAGAAATAATAAAAATGAAGTTTCTTAAAGTAGCGTGTGTCAAGTTTAGGAAGGCAGTAGCCATATCACCCTGTGGTTGAGGATAAAAGAGGAAGGTACGCGGAACATTCAGTGACGTCCGTTCGCGTACGACCTGGAATCTCAGGAATGAATATCGGTGGGATACGCTCAGAAGTACGGTGAAGACAAAAAGACATTCAAAGGAAAAACAAATTCACTTCAACAGAGCGCACCTTCACATCACTGTAGTCTGTTGAAGTTCGATCACTCTCTACATTTAGCAACGTTTACATAACTGTGAGCCAAGTTCTTTAAGTACGTCACTACAACCAAACAATAGCTCCACCTCGTATATTTTTACAAGTAGAAGTAAACTTCCCGTCTTCCTGGCACCGAACTTTAACAACTTTCGCCGTCGTCATGTTACCAACCGGAGTAGATTCGGTTCCCGGCTAAGCCATAAATTTGGACGAGTTTAAGTTCTGAAGCGGAGTGCACTATTGGAATCCAAACCACAGGGACGTGAATTTTTCAAACATCCCACGTGCACTGACCAGGATTCGAACTTAAGCTACCTCGGTGAGAAGCCAGAGACGGTGGTAATCGGCTACAATGCTTCGATTCATAGCCCTTTAAAGTAGTTTAAAAAATATATAATCGTCCAGTGGCACCTTGGACTTAGAAGATCTGTAAAATGTAATACACTTATTATTTGCAAAGTCTACAGTGTAGCCATGTTGAAACACTGGATCCTGTGAGAACTCCGAAGTTAAGCAACATTGAGCCTGTTCACATCACTTGGATGAGTAGTTCACGTGCTGTTGGCTAGAGCAAAAGAAGAAGGGCACTGGTCACCTTACCGCATGTAAATTACAGTTCAGGATGCCTGATCAGTAGTTCCTGGTTTAGCTGGGGGTTGCCAATGCCCAGGTTTGGATAAAGCACTGTTTAATTATATTATTTTATTTTGTGAAAAATAAGTGTAAATGTTTGTATTGAGCCGGTCTGTTAAGTCTTCGGCCCAGAGGATGGCTGGATCCTCAAACAGCAAATACGGACACGGCAAAATCCGATGACGACGCCATAATGAGACGTACAAAACATGAGGAAGCGTAAGATAATTTAACTCTTCTTGCCTCAATGTAACAGAAAGTGCCATTGCAGCACGACTGGTCCTATACGTAACAGTTTCCATAATATTCAAGCGTACTAATTTTACTCCGAATGCCATTACTTGGCAGCGGTGGGAAGCTATATTTTGCTCCAGCACGGGTGCAAATATACTGCATCCATCAAGGAATGTTGACAGGTGTATTACAGAATTATACGCACCACCCACTACTCTTTCCTTCTGGTACGATGGAATCAACAACAATGTTTTTTGTTGCAAGCTTGTCCGCACTTTTTGAGTGTTTTAACTGCTTGTGTTGATTTAGAAAAAGCAGTGGCTTTTCATTTCATACGTACGTCGGGTCCAATTTAAGAAATCTAGATGACCACAGAAAGTATAATGCATATCCGCGGACTTCCAAGAAATATAAAAATGAAGCTCGGCTAACTTTAAATTGGGCAGTCCTAAAACACAGCAACTTTCCTTGCAACTTTGGTCCTTGTTACTAACCGGGGTTCAATAACTAAGTTCACAAGCTTTCTATATCATGCCAATGACTCACCAAACCAATGCGAGTACAGCAGCCCTTCGTGCTACAGCTATCAGACGTCATATGGGTTATACTTCCTCATCTTTAGCGGTAAGGTGACGGGCCTGCCTGGCCAAACACTGAAATGTGTAGATGTGATCCAATGTGTGCATATAAAGGGCACATCATCGCTTCAGAAAGTCACAGAAACGTCTTAAGTTACCGTGTTAACGTCGTACTGCTGCACGTCAAATGCTGTGATAGTGCAAACTGCATATCCCCCCCACCCCCCACCCCCTGGCAGTTCTGTGGTAAATTAGTAATTCCATGTGTTAAATGTAGAAGCATAAAAGTTGACACGTCACCTGACCCCGATAATATAACAGTTCGTGTTTTAAGACATCTTAAAGCCACTAGACTTCGCACGTTGCTCATTAACTCAATGCTGCAGGTTCTTACGTACCTTCACAACTTAAAAGGGGACGAACGATATTGATACACAAAGGGGGAGAAATAAACGACATCAAGGAATGGAGACCTATTCTGTGGTCTGCTGAATCATACAGTAGAACGTGTGTTAGACGCTCAGCTATGTGCACGCATCACTTTAAATCCATATCAATGAGGTCTCATGCCACTACCTGGAGCCTCTCTAGTCAATGCCTTCTAGATGCAAAGCGCTACCGGAAGGATTTTTGAGTCATTTTTCTCGACATATGGAAAACGTTGGATTCTATTGGACATTAGAACATCAGACGAGTTCTTCATTAGTCTGTCATTACAGACAACATACGTAAACTTACTATAGCTTTCCTTCTGCAGAACAGTATTCAAGTAGGTGCAGATTTTAAGAAATCCAACCCTATAGAAATTAAATGTGTAGAGCAGAAGGTTCCCCTACTTCACCATTCCATTTTAATTTGGCAATTAATAAAATATTGCATGATCTTACCGACCATTACGTTAGCGATAAATACGGGTACATTTTATCCGAAGAAATTCCACCATTGTCTGCTTTCACATTTGCTGATGATATAGCAATAATCAGCAGAATCGAACAAGATGCAACAATTTTACTCAGTTTATCCATAAGTAGCTTCACAGAAATAGGTTTAAACATTAACTCACAAAAACGTGAATATATTATCCTAAAGTAAGGAAAACAGGTTCAGGGAAAAATAACACTCTTTAAAGATCTGTAATACCATCAGTAAAATCAAATAATGAACGAATCAAGTATCTAGGAATTGACTTCAATAGTGAAATATCTCTTGACAGATCTAAATTAATATCCTAAAGTCTGATTTAAACAATTTAGTTAAAGCTAGAGTCTCCCCACTACAGCACGCACCTCTACCTAAGTTATCCAGAACTTTTCTTAAAGATCTGGACAAAATAAGAAGTTCGATTAAATAATGACGCTACCCTAATGGGAGGCTGATATTCAGAACTATAATATCCGCAGTCACTTACTCCCAGTTAAGAACGTACAGCTGTATCATGTACGAAAATGTTCCGATGAGCAGAACACGGTGCTCCATAAACTAAACATCAATAAAGAAAGTCTTACCTCTAGAACCAATCGAAGAAAGCTGCGAGAGATAATGAGAGATCGAACTTTTCAGTTATGGTGCCAATTGCCTCATAAAGGAAGAGGAGTTATTTTATATTGTACACCGATCATCCGAAAGCGAACTCCTGGATGTCTCGCAAATCACCTTCATCACCTTCATCCCAATACATAAATGCTATAAAAACGTCGTGCAACCTGACCGCAGTAAGATCGGTTCCCGGCAGAACTTTCAGCTCAACCACGGCCAACTCGAAGTTCCGGCCTGCTACACATGACAGTTCCATAGTGATGACGTCAGTTTTTTAGTGCAGCAATGTGTAGGCACGAGTCTTGCTTACATGGTGGTTTCGTAGCACGTTGTTGTTATTTCAACGTTATTAGAAGTGTTCGTTCGTGTTTGAAGGTCATAATTGTATGAAAATGCATCAGTAAAGGATGTATTTTCAGCAATAGTATGTGTTAAATACTATAGAATTCTAATTTGAGCAGCCTGATGTTAGGAAGTATTGCTAGGTTATGTGATAGGTTAAGTGTACCCACTGAGCTATTATGAATTGTCTAAAGTACTCTAAAGTTTATCATTTAATTATGAATATTACTATAATGTGTTAGTGTAGTGTATGATCCTCTTTGTGAAATGAGGCGAACGTGTAGAGTGCCCGGATGTAGGCCTACATCCAATTACCGTTCAAATAAGAAGGTTGCCATCTCAACATTTGCGTTTCCTAGCTTTGCCAACTATACTTCCTGGTCAGCCGTCATATTACGTCTCAACTAACACCTGCCAAACGAAAATCGCCAGAAGAAGGAGAAAAGATATCAAACTATGAGGACTTGTTGGGTAACCCTAAATGTACTCGAATTTTCTACCAAAATTGATTCATTTTAGAGACAACAGTTCGCCTATTGAGCATTAAATGATTTGTTATGGAGGGCTACATGTTAATTCAGGCCTTGATATCTGATTCAAAGATGTATGTTTAAACAGTGGAAATCGTAGGGATCTTTCTTTCAATGATTTGATAATGGAAGTTGAAAAACCTGGTAATTTCTGTGACAAGTGTGGGTGTGAGCTGCAGAGTTAATGAGTGTTGTGTCGAAGATCTATCATATCATGGCAAATATTTTTCCTAACTGTCATTCATAAATAATTAATAGCATTATTTGCTCAAATAAGTGTAATATAAGGGCATTTTAGAGACAGCAACAGTTTGCCGAGTGACCATCATACTACTTTTCAAACTGTGAAAAACTATACATTAACTCAGACCTTGATATCTCATTCAGTGGTAATTGTAGGGATGTTTCTTTCAATGTTTTGATAATGAAAGTTGAAAAATCTGGTAATTTCTGTGACAAGTGTGGGTGTGTGCTGCAGAGTTAATGAGTGTCCAAGATCTATCATATCCTGGCACATATTTTTGCTAACTCTCATTCATAAATAATTAATAATACTATATGCTCAAATAAGTGTAATGTGTAATATAAGGGCATTTTAGAGAGAGCAACAGCTTGCCGAGTGACCATCATACTACTTTTCAAATTGTGGAAAGGTACACGTTAACTCAGTCCTTGATACCTCATTCAGTAGTAATTGTAGGGATGTTTCTTTCCATGTTTTTATAATGAAAGTTGAAAAGCCTGGTAATTTCTGTGACAAGTGTGGGTGTGAGCTGCAGAGTTAATGAGCGTTGTGTCCAAGATCTATCATACCATAGCAAATATTTTCCTGTCATTCATAAATAATTAATTAATAACACTATGTGCTCAAATAAGTGTAATATAATGGCATTTTAGAAACAGCAACAGTTTACCTAGTGACCATCATACTACTTTTTAAATTGTGGAAAGCTACACATTAACTCATACCTTGATATCTGATTCAAAGATATTTTTAGACAGTGGAAATTCTAGGGATGTTTCTTTCAATGTTTTCAATGTTTTGATAATGAAAGTTGAAAAACCTGTGACAAATGTGGGTGTGTGCTGCTGAGTTAATGAGTGTTGTGACCAATATCTGTCATATTTTGTAAAATACGTTTCTTAATTTATTCATGTGCTCAGACAAGCATAAAATACACTGACTGACTGTGACAATGCAACACTTTTTTTTTTTTTTTTGCTAGTTGCTTTACGTCGCACCGACACAGATAGGTCTTATGGCGACGATGGGACAGGAAAGGGCTAGGAGTGGGATGGAAGCGACCGTGGCCTTAATGAAGGTACAGCCCCAGCATTTGCCTGGTGTGAAAATGGGAAACCACGGAAAACCATTTTCAGGGCTGCCAACAGTGGGGTTCGAACCTACTATCTCCCGAATACTGGATTCTGGCCGCACTTAAGCGACTGCAGCTATCGAGCTCGGTACAATGCAACACCAAGGAGGAGTGGTTCGAAAGGGATGAAAGTTGGGGAAAAAACAGAGACGGCACGGATGAATAATTGATGTTTATTTCAAACCGATATGCAGGTTACACAATGCGCACGGCATCGACTCAGTAGGATGTAGGACCACCGCGAGTGGCGATGCACTCAGAAACACCTCGAGGTACAGAGTCAATAAGAGTGCGGATGGTGTCCTGAGGGATGGTTCTCCATTCTCTGTCAACCATTTGCCACAGTTGGTCGTCCGTACGAGGCTGGGGCAGAGTTTGCAAACGGCGTCCAATGAGATTCCACACGTGTTCGATTGGTGAGAGATCCGGAGAGTACGCTGGCCACGGAAGCATCTGTACACCTCGTAGAGCCTGTTGGGAGATGCGAGCAGTGTGTGGGCGGGCATTATCCTGCTGAAACAGAGCATTGGGCAGCCCCTGAAGGTACGGGAGTGCTACCGGCCGCAGCACATGCTGCACGTAGCGGTGGGCATTTAACGTGCCTTGAATACGCACTAGAGGTGACGTGGAATCATACGCAATAGCGCCCCAAACCATGATGCCGCGTTGTCTAGCGGTAGGGCGCTCCACAGTTACTGCCGGATTTGACCTTTCTCCACGCCGACGCCACACTCGTCTGCGGTGACTAAGTATTGAAACTGGTTAACTTAGTTGCAATAAGGAGCTATGCTGATGATTAACAAGGAGTTAGTCTAATTATGTGAAATGCTGCCAAAAATAATTAATCAAATTACAAAGAAGTGAAATTACTAAGATTAAAACGAAATAAAACAATTGAAAATGATATGATTTAGCGAACATACTATGCAAATTTCTTCATTAATTAATGTTTTTTTAAATATATATTCATCCAGGAAGGAGATAGTTAAGTACTTTTTGAGAGAAGCGATGTTCGCATAATTCATAAACAGGTAAATATGCACTTCATTAAAAAGCTGTGACACTGTGCAGAGGAAAGATCATCTACTGTATTTTACAGTACGATGTATAGGAATCTGAAGTGTAGATTTTGAGAGAGAGATTGTTATTGATTGTTGTTCGAGATTTACATAAGGTTATTAGCTCCAGTAGATTCCACTGTGGATTAGTGGTAGAGAATTGGCTTCCGAATCCCAAAATCCCGGGTCAAACTCAAATAACGTATTCGTATTTTTGAAGGATGAAAAAAAAGCATTCGGCATTTATGGTATGTCGTACGATAGTGGCATGTAAAAGATCTCTGGTGACACATATGGTGTTCACCCGAAAACATTAATTAAATCTCAGCCATAGATCACCCAAGAGAGATTCCGTTTACTGGTAGAGTAACATGTAAACCGTCAAAACGAACGTTCCGGCAGCCTATTGTTTTTACAATTGGCTTTACATCATATCGACACAGATAAGTCTTACGGCGACGCTGAGATAGGAAAGGCCTAGATATGGGAAGGAAGCGGCCATGGCCTTAATTAAGGTGCAGTCCCAGCATTTGCCTGATGTGAAAATGGGAAACCACGGGATGCCGACAGTGGGGTTCGAACCAGTATCTCCCGGATGCAAGCTCTCAGTTGTGCGCCCCTAACCGCACGCCCAACTCGCCCGGTAGACAGCTTATATGGCGTCAATCAAAATACTTCAATTCCGTAGCTGTGGGCATATTATTATTATTATTATTATTATTATTATTATTATTATTATTATTATTTAACGCATAAAGCATTGACGCCAGTGTACTCGATAGCGTCAGGGAGGAAAAATATAAATCACTGTTCGAGGAAGAGAATATGAATAAGTTGAGGGTTCGCTTCTCTGACTTCTGTGTACAAGTTTGTTTGCTGTGAATCTTGTTGTGGACGTGAGACAAATATTAGGATAGGTCTGCAGGGAACTTTTGACGTTGTGAACAAAGTTATCTCAGAGTTAGCATGGAAGAACCGTAGTTTGGTAAGCTGCTAACTCCAAGTTCTATAATTAAATTATGCGTACTACTGGAGCTTCGTGACCGGTTGGACCAGGTTTGATATCCGTCTATGTCACGAGGTTTGTAAAGATTTGAGGGACTGGAACAGGGTGGACACATCCTCAAGCAAGACAATTCAAATCATAAATGGGTTAATTATTCCTATTTCAGCTATTACTCGAAATAGTTTTCCAACATATGTGACACTTAAGCAATAGTTGTTTCCTCCTCCATCTCAATCATAATTTTAAATACACACACCAGTGCAGGTATCACCGTTACACAGATTTTATCAGACATCACATACGATATGTAAACGAACAATTTGACCACTATGTCTAAGATGAAGGCACAAACATTGTAAATAGATTTTTCCTTATATATGTTTATTTGTCATTAGTGTAAATATCTGATTGTCAAACAAGCATCATAGTACGCTTAATAAATAATAATAATTTCTACACTATATTTCAGCTATTCCGGGAGTCCCTGGAGTCCTCAGGCTCATTTTCGGTTTAGTCCGAGAAATTAAGGCCGGATGCGCATCCTGACGCCAGACGATCGTTTTACATCGTTTTTCGATCTTCGACCGCTCAAGTGGACGTGGATTCGTGAATTTCATTTCCAGTCAGAAAGTCCAAACTTTAGAAATGTGACTTCTACTTTTCGAGAAAGTCACGGTTTAGGGTTCAGTCAGCTTGCAACAGCAATGAGTACCAGATTAATTCATGGGGGCAAAGATGGTCGGACACATCCCACTTCGTACTGATGTTACAGGTGTTACCACACTTCTAGAGATCTGTACGAAGACAATTATGCATATTTTTATTTGATATATTAATGTTGAATAACTTCATTAAGTAAGTAGAAACTCTCCTCTTATCACTTTAGAAATGAGCATGTGGCATTCATAGGGTTACTTTGAAAAACAACATCCAGTTTAAGGTTCAGTCTCCTCCTAAACCTGAAAAACATCACGCCGCTCACAAACTTTGGTCAAAATTTGTGAGGTCAACTTGATCTGTGCTCTTTGTAAGTTTCTATCGAGCATGGACACACAGTAACCGATATCACGCGAATATTTACGAGGTTAACGTGGACGCCTCACCTTCCTTACCTGCTCGTTTAATTAAAATCAACAACTAAACCAAACAGTTTAATCGGTTTTTAAAACAGAGAATGGAACGTGCTGGAAACAGCAGTTAAAACTGAATGGCAGTTTTATACGTTTTATGGTGATTGTAATAGAGATTAATTGGATGTAAATATGGATTATCTGAAATTTGATTACACATTCAAATTACCGCTATTGTGCCATGATATTAATAACGTCAATCTAACTGCTGTAGAGATAGCCGAGTCTACAGGAACTCCCTGCGTAATTATGAAGCAAGAAGATCTTCATGATAACGTGTAATGTATTGGCTACCGAATTTCCAAACAAAATCCCTTCAAACTCCTCAAAGATGGTATCGGACTACTACTAGCGGTGTTATAAATGAGGGTCTTGTGCTGGAGGGTGGTGGTGATAATTAGTCATGAGAAAGCCGTCTGGAATATCTCAGATCAACTCCCAAGCGAGTACTACTTGACGCGCCGGAAGCTTCAATTCTTGATTACTCGATAATGAAGGGGCTTATAGGCCTATACCGCATATCAAACAGACAATATCTGTGGTGCTGGACTAAATGGCTCAAAAGATAAAGAAGTCTCTGAGCCCAAATTGAGGCCTCGATAAATTTATTGTCAAGTGAGAGAACTCCTGCAGGGAAACATTCCGGCAACTCACCGTCTCTCTTTTTTTTTTTTTTTTTTTTTTTTACAATTGGCTTTACGTCGCACCGACACAGATAGGTTTTATGGCGATGATAGGATAGGAAAGGGTTAGAAATGGGAAGGAATCGGCCGTGGCCTTAATTAAGGTACAGCCCCAGCACTTGCCTGGTGTGAAAATGGGAAACGACGGAAAACCATCTTCAGGCCTGCCGACAGTGGGGTTCGAACCCACTATCTCCCGAATACTGGATACAGGCCGCACTTAAGTGACTGCAGCTATCGAGCTCGGTCACCGTCTCTTAAAAACGTAAAAGTACTTAGTGGAACAAAAAATCCATGGACATTATTAACATATGAGTGACTTGATGAGCTAAAGGTATCTTTAAAAAGTATAGTAATTCGGTTATAAACTGCTGATCTCCTTTTAAACAAGCCGTGTTCCAGTTAATTTTTTGTAAATTCTCGGAACTTTTTACTATGAAAAATACAGCATTAGCAACAAAAGATAATGGATCAAAGACCATGATTTGTCTAATATGAGGATGAATCAAGAAATAATGTAGGAAGGCCTTTCAATGTGTATGTTGATGCAAATTAGACATACACCTATAATACATAATAATAAATTATTTTAAACATAGTCCCCATATTTGTCTAACCATTTACTTTTTATCAAAGCTTATCTCTGAACAACGAAATTTCTTCTTCTTCTTCCTCTTCTTAGCAGGGTCCGCTGTTTTGCAAGCCAATCTCCACTTCGTTCTATTAAGAGTATCATTTGAAACAAGATGAACATAGCGCATGTCTTCTTGACGGCGACCAAACCAGCGTTTCATAGGCCCATCACGTGACCTATTTCCAGATGACGTGATGCGAAGTGCCGTCTGTACAATAGATTAACCTTCTCTACGCATTTCGTTGCCATAACACCGAGGTCGGGTCTTACGAATCTTGTCTACGATCGGGGCAACTCATGATTTTTCCGGACCAGCAAAACATGCGCATCTCCATGACATGAAATGCTTGCTCGTTCTTCACTGTTGCCGGCGAGTGGGCGAACAACAGCCCTGGAAACCTTGGACTTCAGGTGGATTGGTATCCGACGATCGCAGAGAACACCAGTAGTTTGCCGCCACTTCATCCAGGCCGCATTTACTCGTGTATGAGCGTCTGCAACAGTGACACACTCAACGTTGACCAAAGCACCCAAGTACTTAAACTGTCTTACTTTATTGAGATCTTCGCCATCTATTTCAATGGTTCCATTTGTCTGCGGACCGCGCTCTATGCACTTAGTTTTCTTGGTACTGAATCCAAGTCCATGTGCTATCAGTTTTTCGTTCCACTTCTTAACCTACTCCTGAATCTGTTGACGCTCCTTAGCAGCCAGTGGGACATCGTCAACATACAGGAGTGACCATAGGGGTGAGACTGAAAATCGGGGGTGACTGTGTCCATACACAAAATAAAGAGAAGCGGTAACAGGGCCGATCCCTGCTGGACACCAACCCGAATGGGGAATGGCGGATAATAATAATAATAATAATAATAATAATAATAATAATAATAATAATAATAATAATAATAATAATAATAATAATAATAATAATAATAATAATAATAATAATAATTCTATTTGACTTGATTTGATCTGATTTATGCACTTTTCTAGAATATAACTTCAAACTCTCAGTTAATTATACAACCTGTGACAAAGTTCGGCGAATAGTCCTGTACTATCAACATAGATGAACAATGCACGGCAGTGACCTTACTGTCCTTCGAAATAGTCCCTTCCCATAACTGTGCACTGCTGAGATCGGTAATACATGTCCTGTAAACTTTGCAGGAAGGCTTCCTTTGGGATGGTGTTCAAAAGCCTCATCACGTTTTGTTGGATGTCAGGAATATCCTCAAATCTCTTTCCTTTCAAAGCGAGCTTGAGTCGTGGGAATAGGAAGAAGTCTGGGGGATTGAGATCTGGCGAGTATGGGGGATGTTCAAGTTGCACCCCCCCCCCTTTTTGCCATGAACTGTTTGACGATATTGGCTGTGTGTGGGCGAGCGTTGTCATGGACAAAAAAAACATGAACCTTATGCGTACTGGGGTCGTACCCTGCGTAGACGTTTCATGAAACGGGTCAAAATTTCAATGTACCGTGCAGCATTCAACGTCGTTCCCTCAGGTAGAGATTCCTTGTGGATTATACCTTGACTATGGAAAAAGGTGTTGAGCATCGTTTTGATGCGTGAATTTTTGGTTCTGACCTTTTCCCGACGAGGGGATCCCGGAGAACGCCATTCCATGCTTTGCCGTTTCTTTTGAGGATCGTACCTGAGACACCAAGTTTCATCCTCAGTGACAATACAGTTCAAGAAATAAGGTATCGCATCCACCGTTTCGACAAAATCCTGTAAAGCCTCTAAACGTGCCTGCTTCTGATCATCAGTCAAGTGATGTGGCACAACACGAGAACACGTTTTCCTCTTCCCTAACTTCTGGGTAACGATTTGTCGCACGGATTTACGGTTAATCTGCAGTTCATCCGCCATCATGCGCACAGTTAATCGCCGATCGTTCGTGATTAATGTCCTCAACTTCTCAATGTTTTCGTCACTGACGGCGGTCGCCGGTCTTCCGCTACGGGGGTTGTCAACAGAAACTCTCTCCCGGTTTCCTCGAAAACGGGCGAACCACTCGTACACACACTTCAAGGACAGTGCTTGATCTTCATAAACACGTACCAGCATTGCATGCGTTTCTTTCGGTGTCTTGCCAAGCTTAAAACAAAACTGTGCATTGATCTTTTGGTCGTTCATGTTCCTGTTCGCAGTTCAGAACCAACGCACTAAACACGCGCTGTGTCAAACAAGTCTTACAAGGCACACACACGATGCTCAACTGATCAACGTTGGGAGCAGGTGGTCAAAACCTTCTGCTACGCAGGTGCAGCGTTGTGTGACGCCAGTGTTGCCGGATCGACCGTTCTGACTTCATTCACCGAACTTTATTGTCACAGGTAGTACATAATCTTTGTAAATATGGTATACTGTTGCAGTCTTTCTTATTTACAACCTTATTCAGATTTCTACATTTTCATTAGCATAATAATATTTTACGTATGATCATTTCTGTCTGTGTTGTGGGTTATTATCACTTTGATCTAAATGAATATTCCTAAGTGGATCATTCAATACAGAGAAATTTATTAAATTTGCATTTCCATTTATGAACAAATACTTAAATTTTATTTTCTGTGATCCATGGTTTCACTTGTTCCTTTAATTGATGTTCTGTTCTTAAGTACCGGTATATCATTTCTGAAGGCAATTTGCTCAAAAATTTAGGAACTAAAACTTGTGGAGTTTTAGAGCTGTGTGTGTATATGTGTGTGTGTGTGCGTGTGTGCGTGTGCGTGTGCGTGTGCGTGTGCGCCCCACCGGTTTTAGTATTTCTCTCAGCGACGGGAGTAATTTTGGTTACACAGCTAGATGACGTGGAGGAATGTAATCTTGACTGTGTATGTTGCGAATGATTCCTTTGAGTTTTCGCAATACACAACATGAGATGTTCAGCGAGATAAACTGTCGTGGGTTTGTCGACGATGTTATGAAAACGAAATTAATGTCTTCGGGTGGAGAAAGGATTGTCATTCCTATCTGGTCCCAAATTTCATAGGCGAAAAATAAAATTATGGTTAGCACTTTCGGACTGTGTGTATCCCATATTCTCTCCCACACTGTTTTGGATGGGTGGTTGCATGAACGTGTGAGGTATAATTCGCCTTCTGTGAGGATTCCATTTTTTTCTTTAAAAATATATTATTTTGTCCATTTTGGTTCATTCTATGATCACGAATGCTTTGATTCTTTATTTTCTTCCTGTGCCAGACACCAAGATGCGATGAAAGCTACTTTTTTCGGCATGACTCCTTTTTGTTCGGGGTTTAGCTACGTCGTTTACCTCTTAGAGCAGGGGATAATGTATTTCTTTTCTCCTTGTTTTTGGAGTATTATGTGGGTGGGACTTATCTTCGTTAACCTAGCAACGAGATAGCGTGGATGGCACTGACCCCTGTATTTTCGTGGTGTTTCGAAGTGCGATTGTGGGAAGTAATTTGTAAGAGAGTTGTGTAGCACAAAAAAAAACAACACTGCAGCTGTTCGTTCTTACCTAACGATGCGAGGTACGAAAAAGATTTGATACTCAGAATGATATATGGGGAGGTGATGCACTGTTGGTCTTGATGTGTTAAAATTGTTGATACCCACGTTGGTTTGTATTCATTGTGATGTCTGTAAGTAATCTCTACCATTATTGTTTGGTTTATGTGTATATTAATTTTACTTTTTTTTTTCCTTTTTCTACTCTCCAGGTCGTATTAACTGGCCTTCGAATTTTTTTAAAAATTATAAACCTGGAGTTTTGCCAAGTACCTTCTTTATTTCTAATATTGTCCGGCTCCATGGCTAAATGGTTAGCATACTGGCCGTTGATTCAAGGGGTACCAGGTTCGATTCCCGGTCGGATCGGCGAATTTAACTTTCATTGGTTAATTCCTGTGGCTCGGGGCCAGGTGTATGTGACGTTTTCAGCATTAGATTTCATCTTAGGTAGGGCCCCATCCTCACAGATGCACAGGTCGCCCACACGGCGTAAAATCAAAAGACCTGCACCAGGCCTCTCCAGAGGCCACAAGACATTATTATTATTATTATTATTATTTCTGATATTGATTAAGTAGCCAGATGTTTACTAGAGTAGAAAGCAGCTGGGAAGGCGGTTTCGTATCTTCGACTGAGCAGAGAGAGACAGAAGTATGAGGTGCGCTGATGCCAATTTGGCTACTCATAACAGCACGAACGTGTAAACATTTTAACATCAAACCCCGAGAAAGTGTTAAGGGAAATTTTCGAGATATTAAGGAAGGTAAATGGACGGGCCAGTTTCAATGGCGTAGGGTATTCGCCGTTTTCATACATATCAAATATTGTTGTACGCAGAACTTTTTTTTTTTTTTTTGAAATCATCGAGGTCCGTCACTGGCTTCTTCCTCTTAGGGTTCTTCCCTGGCGACCTAAACACTGTATTATTTTTATTTTTATTTCCGTAGCTTGTTTTATCTTCAGTACTGTTCGCAAGCCGACACCACACGCGAGTGCTGTCTTCTTTTGAGGCATGGCAACATGGTGTTCATCACCTTTCCCGCTTCTGAACGCCTGCTGCTGCATGTTTACAAAATACAAATACACTCTAAATACTATTTCCCTCGTCTGTCAATGCAATATTTGTCTTTTTGCTCTTCCTGGATCAATCGTACACGCGCAAATAATTCCCTAAATTCGTTTATTATGATATTTACAAATGAAACATTCACTCGTGACCCGCACAAAGAGGCACCTCTTACTGAAATGATTCTATTGGCTCAGCGGAAAACACGTCATACTACAATAATAATAATAATAATAATAATAATAATAATAATAATAATGCTATTTGCTTTACGTCCCACTAACTACTTTTTAAGGTCTTCGGAGACGCCGAGGTGCCGGAATTTAGCCCCGCAGGAGTTCTTTTACGTGCCAGTAAATCTACCAACACGGAGCTGACGTATTTGAGCACCTTCAAATACCACCGGACTGAGCCAGGATCGAACCTGCCAAGTTGGGGTTAGAAGGCCAGCGCCTTAACCGTCTGAGCCACTCAGCCCGGCGTCATACTACAAAGCGCGCGAATGTTACTGCGCAGCCCTCATCAAACCGCCTTCCCGCCTGCGTTCTACTTCTAGTAACTACTACTACTACTACTACTACTAAACGTTTTCATTCCTCCCCTGAAGGGGGAGGCGGGCCTCTTAGACGGTGACGCCGTCTCTCAGGCCGGGAGATTTGTTGCGGTGAACGAGATGTGCGGAGAAGGTGAGGGGGTGGGCGGCCGTGACCTATACTACGAACTAGTAAGGTCTGACGAGTCTGAATTCAGACTGTGTATTGCCTGCCTCAAGTAGAGCGAGCCTCGGTTTCTTTAAGAACTTACACTATTCCTGCGTCAGTAACCTCTGCGTGTTTTCGGTGGGCTGGGCCCGATGCGCTTCAATACTACTACTACTACTACTACTACTACACTGGCTAGTGTTAAGAATTTCTAAGACTAAAATACTCACTTACTGTTATCGATGGGGAAGACACCCCTGCACCTCATTTTCAATCCGCGATTCCTCTTCACTCAATATTGGGATGCATACCCTGGACCCACTCTCAATATTCTTGCAAATTACTCGGCCGCTTTCATTTGACCTTTATCAAGTTCAATAGCTGGTTTGGTGCACAATTCTAGAGTTCCTAAAATTTCTTCCAGTATTGTTACGAGTTCCCAGACATCACCCCAAATAAATCTGTTTATTTAATACTCTTTGAACATAATAATAATAAGAAGAAGAATTGCCTCTGTGACTGAATTGTCCCCACAGGGTTGGCATGAGGAAAGGCACCCGGCCATAAAACTGGGCCTAATCTATACGAAATGCCGACCTCAAGTAATTGGGAAACTCCAGTAATAATTAATGGGCCTACCTCAGTGGCTTAGTTGCTGGCTTCCCACTTAGAAGGCTAAGCTCGATGCGCGGTCAATCCTGGGTAGAGATTTTCATCTCAAAATTCACGTAGCCTCATGGAGGGCACTCTAAATCTCCGGCTAAAACCAAAATAAGGTTGGGTGGCTCCATAGAAGCCAAAAATCTGGGGAAGCTGAAGAAAGTAAGATTTTATCATCATATTGCCTCAGCTGCTGGGTTCAGACTTCTGGAAGTGGTGTAATTTCAGCATTCTCAGTTCTACTAAACAGTTCCTACGGCCAATTAATTCGGTCTGGTAGTTGCGGAGTGCACCATTAGAGGTCCTTAAGATGCCAACTATTACGACATAGAGTGCCAAGACATTTTTCCACAACGGCATGAAAGATATAGACTGCTAAACATGCTCGTTACAGCGCCCCTCGTTGAAGCACAGCGAACTAACTTTTGCCTGCAACTGTCATGGCGGCTGCCACTTCTTGGTCTTGACAGTTAGCTCTTATCAGTTCAATGAATTGATGAGATTATATGTTATTGCAAATTAAAGATTTATTTAAAAATTAACACGACATTTTCAAACATGCTTAATGTTGCATTGATGTTATAATGAAATAAGCGCAGTGAATATGGTGAGCATTTGCTTGGTTAAAACAAGAATTACATATGTAGAAGAATGGATAATTCGGCGTCATGCACTAACAATAAAGTCATTCACTTAATTTAACTTTAATTTCGTGCGGCTATTTCTAGCCGAGTGCAGGCCTTGTAAGGCAGACGCTCCGATGAGGGTGGGCGGCATCTGCCATGTGTAGGTAACTGCGTGTTATTGTGGTGGAGGATAGTGTTATATGTGGTGTGTGAGTTGCAGGAATGTTGGGGACAGCACAAACACCCAGCCCCCGGGCCATTGGAATTAACCAATGAAGGTTAAAATCCCCGACCCGGCCGGGAATCGAACCCGGGACCCTCTGACCATTCAGCCAACGAGTCGAGTCATTCACTACAGAAAGACATGTTATAAGTACAGCAGTTCATTGAGGAATTCACACGTGTAGAGAAAGATACCACTGCCTTTTCATGACATACCTTCAGTGTCATTCTGGTATAATTTTGGAATTTTGCTTCTTTGTCTGGTTTGTTATATTTTATGCTTTTTGCTACTTATGGCTACTTTCTAAGAACTGCTGTGCGACATGCAGCACATACGTCCGTTGGTTGCGATGTAGAATATCTCAACGGCATCCTCTGCCTGTCGTAAGGGGCCACTGAATGGGGTAACCCCAGATTCTAAAGTTGAGAACACCTGACCCCTGGTTGAGTGTAGCATTCCTTCCACATACGGTATCCTACCAGCTTTACCACTATAATATTTCTACCGGATCTATCTTGGTAAAACCTCGCCTGACTTCATTCTACTGAACTCATTGAATTCATTGAATTTATTTATTTATTTATTTATTTATTTATTTATTTATTTATTTATTTATTTATTTATTTATTTATTTATTTATTTATTTTAACCTTGCACACCTTCTCAAAGACCGTACTCCATCACACAACAACTTCTGCAGATCCTTTCTATGGCAGATTCAGAGGAAATAAGCATATGTTTTGCCTTCAAGTGTCATGGCTGCCAGTGGTTCAAGTAGATTCAAAGATGGCCATCAGATTAGCAGTCTATATTTTTAATGTCGTTGTTTTTCCATCCTTCAAATTCTACTACCTCGACTGGGTGCCCTCTGTGGGTAGGGGCGGTAGAATAACACACAAAGTATTCCCTGCCTGTCGTAAGAGGCGAGTAAAATGAGCCGCAAGGGCTCTGAACATTGTAGCGTGGTCTGGCGGCCAAGGGGCCCTTAGCTGAGTCCTGGCATTGCTTCCACTTACTTGTTCCAGGCTGCTAACTTCCATCTATCCCATCCGACCGTCCTTGGTCAACTCTTGTTCTTTTCCGACCCCGATGCTCTCAGGTTTACGAAGGTTAGTGAGTCATTTTCACGCCCTTCGTGGCCGTTGTCTTTTTTGGCCGATACCTTCATTTTTTCGAAGTGTCGGATCCCTCCCATTTTTTCTCTCTGATTAGTGTTATACAGAGGATGGTTGCCTAGTTGTACTTCCTCTTAAAACAGTTATCACCACCACCACCACCTCGATTGGAATCGAAGATGAACTTCAAATTATTAATCAGACACACTGCCCCTGTTACACAGAGGCAGCAGTGTCGAAGATGACGATGATGATGATGATACCACATCATCTCGATTCCTTCAGGGGCCAACGATCTCGATATTCGGTCCCGTAAAGTAACATTATAAACTGCCTGACAAAAAAAATTGAACCACCCAGAAGAAATGGTTGGATGTCAGCTTAACTTTGTACACGTACACACCATGGGCAGGTGTGTCAATGATTATAGACTTGCAATACTCGGTGACAAGCTGCCTCTGTGGATCCGTGGTAGAGTGCCGGCCTCCGAATCCCAAGATAGCGGGTTCAAACCCGGCAGAGGTAGTCGGATTTTTGAAGGGCGGAAAAAAGTCCATTCGACACTCCATGTCGTACGATGTCGGCATGTAAAAGATCTCTGGTGATACATTTGGTATTTACCCGACAAAAGTAATTAAATCTCAGCCATAGACGCCCAAGAGAGATCCGGTTTACTCTGTCTCCCATCTAGAGGACCTAGAGTAAAACGGAACGTCGAAATTGACGAGCAGACAGCCAGATGGCGTCAAATCGAAATGTCTGCACACGGTAGCTGAGGCCATACGATTATTATTATTATTATTATTATTATTATTATTATTATTATTATTATTATTATTATTATTATTATTATTATTATTATTATTATTATTATTCGGTGACAGGTAGAACGGTCACCAGAGTGCATTAGTGTTGTTAGTTTTGGTGTTACCAGGCTTGATAGGATATATAAGGGACGTGAACAGCGTCATATGTTGAGTGATCACTGTGAAGGACACGGTGTGAGACAGCGTTATCAGCACCTAATAAGAGTTTGAAAGGGGCCTCATTGTGGGTCTCCATTTGGTCTGCTGGTCGAATGTTGCAATATCCAGATTTTTGGGGCATTTGAATGTGACGGTGGCCTAATTTTGGACTGAACGGGAACGTGAGGGCAGGCATACTCGTCGTCAAAGTTCCAGTCGACCACGTCTCACCACCACATGGTAAGATCGGCGTATTGTGCACCAGGCACATCGCAACCCCTTCACATCTGCGCCTTCAATTCAAGAACAAGTAATGGACTGCCTGCAACATTCTGTGTCATCCCAGACCATTGATTGGAGAGTAACTGCAGCCGGACTACGTAGTTAACAGGAAAACACAACCGGCTCCGTTTGGAGTGGTGCCGTGAACTGGAAGCTTAGACTGGTGATGAATGGCATTACATTGTATTCAGCGATAAATCTCGGTTCTGCGCTACCCCGGATGACCGTCTGCGAGTATGGCGGCGACCTAGTGAGAGGTCCCATTCTTCTAATGGTTTGCAGAGGCACAACGGTGTTACTCCTGGCGTCCTGGTGTGGGGTGATATCGGATATGACTTCAAGTCACAGCTGGCAGTGATTGAGGGAACTCTGGCGGCACAATGACACGTCACAACATCCTGCGTCGGCATGTGTTACCTCTCAGGCGACAGTATCGTAGTGTCATTTTTCAGCAGGACAATGCTCGTCCACACACAGCACGTTGAGGTACTCCAATGACCTGCAAGGTCTCCAGATATGTTCCCGATAGAACATGTGTGGGACCGGCTCAGACGTCAACTCCGTTCCGGTGCCAGTATCCAGGATATCAAAAACCAGTTACGACAGTTGTGGGCCAGCTTGCCTTAGGAGAGGATACAACGGCTTTATAACATCCTTCCCAACCGAATCAGTGCATTCGTCCATGTCAGATGATGGGGCATAACATCTAGGTCAACGACCCCTAATGGTACGAAATGAAATGACAAATCATCCACTGGCCAAAACAAAAAATATCATGAAAAATGAATGGATGGAGAAGAATTTAAAACAATCGGAGGATCCGTCCCAAAAACTATCATAAAAAATAGTATTACTGACCAAGGGACCACTTCTAAAGCACAATCCTGAATTGAGGATGCTTGTTGTCTGAAGGGGTCCAAAATCCAAGTCAACTGTCCCTCATAATGGTACTTGTAGCTAGTAAAGTAGAACCATGGTACTTATCATGTTTGGGTACTAATCAAAAGTAGCGTAGACTCACGGTGTTCCATACATCATGGTACTAATCACAAGTACTGTACGTCGTACAGGTAACGCAGACCTATGGTGTTTCTTACATAATGGCGCCACTCATAGACAACGCAAACCGATGGTGCTCCTCACCTAGGTGTACTAATCACGGACGCCAGTATTCCCGTGGTGTTCCTCATATAGTGGGTACTAATCATAGGCAACGCCCAGATCCGTGGTGTTTCTCACAATGGTACTAATCACGGGTACTGGAAACCCACAGTGAACCACTCTCTGCTGCTACTAATCACAAACTTATTGTGTACCTAACATAGTGGTACTATTCGCAAGTAAAGGCGACCCATGGTGTTCCCCTCGTGATGGTAGTAATCAAAAGTAGTTTCATGGATCTAATACAATCATCCCTTGGTCGCCCCTTTTAGTCACCTCTCACGAAAGGCAGGGGATACCTTGGGTGTATTCTTCATCTGCATCCCCCGCCCACAGGGAGTAGACAGAGAGAGAAAAAAGAAGAAAGAAGGGATCCGTCACTACGAAAAATGAAGTAACGGACGAAGAAAGGCAAGGGCCACGAAGGGCGTGAAAATGAAAGACTCCCTACGCCTCGAATGCTCTAATACCGCCGGAGTCGGAAAAGAACAAGAGTTGATCAAGCGAGGTCGGAGAGGATAGATGAAAGTGAGGAGCCTGGCACAAGTAAGTGGAAGCAATGCCAGGACTCGGCTAAGGGCCCCGTGGTCGCCAACCCACGCTCCCAAGTTGAGTGCCCCTTGGGCCCCTTTTAGTCACGTCTTACGACAGGCAGGGGATACCGTGGGTATATTCTTGATCTGCGTCCTCCACCCACAGGGGGTCATCCATGTCAGATGGGGTGCAACGTCATACTGATAAGTGGGCTCGTACTGCCAAGTTCTTTGTAAATTTGATTAGATTTTGTAATCACTGAAATAACATCACAAACCCTCTCAAGACGTGAGGTTTCATTTCGTTTCCTCCTCTCCTTCTGGGTGCTTCAAATTTTTGTCTGGCAATGTAATTATTATTTTTCCGGGGATACCGTGGAGCACAGAGGTGTAAGAAGGTGTGGGCAGGAATGGGTGGACAGAGAAACGATCAAATCCTAATTTAAAACTCTAAAATATGACATTTTATTTCTTTACTTGTTTTCAGATTTTAAACTTTGTTAAGCAATAACAAATTGAATAGATAAGGCTTAGCTCGTGAGCTTGAGTAACAATATTAGAAAATCCTAGAACAATCAGACAACAACGATTTGACAGAATGAGTTTGAAGCTCCCAAGTTACAAATTTTACAACAGCACCAATGCTCCATTCAATTAATCCTCTAGGAGACTGAACTCCAAAATTTGTTACATTCAAAAGAGCGTCTTTGCTCCACACACTTAAATCGCCAGGAGGCTACTCTCCAAAATTTACAAGATTCAAGCCTCTCCAAGGCACAGTCTAACTTTAACATACGGACAATACAAACAGTTTTCACTGTCTTACCCGCTCAACAGTCTAAGTTACATTTAAATGGGAAGTTAACATTTAACAGGGGCAGTAAATGCCCATTCTACCTGGCCTTAGTGGAAAAAGAAAAGATTACAGTTACTGGCCGAAAAACAAAATTTCAGGAGGCGAACACGAACACTCCTTTGAAAATTCACTTAAAAATTCTTACAAGTGTTACAGAGGTGACTAGATGGAGAGAAAGTTTTAAATTATAAAAGGAAATTTTTATTTACGAAATCATAGTCACCTCAGTACTAAGATGTGTGACGAGATAGGTCAATGTGGGGTACCAATAAATATTTTATTCATACCAGTGGCAAAAGGAACGGAAACCTTAGCATAGAAAATGAGATGGTCGACCCACAACAACAAAGATCGTCAAAAGATAATCTTTGGGACACCACAACGCTCAAGGTATACCAAAGTTATTTCACTGGTGGTGACTTGTCGGACCACGGAAAGACTTGCGGTCAATGCCTCGTTGGGTGAAACCTAGTATATCAGATTTTATCATTCACCAATCAGCAGAGCCAGTGGACGCCACGGCGGGCTACCCGAGAGGGGTGTCCGTGGTAAGTACAATTTTTTTTTTGATTTAAAAAGAAGAAAGGAAAAAGGAAAGGTAAAGAATGAGAGAGAACGCACAACTGGACAAAAGTAAGAAGAGGAGAATGGTTTTAAAACAAGTTGTATTTTAAACTTCAAATAACTAGAATAAGCAGGGTACAACAAGCAAAGAGGGGGGAATTACAAACTTTAGATAAGGGCTCAGCCCGTTTGACCACCAAGATACAATCAAGAGTAATAATTATTAAGATTTCTTGGGATCTGTTATTATGACTTTCAAGAAAAGCCCAAGAGCAAGGTTCGACAGGGAAAACTATAATCAACACCTATATATAGTACACAAATACTTTAATTAAGAAACAAAGCCACTAAATCTTTATATAAACAATGATTTAAGGCCACCCTTACAATCTCGATTTTGCACCCAAAGGAGGGCAGGAAGGTTATAGCGCATCGGATGACAAGAATTTTTAGTACTCAATATCCGAAAGGAAGAAAAGGAAAGAAAAAGAAAGCGAAGTAAGGAGGGAAGAAGAAAAAAAAAGGGATGAAGAGGGGGGGGGGGGATCCTTCCAGGCTGCTTAGACGCTATCACGTTGGCAATGTAAACGATCACTCGGATCAGTGAAAAGTTCAAGGTGTGGCAACACTACTCTCACTTGTCCAAACACAGTTGATTCTGGCGTATGAGGTTGATAAAAGGTTCCAGTCTGAAGGACTTAGTTAGAATTGAAACCACGAAACCCCATATAATTTAACATTCAAAGTTCAAATCTTGATATTGAAAGATATAAAAGGTTGTAACTTTTGCTCACCCAGTCTGTTGATAAATCAATGCAGCAATTCACAAATAAAAGTAGGTAAAACGTCCCAACGGACCAGCCGTTGGAGAACAGTTCCGCTCTCTCCACTCGAGTTGTTTTCCAGCTGAATGTCTGACCGCCGAGAGTAAGGAATAGCTTGCTTATATAGGTGGTGAACATATTCGAGAAGTTACTCGATGAAAAATACGTAGATGTGACGTCACAACGAGGAAGCAGCAGTGTGAGATAGCAGGCCAGTTAGAGAACAGCTGGGCGAGCAAGCAGAAGAATGCGGCAGAAGGTAAGACGTAATAGCGCGGTCGTAACATATTCCCACCACTCGGCGAATCCGAAGGATGGGGGAGATGACGATGATGATCCAGAGGTGGAGAAGAAATTCCCATGATGACCACGGAGGATACCATCGCCGGAACTCGTAGAACGATGAAGCAGAAACGGAAAGCAAAAACCAAACAGGCATAAGCAGCGAAAAATAAAAGGAAAAGGGAAGAAAGCGAAAAAGGGATGGAAGGAAAGAGAGAGAGAAGAAGGGAAAACAAAGATGGTAGAAAGTAGAAAGGAAGAGAAAGGTGATATGGAGGGAAATAGAGAGTTACAAATAATAGACATATATATATTAATAAAAAAAGGAGTGGCCTTAATATATATATGGAGAGAGAGATACAATAAAAATAAGTATTTTTGAACAATATACGTAATTTAAAGTAAAGTTTCCCATACGAGAAATCAAAAAAAGGGAATGTAAAACCCCTAAAATTTATATATGGGAGAGTCAGACTTAGGGGGAGGGTGAGTGGAGAGAGCAGAATTGAGTGAGCAAAAGGAAAGAGAAAAAGAAAATACAAGTATAGAAAACCCAAAATGGACAAATGAGAGAAGATAAAAAAACCTAACCAAAAGGAACAACAAAGGCAGCCTGGAAGAAGTCTCTATCCCTAACCCTCAGGAGAGGAAGGAGGGAAAAATTTCTTCATCTGAGAAAAATGAGCTTTTTTAACTTCAGTAGGAGTGTCAAGGGATTGGAGGAGGGCAGTGGTCGGAGAGGGAAAAGAGAGGATACGGAAAGGACCAATCCAGCGAGGGGAAAGCTTTGCAGATAAATTTTGAGAAGTAGAACTAATGGGATGATTCTTTAAGAGTACAAAATCAGAAACTTGAAAAGATGGGGAACGGACTCGGGAATTACAAGCCTTACGATGAAGATCTCTGGCGTGAAGAAGTTGTTGAAGGGCTTGATTCAGTTGAGTATCAGTGAGGAGATGAGAGGGGGTATCCAATAATGAGGATAAATTCCAAGATAAAGAAAGGGGTGTGTGTAACTCTCTGCCAAGAAACAACTTGGCAGGAGTAAAAGATGTAGATGAATTAATAGTAGTATTTAATGCCAAAACAAAATGGGGGAGTTCGGAATCCCAAGACTTATGGTCAGTAGAATGAAAAATAGAAAGAAAAGTTTTGAGATTTCGATGGTAACGTTCTACAATGTTACCCTGAGGATGATAGGGGGAAGTAAAAACTTTCTTGATACCGTAAGAGAAACAAAAATTATAAAAGGCCTTAGAAGTAAAAATAGAAGCATTGTCGGAAATTAATACTTTAGGAAGACCAATGATGGGAAAAATCTGAGTGGATAATAAATTAATTATTTGGGAAGAAATATTTCGTAACGGACGAACAATAAGAAACTTGGAGAAACCGTCGAGCAAAGTGAATATATAAGCATTAGCTTTTGAGGATTTTACTAACGGGCCAACAATATCAATATAGAATTTTTCAGCGGAATAAGTGGCAGGAGAAGCGGCATAGGTCCCATAGGGTTGGTGGTTGAGTGGCTTATGTTTTTGACAAGAATCACATAAACGAACCCAAGAATATATGTCTTTTCTCATCTGTGGCCAAAAACATAAAGAGGCAAGACGAGCGTAAGTTTTGGCCATTCCAAAGTGGCCATTCCAACAGGGGAACCATGGAAATACTGAAAAATCATAGGACGTAAATTTGAAGGAAGAACGAGGCGAGAAATAGCCCGTGGAGTAGGTTTAAAAATTAGCAGACGATTCTGCAAACGAAAAGGACCAGAATAATTTGGGAGAGAAAGGTCTTGAATGAGCTGTTGACAATACGGATCTTGTTTCTGATGGTCCAGACAGGACTGAAAGGAAAGGGGAAAATTAGTAAGGGAGGAAATAGAGGTAATGGCATTAACAGGCAAAGCATCAATTTCAGAGTCATGGGATTGAGTATCTTCAAAAAGGCGGGATAAAGCATCAGCAACTGAATTATGAAAACCCGATACAAACTTAAGCGAAAATTTAAAACGAGATAACCGAAGGAGCCAACGACCAGTACGACCTATTTTAGGAGCATTATGAAGCAACCAGGATAATGCTTGATTATCGGTCTGTACTACAAATTCGCGATGGTCCAAGTATTCGGCAAAATGTTCAATAGCCAAAAGAAGCCCCAGAGCTTCTCTTTCGTAGACAGAATATTTTCGTTCTGCAGGAGATAAAAGACGACTAAAATAGGCAATGGGTAAGGTTTGGCCATTACAAGTTTGTTGTAAAACAGCGCCAAGAGCGACGTCAGAGGCATCAGTTGAAAGTTCAAAGGGAAGGGAAAAATCGGGGATTTGCAAGAGGGGGGCATGAGAAAGTTTGGATTTTAAGGTATCAGAAGCAACTTGTTGAGAATTAGTCCAATGAAATTTAACGCCGTTTCTTTTAAGGAGATTTAATGGTTCCGAAATTTGAGAAAAATTAGGAATGTATTTGGCATAAAAGCCCACCATGCCTAAAAAGGAGCGCAATTGTTTCAAATTCTGAGGAGGGGGAATTTTATGAATGGCGGAAACACGGTCAGGATCAACAGCGACACCCTGTGAGCTGAGGATATGACCAAGAAATTTGATAGATGTTTGAGCGACAAGAACCTTGGAAGGGTTAACAGTCAAGCCAACGGAACGAAGACGTGTAAGAACTTCACGGACATGCAGTAAGTGAGATTCGAAATCAGGAGAATAAACAAGGATATCGTCAATAAAAGGAAACAAATATTTGTACTTAAGATCGGAAAATAAAGAATCAACAAAACGCTGCATGATTTGAGATCCAAGATTTAACCCAAATGGAACTTTTTTGAACTGATATAAACCAGTAGGCGTAATAAACGCAGTGTAGCGAGAGCTAACATCATCAAGGGGAATCTGATTGTAAGCGGAGTTGAAGTCAAAAATAGTAAAATAATGAGAATTAGAAAAATGTTGGAAAGCGGATTGTAATTTAGGCATCGGATAGGCATCATACAGTATACGGGCGTTTAATTTTCTATAATCGACTATAAATCGAAAGGAGCCATCAGGTTTATTAACAATGAAGGCAGGAGAGGCATAATTGGAAGATGAAGGAATGATAGTGCCATCACGAAGCATCTTATCAATTAATTCATTAAGAATCTTCATCCTAGGAGGGCTAAGAAAATACGGAGAGGAGCGAACCGGAGTAGTGTCAGTCAAATCGATATGGGCTGTGAAGTTCTTAACAGTCCCTAAATTAGGGGTAATCACATCAGAAAATTCCTGGAGGAGAGATTGTACCTGATCAGAATGAATAGAATTAATTGCGAGGGAGGAAGACTGATGGGAAAAGGGATAATCAAAAGGGTTTATCAACGGAACAGATTTGGATGAAAAATGAAAAGAAACCTGGGAATGAACGGAATCAAGAATGAGACCAGTGTGAGAAAAAAAATCAAACCCTAAGATGAGAGGAGACGATAAATGCTCAACCACAAGAAAAGTAAAGGGCCAGGAAAAATATTGCATTTTAATGTTTAGAGATATAGTGCCAAGGACATGAAGAGGTTGGTTTGATGCGGAAATACATTGCCGAGAAGATGGAGTATACTGCAAATGAGGAAAATTGGCTTTTAAGGATTCAAAAAATGACAAACTAATAAGGGATACGGCAGCACCTGAATCTAAGAGAGCAACTGATGGCAAATTATTCACAGTTATCAACACATGAGAAGTACAAGGAAGAAAAGAAGCACTAGAAGAAAACGGAGGAACATTTTCAGGAGGAGAAAAAGTAAGTGAAGGCACGTTTTCCCCAATAATACGACGACTGCCTAACGACGTGGGTGGAAGGCGTTTCCCGAAAGTGAGGCAGTACAATACTTAGAAATATGTCCCTGACCTTTGCAACGAAAGCATGTTATAGTTGAACGATTTGTTGATGAAGAAGGAGAGACAGAAGGCGAAGGTAACGAAATAGGTAAGGGAGGGGGTACGATACCAGGTGGGGGAATAGATGAATAATATGAAAGATCTCCTAAGGAATTAATGACATGAGACTGAGCCAAATTGTATAACTGAAGCATGGTAGTGGGGGGGTTAAGTGCATCGAGGAGCTGACGAAAGGAAGGAGCAGCATAAAAACGGACAATTGAAATTAATTCAGAAGTATTACAAGCAATGTTCAATACATCACTATAGGTAGTAATAGAATCAAGATAGTCATGTGTAGATTCAGTAGGTAGTTGGTGGTGACGGACAAAGTCAGTGCTTAATTTGTAACGAATCTCATAGGGCAAAAAATAATTATGTATGATAGTCCGTAAGTGAAACCATGAAGAAAAATTAGACATATTATCAAGCCAAAATTTTGAAAAGAAACCAGTAGTTTTAGCTGACAAAAGACCAATTAATTGAGGAAAGGAAGCAAGTGTAATATTTAAAAATTTTCTCACAGAGAAAAGCCAAATGGTCAAGCTGCGAGGATCAGTAGCTTGTAGCTGAGGTACAAGAAGCAATGATTGCTTAACTATCTGAATATTAAGTGCACTGTCAACAGAAGTAAGATGGGGGGAGGAAGAAAAATGGGTTGGTGATGGAAACATTGCATGTTGTTCGACGACTGGAGGAGATTTTATGTCATCAGAAGAATGCATTAGTGAATCCGAAGAAGGAGAAAAAGAAATCAAATCCCCGATAAGAGGGGTCGGTAAGGACAGATTATGATACGAGGGAAGTGGTGAAGAATTAGAACTGTCACCCAGAGGAAAGTTATCCGAAAAACATGCCATAACGATAAGGAAAAGAAAAACAGAGCGTATAATTAATGGAAAAGATTGTCTGCTACCATTTGTGACGAGATAGGTCAATGTGGGGTACCAATAAATATTTTATTCATACCAGTGGCAAAAGGAACGGAAACCTTAGCATAGAAAATGAGATGGTCGACCCACAACAACAAAGATCGTCAAAAGATAATCTTTGGGACACCACAACGCTCAAGGTATACCAAAGTTATTTCACTGGTGGTGACTTGTCGGACCACGGAAAGACTTGCGGTCAATGCCTCGTTGGGTGAAACCTAGTATATCAGATTTTATCATTCACCAATCAGCAGAGCCAGTGGACGCCACGGCGGGCTACCCGAGAGGGGTGTCCGTGGTAAGTACAATTTTTTTTTTTTGATTTAAAAAGAAGAAAGGAAAAAGGAAAGGTAAAGAATGAGAGAGAACGCACAACTGGACAAAAGTAAGAAGAGGAGAATGGTTTTAAAACAAGTTGTATTTTAAACTTCAAATAACTAGAATAAGCAGGGTACAACAAGCAAAGAGGGGGGAATTACAAACTTTAGATAAGGGCTCAGCCCGTTTGACCACCAAGATACAATCAAGAGTAATAATTATTAAGATTTCTTGGGATCTGTTATTATGACTTTCAAGAAAAGCCCAAGAGCAAGGTTCGACAGGGAAAACTATAATCAACACCTATATATAGTACACAAATACTTTAATTAAGAAACAAAGCCACTAAATCTTTATATAAACAATGATTTAAGGCCACCCTTACAATCTCGATTTTGCACCCAAAGGAGGGCAGGAAGGTTATAGCGCATCGGATGACAAGAATTTTTAGTACTCAATATCCGAAAGGAAGAAAAGGAAAGAAAAAGAAAGCGAAGTAAGGAGGGAAGAAGAAAAAAAAGGGATGAAGAGGGGGGGGGATCCTTCCAGGCTGCTTAGACGCTATCACGTTGGCAATGTAAACGATCACTCGGATCAGTGAAAAGTTCAAGGTGTGGCAACACTACTCTCACTTGTCCAAACACAGTTGATTCTGGCGTATGAGGTTGATAAAAGGTTCCAGTCTGAAGGACTTAGTTAGAATTGAAACCACGAAACCCCATATAATTTAACATTCAAAGTTCAAATCTTGATATTGAAAGATATAAAAGGTTGTAACTTTTGCTCACCCAGTCTGTTGATAAATCAATGCAGCAATTCACAAATAAAAGTAGGTAAAACGTCCCAACGGACCAGCCGTTGGAGAACAGTTCCGCTCTCTCCACTCGAGTTGTTTTCCAACTGAATGTCTGACCGCCGAGAGTAAGGAATAGCTTGCTTATATAGGTGGTGAACATATTCGAGAAGTTACTCGATGAAAAATACGTAGATGTGACGTCACAACGAGGAAGCAGCAGTGTGAGATAGCAGGCCAGTTAGAGAACAGCTGGGCGAGCAAGCAGAAGAATGCGGCAGAAGGTAAGACGTAATAGCGCGGTCGTAACAGATGAAGGGGAATAAAAGAGGGTTCACACTCTTTATTCCGTAAATTAGACTAAGGTCTTTAGACCTGGTTGAAAATTTACATTGCAAGATTTAATTATACATTACGAAATGGTTTCGAAACCTTCCCCTCACGTTAGCTTTCTGAGACTATTACATGATGTCTGTCATTACCTTGATCTGGTGGACCTTCCGGAGATGGATGCCTCCTCTACGAACACACTCTAAACCTCTTGACTGGAGTGATCGAAAGACCACATTGCCCCAAAGGGTCCCAGCTTTTATAGCGGAGAGGAAGGTTTCAGAATTCTCTGGGCCGATGCCCTGTCCACATCTACAGCTTCAATTTGTTGGTTCAATAAATATAAAAAATTCCTGATTGGCTAAAATTTTAAGCAAGTGGGAAGAGATAGAAGTGCTACTAACCTTAGAACACCAAGAACAATCTACAAACAATTGAGTGTTGAAAACCTATGAATACAAAATATATCTTAAAATTTAATTATCCATCCTCTCACCAGAGGTAGCACACAGTAGACTCATCTGGAGATAAAGTTCGAAACTTTTCCAGAAATGAGTTTCACTGTTCATGTAACAGATAGCCTTCTAATCGGCGCTTTGTTTGATTGTACGGAGTTGGTGTACCTCCGGTACAATTATCACTATCATCATCTGCATCGCTTCAGTTTCTAAAACGTAAGTGTTTATATTTTGAAACTACTTGTGTGACTCTACTTATATTTCGACGTTTTGTTTTCGCTCCACCGTTGCTAACGACAAACGACGCCCTTTGTAGCAAGCCGGTTTGCAGACGAATTCGCATTTGACACTTGCGCCGGGTCCTAAATACGTTGCCTCGCCTTCTTTGAATATATATGATAGTAAGTATTGTTATTAGCTTCGAATAATTCATTATTAATTATTACGAATATAATTGGAAATATTTCTTTACATAAGTGAAACCATACGATTAACGGTAACTTAAGGTCAACATCTTATAGTAGTAGTAGTAGTAGTAGTAGTAGTAGTAGTAGTAGTAGTAGTAGTATACCAGACCGTGATGAATGGATAGCATGTCTCCCTGCCCTTACGCAGAAGCTCGAGGTCTGATCACTAGCGTTGAACAAAGTTTTTCTCAGCCTCGTGAGATCGACTGGATATATACCGGTATCTGATATGACAGGTAGCAGACAAGGAAGTCATGTAATACAGCTGAGGAAGTCGCCATTGTGACCACGTAATACTTCAATACCTGCAAGCCATCGAGCTGATAAATACTTACTGGGCTACATGTACCATATGATTCGGTTTGGTTTTAGTAGTAGTAGTAGTAGTAGTAGTAGTAGTAGTAACAGTAGGTTATGTTCAGCACATATTGTACATATCGATTCAATCTACCCAAAAGACGTATGCGCTGATGCGCTCCACAAGTAGAGCAAGTTGCCATCTCCCGAGTCCCGACTGTACTTGTAATGCTGAGAGACAGACTATCAAAAATGCTGTATACGAGTGTTCCCTGAGGTCTCACCTTGGTAAGCCTGGGTATTTTGTCAACGTGACATTGACTCAACGGACTATCTCAAGAACTTCGATACAAAATGCGTATAAATCTGCATTTTTTATTGTGAACCGTACATACCAATGTATATTTCCATGCCATACGCTCAATAATAACAGGGTCAATCGTACATCAACAGCACTTTCCATCCCAGTAAGAAAAGCAATGGCAAACTACTTTACTCCTCATCATGCCATGCATGCACATCTCATTAAAGTGCTACCGTCTGGTTTGCAGTTTCCCTATAGCCGCGTAACTATTTGAAAATCCTACCAGCCTCTGGGCTGAAGACTAAGTGGACAACCGTGACAGAAGATTCAACCACGTCTACTTACAGGTTACTTGAGTACAATCACACTCAATACGAACAGAGTGTGCAGAAATTCGTGTCAATTTGACAGATATTCGCATCCCGGGTGAGACTGTTTATTTTTTAATGTGCATTCCCTTATTCTTTTATATTTCTTTAAGTTCGTACACAACATGGGTGTGTTTTCAGCGATGCTGGGATAGGGACAGGGACTTGATAGAACTGGGAATGAAGCAGCTTAATTAAGATTTACTTACGGCATTTGTCTGATGTGAACATAAGAAACTGCGGACAACTACAGTATATTCAGGACTGCCGAAGATGGGAATTTAACCCAACATTCTCGAACACAAGTTTACAGCTAAGCCACTCGTACCGAGAAAGCAATTAGAAACAATCTTGCCTGTACTCTTTTAAGTTGGTTAGCAGAAGGATCACTCACTTCAAAAAAACTTACTACAGATGCTAGCTCAGTGGTGTTATCAGTGATCGTGGAGAGAGCCTCATCAATTTCTTTTTCCCCCAAAGTTGGGATACTAATAGATAATTCTAATGACTCTTTAAGCTTGGTGGTATCTGCCGCAACCGTGCCTCCAGATTGAACATTCCTAATAAGTAATTCATAAATTAATTCCTCCTTGCGCAAGTAGCCGAGATGGAGGACTTCGCGAGGGCCAGATATGATGATAGAAAATTTACGAATTTAGGAAAAAAAAATCCAGCGACTGAGAAAATTCTTAGAATTCGATGCGGATTCTACGTTTAGCCGTTAAAAAGGGCTTAATTGAGACTCATTTAACCACGCTCTGCTACCACTTGTTCCGGGGATACCCGTGGAGAAGAAATAGGTTATGGAAGAAGGTGCGGGCTTGAATGGGTCTAACTACAATATCAAATTTAATTAAAAACTGAAGGTTATATTTTCAGAACTTCAAACTTAACAATTTTTTCATGACAATATTACAGGTACAAGTAGCAATCATTAAACAAGATTGGGAAAATTCAAGATTCAGAACCTTAACACTTTTGGGCTTTAAGCCCCTAGTTTTACAATTTTACAAATGGAAGAAGAATTATTTCGTTAAGGGCAGAGTTCCCTTAATCCATAGAGCACTTGCTCCCAAAATACAATATCTAGCCTTCCAGAGGCACTCTTTACTCTTACAAAAACTTTGAAAAGAGCTAACAGGCTCTCAGTTTCTCAAGCCTACTCAAGGCAACACCAACTCACAATCTCTGGCCTTCCAATGCGCAACTTACAATTTGAAACAGGGATATCTTGTACTCAACCTATTAGGCCTTCGGGGAATAAGAATAACAGGTTAAATTAATGGCCCGAACACAAAATGAATGGAGGCGTATACTTGCACTCCTAGATACGAACATTAACACAACCTAAGGGGCTCTAGGCCGATGAAACAGGGGCTATTCCCAAACTACTGAGGTGACTCGTATATAAATTACATTAACCAATTACAAAATGAAAAACAGTTATAAAAACGTGGTCACCTCAAACCAAGATGAAGAGGAGCTCGAGAGGGTAATTCACTCTCTATCCCCGATTTACAATTAAAGATTTTATGAAGTTTTTACATTATCCGGAAGAAAGTTACATTTTAGAAAAGTTGTTACATACTAAAGAGTCGGACCTTTCCCTCGGGTTAAACTGCGGAGGTAGCAAGAAAGAAATAAGTTATGTGGCCATTACTTTGTAGATGTTCTGCTGACCGATAAAAGAGGCCGCCCGCCTCCTGCTTTGACAAACACACTCAGTAAGATGACGATCGATTGGCCAAGAAACGTGAAAAGCCGCAGTTTATAAACCCTCGGGGAAGGTTCGAGATCATTCAAGATGAATCAGGACACACCCTCTTAATTTTTATTGGCAGATACAAAATGAAGAAGAAATACGGGATTGATTAGAAATTAATTACAAAAATTAGATATTGGCTAGGTCCAAAACTGGCGGAAAGAAAAGGAAGAATTGCCAACCCAAAAATAAATGAACATCAATCAGTTACAAAAACCTAGAAGTACAAAACTTCTTTGAATTATAAGTTATTTCACTTCGCACCAGGGTGCATGATCACAGTTTTTAGTGGTGTCATCTGTGGAAAAATGTCCAAACTTCTTGATGAATGGCAAACAAACCAAGGAGAAATTCACTCAGGTTAGGCAACTGCACAATAACAAAATTACATAATATTTCGGTGGTGACATCTTCTGGTTAAAGTTGTAACTTGTTGTATTATTGGTTTCACTTTTGATTGATAGAGGAGTTCTTTTAGGCACTAATCTTGAATGCGCGGCGTAGAGATGTACCTCCTGGTACAGATAACATACACTCTCCTCCTTTCATCTTCATCAGACATGCTTCAGGAGTAAATTTTCCTGTTCTATCTTAAGCAGGATTCTCCTTATCTACTTTTATCTGAAACCCGTTTATAACTTTGTCCAACCCTCTTCCACAGAGGCGCCTATAACTGTACCCCTTAACCACGCCCTGAAGAATTCTAATTTGAATTCTATCATCGAAATTAGAAATACTTTACTTCTTTGTATATAATCCTTTATCATTTATGTACAGTACGTATCGATCACTCCATCTATCTGCCGGCTTATCTAGCCTACAGTCAAGAAGGCAAGGGCTGTCACCTTCAGAAAAACTCACAAGAAAATATTGTCGCGGGCTAGTCGATTAACTGTGTCCCTTGAGACAGCGAGGGGCTGAACTCCATTCTGCCTTGACATTACTGACTGTCTTTCTTCTCAAGAACTATTTTTATCTTCTTCGTGCGTCACAGAGACCCTACGAGCTGCTTAAAGAATATAGGGTACGTGAGAAATTTTTGCTATCTGGCTTAGAGTACGTAATAACCCACCACCTACTGGGAAATATTTTATTCAAACTATCTTTACATTTGACGGCGATGTGACTCGTTTTTACCAGTAGCGAAAATAACAACTAAGCATAAATACAAGAAAAAGTATAAGGTATAAGATTTCCAGAAGAGGCGTAATGTATAAATTAAAAATTCGTCTGGTTGTGTTTCATTCGAATTCCATCCGTATTTGTCTTCTCTTACACATTTCCGACTGTGCGTCTTTTTGGTCGGTCGGTTGTACGGGAAAGCTACAGAGGTATTTCAACCAAACGTGACATACCGTACTGATTACTGGTTTAGTGTACTTTTATTTTTATATATTTATATAAGTACAGTAAGTCCTCCATTACCGTTGCTCCGATTAATGTCGTTTCGGTATTACCTCCGCGTTATACTGTAAATAATACCATCTCTCGTTTAAAGTTGAAATTGTTTCGTACCGTACCGACTATGATAAGAGTGGTGGTGGTTGGTGGTGGCGATTATGTTTTTAAGAGCAGGAACAAGTAGGCAACCATCCTCTATATACCACTTATCAGAGAGAGAAAATGGAGAGAGTCTGACACTTCGAAAAATGAATGTATTGGCCTAAGGAAGACCAGGGGCACGAAGGAAAGACTCCCTAGGGCTCCATACGTAAAACTGAATAAGACATAAATGATCGGAAATGTCATTATCTGTAACTTTTGTTATGTAGTGATTTTTGATAGAACCAATAGCACAGGTACTTAAAATTTAAATTTTCGGCACATTCCCCTAAACTACCATATCATCCAGTGTGAATAAAATTATTTATAGCCTAGACTGTGGTTCCTTATTCCCAGACTTTATATACCGACTTTTATTAAACTCTGTTTACCCATTTCCTCGTAGCTCGGCGTTGATCTGGGCTTAGCAACAAAAATTGAAATCCATGAATATCTCTGTTAACATATCCGGTATGGTAACAAATGTATCCGTGCTTCGCTACGGTATTACAGGCTACCTTGTATACGGAGTTCTACGTAAGTTGCTGCACATTCAGTGAGTAAAATTACATAAAATTGCACGTCTCTTAGCGCTATCCGAGAAACAAAACGAGGAGGACCCCATACGTTGTCTCCGATGTAAAGGTGCACATTAGAGATATTTAGATGATAATAGCAGGCCACATTTCCTACAGCCATTCACAATCGAGTTAGGGAGTTTCTACAATAACGGCAGGCTCACTTGCCAGCTGCAAATCACAATAGAAATGGACAGTTTCCATGACAAGCCCCCTTTCCTAATGCCAGTCACAATCGAGTTGGAGACATTTGATTATAACCGAGACATACTGCGCTATCTAAAGTATAAAGACTCGAGATACGACAATAAGGCATAAGACCAAAGTTGAGGATCTCTCCAAATTGAGCAGCGATTGTGTAATCTGCTTTGTGAAATGACTTACCGTTTAGAAACCAGTTACCACGAAACGAAGGTCTGCACCGTCATTGAAATTGCCTCCATATTTCTATATTTTCCGGGGCCTAAAAGTAATACATTTGAACAGCCTGGAATACTCCCTCAAAAGAAAGTGTCCAGTGACAAAGCGAAATTATGCACATAACAAAGGGACGTAATGTATAAGGGACGTTTCGCATGTAGTCCACGGATTTTAAGGAAAATCTATAGTATAAGAGAAAATGGAAGAAAACTGTTGTGGTTGCCCTATAAACCCCATTCTTTTCAGTGATTTTTAAATCACATGCATATGTAAACCTTCCCCGGGATGAGTATACTCTAAGGTATATGAGGTTTGGTCGAGATCTATCCAGCCATCTCGCCTTGATGGTGAAACAGACGGACAAATACGAGGGTTGGGGCAAAAGTCATGGCAACTATTTATTTATCTTGAATATACCAGTCCGGTTGGAAAATGTGACATATACAGACGAAAGGACAAGGTGTTAACTACATATGTGGACAATGACTAGCACTGAAATATCGTAACACAATAATTTATTACGGTAGTATACAGGGCAATATGGCCTTCCCGGTGCAAAAGAATGACACACAGTACACATAAAGTCGACATGACAAACCTGGGCCTGAAGACCCTCAAAGTAGTCCCATGCTACTGACACCACACGCTGTCAACGATGTGGGAGGCGCTGAATACCATCTGTCTCAGCATTTGCCGCACCATGTGTGAATCAGGTCTCCTGTTGGCGCACAGCATTAGCAATGTCCTCTCGTGTTGCAAACCGCCTACCACGTAGTGGTTCCTTAATCTTTCGAATGAGATCGAAGTCACAGGGCGAAATGTCGGGAGAGTACGGTGGGTGCTCCAATTCTTCCCATCCACAACGTCGCAGTAGCTGCCCTACACACTCTGCTTTATGTGGTTTTGCATTGTCGTGGAGGATTATTGCTATGCGATTTTACACAGTTGCAGTTCATTACGCAATATCCTGTGGACGGTGTGTTTCTCGATGCCACTTTCCCTCTGTAACTCCAGTAGCGTCCATCGTCTGTCTTCATCCAGGAGCTGCTCGATGACGGCACGTGCCACGTCGGTTCGCACACTGATAGGTCGTCCCGAATGTTGCTCATCACTGGTTGACACATGTCCTTGCTGAAACTTTCCCACCCACTGTGCTACTGTACGTTATGGTAGGATATTATTCTCAAGAGCTTCCACTATTTCATTCACTGCGACATTCCATCGCATTTCTCCCTCGGAGAACACTATTTTGATGTAAGCGCGCTGCTCAACACGGGTTACGTCCAACTCGCACGACATTCACCAACTGACTGATTTCACAGCCCTCGCTGCGCTACTACCAGCTATCACAGAGCCATCTGTTGTTATGGATACACACTATGCCTGCAGAACTTCCATACAACACATATACGTTTGTGATCCGTTCACATATCTACAAGAAAAAAAGATAGTTGCTATGACTTTTGCCCCAATCCTCGTAGACAGACTGACAAACAGACACGAAAGCTAAAAACCACTGATACGGTCTTGAGTTGACCAAAATCGGATAAATATCTGAAAAATTGGCAAAACAAACGAAATTACAGACAGCGGACGCCCTACAACTTTATTTATATAGATGAAGTCATCTTTCAAGCTCGCTTTTGCGCAAATGCCGTGTGTATTGTCTTGTTTTACGTTACGATAATATGACTTCACAATGTCCACCAAGTCTACAACTCAGAAGGCAAAGAAGAGCAGGAAAATTATCAGTTTATCTGTACAAATGGGCACTGTAGGTAGGTTTGAAGCAAGTGAGCGTACAGTAGACATTGCATCCATGTTGGTCCTCATACCAACCACTGTCGGCACAATCATAAGCAACACAGAAAAAAATAACAGGAAGTTTAAAATGTTCAACTGTTATCATCGCTTGTAAAGTTACGCGATCGTGGAGCTCAATAATAGCAGACATGGAGAAAATGCTGGCAATGAGGACTGAAGATCAAAATCAGAGTAATGTTCCAGTTACTTTGGGGGTCATACAGTGCACAGGTAAATCTTCGCATGAAAACTTAAAATCTAATCCAAATAGATAGTTGAACGAAGAGAAATTTAATGCCAGTCAAGGGTGGTTTCAGCGCTTCAAGAATTATTATAATTTCCACGGCATCAAAAGTACTGGCGAGGCTGAAAGTTTCGATAGTGCTGGAGTGGACGCCTTCATTCCAACAATGAAAAAAAATTAAGAGAGTGGATATTCAGCCAAGCAAGTTTTCAATGTAAATGAAACTGGGCTATATTGGAAACGCATGCCTGCTAGAGCCTACATTTTGCAAGAAGGAAAAAAAAAAGCGCCAGAATTTAATGCAGCCAAAGATCGTGAGATTTTGCTACTTAGTGATTACTTGGTGATTATAAGTTAAAGCGAATGTTAATTTCTACAGCCAAAAATTTGCATGCCTTTAAGGGACACTCAAAAGAACATCTGCCTGTCATATACAAGGCAAATAAAAAGGGCTGGATCACTGGTCCTATATTCGCTCAGTGGTTTACACACTACGCTGTACCTGCCTGGAAAGAATACTGTTCCATAGGAAATTTGGACTCCAAAATCATACTCCTCATAGAGAATGCTCTGTCACAACCTGCGACTCTCGATGATTTAAATTAAAATATAAGGATTTCGTTTCTCCCGCTCAATACTACGGCATTAGTGCAACCAATGAATCTGGAAGTAATTGCGATGTTCAAGGCATAATATTTACGCCGCACCTTCAATCAACTTCTCGCTGCTACCAACGGAGACGATAAAAAAAAAATTCTCGAATATTGGCACAGTTATAACATTCTGAAGGGAACAGAAAACATTGCAAAATCCTGGGCAAATGGCCAGACTATGTAGCCGACTTTCAGGTGTGTGATGATGTAGAAGGAATAATAGCGAGACAATCAGTATTTCCGCAAGTATAAAGTGAAGATATCAAGGAGGCGCTTGACCCTAATGGGGGGAAGAATTTATCAATGAGGATCTACAAGAACTTACTCAAAATCCAGACAATGAAATCAGTGAAAATGAAGACGACAACCGAAGCGAGGCCGAGCTGTAAAGAGGTAGGCAAGTGCGTTTCAACTGATTGAGAAAGGGCTCCAGATTTTGCGAGTTGAAGATTCCAACGATGAACGCTCCTTGAAGGTGTATCGCGATGTGATGGACAGCCTAAGATTCTATCAGGAAGTTTATAACGAAAAGAAAAAGACTGCAACGAAACAGTCTACACTCGATTCCTTCTTCAAATCCGAGAATGTATCAATTAGACAGTTGAGTGTGGTGAGAGGAAGCGATTCCGCCTCTACTTCCATGTGTGACGCGTCTGATTCTATACAAAACACGTGTGCAGTACTGAGGACGTAACCTAGCATAAAATGTACAAAACTGTATATATTGTACCCGTTTAAATGGTGCCTGATTGAATTTCGGGAAGCTGGAGTAAATTTTGTAACGGAACATTGGTTTACAAGTGAGCATGCATCAGCTGTTACCGTGCCGTGCCGCTGCGGGCGAGTGTGAACTAGGTCAACAAGCCGATGAAGGTCGCCACGTCACGCAGTTACGTCACCTAGCCCGCCGACAGCCGAGAGGGGAAAGATATTCTGGAGAAATCTACTTGCCGGTGTGAAGGACGAATCACGTCACAAGGAGGTCAACAGCCAATGAAAATCGAGGAAGGTGCTGGAAGGTCTTAAGATCTTTCTAGAAAGAAGTCGAAGCAGAGTCTCTAAGGAAAAGTTGAAGAGAACATTACAGTCTCGAAGGGAGAATCGAACAGAAGAGTCTCTAAGGAGAAGTCAAGTAATACAGTCTTCTGGAAGAACGTCGTATAATTTTAATCTCTAGGGAGAAGATGAATGTTCGCGGACAGTGTTATTAACTGTGTACTTCTTGTATGGCACTACCACTGTTTTATGTGAGTGCTAGTTTAATTTTCCGCCAGCCTAATTCAGTATAGAGCGAAGTTGTTACAGCCGCACATTTCACCGTGTGGAACTTGCGAAACCACAGACAGTTCATGCGCTCATTTACGCCGAGTGTTGCAGTAGAAATCTATGGAATGTCTCATTGGAAATTATAAGGGAAGAGAACTATCTGAAGTGAATATTCGAGAGGAAACCTGGCCTATAAAACATCGTAGTACCAATAATAATGTTCCGTCAGCTTCAAGACTTACTGTAATCTTGTGAATGTGTTCGAAATTCGAAGCTTGGGGTAAAACTGAACCTGAGTGTACATCATTGTGCCAGTTAAGTGTCGTAAATAATTTAGTGGTATACAACTAGTGTGGATCCTATTTTCTGATACAAAATTTCAGTTTCAGCTACCTCTGTGAAGACTAGCCGACAGCATGCAACGAACGAGAGGAAAATCCTGGAATTTTCTGGAACATTGTTGGAGTGATTCAACGCTGCTGTACGTAGCCGTAGTCATGATGGGTTAAGCCAAAGTGTGCACGCCAGCGCGATGAACTTGTCCGTCTATAAGCCTCCATAGCGGAAGAAGAGGACGCCGACGCCCATAGCTGCATCCCGACGCGAAGGATTTCCATCGGAACCATAAGTACCATTGTAAAATTTCTTCTCTTTCAGTAGATGACTAGTAGATTGTATTCTTGCTTAGAGGAGTGTAGTTTCTTTTGAAATGTTGTACTTAAATGGTGATGGTAGAATATTCATGCATTCTTTGATTTATGGTTTCTACATTTTCTATCTTTGCATTCTCTTAGAATAATGTTTGTGTTTTTGATTCGGTGATGAGTAATCCCAGTTGCCAGAGAGTTTTACGAGGTCATGAATAATTAATATCTTCAAAATGAATTATGGGGGGATTAGACCTAAAAATAAGCATAATAATAATAATATTAAGAATAAAATGTGGTCATAATAATCATGACGAGGAGGATGAAATTAAATATAGGAGTAAAATACTAATAAATCGAAGGCTTAATGAACTAGTAGTTTATGTGATATGATTGATATCAGAAGGGATGGTAATTGAAGTGTACTAGAAGCAGTTCATCGAGAAGACGTTTTCTAGGAGCCATAGTAGGAGAAATAAAAATTATTATTATTATTATTATAATGAAAGTCGGGTATTTGACTGGTTGTTGAGAATAAAATTGAACGATATTGAGATGGTGAATTTTACGATGAAATTGATTATATGGGACCACTAGGGTGCATGTCAGTCATAATGATTATGGTGAATTAGAGTGGTGATGGTGATTTATGGTGATTTGATAATATTTAGGGACTAATAATAGTTCTTTCCTTCGCTAAACAACCGATATTGTATAATGAATGACTTGCTTATTATTATCCTTTCCTGGGGCTCACAGACGCATCTTTCCGATGATGGTGGTGTTGATTATTTCTTCAAGATTAGTTTAGTCATCCTATTTCGTCTTGTAACAATAGTCTTGGTGAATTCTTATTATGATCGGTTCATGCTATAAGGGTCTTCATTAAAATTTAAGAGGAGAATATAATAATAAATTAATAATAATAAAGTATGATAGTTTCAACTGTGTGATAAATCTGCCTATAAACAGTTGGTGATTATGTTGTTGCGTGATGCTCTATCCATCCATAGAATACTAGTCAGTTAGGAATTGTTATGATTTATAAAGGAATACAGTCGAGCGAAATCTGTGAGAGAGGTGAAATACGCCAAAGAATTTCTCAAGGAATTTCTCAAATCGTAAAACATTTCTCAGAAGCAATTTGTACGGAATTTCTCAAGAATAAGTTGTAAAGAATTTTTTTCAAATGTGTGAGAAAATGATTTAGGAAGGATGTCTCATAAGTATGACAAAGTAGTTTCTCGGGAAATGTTCTCAAAATATGCCAATATAAATTAGACAGAAAATTTTGTCAAAGATGTGCTAAAATAATTCGTAAAGATTAAGGAAGTAATGAAGTATGGTTATTTCATGTTCAGTGTGACATTGTTTTGTTACAATTGTAACGACAGTATCACTAATTACATGATTGATCAAATGTTACAGAGAATGGCTTCGGTTGGAAGTCCATTGAAGATGTAATTGAATCCAATGAATTCGCTAAGCATGCCGAGGACTCATAGTCATTTTGTTAACGAGAAGAATAATCAGTTGAATTATGTTGAGGAAATGTTATAATGTGATTTCTTTCCTAGCATTGTCCAGACTGAATTTTATTTTCATTTTAATAAACCAGTTTGTTATTTTGTTCTGATTTTTATTCCACATTATGTCTCCTATCCAGTCACCAATGGCCCTGCAAATATAAATCTTCTGAAGGTCGGTCCCGTAATAGCAAGTTGGCCCTGCGAACAGTCCACCCTTTTGGGACTCTCGCTCCGCCGACTGAGCGACCCCGGAAAAGGGGACAATATATCTCTCTATTCTTGAAACTTCATAAATGTAACTGAATCAAAGCAATTTACTTAAACCATATCTAATATACACAAAAATTGCATAATTTATTTTAAATTTTTTGTTGTTGAACCTATCCATAACCTTTGCTGCTGTTTCTTTATGATGATAAAGTCTCACTTAACGTCATATTACGTAAGTACCAAGAATTCTAAGAATCTAACCTAGGCATTATACGATGACTTACTGTATATTATAATTACGAAGGATGTATACAAGGAAAACCAACGTGCAGTCTGCAATGCACGAAGTAACAGAAATACAACAAAAGCACGAAGATGGGGATTTTGAACACAAAATAGTCGTTCATTGTATGGTAGACCAATACCGTATATAGCCTGCTCAGGCCCTGAGACATGCTTGAAGAAGACAAGGTATACCCAGCACCAAAGAATCCAACTTGTTTTGTGCAGACTATTACACTCTTGGATAACAGCTTCAGTCAGTTGCTGATTGTTATCAGGAGGATTAGGACGGTGCACAATTGCTCTCTTCAGTTCACGTCATACATGCTCAACATCGCTCATGTCCACATAACATGTCGGCCACGCCATTCGCTATATGCCATGTGTTTCAAGGTACTGATTGACCACTCTGGCTCGACTACATAAGCATTATCATCCTCTAGCGCAAAGCCCTCACTCACGGTGGCAACAAATCCTGTAACTGCAGATTGGAGGATGTTGTCCCTGTATACCAGTCTCGTGTTACCCTGGATATGAAATAGAGGCGTACGTCAACCAAACATGATCCTATCTCGAAAACATGACGGATTCCCTTTGCTGCTGATGGAGCCCCGGAATGAAGGGCTCGTTTCATCTCTCCCCGGATCGTCTCCAGACTCTAATGCTCCTGTTCTATGGATACAAGCTTATGAGCTTATGGTGATCACATTAGAAATGAGTGTATACTTCCACCGTTCGTGATGTCATGGTCTATTAGTTGGTTAGTCATCTCACACGAGCTGCTCTACTGTGTGGTTTAAGAGAAGCTTTTGGAACAGCCCCCTTTGATATCAGTCCTCATTCGTGCAGCCGATTTCGCACTGTCTAAACTTACACGTTCATTTCGGTGGGCTACCGAAGATCCTGTCGAAACGAGGAGGCAGTAGCAGTGGGCCTACGACGCGTTGAAAGCACAGAATACTGAACCTCCCTGAGAGTTCTTTTGTGTGGGCGTCCCATTCATTGACGATGAGCAATCATTTGTGTCTCCCTGAACTTTTCCAAACTCTGGAGAAATCACTCTGACTCACTCCAAAACGAACGGAAACATCCACTTGTAGCCACCCATCTTGCAATGTCACAATTCCAGTGTGATCAGTAGCAGAAATGTGTACTCTTGCCATGTTTAAGATACTACACGCGCTGTCTATACTCCACCAATATGACAAACGCCTCCATCGGACAAATATCGAACCTGATCTGGGTTTAGCGTCACTGTGCGTCTCAGACATTAGTCTACAGTGCATACTATAGACAAGTTTGAGGTAGCGTGACAGATACCGTGTGAATTAGTAATATGCAAAACATTTATGAGCACTGCAATACACAACAGATTTGATCAGATTAGCAATGCGTTACGTTAAATAGATAATAATAATAATAATAATAATTATTATTATTATTATTATTATTATTATTATTATTATTATTATTATTATTATTATTATTATTATTTGTCGTTTAGGCCTACTGAAGACCACGAGGCTCGTGTCTACTCTTCGGTAAAGTTGTTGCTTTCTTCTTCCAATACTCCTTCATTTGCTGACTATGAGCCAGCTTTCTCTCCTCTATCCACTTAGTTACTGTTTTGTTTTTTGTTTTTTGCTATTTGCTTTACGTCGCACTGACACAGATATGCCTTATGGCGAGGTTGGGATAGGAAAGGCCTAGGAATTGGAAGGAAGCGACCGTGGCCTTAATTAAGGTACAGCCCCGGCGTTTGCCTGGTGTGAAAATGGGAAACCACGGAAAACCAACTTCAGGGCTGCCAACAGTGGGGCTCGAACCCACTATCTCCCGATTACTGGATACTGGCCGCACTTAAGCGACTGCAGCTATCGAGCTCGGTATTAGTTACTGTAGTCTTCTTACTTGTAAGGGACGTTGGGAAAACTCCGTGTCGGATGGCTTGACGGAATAATAATAATAATAATAATAATAATAATAATAATAATAATAATAATAATAATAATAATAATACAAGAGCGATCATCCAACAGGCTCTCACCAACACCATCTCAAAAGTGAAGTTCAGAGGAGAGACTTCAGATGCCTTGAAATGTGGACAGGAGTTAGGCAGGGAGATGGTCTCTCACCTCTGATGTTCAACTGTGTTCTTAAGAAAGTGATCCGTGAATGGCTCAGAGAAATGAGTTATGAAGGAGTGGAAAGCGGAGTCAGACTAGGCCACAAGAACAATAACCTTTCAATTGACTGTCTAGCATTTGCCGACGATCTTGCAGTTTTCGCTGATTCCTTGGATGTGGCCACGAAGCAGATCAACCAGCTTCAAACACAAGCTGCAAAGGCGGGCCTCCAAATCTCCTTCGAGAAAACAAAATTCATTACAAACATTAAACTGGCGCCAAGTGAGCTAGAAGGGACTCACGGAAAAGTCAAGCGGGTTGGAAAATTTAGGTATCTTGGTGAATGGATAGAACCTAACATGTCCGAAAAAGAATCCTTTGCATCACGCATGAATAAAATTGAAATGGCTTACCATCTGACTAAAAATGTCTAAAACAAAATATCTATATCTATGATGGCAAAAATAAAACACTATTGCATTTTCATCCGGCCAGAGGCTCTATATGCAGCAGAATGTCTCGCCATGAACAAAAAAGGCATGCTGGAGAAGTTGGAGGCTAAAGAAAGGGAGATTTTAAGGAAAATCTTAGGTCCAGTCAAAGACGATGGCGAGTTTAGGAGACGGCACAACCAGGAGTTGTAACTCGCATGTGGAGAAAATAACCGACGTGACGCTGAAAAGGAGGATTAGTTTTATGGATACATGGTCCGAATGAAGTCAATATGGTTAACCAACCGCATTTTCACTTTCCTCCAAGAGAAAAAGGCAAAAGGGGCATGGTTCAGTGAGGTACAGAAAGATCTGCAGGAGATTGGTATCTCATCTGAAGGTATCCAGGAGCGTGACCCACTTAAGAAAAAACTCCAGAGTTTCCAACCAAAGCTAAAGCTGAAAACTGGAAATGCAAGGTCGAAAGAACGAAAGGAGCAACAATAACTGTACCACGTTCAAAGTCACCCATTATCGCATTGATCTCGTAGCACTGAACAACGAGTCAACATTTACAGCAGCAGCTCTTAATTACAACTAGACTTAAGGATTTAATGAATGTCCGGATACCTCTGATCAGATAGTGTATCTCTCCTTAGCTAATCCAACTGTCAATGACAAACATCACAGACAAGAATATAGATTCGTACCCAGTGTCTACACTGTCTGACACGAAAAGTGAGCAGCATCTTGCTCAGAAGAACCGGCGTCAAAGTCTATATAACTCGATCCATGGTGCTCAAATACGCCAGTCTTGTATCAATAGATATCCTGGCACGTGAAAGAACTCTTACTGGACAAAATTTTGCTCCTAAACGCCTCCGAAATCTGTAAAGGTAGTTAGTGGAACGTGAACAAATGCTGCCATCTCAGGTGACTACGGTCAAAAACTAGTACAGGACCGTACTAAAATATGTTTAGGAGAAAGTTCACGTTTTTACACCTAAAAAGATAGAATTCTTTCTGGAATTAAGGAAAAATACAGGGTTCAAAAATATATTTCATAAATAGGCCTCTTATTACTTTTAACTAGTTTTTGACTGTAGTCACTTTTGTGGCCGTAGCCACTGCATTTGGTGGTAACGTTATTAACTATCTACTAATTAGTGTAAGACATTGCATTGAAATATGGAATTTTGCCTAAATAGTCTTCAGAAATATTATGTAGCTGAAAATTTGCACTCGAGAAGGGTGGTTATAGAGTGCCTCACCTAGCAGCCGTAAATATAATTTTCCATGGTTTCTAATTTTCACACCAGCTAAATGTCAGGAATGTATTTTAACCACGGCTAAGACAACTACTGTATCTCTCCAGTCCTAGCTCCTTCTGTTTCCACTGTCGCCGATAACACGTATGTTTTAATCTACCTTTAAATCACTAGCATTAGGGGCGCGCGGCTATGAGCTTGCATGTGGGAGATAGTGGTTCGAATCCCACTGTCGGCAGCCTTGAAGATGGATTTCTGTGGTTTCCCATTTACACACCAGGCGAATGCTGGGGCTGTACCTTAAATAAGGCCACGGCCGATTCCTTCCAAACCGGGCGAGTTGGCCGTGCGCGTAGAGGCGCGCGGCTGTGAGCTTGCATCCGGGAGATAGTAGGTTCGAATCCCACTATCGGCAGCCCTGAAGATGGTTTTCCGTGGTTTCCCATTTTCACACCAGGCAAATGCTGGGGCTGTACCTTAATTAAGGCCACGGCCGCTTCCTTCCAACTCCTTGGCCTTTCGTATCCCATCGTCGCCATAAGACCTATCTGTGTCGGTGCGACGTAAAGCCAATAGCAAAAAAGGAAAAAAAACACCAGGAAATCATCTGCAGAAGGGAACTGTTTAAGTGATGCCACCTGCTTATGAATCCCCCCGTACGTAAAGTGGATCAGTATTATGTAATTATAGAATTTCAAATATTGCGTGTACTTAAATATAGCTCTCTGTCCCTGTACTACCACTGGAGGACCAGTCAGATTCACATCACTTGCCGTGACATAAACGGTGGAGACTCAGTTACGGTACTTAAGTCCCTCCAAAAACCTTCAAGTGAAACCACTGTCACAGTACAAGTTCTACATGAGTTAACTGACAGAAGAGGGAAATTCCCAAGGGCTTAAACTTCCCGACACTATAGCCCGGAAATTTCTGAAGGAAACGTAGCAGTCATTTTTCAGGTTGTTAATAATAATAATAATAATAATAATAATAATAATAATAATAATAATAATAAATAATAAATGGCGTATGGCTTTTAGTGCCGGGAGTGTCCGAGGACACGTTCGGCTCAACAGATTCAGGTTTTTTATTTGACTACCGTAGGTGATCTGCGCATCGTGATGAGGATGAAATGATAATGAAGACGACTCTTACACCCAGCTCTCGTGCCAGCGAAATTAACCAATTAAGGTTAAAATTCCAGATCCTGCCGGGAATCGAATCCGGGACCTCTGTGACCAAAGGCCAGCACGCTAATCATGTAGCCATGGAGCCGGACATAACAATAATAATAATAATAATAATAATAATAATAATAATAATAATAATAATAATAATAATAATAAGTGCTCGATTCCTAGAAATAGACGTGCCGAAACTGTAACCTTCCGGAGGGTGTTGGGGGGGGGGGGGGACATACTCGAAATTATTGGCCTGAATAATGAAATCCTTAGTTTTAAAAACTTGAACATTTTATTTAATTCCAAATGTTATTTTGCACACAAATATAAAAATGTGTTGTATTAAAGTAATAAAGGTAGTAAAAAAGCACAGTTTCATGATTGTTTAAGTTGTCTGCCCATCCTGAAAGCTTGTTCAGAACTTGACCTCTTCTTACGCTTGACGGCTAATGCTGATTTGTGTCCTGACACAAGGGAAGAGTCAACATACTTAGCTGGGTTAAAGAGCGAAAGAGGAGGTCCGTTGACCTTTACAAACAACAGGCCAGAAGCTTTTGCAACATACAGTGGTGTGATAATTAGGTTCATCTGTGAGAAACCTCTTTCCCGTTCACTCGACGATATGGCTATCGGATTGATAGACTGTTTCAACGAAGTGAGACTTTCTGGTAACACACTATGGAGTGGAGATACTCTTGTAATCCTGTAATTACCGAGCTCGATAGCTGCAGTCGCTTAAGTGCGGCCAGTAGCCAGTATTCGGGAGATAGCAGGTTCGAACCCCACTGTCGGCAGCCCTGAAAATGGTTTTCCGTAGTCTCCCATTTTCACACCAGGCAAATGCTGGGACTGTACCTTAATTAAGGCCACGTCCGCTTCCTTCCCACTCCTAGCCCTTCCCTGTCCCATCGTCGCCATAAGACCTATCTGTGTCGGTGCGACGTAAAGCAACTAGCAACAAACAACAACAATCCTGTAATTAGTTGCATTTCCTTGAGATTGAACTTGGAAGCGAGTTTCCTCATTTTATTTTCCACAAACGTCATTGGGACATTTTGTGGCCAGATTTTTTCATCTATTACTTTGATGGTCTCAGCAGTTTTGTTTCAATAGACTTTTAAAGTGCCTCATAAAACTTTTCGGACAAATCGTTTACTGCTTCTTGAGCCATCGATGAGTAAAATCCTGGAACTTATTTTCTTTCCTCAAACAAAGCAACTGTAACTTTTAACTTTTTGTTAGCATAGCTTAGATCAACGTTGCGATGTTGCAAAGCTTCACTTAGCTCTGAGAGCTCTTGCAATGCATCAGCCACCTAGCCCTATTCTAGAATGAAATTAGTTTCTGTAATCTTTATGAGGAGGCCTTCAAGCCACACTCCCACCCACTACAGTGAAGTTGTCGCAGTTCGCAGTACTCAATAGTACCGCACAACAAACTACCCTAACCTCACATAATAACCGATCGTTACGACCTGCGAATGGTTCTTTTAGGCCAGGCCCACTCACTGACAACAGAGTAATAAGTGATTAAATAAATGATTTTAACTATCGTAATTTTTTCCCTAAAGAGAGGTACCGGAACGCCGTTCCGGAACGTACCAGTTAAAATCTAGCCCTAATAATAATAATAATAATAATAATAATAATAATAATAATAATAATAATAATAATTTTACGTCGCACTAACTACTTTTAAAGCTTTAAAAGACGCTGAAGTGACAAAACTTCGCTCGTAAATATTTCTCTACGTGCCAGTAAACCTACCGGCACGAGGTTGCCATACTTGATCACTTACAAATACCATCGACTGAGCAGGGATCGAACCCGCTAACTTGGGCTCGGGAACCTAGCGTTCAACTGTCTGAGTCACTCAGCCCTGTCTAGACTTAATAGTTTGAATTTTTGTTTCATTTAGGAAGTTCTATATGCATTTTCTACGCATTTTTTCCAATATCCGCCGTCATAGGAGGTAACACAGGAGCCTCTAGCATGTTGGGTAAAAACAATAGTCCTCTTTTTCTCTCTCTGCAAGTTGTGTCTAGTATCTAAACAGTTTCATAAATATTGTATGTCTGTGATTTAAAAAATGCTCTGCGCCTGAAGACGATGCATTCTTTGAGAATCGTCTACGTTCCACTCGGCGCTCAGCGTGTACTGCAGTTGAATTTGTACTAGCCTCGTGTGTTCAAGGTCATAGGATCGAATCCCCAACAGTCGATTGATGTTTAAGTATCAAATCGGTAGATCTACTTTCACGTTTAAAGGGCCCCGCAAAAGGTCCGTCTTGGCGTCCGTTTTGCTTGCATAGTTGTAAGATAACAATTCAGGATGGTCCGAGTGTGGTAGAATTTTCGTTCCAGTAACGTTTCCTCCGTCCACGATTCGCGAAAACTGCAGGAAGACTCACAACAAAGCGGAACGTCTGTGTCCTCTTCCCTGTTCTGTCTTACTTGTCATCTTAGAATTGTGCCGATAATTTGGATATGAATATGTCTTATGGCTGGGGTTCATTCGAAAATTTATGTAACGCGACAAATGTGTAACGAAAGTGACGTCATATTAGGCCGTACTGTAGGCCTTGGTTGCCAAAGATACCGCGGCTGTGGATTTGTATAAATAGAGAGTGTACCATCAGAGACGTCACATTAGTCGTTACCGTAGGTCTTGGTCGCCAAAGACGCTGCTGCTACAAGTTCCTTTGACGTAGAGTTGCAGTTCTCCTTCAAATAGACCTAACTTTGAGTTTCATTTATTGAGAGACATATTTATGAGCATTAGCTTTTCGCGAAGGACGTTGTTTTCTTCTTCTTCTTCTTCTTCTTCTTCTTCTTCTTCTTGAAAGGTGTGGTTGGACTCATGTGTTATCGTCCAGTCACGAAGGACGTTGTTTTAAATGTTTTTCGCTAGAGGTTTAACGTCACACTACCACATCGAAGATTTTCGGCGACGCCAAGGTAGCGGCCGTGGCCTTACAACCATAATAATAGCCTTGATAACTGTACTATAATTTAATATTTAATGTTAAAAACGTTCGGGTAAGAATTAGTTAGTTGGAAAATCACAGCTGAGCACTGATGCTACGACTTACTTGTATTTATTTATTTATTTATTTATTTATTTATTTATTTATTTATTTATTTATTTATTTATTTATTTATTTATTTATTTATTTATTTATTTATTTATTTATACTTCCCATAATCATGGGTTGCCCATTATAACAAAATATCCAAATTCGTATGTGTATGTCTACTGCAAAATATGAAGAGACAGTTCTAAATAATTAGATGCGCGTAAAAGATTAAAACGGATTACAAGTTAAAACTAATTCAAAATTGATTTATCTAAAGTGTGGGGGGGGGTGGGTGGAGGGAACTGTCTAACATGTACTGTACAAGTGGTTCCTAATTATATGAACTGATCCCGTAATAGACAAAACAGCTCAATCTAAATAAAAGGATTTTGGTACTTCTTCTGAGTTTAAGTAGGTAGTAACGAATCCTGGGATTGTTCCTCGAGCGCCTGTTAACAGACCTTTCTTTTTTTTTTTTTTTTTCAATGTGCTTTGCGTTGCAACGACAAAGATAGGTCTTATGGCGACGATGGAATAGGAAGAGATTGGAGTGGAAAGGAAGCGGCCGTGGCCTTAAGGTACAGTTTCCTGGTGTGAAAATGGGAAACCACGGCAAACCATCCTCACGGTTGCCAACTATCTCCCGAATGCAAGCTGACAGCTACGTGACCCAAATTCCGCAGCTACTCGCTCGGTAACAAACAGTCCAATCACTCTATTATTATTAATGTGGCAAAGTTCTTTGAAATATTTAATTGTAGACTCATAAATTGCCTTCTTTTCTAAATCAACCTCCTCAGGTTGGCTGGAGGATACCTCAAATTTTATGGTATGTTCTTATGGCGGTCAATGGCTACGATGTCAACCCGCCGGTTACTATCACCTTCAGCAACACCCGCGACTTCCTCATGTAGGCTACTTTACAACCCCTGTGGGAAAAAAGCGGCTGCAAACATTGACTTAATTCTGTGATGCCTAGTGTTTCTGAATAAGCTCCCCCAAGGGCATGAGCCGAGACCATGGGCTAAGAAATCAAGCTCGGTGCAGCGGACTCCGTCCCGACTACGTCCAGGAAGAGCTCGAACAGGAATAACGTTACACTGCACAACTACAGCGCATCTTTCCACTCGGAACTGGAAAAGCCACTTTGAGTAATCATCCATCTGCTAACTGACGTGCATTCCTGAAATAGTTCTACTCTTTTGCCTTTGGCACCTAATGTACACCATTTGTCATATTCCTGTTTCTTTAGTAACCTCCGCAATTGCCTTACGTCCAAAATCGTGCGGAGCAGAGGAGTCAAATGTGGTTTACATTCTGTCTTAGAATACACATCCATCTCTCATCTACTAGTTCACGGATAGATGTTACGTACTCATTATTCTCTCTCTCTCTCTCTCTCTCTCTCTCTCTCTCTCTCTCTCTCTATCTATCTATCTATCTATCTCTCTCTCTCTCTCTCTCTCTGGAGAATGTAACATACTATCAAATGTTGTAATGGACCTTCCCACTTCATTTTTCTCAGTGAATACAGCATGGAATCTGGTGTCAGATGGCAAGTGCAGAACTTCTTTGAAGGTACGTTTTACAATTTTGTCAACATTTATTTTAAAAAAGACTCAAACAGGAATAACGTTATACTATAATTTCAACACATCTTTCCACTCGGAACTCGATAAGCCACTTTGAGTAACCATACATCTGAAATAGTTCTACTCTTTTAACATTGTATTTTCATTCCTCAGTATGTATATGAGAGATGGCCAAATAAACTGATAATTTTTGTTCATCTTTCAATAGCGGACTGGTTGCCAGTAAATTCAGATTATTTCATTAAATCATTTACAATTTTATGTTGGTCAAAAGTTAATGTATCATGAAAGTCTACAACCAGGAAACGATTGTTTTCATTCTTTTCAACATGCCATATAATAAAATCGTCTCCAATGCACAGAGGGGAACAATGGATTTTTATATTCGATAATGCTTCGTACCACAGATTTCTTTGGATTTAATTGTAGTCCAGTTCCGTAAATGCCTGATTAAATGTGCTAGTGATCCAGTGTCTGCGACATTGACTGTATCATCTGCGAACCCCATGTATGTGATCTAAAGTCCAATTACGAGATGTTACTTCTTCCAGTACGAATTCTATTGCTAGGTTGTAGATGGCTAGGGAAATGGGGTGCACCTTGCATTACTCCCCCCTTGATGGGAATCGAAGCAGATCGCTTTCCATTGGTTTCAAGGACAGTCCAATTATCTGTCTGTAATTCAATAATTATGTTTCTTAATTTTGACGGCAAATTTAGATGTTGTATAGTTTTTTTGTGTGTGTACGAGTGCTCAATGATATAAAAAGCTTTTGAAATGTCCGGAAATGCATTATATTTATTTGATTTTGCAGTTCTTACATGCTATTTAACAAGGCTGCATTTATGTTCCTGGACACTAAGAGAAACCTTGTTGATGCTGTTAAAGCTGACGTAACTTCGTAATCTTGAGTCTAAAATCATATCAAATATATTAATATTGGTATCCAGTTCCCTACGTCCTCATCATCGCCCCCTTTGGAAATGATAATTGTTCTTGGCTTAAGAATACATGGTGGAAAGTGATCAGCTAGACTAGGGCCTCTCAAACGCCCAAAATCTCACGCGTGCATACTGGTGCGCAGAGTTCCTGTGCACAGTGCGTCGGTCCCGCTCGGCTCGGCTCGGACCAATGCTTCGTCTCTGGGCTACTCGGCTAAGCTCGGCTCAACTCGGCTCAGATTTGGAGCGCTACGGAGCACGGGAGGAAGAGGGAGATAGGGGGAGCGAGCGAGACATGCGTGGGAAAGAGAGAGAGAGCGCTATTGCTCCAAATCGAGGAGTGGGGGTCTGCACTCTGGTCAACCAAGCGAAGTCGTCTTTTCCACCGTGCACAGTGCATGCACTCTGAGAGGCCCTGAGCTAGACGCATACGACTGACGATCAGGGCAACCTAATAATTTTTCGCTGCTCTCATCAGGACACGGTCTGGGCGTGGCACAGTATCTACATACTGTTTTATCTCCTTCGTTGCTGTTATCTCATTTTCTGGCGTATTTGAGAGTTGTATCATCTGTTTCATCTAACTGCTAATGTTACTCCTTCAAGATGTTCACATCATATTCTGTGCACTCATTTATATTTTCTTGCGAAAATCTCGATATGAATGCTTCATGAATTTTATGCTGTGCTATTTTACATTGCTTCGTTGACCCGTTCTGCAAGATGCTACAGAAGCTCTAGTAGGTTTACTGGACTGTTTGTAATTGCTATCATTTCCTATTGAAGTGTCAGTTGTTAGGGCTTCATAGAACCTCGATGAAGGATGCTTAGGTCCTGGAAGCATATTGATCGACTTCGATAAAAACTAAGTAAATTTTTAAAATTCCGAAACGAAAGCTTCTCTCTCAAGGTTTCCTTGAAGTATATTGCACCGCTTTCCCAAATCAGTGTTGATATCAGCATTATTATTTCTAATATTCCAATCTGATGGTAGCGATTTCTTGGGCGTTGTCATGATTTTCCACACGATTTACTGGAAGGTTCTTACTGACAGCCTTCCAATGACGAGTGGGATGAGCCTTCCTATATGTACATTTTTCAAAGAGAATAAACACTTCCGCCATATTAACGGACCGAAAATGGCATCTAGATATCGGGCATGGAGTACTCGGTTTACTGGACGTATTTTAAGATTGTGAGACAGAGGTTATGGATTGGTTTGAATGTTTAGTCGTTGAAACTGTAATGTCGACATTTTCGTGGTTGAATAGAACAAGGAGTCAGTCCAATTAGGGCAGTAGTTGTTCTCATCGATAGATGGAAGATAGGTGTTGAAAAAGTTAACATGAAAACCAAGATCGACTCCAATCATCGGACCAGATCAGATCTTAATGGTACTCTCGAACATTCCAAGATGGCGAGTCGAGTAGCCGGACTGTTGTAAAGTTTTTACTTTCGTATGCAATATGTGTAATTTCATTAAACTTGACGATAAATATTGGTTTCTTCGTAGAATATAAGTGTGCGAGTGTAATTACACCGTATATGAGTCAATGAACTTTTAGGAACTGTAATCATACGCAATAATGTGGGAATTTGTTTGTTTTGATCATGTTGTGAACTGGGTTTAAGTCTAACTACGGCAATGCCTCTCATATAACTGTTCTTAAGTTTTCTAAGGTATAAAACATTAAGAGAGAAGTGGATTAGGAATATACAACATGACTATTTTGAAGTCGATGACATAAAGAATAGTGTGCATACATCATTTTGAGAGTAAGTCTGAGGTTAGGAAAGACTTTTTTCTAATTTTAATTTTTTCTTATTCCTCGAAAAATCATGTATATATTTGTTATGGTGGTGTTCCGTCAGTGTCTATGTGCTTCAAAGTGTTGAGTTATTTAGATGCAAGTGTATTTTACTAGAATCTGTGCTTGTCTGCGGAAATGTTTGGCTAGATCTCGGAGAATAACAAAACCTATACGTGTGATAGATGGAGCAATCTGTAGACTGTTAAAAAAAAAATAAAAAAAAGTGACTTGGAGGGTTTAGCTGAGTCTGTAACTCAGTGTTTTACAGGACCAAAATCTTCCGATTCATACTGTTATCAAGCAAACTACGCCAAACTGAAGCTTATCCATGTAGGTTAAAGGCATCAATGTTTAGAGTCAATAGAGTTTTTGTACTCGTGTCTTTCAATGGGTAAAAACATATTATATTTGTAGTGTCTGAACGTTTCATTACCACCATTGTATGAGGTGCTGCTCTGTCATATGTCAACATATGTTAACGTCACCAGGGCCGTTCATTGTGTTAGCATAATCATTTCGGATATAGACTTACTTCCCTTTCGTTGGGTGCTAAACATTGGAATTTGTCCAATATTCGAAACTAAGGCAACAAGTTATGCTTCATAGTTCTCATGAGAGTGAATGAATTGAGGAATTTCGCACCTTAATTTATTTTTAAACATTCAAAACGATGTTATAAATATCATTTTAAGAGTTTTATCATGTATTTCCATCTATCCAGTAAAGTGAAATCTCAGATGATGATGCTTGTTATTTAAAGGGGCCTATCATCGAAGGTCATCGAGAAAACATTACTTGACTAAGTGAAATTTCGAAATAATCGGCTTTTTCTCTTTTGCTGTGCGGCTGTCCATCTATTTTAGTAGAATATATGAGATTCTAGTTGATTATATGTGATGGGTATTTGTTCGCGAAGCGTTGTCATACGTGCAACAGTGATTTTTCCCTATGATGATACATTCATCATGTTAAATTACCGCCGTTTGTATAATATGTACGTAATATTTTCTTGTTAACCAATACCAGCAGTTCGGCCATTTCGGCCGCCATGTATTTTTAATATTACGGTCTAAGTATTGGAATCGGTCTTGTCAATAATGTTCAACCAAAGTGAGACATAATATTCAGCCGTTAAGAAGACCAGATCGCAGTTGCTTCAGAAGCAACCACAAAGTTTCTCCAACATCGTATTGTAGCTTCCAATTTTGATAGCTGTGTTTCCAAGATGTCTTTGAAAGACAATGCGCGGTCCATGATTACTCTGGAAATTTATTGCGCCTATGAACTGAACTTTCAAATCGTATGTGTATTACACTCCCACCCATTCTGTTGTTCATATGGAAACATGAGGTAAAAGTCCAGCCCTGTTCACGTAAACTTTATAACGAGATGAGGAAGTAGAAAAGATGAAAAAACTTACGTGCAATTCTATTTACAGGAGAGATGTTCATTGTGATGTCAAGAGACCCAGCAGCCCGCTCCCAGAAGTATATTTACTTTTATAACCTTATAAAAAGTAGCACACGCCATTCTCCATTGCTAGAATAGCTACTAGCATTGCTATTGGCCAACATATAATCGGATATGGCCTAATCAACACCTGCTAGATAATAAGGCCTAACAACAGCGTGGTGACGTCACGCTAATGAGGCGATGGCAATGCAGAGAAACGCGGAACATGGTTAAACACAGACATGATTTTAATATTTTTTGCCAATGGAATAATTTATTTACTAACAAATAGCGTTTACATTTTAAAGTATACTGAATTATACTTTCGTTATTACCGTATTTTAGTGACTCTGCCATTAAAGATAAACAGTAAACAGTTGTAAAACACGACAGCATCTTGCAATGTTAACTTAGGCCGAACTGCTAACAGCACAACAGGATGTACAAATATATTTCAATTTAAATGGTCATTACATGATCTTAAAAGAAAACTAGCACGTATAATATTAGCATAGGCCTAACATCTAAGCTGATGTAGCATCACTGGCAGTATTTGCACATGAGCCTACAATGTTTCCTCCCTTGAAGTTCATGTATGGTTTAATGAGAATTTCACCTACCATCGATGTTACCAATTTGTCATTCTGTTCGAAACCTTGAACTTTATGTTTTATGTATTCCAGAAAGTATGTAAGTTTCTGTTCTAATATTGGACTACCATTCAGACCGGAGCCTACTCTTTTAAAAATATTGATGTGGCAACATTAAATTGCTGCTATGTCCCATATTTTTTTTTCAAATCGCACCGCGCCACAGCCCTGAAGGGCTTGGCCTTGGCCCTGCTCAGCCCGAAGGCCTGCAGATTACGAGGTGTCTTGTATTCGGCAGGACGAATTCTCGGCCGTTATTCTTGGCTTTCTAGACGAGGGCCGCTATCTCACCGTACGATAGCTCGCAAATGTAATCACGTAGGCTGAGTGGACCTGGAACCAGCCCTCAGATCTAGGTAAAAATCCCTGACTTGGCCGGGAATCGAACTCGGGGCGTCCGGATAAGAGGCAGGCATTATATCCCTTCATCACGGGGTTGGCCGTAAATTTGTAAACATGAGAAGATATCAGGCAGAAGGTTGAACAAATAACAAGAATATCATACACATACCCCTTTATGAACTAAGAAATGTTTTAACTGCGACTATTAAATTAAGTGTGGGGACATCATCCTCGGTGTTCAATTCACCAACCAGGACTAGAATTAACTTATTTCTTGAATCTTTCTACACATTGTTACACTCATTCCTTGTAATGCAGCTATGATGTAATCACATTACTTACAATGATGTACATGATGTACAATGATATGATTACAACAACCATCAGGTAACAACATGTTTATTGTACTTTTCAGCTGTGTAAAATTGTGGATTGAAATTCTGTGTACGGTATGAGATATGTACTATCTTCAATGGCTCTGTTTATTCTCCTCTTTCTATTCTACTTTTTTGCCTGGTTCTTCTCTTCACCTGCCAGAATGTGACAATAAATATGATGGGCAGTTGGGAAAGACATAAGGCACTGCAGTCTCTGACAGTCATGGTCTTGGAAGAGGAGTAGTTGAAAGTTTTTCCTGAGGATCGATACCAGTTATTTCCCATAAAATATCACCGACTTTGAAATGTCTGTGGCATACCTGTAAAATAATGTATCACCGTGAACGAAATTCATGCATTTAGAGAATGAATCGGCCTACACCAGCAGCTCTTGTAGGTAGTACGTTTTAATGAGTATAATAATAATAATAATAATAATAATAATAATAATAATAATAATAATAATAATAATAATAATAATAATATCGTTGAAATAATGTATTCCATGATTATGAGCTAACATAACCTTATAACATTGAAGAGTAAATATGTCTACATATCACCAGCTGCTGCGTGTAGTTAAATACGTCATAAGCCTATGCTCATTATGATTGTGTGAGAATGTAATAATAATAGTTACCCACCACTGAATTATTAGTAAATCTGTAGTCTTGTCTTAGAATTGCATGTAAACAAATCTGCCGCATAACCTCGTCTTTCGGAAACTTCATGCATGCACTTCGTTATCACTATCGCAATTCTCCTTACAGTTGAGTACCCAACACATCAAGTACCATTACGCACAACGGTATTAGCAATCGGCACCATTAAACGAATTAAAACTCTTCTAATTTCAGCGTTACATGACCAAACTCATTGGTGTGTTATTACTGAAAAGGTTCAAGCTTGCCTGCCGATGCTGACGTCACAGTATGTTCCCAGAACGGTTGTGAAGCCTTATATCTAGGAGGTGTTGGCGTAATTCCCATCAACGACAATTAGATTCAGTTACCAACCCGTGCAGAATAAATGCACGAGTAAATAAAACAACACGGGTAATGAAGCAACAATGGGGACAGTTATTGGCGGGGACTTGTGCCACTAAGTGCACTGCTGTCTCGATCTCGAAATGCTACCTACCGACAATAAATAAGTATTTGGTCTATAGCCGCACGCCCATACCAATGGATTTGTATATTATCCGGGATGCTAAGTAACTAACGTAGCTTTTCTCCACTAGTGCACATAGAATGCGCGACTATCGCACGGCAAGAAAAAAGGTCATTTAGTAGCTCTAGGCCAATCTCGTAATAGTGGTCCAGGAACCCACCATTATAGAATGCGCTGCTATCACATGGCAAGAAGAAAGGTCCAGGCCAATCTGTCATTAGAACACACTCCCTTCGAGAGGCTCTTTTCTATGACCGCGGTGCAAACCAAGGCCCCACACCGCTGGTTGCGCAGAAGCTTGTGACTGGGGAAGACATGTCCATGCGCGTACCGCCATGTTGCGGGCGCTCCTCAGCTTGATGCAGAGACGTATAGAATTCATGCTTTAACTTACATTTCGCACACATGAAAACATTCGCCTTATAAAATTAAAATTAATGACGGCCTACATGTACTACCGTGTACACACGCAATAAATATACATAATATCACGACTGTGGTAATATTAAAATATACTTCTGTATAAAAACTGAACAGTCTACACGAATCCTTTGGATAGCCTATAGGTGGCGCACCTAAAAAAAGAAACCTTTAGCAGACTGAATAGGAGAACTGAAAAATACACTAGCGGTACCTCAAAAATGATCATGTCGCTCACTTTAATATAAGGGTCATGTTTGTAACTGATGTGTTTGAACATTGCACGTATGGCAAGAAGGCCAAACTCAAAGGACGAGAATCACGTGGCAATCTGTCTCTTGAGAAACTTAGGATCAACAAAGATCTACAACTTAAGTATGATTACATATCGTGAGATAAAAATTACCTGTCTCTCAGCAAACTGGAGAACACATAAATTAAATATTTACAAACTCCTGTACCGATAACAATAATCTTCAATATCAACAATAAGAAACCCGTGAAATAAAATCTTTCTGTGAAATGTAAATAGCTTACGATTCCTCTCAGATAAGTCATTACAGCATTTTTTTTTTTTTTTTTTTTTTTTGCTAGTGGCTCTACGTCGCACCGACACAGATAGGTTTTTCGGTGACGATGGGATAGGAAAGGCCTAGGAGTTCGAAGGAAGCGGCCGTGGAGGCCTTAATTAATGTACAGTTCCAGCATTTGCCTGGTATGAAAATGGGAAACCACGGAAAATCCTCTTCAGGGCTGTCGACAGTGGGATTCGAACCCACTATCTCCCGGATGCAAGCTCACAGCCGCGTGCCCCTAACCGCTCGGCCAAACAACAAATTTTACTCAATTATCTGAACAGATTGTTTAAAAAGTACATGACAGCAGAAATCTTTCTAAAACAATCAGATACATGTTTTATCACTTTCTGAATATGAAATGCCGGCTGCGGAGCTATCTGACGGTGACAAAACGGCCGAGAGGATTCGCCGTGCTGACCACATGACACCTCGTAATCTGCAGGCCTTCAAGCTGAGCAGCGGTCGCTTGGTAGGCCATGGCCTTTCGAGTCTGTTGTGCCATGGGGTTTGGTTTGGCTTGGCTTGGTTTGGATATGAAATAACATAATTGGATGAGTAGAAGTTAAATTATCATGTTTGTGTGATTTGGATTTAGGTAAATGCTGCCTGACATTCGTTACTCTGGTGCTAGTCTTCTATTGTGTATTTCTTAAAATGAAATTAATGTCTAGGGTTAGTTTGAGTTTCTCTGCGAGGTTTAGGCTTAAGTTTTTTTTTTTTTACAATTTGCTTTACGTCGCACCGGGACAGATAGGTCTTATGGCGACGATGGGATAGTAAAGGCCTAGGAATGGAAAGAAAGAGCCCGTGGCCTTAATTAAAAGTATAGCCCCAGCATTTGCCTGGTGTGAAAATGGAAAACCACGGAAAACCATCTTCTGGGCTGCCGACAGTGGGGTTCGAACCCACTATATCCCGGATGCAAGCTCAAAGCTGCCCGGTCCTTACCGCACGGCCAACTCGCCTGGTTAGGCTTAAGTAAGAATGTTATCACTTAAGATGTAAAACCCTCCTTCTTAAATATTACTGCTTTTACAAACTCATTCTGAATTAACGTTATCTGTGCACATAAAAATTGAAAGTGCGTTCTGATTTTTCTCCTAATATGAGCACCATGATTTACATCAGAAAGAAAATAAAATTAAATTGAAAGTAAAACACTTGCAAACAAAAGAGGTTAATATCATAGTGAAAAGTTAATTTGATTAGCGTTTTGTAATGCAGACTAGGATTGACAAAACTGTAATGAGCTTTGTTTAGACTTTATGTCAGATTTTTCTGGAATAGCGTATTAACCATTGTATTCTTTTATTGTAAAACAAGTGGGGAAAAAATAGGAGAAAATAAGACATTCGATACTAATAAATCATTTTTCAAATAATTTATAATTTGAAGCAATACCTTACCCTATTATTAGAATGTTTTATCAAGTTGTATCAATCATATCTTACGGATTCTATGCCAGGTTTATCAAATTTGTAATACCGCTACACAGTTTGTATGAAAAATATGTAGTCTTTTCCAGAACAGCTTTTTAGTTCTAAACAATTATCCCCGATGAATTGGGAAAAGGCAAACAAGAAAAAGAAGCCTAAATATTCTAAACTTCATGTCCATGCGTTCTCTGAATCGAGTATGGTAAATGAAAGTTATTTTTTAACAGTTCAATTTCTACTCACATTTGAAAAGAAATACCAGATCCCTTCTGATAGCAGTCTGTACAAATGAAGGCTGCACACGAATTCACCATCGTGAATATCTTTCCATTCCACAGGTAATGCCTAACTTTAGGCCTAATGTAGCCGATCAATTTAACTAACGTAATGTATCAGCTCTCGCATTCCTTGAAAATATTTGACAATATATTATCACTCCGTCACATATAATACAACATCATATCCACTAACAGGCATGATTCAAATCGAAAACATGCAAGGGTCTGTAAACATTACCACGTGCTAGCCATGCATTCGAAGCTGAAGCGCCCGCAACATGGCGATGCGCGAAAGTGTTCAATATTCCGCGTAGCACCAGCGCGCTCTGTGAGTCTAGATAAGTAATATTAAAGTCTTTGGTGCAAACTGTCCGCATGGCAAGAAGAAAAGTCAATGCACAGCTTTGTCCACCGCCCGATCACGTCGTCCGCGACAAATAAACATACGACAGTCATACCGCGCGTAGATGTTGACGAAGCAAGTGGTGACCCATTATACTAATGTTATGTGAACAGGACTGGAGTAATGATAAACATATCTCGAGTTTTATTCCGCTTACATTTATGGAAATATATTTCACGAGTTTCCAAGTCATTAGTAAGTATGTCATGCCATTTATATTGTGGTAAGTTATCAGGGTCCATAAAACTACACACTAAATGTATTAAACTACTGTTTAGCGTTGTTTATAAGTTCGCTTACGTTTGTGTTACCCACTCGACACAGTGTTTATTCGCAGAAGAGCTCTTCGGCGCGTTGAAATCTTGCTCTCCAACAGGCCTCTTGCAGCCACCAAGCCTCGTTCACAGAGTATTTCACTTCACAACTAGTAAGCCGTAATGAATTCGGCATAACCACCTGACGTACTCACTCCCCGTTCAAATGACTCGTCACGGACTCGTGACCGACTTCCTCGCGACTGTATCACAAGATTGACTCCATATTTCCGCACCTGCACTCTTCATATAGGCTCGTGTAATATTCTCGTAGTTTCTATTTCCAGATCATTCTAAGCACCTTTTTCAATTTTTATCAGCTTCCAGCTTCTTTTATCGAGCTTCCTTATTGCGAGCCCCAGCAATTCGTCGGCGGTATTGTTTTGCAAGCTGCTGCAACCCCCCCCCCCCCCCCCCCCCGTCCACTGTCGCTGCTTCTGCAGTATTGTCCTTCAGTGATACAAAGTTGTGCCTTGTAACCAGGGCTACATCGTCAGTGTAAAGAAACGTTGTAGATTGTGCTTCAAAATGCAATAAAATAAACGAAAAATAAATTATTTATAGCTTCAGATAACATATTACGGTCAGCAAAGATCAGAGCAGCCTGGGTTTCAGCTATGAAAGAATGGAGCCTGGCATACGTTGAAGCAATGCCAAACTCAGCTAGGACATCGTAGCTAGCCACTACGCTTGCAGGTTGTGCTCTCCTGAGAGTATAGCGCCTAAATTAGATGGTGCCTAAAATGTTCCGAAGACTCTAATATTGGTATCCGCTGCCTGTCGTAAGAGGTGACTAAAAGAGGCCCCAGCGACTCTGTAGCGTGGGTTGACGACCACGGGGCACTGAGTCCTGGCATTTCTTCTACTTATTTGTGTCAGGTTCCTCACTTTCATTTATCCTACACGGCCTCCCTTGGTCAACTCTTGTTCTTTTCCTACCCAAACGGTATTAGAGCACTCGAGGCCTAGGAAGTCCTTCATTGTTTCACTCTTCGCGCCCTTTGTCTGATACTGTCATTTTTCGAAGTATCGGATCCCTTCCATTCTTTCTCTCTGATTAGTGTTGTATAGAGGACGGTTGCCCAATTTTACTTCCTCTTAAAACAATAATCACCGAGCTCGATAGCTGCAGTCGCTTAAGTGCGGCCAGTATCCAGTATTCGGGAGATAGTAGGTTCGAACCCCACTGTCGGCAGCCCTGAAAATGGTTTTGCGTGGTTTCCCATTTTCACACCAGGCAAATGCTGTGGCTGTGCCTTAATTAAGGCCACGGCCGCTTCCTTCCAACTCCTAGCCCTTCCCTGTCCCATCGTCGCCATAAGACCTATCTGTGTCGGTGCGACGTAAAGCAACTAGAGAAGAAATAATAACCACCACTACCACCTTAATTACCAGTACTAATACTAATCACTCTTGGATTTTGCAGGAAATTTTGCTGGAAATAACCTATTTATTGGCCTTCACATCGCACCAATCGACTCACACAGGTCTTATGGTGACGATGGGATAGGAAAGGGGAAGGATGCTGTTGTGGCCTTAATTAAGTTACAACCAGGGATGAAAATGGGTAAATAATGAAAAAATCATCTTCGGGGTTGCCAACGATGGGGTTCAAACCCACCATTTCTCGAATGCAGGCTAACAGTTACATGGCCCGATATGCGTAGCCAACTCACTCACTGAAAGTGCCTTGCTTCTGGCATCCAACCCATTAAACTCTAGTAATAATACTACACCACTCCAAACTTCACAGCTTCATACGAAGTACCGTTACTGACACTATGAGATTCCATCATTTTATTAGATATTCGTTCGGGGATAATCGAATATTTGAATACAAACAGTATGATATACTCTAGATGCATTCACCTTGGGCAATAATACATTTCATTGATGATTTGAACGGCATGTGAATTCGACATATATTTAAAGTGAAATCACCACAAATACCACGTTTCAGAGGATGAAATATTTGGAATGTCTTTCTTTTTTTTTAGTTGTGAATTTGTATCTGCCTTTAAACATTTCATTGAAACGCTAACATTTAAAAACGAGTGTCGACAAAGAGGGAAAAACATGGCATTTGAACAGTGGAACCTTGTTACATTCATTCAAAAGAAGAATGAGTGACAGATTTTTGTTGGCAATCTCGTGAGCACCATGTATAAAGGGAGGGAGTTTTCCATCCCGTTCGCTGATAAACAACGCAGGTAGCTGCTGAAAGTGGAATCAAAATGTTTGTTCAACGTTTAGCGATAAAAGCAGGCTTCCATCAATACTGACACTTGGGTGGGTCGCACGCAATACATTTTAGAAGCGTGTTCGAGAACAAGCGTGCTTATAGAAACCCAAAGCCTCTAAGAACGGTAGAACTAAAGCATGCACGTTGATCAAATTATTATTATTATTATTATTATTATTATTATTATTATTATTATTATTATTATTATTATTATTATTATTATTGCCGGCCACGTGGTGTGGGGGTAGCGTGCTTGCCTCTTACCCGGAGGCCCCGGGTTCGATTCCCGGCCAGGTCAGGGATTTTTACCTGGACCTGAGGGCTGGTTCGAGGTCCACTCAGCCTACGTGATTAGAATTGAGGAGCTATCTGACGGTGAGATGGCGGCCCCGGTCTAGAAAGCCAAGAATAACGGCCGAGAGGATTCGTCGTGCTGACCACACGACACCTCGTAATCTGCAGGTCTTCGGGCTGAGCAGCGGTCCCTTGGTAGGCCAAGGCCCTTCAAGGGCTGTAGTGCCATGGGGTTTGGTTTGGTTTTATTATTATTATTATTATTATTATTATTATTATTATTATTATTATTATTATTATTATTATTATTATTATTATTATTTATTGAAGTTGAGGAGAGTAGAAATTAGAGTAAAATAAAATGGAAATGGAAACGACGTTTGGCTTTTAGTGCCGGGAGTGTCCGAGGATATGTTCGGCTCGCCAGCTGCAGGTCTTCTTATTTGACTCCCGTAGGCGACCTGCGCGAGATGATGAGGATGAAATTATGATTGAGACGACGCATACAGCAAGCCCCCGTACCAGCGAAATTAACCAATGAAGGCTACAATTCCCGACCCTGCCGGGGATCGAACCCGGGACCCCTGTGATCCAAGGCCAGCACGCTAACCATTTAGACATAGAGTCGGTTAGGAGTAAAATGTAAGTGTTCAACAGGAGATGAACAATTTTATCAGGCAGAAAATTATCTAGAAATAAATGATAGCTATGGCTCATCCCACGTTAAGAAAACAGTGTTGCTCTTACGGACCTACAACGAGTGAACACACTCCCTCTGAGACACCCATAATTCCTCGTGATTATGGGATATTATACTGTACTTTGTAGTGAATTATGAAAGATAGATAAAAATAATGAGGTATTTTTGCCCGTGCGATATTAACATTTCTACATAATATTTTATTTTTAATAAATACATTCGCAGGGAGGAAGTACAATGGTGGGAATTGGTTTTTGTTGCCTTCCTTCATTTTCCTTCAGCTGTGTTGCTCTGGTACAAGCATCGTGTAGTCCCTCATTCTGTGAACTGCCGGCAGCTCACTTCTGTAGTGAAGTCACCTACAGCGTTTCTTTTTTGCATGTGTGTTTTAGGCTGTGAATTAGTGTGTACTTGTGTTGAGCGAGAGTTATAGGATAATCCTGCGTGTGTGATTTCTTTTTCTAACATTAATACTGTGATATTTTTTAGGATCATCAACAGTATTTATTTGTTCCGTCTGTTTTCTGGCCTTTATATCAGTGCGTACTTGTCTTGTGCTGAGTGAATGTTACGGGATTAATTAGCCTACTTGTGTGATTTCTTTCTTTTAACATTAATACTGTGATTTCTTTTGTAGTGATGTCGTGAACGGTGTTTATTTGTTGCGTATGTTTTTCAGCCTTTATATCAGTGCAAAGGCCTAATTGTATTCCTTTGAGCGAGTGCTATGTGATTAGCCTACGTGTGTGATTTCTTTCTTTTAACATTAATAGTGATTTATTTGCATTAGGGGTGAGTGCTTCCATAAAAATAAGCCGGGAGAGATTCTTAGGAAGAAACAAAAGCAAACTGTGCTTAACGTACTTAATTACCTTTCTCGGAAGAATCCACATAAGTGTCGCAGCAGGGTGGTTAAAGAAACTGCTGAAGCAACAGACATTTCTGAGAGGACTGTTTATAAAGTGCGATCATCAGTCACTACAGGACCTTTGGCTTCTCCGATTAAAACAAGAGAACGTGTAGTGATTCACTATTAATTTCTCCCTAGGAATAGCCCTCTTTCTTAACCTAACTCTTTCTTCATCAGAAGGAAACACAAATACTGGAGTGTACTCTCCTCGTTTATAATTTGCTTTGCAGCCAGGCATACAGCAACTCTTAGCATGGTGATTTCTCTCACTGATAACCTTATACACATCGTGGTTGATAATAAAATGCTGAATGCACTAACTCAAATCATTTTACACTAGGGATATAACATTACACATAAACTACAAAATTAAAAACACCGCAGAGCGATATTCTTAACCTATAGCCTCACATGAACACACGCTCACACAAAGTTTTCTTCGCTGAAAATGAAATGTCGTCTGGCTTTTAGTGCCGGGATATCCCAGGACGGGTTCGGCTCGCCAGGTGCATATCTTTCTATTTGACTCCCATAGGCGACCTGCGCGTCGTGATGAGGATGAAATGATGATGAAGACAACACATACACCCAGCCCCCGTGCCAAATGAATTAACCAATTAAGGTTAAAATCCCCGACCCGGCCGGGAATCGAACCCGGAACCCTCTGAACCGAAGGCCAGTACGCTGACCGTTCAGCCAACGAGTCGGACAAAAGGTACGGAAAGTTTTATTGCATGATCAGTAGCTAGCTGGGAGACAATACTAAAGCAAAATAATGCTATGAACGTACTTAAAAAATCTGACAATAATATTGTAAACTCAGCCAAGAACCTTGATCAGAACATTAGTACATGCGTAGCTTACACAATGCATTGCAAGGAAGGAGGGACTAGCACAGCTACAAAATCGACAGGGTCTGCTTGACGTACGTAAAATTTTACTAGCTCTCAGAGAACGTACTGATGTTTTCTTAGTCAGAAAGGGAAAGATGTTTGCCCTTTCTTTCTTTCTTTCTTTCTTTCTTTCTTTCTTTTTCCCTCGGACTCAGCGAGGGATCCCAACTCTACCGCCTCACAGTAAGTGTCCTGGAGCGTGAGACCTTGGGTCGGGGGATACAACTGGGGAGGAAGGCCAGTACATCACCCAGGCGGCCTCGCCTGCTATGCAGAACAGGGGTCTTGTCGGGGGATGGGAAGTTTGGAAGGGATAGATAAGGGAAGGAAGCGACCGTGACCTTAATTTAGGTGCCATCCCATCCAACCACGGAAAACCACTTCGAGAATGGCTGAAGTGCGAATCACCCCCCCCCCCCCCCCTCTATTCAGGTGACCTCCCGAGAATGAGTGAACCCCGTTCCAGCCCTCGTACTACTTTTCAAAGTTCTTGGCAGAGCCGGGAATCGAACCTTGACCTCCGGGGATGGCAGCTAATCTACTAACTACTACACCACAGTGGTGGACGGTGTTTGCCCTTACAGAGAGTACCTTTTATTATTTTTATTACACTGTAACATACCTGTAGAAAACAAATTATCAATCAAAGAATAAAAATACGCCTAATGTGTATATTTAACTTGCGTGTTCGACAGAGTGGAAAGTTTTTAATTTACACTTACAAAGTGTATCCACCACTAATGTGTGTACAAGGAAATATAATGGAATGTTGAATTCTGACTAGAGAGAAGCTCTGAAAATGGCCCGTAATGTTTTTCCCGTGCAATCCATTCTTGCAAGGAGCCAAGAAAACCACCGCAGACGATGTGGTGAGATAGAAACTCTGCCCCACGTCTTAGGTTCCTTCCAGTCTATAGAAATTCTTCCCAACGTTATCTGCAATATAACACATCGCAGCAATCATTCGATAAAACGGAGTCATCGTCCATGAACAAGCCTTTCAATAACGCGAAGCACTCGCAGTATGGACATGTTCGTCATGGAACTGGGCTAGAAGAAATACTAGATCCTACTGCGCAATTCGAGGCACATGTAAGTCGCCCGACTTAAGTGGACGATGAGAAAATAAAAAAGGCTCGCATTCTAGATCAGTATTTCTCTAACTTTTCTGTAAGTGTACGCATTAGGCTTACAATATTATTTTGTGAAATACCACAATAGTAAATGTAACTATTTTAAGGCGGTAAAGACCGCTATTAAAATCCCTAATATATAAAGCCAGAAGGCTGACTGACTCACTGACATTAATGCTTACCCACTTCCAGATGAGCTACAAACTTGAACCTCGGCAGTCATTTTTCAAATGACCATCTCTCGTGTAGAGGAACTGGGGTTTTGGGGGTGGAGCCCCTTACGAGCGAAAGCGAGTTACTATTATACACTCATAAACATGTATGTGTTATTTTAGGTAAGCTAGTCTTGAAGGGATCAACACAATGAATACATTCGAAATGAGAACGTGACGAAATTATTTTACTAATTCAAAACTAAGAATAAATAAGAACATTATTACGAGTTAAAACTGCATAAAAATAATTTCAGAGCCTCGCTTATTTAAAAAGGATAAATTCCAAAATGTCCAAATTTGTTATATTTAACCCCTCCCCAATCAAAATGGCGGACTCAAATTTCGGGTGTGCTAGAAAATTGAAATTCGGGAAAATTATAGTTGTTACCCTGTAACCGATGGAGAGATTATAAAAAGTTTCAATGTTTAACTTTTTACCCCCAAAAAATATTGAAATACTGAGGCAGTTTTCATGCCGGTGCAGACCTTCGTTTCGAGGTAGTTTGTACCTAAACGGTAATTCTTATCAAAATATGGATAGCACTCTACGTCCCTGGAATGAAGAGATATACAACTTTGGTCCTATGATATTTTATCGTATCTCGACTCCTTCTACCTTAGATTGAGCTTCATTTTCCGATTTTGGGTCGGTTTTCTTTCTTTTCCACATATTATTTCACTGCTTGAAACTCTTATGAGATAGGCAGGATCACAAAATTCAGTAGGCCCCTTGCCACGTCCTTTAGGCATACGCAAACTGACTTTCATTATTCTAGCTGCCATAAAAGTATTGGAAAAGGGAAGGAATATGTGGAAACACTACTAAAATTTCAGCCTAATCTAAGTTTATCAAGCAGTCTAATGTGTATCCGATGGTGGTACGACAAAACTTCACAGATCCAAAATTAGAGATCGTTCCGTGGTCGATATGCCTGCCAAGTTTCAGGACTGTAGCTGTCTGCTAAGCTGGCGAAATAATTTCTCAACTTGAGAAAAACGTACGAAATTTGACTTCGATCGAAATACTTACCTCTATCTATGCCATCAATAGCCGATATTATCAGAAAATATCTTAGGACAAAAATGTAGGCTACGAATGGTACCGTCTGGTGCCGTAATCAGTTTGTCGATACGACCTGCCGTTCCGCCACAGTAAATTTCCAAATGAAGGTTTGCACTTCTAAATGTGCACAACTCCAACCCTTATCTACATTATATAAAACCGAACGGTTGACTTACTGACTGACATTAGAGATTGACCCCTTCCAGATGAAGTAGAAAGTTGAAATTTGGCAAACCGATAGCTATGAAAAGTTCCAAAAAAGTTCCAGTGTTTAACTTTATATTTCCAGAAATTATCGGGATGTGGAGGCAATTTACACGACGGTGCAGACCATCATTTCGAGGTATTTTGTGCCTAAACGGTAAGTCGTATCACCAAATGGACAAGACATTCGGAACCCATCATGAAGATATATACAACTTTGGTCCCGTGACTGTTAGTCGTATCCTTATACCTTGTGACTTAGATAGAGCTGCATTTTGTGATTTGAAGTCAATTTTGTAAATTTTCCACAATTAATGTTACTGTTTTGCACACTTAAAAGATTGATAGAGTCATGACATTTGGGATGCTCATTGAAACGTCCGTGGGTCCTAAGTGAGCAAAATGCATGATTTTAGCTGCCGTGTAAGAACGGAGAAACGAAAGGAATATGTGAACACTGTACTCAAATTTCAGCCTAATCTAAAATTCTAAACCATTCTACGGTGTACCCGATGTAGATACGACAAAACCTCAAAGAACAAACTTGTAGATCATTTCAACAACGATATGCCTACCAGTTTCCATGACTATAGCTGTCCATTAGGTTAGGAAAATAATTTTTCATCTTGTGAAAGACGTAAGTAATTTGCATCAGATCGAAACGTTTACGTCTATCTTTGCTATGAATATACGAGAAACTAGTATAGGACCAAAAATGTAGGCGAATAAATGGGCCGTCTGGCCGAGCAATCCGTTTCTCGGTAGGAAGAACCGTTTCGTTGAAGGTTAGGTCAAATGTTCCACCTTTACAATACTAAGATTCTTTATTAACTAAATATTTACATGATTTTTAATTATATCGGGACATGTTTCGTCTACCTTGTAGACATCATCAGCCATCATCAGAATAAGAAAGATAGCTGTTGTTAGTGTTGTTAGCTATCTTTCTTATTCTAGGGCCCTCTACTGCACATTCCACATTACGTCATCACGTTCAAATTTTCCACCTAACTTCTCAACAGGAAATGCTAATACTACACTAATAAGACGGCTTTAACATATGCTCGCTGGATTTCTTATACATCGTTATTATCCTATTGGAATGAACATTGTGCAATTCATTATCAAGCCTTCACGACATAACAGAATATTATATATTAACACATCACACAAAAAGGAAGAATTTTAACGCAAAGTTTTTACTGAATCATCCCATGTGGACAATTTTAATTTTAATGTCAACGGTATTCTTAAGTGCTGTGCTCAAAACAGTTCTGAATTCTTCACCATTTTAAATGACATATTCGGTTATCCGAATTATTTTAATGTGTTACTTTGTCCTTGTCCTTGTAGCTTTTTCCCAAAAGTTTTTATGGCTGATGATGTCTACAAGGTAGACGAAACATGTCCCGATATAATTAAAAATCATGTAAATATTTAGTTAATAAAGAATCTTAGTATTGTAAAGGTGGAACATTTGACCTAACCTTCAACGTATACTCACGACAATACGGGCTTTATAATGAAGTTTATTTTATGTAAAGAACCGTTTCGTCACAATTTTCCAAATGACCACTTCTCAAGTAGAGGAATTGGGGGTTTGTGGAGGGGAAGCCCAACGAGCGAGAGCGATTCTATATTACATTAAACCGTACGACTGACTGCCATTAAAGATTGACCACTTCCAGATGAAGGAGAAGCATGAAATTCGTCAATGTGATAGCTGTAACGTAACCTATGGAAAAGTACCAAAAGTTCAAACTTCCTAAACTAAGTGGACGATTTGTTGCAGTGCAACCGACGGAGAAATTCTAAAAAGTTCCAATGTTTATGTACCGGGAGGTACACCTCTAGGCCGCACAATTAAATCTTGCGCCAAAAGAACTCCTCTACAGGAGAAACTGTGAACTTGATACTGGACCAACTTATAAATTTTCTCTGAAGATGGCACCACTAAAATTTGTTATTGTGAACTGTGTGAATTTCTACTTTTTTGTTTTCCATTCATCAAGAAGTTTTTCTTCAGGCAGCAGGTCTTCAGCAAGGTAATGGCCAGTTAACATCTTATTTATTGCTAGCTCCGCAGTTTAACCCGAGGGAAAGCTCCGAAACCTTAAATATGTAACCTACTTCTCTACAAATGTAATTCTCTGCCGGCTTGTATAAAAAGTTCATAAAATCTTTAAAATAATGTAAATCGGGGATAGAGAGTGATGCACCCTCTCGAGTGCCCCTTCATTTTGGTTTGAGGTGACTACGTTTTGTAACAGATTTTTTCCTTTCCGTAATTTAAATTTCTTTATTATACGAGTCACCTCCATAGTTTGGGAATAGCCCCTGTTTCATTGGCCTAGTGCCCTTTATGTTTTAAAATTCACATCTAGGAGTTCAAGTATTCGACTCCTTTCATTTTATGTTCGGGCCATTTATTTAACTGTTATTTCTTGTACACGAAGGCCCTATAGGTTGGGTACAAGATACCCCTGTTTCAATTTTGTAAACTGGGCCATGGAAGGCCAAAATGTGTAAGATATTTTGGGTGTTGCCTTGAATAGGCTTGAAAACTGAGAGCCTGTTAGCTCTTTTTCAAAGTAAGATTACTGAATGCCTTTTGAAGGCTTAATCATTTGAGTTTGGAGCCGGTGCTCTAGGTATTAGGGGATTTCTGCCCTTAAGTTAGGGTTGTGATCTTTGTAAAGTTCAGGGTGTAGCTCAGGAAGTGTAAAGTCAGGGCTTGAAGCCCAAGTTCTGGTTATACCACCAATCTTGTCTTTCGTAGACTTGTTTATTGCTACTGGTACCTGTTTACATTGTTACTTGTTGTTTTTTTTTAAGAGAAAAAAGTATAACCTTTGTTACCGTTTTAAATTAACTTTGATTTTGTAGTTAGACCCATTCACCCCGGCACCTTCTTTCACCTCTGCTGGTCCACGGGTAACCCCGTAACAGTTTAACTTTTTTATTCCAAATAATATCGGAAAGTGAAGGCAATTTTCATGACGGTACAGACCATCGTTTCGATTCTTTTTGTAGCTAAACGGTAAGTGGACAAGACATTCGGACCCATCGTGAAGATATCTACAACTTCAGTCCCGTGACTTTTAGTCGTATCTTGATCCCTTAAGCCTTAGATAGAGCTGCATTTTCAGATTATATGTCAATTTTGTACATTTTCCGTAATTCATTTTATTGTTTTACACACTTATAAGACCAAAAAATAATGAAATTCGGGAGGCTCATTGGAACGTGCGCGGGTCATATGTGAGCAAAATGCATGATTCTAGCACCGTGTACGAATGGAAAAACGAAAGGAATATGTGGACACTGTACTCCTAATCTAAAATTCTAAACCAGTCTACGGAGTACGCGATACAGATACGACAAAACATCAAAGAATGAAAATGTAGAACGTTCCAATCATGATACAGGTACCAAGTTTAAAGACTATAGCGGCCCATTAGGTTAGGAAACTAATTTCTCATCTTGTGAGAAGCGTACGTAATTTGCACCAGTCGAAACGTTTACATCTATCTTTGATATAAATCGTGAATGTACTGTACGAGAAAATATTATAGGAGCAAAAATGTACGCGAATAAATGGGCCGTCTGGTGGCGCAATCCATTTTTCGTAACGACGTACCGTTTCGTCACAGTAATTTTCCAAATGACCCCTTCTAATGTAGAGAAATTGGGGGTTTGGGGGTGGAGCCCCTAAGGAGCGAAAGCGAGGTACCATTATACACTCATAAACATATTTGTGTTATTTTATGTAAGCTGGTCTTGTAGAGGTCAACACAATGAATACATACGAAATAAGAACCTGTCGAAATGATTTTACTAATTCAAAACTAAGAATAAATAAGAACATTATTACGAGTTAAATCTACATAAAAGTAATTTCTTTCTTTATCTTTTTTGCTATTGGCTTTACGTCGCACCGACACAGGTAAGTCTTATGGTGACGAAAAAAGTAATTTCAGAGCCTCGCTTATTTAAAAAGTAAGGTGTTAAGGAAATGCAAGCGTAGTTATGAAAAGTTGATTTACTGGGAAATCTTCGCCTGTTTTGGTGGTAAAATTTGATTCATTCTTGGCTTAACTGCTCTAATAGGTACAATTAGATCATTTTCTGGGTTTAAACTACTTTGGACCATGATTTTCATTTCACGTATTAAAGGCAAAGGGAAGAATTTGCGTCAAAGCGAAGTCCTGGAGCAGCAAATATCGCTTTAACGTTTTGCCAGAAGATAGACACATATTTCAGACCTGTAGTCTGCTAAGCTCTCAACACTTTTCGCTGATCTTGTATAATAATAATAATAATAATAATAATAATAATAATAATAATAATGTCGTCCTTGTCATAAATATAGTCCTCTTTTCTAGACTTTTGGCGTATGTGAACCTTACTATAGCCTCTGTCTCTTCATGTTATGGCTATCCCTTTAAATCCCTCCATTCATTACGGCTTCCTTTTCCTCTGCTAATGATCTAAGGGATTATATTCTGTTGATTAAGGTTTGCCTTCTAAGTCCCTACTTCATGAGAAACTTTACCTAATAAAAGTTTGTTTCTGCGAGGCTTTGAAAAACTTAACATTTTCTTATCGAAACAGCTCTTTGTTGCATTTCAGAGCTCAGCTGAAGTATTAGTAAGACCTTCTCCCGTTAAATGTTCAATCAAATATTAAAATAAAAGTTTTGTAAGGAATAAATCCCTACGTCTACTTTTCCAAGGATAAAATAATAATTCTCAGAATATCTGCTTTACGTAGCCAAAGGGGAATTTTAGCCGGCAATATTTCCTCTCTCACACTTACAGAGAGGATGGCTGCCCAGTTGTACTTCCTCTTAGAGCAATAATGAACACCACCACCATCAATCACCACCTCTTTCGCTCTTAGTTAAATCTTGGCTATACAAATGCCGTCATTGAAACGTTGCAAAAGACCCGACGTATCATACTCTCGTCTGGAATGCTTCTCCTTTTGTAGGGCAGTGTCAATGTGCCTACCTCCGGATCCCAAGGTCGAGTGTTAGAACTCAGGAAGGAAATTGAATATCTGAAGGACGGAAGAAGACTCCCATTCTGCACTCCATGTCGCACGATGTCGACTAGTAAAATATATCTGGTGACACATTCCTTGTTAACCCGACAAAATTAATCAAAGTTCAAAAATAGGTCGCCTAACAGAGTTTTGGTTTTCTTACCATCAGGTAGGGTAAAAGAGAACGTCGAAATTGACGCGCTTGCAGCCTAAATGACGTCAAATCGAAATGCCTGCATATGGCAGCTGACGCTATACGATTATTATTATTGACCGATAGAGTTGGCTTACGCGGTTTGGGTCACGTAGGTATGAGCTTGCATTCGGCAAATAGTGGGTTCGAACCTCACAGTCGGGAAAACCTGAAAAACGTTTTCCGTCATTTCCCATCTACACTAGGGAAGGTTAAACCTTAATTAAGGCCACGGCCGCTTCCTTTCCAGTCCTATTAATTAATTATTATTAATTAATTAATAATAACAATAATAATAATAATAATAATAATAATAATAATAACTCTGTAGTGCCGTCTTCACAGTAGACAACACAGTCATTTTAAAGCATCGATAAAATATATTAATTTTAAACTTAAATAGAGCTCTCATCAAAGTATTCTTATGTAAATCCAGTCGCACAGCATTAAACCACGGCTATCTCTAATTATGGCCTGGTCCACATTGTGTAGTAACGTCGCAGAGCGAGGTGATCACTGTCCTTTAACTACACATAGCTGGGGATAAAATCAAGACACAGCTACTTCTATTTCAGAACAATGATGAATGATTGTTGACGTATATCATTGTCAACATTGTCTTGTAAGCTTAAACTTAATATTTAAGAACTCAATCACCAAAACAAATACATTCAATGTCATTAAATACCTCTTTATAACATACGTCTTAGTTTGCCTGATGATCTTATGACAATGACACTATGAGGAGCAATCAGTCAAAACGTATAATGTCCACCTCTGGACAAAATTGAGTTTGATGCAATTTCAGGGAGTATTTTTCGTACTCTACATGTTTCCACATTCAGATTGTATCTATCTCTATACTGTAACGGTGAAATAATACCTTCAAAGTGACCGCTTAAAACAAATCATATACTGTCCACGCAGGTAACTGAATCAGAACGTATAATGTCTACCAATGACACATTTTTATTTTGTTTGCCTTTCATAAAATGCATAAAATGTATAAAATGTAGCCTATTTTAGACAATAATATTCTGCCTATAACAAATTATTGTACTGAACCAGTTTTTTAAAGTAATTTTAGTCTTTCTTGAATTCCTTCAGGTAGATATTCATGTTATATTGTTCTAAGTAGGTATTGTAAATTTGAAGTGATTGAAAGTCTAATTTTGTAAGTTTTAAATTTCAGGTATTAAAAGTAATGTGAATTAATGACGTAAATACAGTAATCTTATCAAAACATACAATGCCCCATAAAATGGATCAAAACTTACGTCCAAAAAGTAAATTAAATTTCTAACATCCCCAATAAATTATTGATTTCTTGCAACAAGACATATATTTCAGTACTCCAAAAAAGAAACTGCAATATGTTTTATTGAATACTTTAGGAGCTATCAGTTTTTCGCTTCCCCTGAAAATGTTCCAATAATGGACATTACACGCTTTGATTGGTTTCTCCTCATATGTCATTTCCTTTTGTTTTTACACTTGTCTAAGAATTATTTCCTAGCGAGTGTTTTAAATACGTGCATGTATACTTTCGTAGGAACACAGGTTTTGATGGTACAATTTTCAGTTTGAATCTTTAGTAAGTTCATGAATCATTTAAGTAGCCATTCTCCTTGAACCCTTACAATCAGGCAACTGCTCTCCTTAAAGAGAAAGAAAACAACGTCAAGGGACTGTTCTAGTGTTGTTAGATTTCAGTGGTACTTTTGTCACAATAGACTTACAGCAATTAAATGGAATCTTACTTTTTCGACTCTTTAACGCTCAAGATTTTTACTTTTCATTTGAATGATCGTTGACAGCGGGTAACAACTCATGACGACAATTCAGAATAGCGACCTAGGAAAGTAGGCACTCACAGGGTAGTGTTTTGGGATCCCAACATTTTTCATTGTACCTCAATGACAGTTACCACTTATATGAAGATGACCTGCAAATATATTTCCTCTGCAAAATAAGTGAATTATCAGATAAAACACAAAATATTAATGTACATAACACAGTTCTCAGGTGCAAGTTAGGTTTATTCAAAGTTGTGTGCGTAAGACAAACTATTCTATTTGAATTATTATTTTTTTAAATTTGCTAACCATAAATCTTTATGGCCAAACTAATATTTCAGTGTACCTATAGCTTTAAGAAATGTAACATTCTTACTTTCAAATACGTTATTTTATCAAACACAATTTTATACACCATTTTTACCTCCGGATCCCAAGATAGCGGGTTCAAACCCGGCAGAGGTAGTCGGATTTTTGAAGGGCGGAAAAAAAGACCATTCGATACTCCATGTCGTACGATGTCGGCATGTAAAAGATCTCTGGTGACACATTTGGTGTTTACCCGACAAAACTCATTAAGTCTCAGCCATAGACGCCCAAGAGAGTTTCGGTTTACTCGGTCTGCCACCTAGTGGGGGCCTAGAGTAAAATGGAACATCGAAATTGACGAGCAGACAGCCAGATGGCGTCAAATTGAAATGTCTACACACGGTAACTGAGGCCATAGGATTATTATTATTATTATTATTATTATTATTATTATTATTATTATTATTATTATTATTATTATTATTATTATTATTATTATTATTATTATTATTATTATTATTATTATTTGTTATAAATTGTACGTTATTCCTTTAAGACTGATGTTTGAAGATTAGTTAAGACACAGCGTAATGTGATCTATGTTATCCATATATGGGAGTAGGTCAGTAAGCAGTTTGTTAAGATACATTTAATACGTAAAATTCATCCTTCGGCGTTAATCTGACACTAACAATATTATAAGTCCTTTTCATTTCCCCAAGAGTTAGTTTGCCGTCATATAAGAAAGGTTGCGCGACGGCAAAATAATACACTTTTTGGTGGTTACAGTTTTGGTATTTTTCTTGCACAGAACTACGATGTACACTTCGGAAGATAATTCTTTAGTAAGTTAATGAATCATTTATATGGTCATTCTGCTTGAACCCTTACAATCAGGCAACTGCTCTCCTTAAAGAGAAAAAGACATCAGACTCAAATCCTTCGCTGGCCAAGGCGTCATCACCTGTTTCTAGCAATGACAGTAGGCTACTATCCTGAGTAATATATACGGGGCGGATGTTGTTGATATGTCATATTTTTTCTCTTTGCATCAGAACGTTGCTCAGTAGTATAGAAATTAATTCTGCGATATAACTAAGGATAATAACGCGTTATTGTTTTGGATTCTTTTGAATGTTTTGCCTATTTGGGATGATCGGTCATTATTTCATTTTTCTACGCTTTAGGCCAATATATAGAAGAAGTTTTAGATCATCTTCAATTTTAAAAAATAAGTACGTATTCTCTATTGTCAGACTGATAAAAATCCACAAGTGACAATATAAAAAATTTATACATTTTTCTTACATATGGTTAAATTTGCCAAATATCTTCCATAGTCAAGCAAACAGACCCGCAATTGTCTGTGACTAAGAAAGAGTAAGAAAAGGATTTATAAACGTGAGTCTTTTCTACTCGAGATATATGCAGAAACACAATACGGAATTGTCATAATTAAGAGAAAGTGTTTCAGAACGCGACTGAAATACGAACCTTTGCACATGCCCCTACAGCCAGTAATTCACGCCCGAGTGCCTCAAGGTCAAGAAGAAATGGAAAGAGAGTAAGGATTAGAAACGACAGTTACCTTCCCGCTTCAGTACAGAATTGCAATTCTCCAAAGTGTATACCAAAGATCTGTGCAAGAAAAATACCGAAATTATAATCACCACAAAGTGTACTTTTAAATCAGCTAGAGAATGAATTTGAAAAAGACGTATTCAGGACAGATGGGCGTGTTTTATTTCGTAAATTGTGCAGTATTAAAGGCAGTGCGGAAAATAAGTTCATTGTACAGCAGCACATTAAACCAGAAAAATATCCGAATTCTGTCACGAGTCCATATTATATACACTTCCAAGTTAATTGGGAGTTAATTATTTGTGTGCAGTGAATAGAGAAGAGATATATTACTTGTAAAACCATTGTTATACGGGCACCATAAATGAGTTTGGTGAAATATTGTAAAGTAATTTTTTACTTATTTTACAGCACTTTTCATAAATCTAAGGGCACAATATCGTAGGCACATTTTAGGTCAATAACATTCGACGCCTATAAATAGCACTCAGTCTCTCACCCTAGTACTTAAGATTTAAAAGAGTTTCCGTCATGTATGTATGTATGTATGTATGTATGTATGTATGTATGTACGCGCATCACGAAAAAATGCCTGAAGGTAATATAATGAAAATCGGTATGTAAAGTCAGAGAATATGGCACTACAATCTAGGCTATAAATAATGTTATTCATGCTGAGCGAAATGGTAATTTAGGGGAAGGCCTAACATTCAATTCTCAGAAATCTATGTTATTAGTGGTGCCATCGATAAATTCTACATAACTAAAGTTACACAGAATTAAATTTCCGACCGTTTATGTCTTATACATTTTTACCGTGACGGCCATGATAACAGATATTCATGAATTTCGAATTTTTGTTGCCACGTCCAATCAAAGCAAATGGGTGAATCTGTATGTAAAGTCGGAGAATAAATCACTACAGTCTAGACTATAAATAGCTTTACAGTATTCACGCTCAATGTTTAGGGGTAAGCGCCTAAAATTTCATTTTTAAATAGAGCCTGTCTATGTTATTAAGCAATGTAATAAAATCTTATGCACAACGTGTGCACGACTTCATCTAAAATTCAGTATAAAATATAAAATATTAAAATATAAAAATATAAAATAAGTATATAAGTATATGATATAATATAAGTATACAATATAAATATAAATAAAGTATAAATAAAATATAAATATAAATAAAATCTAAATAAATATAAATATAAGTATAATATATATATAGAATTCCGTAGCGAAGCACGGGTACACCAGCTAGTTTCATAGTATAACGTCTCTTGTAATGGGAGTAAAAATGTATTGTGATTGCTTGGCTCTGTGCAGGCGATTATTACTCTGAAGTTGAGATACTTATTGTGAAATGCTAGGGGTGTATTTTCTTTTACACTTTTCTCGCTAGGCCAGAAAACGGAGTTTGCCTTAATCACTGAAAGAGTCATAGACGTCACAGCAAAAATTCTAGATAGTTTAGTACGATGGACACCAAATAAAATTGCCTTTGCTGAAAAAGACAAACCTGTTCTCACTTTCGTCAGAAAAAAGGAAAATGACTTTCTGTCATAACCTCACAGAACACCAATATATAACCTTTAGTTCCTTCGGTTGTGGCAATAGTAATTTAAATAGCGGTACGTCTGTATGTACACCTGTCGAATCCTTCAGTTTTGAATAAACTTGTATGTACAAATAACCTTGAAAACCTATTGGCCAATAATATAATAATCTGTGTCACAACCTTTACGTTTTTAATAATGCTCCCACCTAGATGGTATTTATTGGGAATGCATACCTGCATACAAATATCGTTGCCCTCAGTCGTGCAAATAAAAATAAATTCATGTGCTGCATCATCGGAAAACAATTAAATTTCAGAGCTTGTTTCCAATCATTCGACCGGGTCAGATATGTAATGAATGAAGCTCCCATCTAGCGGTGAGGATAGGAATTTTGCAGACTGCCGAAGCCTGCCGAACTCCCTTGAGGCAATGATTAATGACTGACAAATGAAATGAAATGAAATGAAATGAAATGAAATGAAATGATATTGGAGAGTGTTGCTGTATGAAAGATGAGAAGGAAAACCGGAGTACCCGGAGAAAAACCTGTCCCTCGTCCGCTTTGTCCAGCACAAATCTCACATGTGCCGCAGATCTACTGTTCTATTTCGTTTTCATTATATCCACCGAACTACTAGAAACATCAGATGCTTTTCAATTATTCTCCTTCCTCTTACACTGACTGACAGAGCAAATGCAACACCAAGAAGGAGTGGTCAGAACTTTATGCCAATTGCAGGGTAGACTGACGTCACTGAGGTATGCTCATGATGTGAAATGCGCCGCTGTGCTGCGCACGTAGCGAACGATAAATGGGACACGGCGTTGGCGAATGGCCCACTTCGTACCGTGATTTCTCAGCCGACAGTCATTGTAGAACGTGTTGTCGTGTGCCACAGGACACGTGTATAGCTAAGAATGCCAGGCCGCCATCAACGGAGGCATTTCCAGCAGACAGACGACTTTACGAGGGGTATGGTGATCGGGCTGAGAAGGGCAGGTTGGTCGCTTCGTCAAATCGCAGCCGAGCCGATACCCATAGGGATGTGTCCACGGTGCAGCGCCTGTGGCGAAGATGGTTGGCGCAGGGACATGTGGCACGTGCGAGGGGTCCAGGCGCAGCCCGAGTGACGTCAGCACGCGAGGATCGGCGCATCCGCCGCCAAGCGGTGGCAGCCCCTCACGCCACGTCAACCGTCATTCTTCATCATGTGCAAGACACCCTGGCTGTTCCAATATCGACCAGAACAATTTCCCGTCGATTGGTTGAAGGAGGCCTGCACTCCCGGCGTTCGCTCAGAAGACTACCATTGACTCCACAGCATAGACGTGCACGCGTGGCATGGTGCCGGGCTAGAGCGACTTGGATGAGGGAATGGCGGAACGTCGTGTTCTCCGATGAGTCACGCTTCTGTTCTGTCAGTGATAGTCACCGCAGACGAGTGTGGCGTCGGCGTGGAGAAAGGTCAAATCCGGCAGTAAATGTGGAGCGCCCTACCGCTAGACAACGCGGCATCATGGTTTGGGGCGCTATTGCGTATGATTCCACGTCACCTCTAGTGCGTATTCAAGGCACGTTAAATGCCCACCGCTACGTGCAGCATGTGCTGCGGCCGGTGGCACTCCCGTACCTTCAGGGGCTGCCCAATGCTCTGTTTCAGCAGGATAATGCCCGCCCACACACTGCTCGCATCTCCCAACAGGCTCTACGAGGTGTACAGATGCTTCCGTGGCCAGCGTACTCTCCGGATCTCTCACCAATCGAACACGTGTGGGATCTCATTGGACGCCGTTTGCAAACTCTGCCCCAGCCTCGTACGGACGACCAACTGTGGCAAATGGTTGACAGAGAATGGAGAACCATCCCTCAGGACACCATCCGCACTCTTATTGACTCTGTACCTCGACGTGTTTCTGCGTGTATCGCCGCTCGCAGTGGTCCTACATCCTACTGAGTCGATGCCGTGCGCATTGTGTAACCTGCATATCGGTTTGAAATAAACATCAATTATTCTTCCGTGCCGACTCTGTTTTCTCCCCAACTTTCATCCCTTTCGAACCACTCCTCCTTGGTGTTGCATTGTCACTGTCAGTCAGTGTATTTCGATGCTCTTTTGAAACGCTCAGCATCCGAATCGTTAGAAATATTCGTCTTCTTTAGGAAATATCGTAGGCACATATGCTGGATTTTGAGGATGATAAAATCGCTTGATACCAATGAAGTATACACTACAGATTGTAGAGCACGGTGTTAGTTCCTAAGATGAGCCATCTGGACTAAAAACGAACGAAATTATCATTGATTAAAAATAAGCGGTCAATAATGGCAAGAGGAACGTTCTTGGTAACGAAGGAAACATAAAATGAAGAAATAATGCGATTTACTGCCTGAATCCATTTCTGACGTCTATCTGTGTCGGTTATACTCTTTGAATAAAAACAGAAAAATACACCTGAAATGTTTCTGCATCTCTTTTGAGCACTCACCGTGTGGAACTGCCCTTTGACTTACCCATCTTATTACTACCATAACGTAGAGTTACATGAAAGCATATATTAGTTCATCCGGCAGCCACTAGAGGCACGTGCATGGTGGCTGTACACCACCGCCGTCTCAATCTCTATATACTGCCTGCTCTATGCTATGCGGTTAACATGCTTCTCAGCGTGAGCTCTTAGTGTCACAAACCTCCGCTAGGGGCGACAGCTAACGCACCCAACTTACATCCGTACCCACGTTGTTGAGTTCCACTGCGTTTGCATCGAGTATATGTGTGTCTCTGGTTGTAAAATGATGAGTTGTTGTGTTCCTCTCTGTACAGTATACCATAGGAAGAAATCCGAATTCCCCCCCCCCCCCAAGTAAAGAACTTGGGAAAAATTGGCTTTAACGCTATCAAGGCAAGCATCAACCAAGGGTAGTTAATGGATTTCATCCGATTATTCTCGTGTTTGTAGCCTGAATTTTAGAGATCGAGATAAAAGAAAAAGTAAAAGAAAAATATATTGAAGCCAGAGAGCGTGCCTAGTCGGTCTTCGAATTATCCCCATTATCTTCAAACCAGAAAAATAGCTCCACGAAAGACCAGACAGCCACAAGATATTTCTTCGAAAGAAAATTTGATGAAACAAGCTCTTCAACCGCGGGAAATACATTGGAGGACGAGTACGAAATTCATGTGAACAACGATGTCTCAATTCAAGTCAATATTCAAACGAGTAAGAATGACAGCAGTGATCAGAAAATCAGACAGTAGAGGCTCCGATCGAGAATTCTGAGACTGCGATAACACCTGATGACTAACCTTAATGAAGTTGTAAGACTACAGAGGAAATTCGAAAACAACCCAGAAATTGATCGTCTGGATAAAGTAAGGGAAGCAGCTAAATATAATGAAAAAAGACCGTTCATATTTAAAATCAAATCCATAATTTTCGCAAGACAAAATCCACGCGGTCAGAACAAATCACACGGTACTATGTGGCGTGGGGAAACGGTTAAGAATATGGGAGGACTTCTAGTCTAGTATCAGCTCCGTCACAAAGTATTCTGGACAGGTATCCTCAATGGAAAATGTTGATAGTGTTTGTCGGGATTTCCCAATTAGTGAAGGAAAGACTTAGAGCGGAATGTAAAACTCTCAGACCAACAGAAAGAAGTGTAACAATGATTGCCGATTAAATGGCTAATTAGGTACGGCTCCTCTACGACCGAACCAGTGACAAGTTCGTTTGCGTGGTCAGTGTTGAAGGTGTATGCGGCACAGATAATGAAAATCTCCTGCTCTCGCGAATAAACTGTTGTGTTTTCTTGTAAACGGACTTTCCTCATGAAAGGTTTAGAAGTCTCCGATCTATCCCTTTTAGTTCAAAAATGATTAATGCCGTTGACTGACAATCATAGAGCCAATGTTTAAACATTTTGGAGAGGGAAAAGTAAGAACGTGTGTAACTCATCCATTCTATCCTAGTCGTAAACTTCTTTTCAGTTTTCACTATTACCATTTGATAAATGTGCGGTCCCAGTTCTTAGACAATGAAATGACACCAATGGCATCATCACCTCCAAATATGTGAAAGAAAGTCATATCCTCCAGAGAGACTTGACATCCAATCCTGTTCGGTATTACGAAGAAATAGAGTGATTTGGAATTGATGAATGTTCTGCTGTACAAATACTTTCCTAGCAGTCAGTGCTGCTATTCGCTTCATGAAAGAAAACCATGCCCGTTTATAAATACACGTTTAGAGTTTTCATACGCGGAATCGACGGTGCGCTTCATGGAAGGAATTTACAAATTTTTCACATTTCACGACGTCATTGACAGAACTCAGCACATTCAGCAAAATAATCCAGATTGTGTGAATTTCTATTCACCTCACAATTGTTGAATGCTGATTTCATCGAGTACGTTAAAATAATTCAGTTGGAATCAAACGTGAAAAACTGAAGTGTTTGACTAATGAGATGGCAGATGCTGTCTCGCTAACTGTGAAATCTATAGTGGAATGTGTCTCTTATCTGTTACGAAATCGGTTATTTTATGTTCTCACTAGATGATTTTCTGGTGACGCAATAGAAGCTCTATTTAGTGCTGTGAGATTGGGTGGTGGATATGACGACATGACTTACGCACGCACTGCATTATGTGCTATAAAAAGTTTCCTGAAATCTGGTTATGAACAAAGGGTCAGTGAAATAGTGATAGATTTTTTTTTTTTTTTTGCGTCCACTGCTGGTAGATAACAGTAAGAAAAGGATTGAAAATTTGCTCCGTTACTCGTGTCGAGAAAATTCTGAAATTTTTATGTACCATGCAGTAGTGGGGTGATCCTAATATAACTACTGTAACTGGTAAGATTGTATACATTTTAAGTATCTATATCTTAAGATAAGCTCAAATGTGAAATGTTAGTTTCTGTATGTGCATTATCTTCTCAATTAGTAACGTGTTAAGGATTATTTTTCCTTTTTTATTGGTGTTGCAGACGAACTCTCATTTAACCAACATGTGGTCTGGGTGCGGTAAATGCTGCCATCTACACTGTCGCCGTAAACGCAATTCTCGCGGCACAGAGCAGGCAGTATATAGAGATTGAGACGGCGGTGCTGTACACAGAAGATAAACAGGGCTGCACACTTAGGGCTTCCACCATTGAATCTCTAAACAAAACGAAGCTCTACATTCAGGCAACTCATCATATTGCACAAACAATTTGGCTTTTGTTTTGCTTTCGCGCCCGGAAGTAATAGATACGGTTTAAGCCAAATGTAATTCGAAATTTACCTGAAGAAATAATTATTCTTCTAATAATTCCGAAAAGGTTGAATTAAAAATCACTAATATGGAACTACGTAAGGATACCATCAACGTGTACCACTATAAACGGAACAGTAATTCGAGATGCTTTGTTGTGTAAAAGTCAGTTTCTTCAATAGAGGAGCTGGATATATAAAAAGTTGATGACTGCGTCTTAAGGGACATTGAAACGTTCGCTTTATATTAACCTTTGAACACCGGGTGAGTTGGCTATGCGGTTAGGGACGCGCAGCTGTGAGCTTGCATCCGGGAGATAGTGGGTTCGAGCCCCACTGTCGGCAGCCCTGAAGATACTTTTCCGTGGTTTTCCCATTTTCACACCAGGCAAATGCTGGGGCTGTACCTTACTTAAGACCACGGCCGCTTCCTTCCCACTCCTAGCCCTTTCCTATCCCATCGTCGCCATAAGACCTATCTGTGTCGGTGCGACGTAAAACAAATTGCCATGATAATTGTATCAAGGTTATCAAGCTAATGACAATGAGAAAGAATGACTCTGTCTAGCTAGTTGGCTGCGTGGCGTTGCGGGCCACATAGTAAGCTTGCATTCAGGAGATGATGAGTTCCAACCCCACCTTCGGCAGCTCTGAAGATAGATATTTATATTTTTCCATTTTTACACCAATAATGTGCACGGGTGATTGTGTAATATATTGACAGGGCGGATAAACAGTCACCCGTGTACTTTTTTTGTTAGGAGTCAATACGGACCAATTGTTCGACTCGTTGGCTGAACGGTCAGCGTACTGGCCTTTGGTTCTGAGGGTCTCGGGTTCGATTCCCGGCCGGGTCGGGGATTTTAACCTTAATTGGTTAATTCCTACGGTACGGGGGCTGGGTGTATGTGTCGTCTTCATCATCATTTCATCCTCATCACGACGCGCAGGTCGCCTACGGTGTCAAATAGAAAGACCTGCACCTGGCGAGCCGAACCCGTCTTGGGATATCCCGGCACTAAAAGCCATACGACATTTCATTTACGGACCAATTAAGGACTGATAATGTTCATGTTTGTCGAATTTTCACACCATCTTAATTAAGGCTACAGCCACTTCGTTCCCTCTCCTAGACCTTTCCTATCCCATCGTCGCCGAAAGCCTGAGTTAGAGTGGCGTTAAATCATTAACGAAAAATAAAGTCTTGTAGAAAAACAGGAAACTGAAAGTTAATTTTTACAGGATATACAGATTGTATCATGATATGCGGAATCCACGTAACCAGCGGACAGGAGACTCTAAAACAAAAAGGAAACTACAGTAGGCCTATATGAACATACGTCCTATTGCACGGCGTTTTTTGAGTTATCGTTTTAATCTGTTGCAGTAATGTTAAAAATAGTTACAATTACAATAGATGCTCAAATTGACCACGTGTGCTTAAACTGAAAGCATTCAATCGGCGTCTTATAGAATCCCGCATTCTTTCAAACTTACGAGGTGACTGTCGGGTTCGCTTGCAGTCATTTTGTATACACTGGTGTTTTCTTCAAGATGTTTCAAAGTATGCACTTCGAGAGCAACAGTAACCCATCTGGCACACACTTCCACTCGCATCTGAAGTGATTCTGTGTCTCACAGTCATTCGTGTAACCACTAGTGTGTCTTCTCGTCTGGAAGGTGCCTATTTAGAAATCGATCCACATACAGACGTCTTGCTTCTGCTGTATTACATTCAGCAAGTCCATTCTCAGTCGGAAACAAACGTCTACATACACCTCAACATTTCATGTAAATATAAACAAAACAGAACAATTTACTTATCTCCACTTATAAAGCAAAATGATAGACTTGCAGACACATTTTGACATTATTCATTTAGTTTAGAACGAAAGGAAATATATCGTTATAAAAAGGAAGAAATGTTAGGAACAAAAGTGAACATACGCTCACAATTTTTCACTCTCATATCACTTTTTTTTTCTTTCCACCTTTTGCAGCTATCACAGCTTCCAAATACCAGGGCATCGTTTCCACTAGGTTTCTGGTTACTTCTGGAGAAATTTTACTCCATTCTGTTCGTATGACAAGTGTCAAATCGTCCTTCTTAACCCGATCAGTGCCGCGCGTATTTCTTAGGTACTAGCCAAGAGTGCCACCCACTTTTTGTCCGATTTGCAACTCTAGAAAAAAATCATCACTCTCTCAATTTATACCCATTCTCAGTGGGACTTTTTTCCGTTAAAAGAAATGTCCCTTTGAATTAGAGGTGTTCAATGGGATGAATGTCAGGGGAGTGAGGAGGTACATGCAATTGCTTGAGAACATTGTAAAGTAGCCATTCTTTCACTATTATAGCGGTATGCTCAGGGTAGTCTTGCTGAAAACCCAGTCATTTCCTAGTCCCAATTCTTCAGCAGACTGTTTCAGATTTTCCTTTAATATATCCAGATAAGTCCATTTGTCTGACGACTTGGCTGAATGGTCAGCGTTGAGGCTTTCGTTTCAGAGGGTCCCGGGTTCGACTCCCGGTCGGGTCGGTGATTTTAATCGTGTGTGATTAATTATTCTGGCTCGGGGACTGATTGTTTGTGTTTGTCCCAACACTCTCCTCTTCAAATTCAGACAACACACTAACAACCGCCCACAGATAAATGCAATAGCGATACAACCCTCCAGATAGAGGTGCCGTCAGGAAGGGCATCCGGCCGTAAACAGGGCCAAGTCACACCCGCTATCCCACAAGATGTTAGAGCGCTGTAGAATAATAATAATAAGAAGAAGATATCCAGGTACTTCTATTTATCCACTTTATTTTCAATAAACACTAAATTGCCTACCAAAGCACTGGGCATACAACCCCAAATAAGAACGTTCCCATCTCCATATTTCACTTATGTCCACCTCCGTAGCGTAATGGCTAGTGTTATTAGCTGCCGTCGTCGGAGGCCCTGGTTCGATTCCCGGTACTGCCAGAAATTTAAGAATGGCAGGAGGGCTAGTATGTGGTTGAAATGGTACATGCAGCTCACCTCCATTGGGGGTGTGTCTGAAAAGAACTGCAACACCTCGGGGGGAGGACACGAGTTTGCATTTCACTGATGGAACAAGGGTTTCCTTGTGGAGGCTTTCGTTAGCTCTTCTCCAAACTTTCTGTTTTCCATCAGACTGAAATAAATTGAACTTACTCTCGTCTGTGCAGACAACGTTATGCCAATAATAATTGGAGTCCTTATCTTTTTGCAATTTTGCAAATTCTAGTCGTTTCTCCTCATTAACGGTACTAACGTAAGGTTCCTTTCTTGTTGATCTGTTCCGAAAACTCGCACTTTTTAATGTTCTTCTTTCTGTAATGAGATGGACAGTCTTTCCACTAGTCTGTGCAATCATCATAATCATCATCGTTGACCATCTCCAGTTGCCCGGGTGTGGTGTACGAACCCCCTCCATCTTTGTCTGTGCATGAACCACTGTTCTCTCATAATCTTCTCCCAATATTGTCCTCTCTCCTCGACATCTTTCTTCACCAGATCTGTCCATTTTCCTCAGGGTCTGCCCACTGGTCTTTCTCCTTTTACTTCTTTTTCATATCCTCTTCTTGCAGTCCTGCTTGCACTCATCCTTCTTATATGGCCAAACCACTTCAGTCTTGCCCTTTGAATCCTCTGTAGTAGGGAGTCTCCTTTTTCATTCCTTCCCCAATATCATTAATAAGGCACCTTAAGTTGTTAATTTACATTAATAACAAATCCATTATTGATATATACAAAGACAATAGAAGTGTGGACTTCATAAATACTACACACATTAACCAAATATTAAAAGAAGAATCAGATTCTGGCATGTTCAAGATACATAAAGTAATAATTTTTTTACAATTTGCTTTACGTCGCACCGACACAGATAGGTCTTATGGCGACGATGGGACAGGAGAGGGCTGGTAGTGGTAAGGAAGCGGCCGTGGCCTTCATTAAAGTACATCCCCAGCAATTTCCTGGTGTGAAAATGGGAAACCACGGAAAACGTTCAGGGCTGCCGACAGTGGTGTTCGAACCCACCATCTCCCGAATACTGGATACTAGCCGCACTTAAGCGACTGCAGTTATCGAGCTCTGTAAGTAATAAATTAAGAGTACTCTAGTTGACAAAACAGAGGTGCGATGAAATAATTTTAAAAACATTCCGGTGAGCACTTGTCTACACACTGGTCATCGTGGTTTCGCTTTCTCTGAAAAATAAAAAAATACATAAAACAGTAAGTTGCTTAAAAGCAACTCATTTATGTTCACTGATTTCCTGTGCCCTGTTGACGTTTACTGGCAATAATTCGGTCAATGTTAGGCTTGATGGTGATGGCAGACACCGTTTTCATTACTGCATCGAGATGTATGTCTGTTAGCCGAGATCCGAATCCAGATATGTTGATCTCTGTCCTGGAAAAGAACTGTTCACATCTGTAAGTACTTCCAAAGATTTACAAGATTTCTGTTTTTTTTTTTTTTTTAACCGATATTTGGAACTATCGTTGTTTGAACATTACAGTTTTGATTTCTCCTAACAAACTTCTTTTTAAAAACACATCACTTAGGTATACTTTACAGCTTTCTCTTTTTTTTCTTTTTTCTTTTTTGCTTCACGTCGCATCGACACAGATATGTCTTATGGCGACGATGGGATGGGAAAGGCCTAGGAATGGGTGGGAAGGAAGCGGCCGTGGCCTTAATTAAGGTACAGCCCTAGCATTTGTCTGGTGTGAAAATTGGAAACCACGGAAAACCATCTTCAGGGCTGCTGACAGTGGGGTTCGAACCCACTATCTCCCGATTACTGGATACTGGCCGCACTTAAGCGACTGCATCTATCAGGCTCGGTCTTACAGCTTTCAAAGTACTTCGTAGTTCCGCAGTTAATTTCAGCCTCCCAACACCAGCAATACCACACAACTGTAATGATGTGCATGGCACAGCTCATAATGACGCCTATCACTAAACTTTTGCAGACGACGTACTTTTTATACACTAAACACTGAGCTTCTTCTTCATATTCGCGACTTAGTAAACAGTCCGTATTGGTCTTTTTTCCACACCCTGCGGGCACCATCGGAACCAAACACGTCGATTTTAGTTTCATCGGTCGAGATTACATTATTCCAAAACTTGTTTACGTGTTCTTTAGCAAAGAGCAGTCTTGCAGCACGTCTCTTCTTACTAACATAGGGCCTATTCCTTGGTACACAGCCATGGTAACCGTGTCGATGTAAAACTCGCCGGACTGTCTCAGTACATATTTTCTTCCTAGTAGCAGCTTCTAGCTCTGCTCGTAGCTTTGGAGCACTTATGAGAGGGTTGGATTTCACTCACCCC